>NC_049224.1:89364903-90003475 GCF_011100685.1 Canis lupus familiaris | reverse complement strand
TCTAGTTAGTTAAAAATGCATATTTTGCTTATATTCACTTGAAAAGAGATCTAGAGCCAAAAAAAAAAAAAATCCAGAATATACTGCTTATTAAAGTAAATTTGAGAACATAAAAAGTAATCTGGAGACTAGATAAATATCAGTGGAATTTGTTAAAGAACACTTCTATCAAAAAAAAAAAAAGAACACTTCTATCTGACTAACTTAATTACATTGAAGATTGATACACAAGGAAGATTTAGGAAAAGAAAAAAGATTTAAATTATCTTGATTTTAATAAGACATTTTATTTTGTCATACAACATTATATGTCATGCAATGCATACTAATTAGTGAGAACACTCTGGTTTGTGTATCACATACCCATTAGGCCGATACAAAGCTGGATGGTGAATAATGTTCACCAAATTTTCATCTATGTCAACTTGGGATAGGAAAGATAACTCTCAGTAATTTACAGATATTGAAGTCTTGGTTGCATTTATATCTTTCATAATTTAGAACATAGCTTCAAACAATCTCAGAATTCTCTGTAACTGGATAAATTTACTTCACTGATGGTAATGAGATTTAATAGAAATTGACCTAACCAAGAAACCTACAGAGATATAATAATCAATGGTAAAATATATAAATGAATTCAAGTCCATCACTTTTTTATTATTATTACTATACTTACCTTGAGAAAGACATTCTATTTCTTTAGTACAGATTCTGTGATAGCAATTCGCAAACTTTTCACTTATTTATGGTTGAAGTCTTTAAGAATATCGTGACTCCTTGTGACAAATCATTTTTTAATTATTAGCTTATGCTTGATATTATATTAGTTTTAAGAACACAACATAATGTTCTGGTGATTATGTTCAGTAGGCAATAAGCTACTGATAAGAAAACATAAAATAAATTTAGTTGGTGTTATAGAAATAAAAAAGCTTGCCCAAAACAATGTATTTGCAGAAAAAGAGAGAGACACAGTGAGCCAAACATAAAAATTCTGGTGAAAATTCCAGTAAATGGATGCACAGAAAAAGAATAACAAATAAAATGTCTGAAGAATAATAGCTAAGGAGGTATAAAGAAAACTAAAGTCAAGGATTTCATGAATTGAGGGCAGATGAAGTTCCATGAAATAATGAGAGACCAACATTCTACCAAAGCATAAGATACTAATGTGTAATCAGCAGTGAAGTTCCTAAAGCAAAAATGAGCCATGAGGAAAACAAAGTCAGGGCAAATGCATGTAGGAAAGTTGTAGAACTAGTTTTGAACTTTCAACCCCAGTGTTATATTCTTTAGGAAAGAGAAAGTGAAGATTGCAATAGGCCATGAATATTAAAAGTATGAGATAATACAAACTCTTAAAAATTGAAATTTCAGAGAATATGTTTGCAGACCACAACTCAGTAAAAACAGGGGAAAATGTGTATACGTGTATGTATAAAACAAATGTACCAAATACATGGAGAATTTTAAATATTCTCCAAAAAAATACAAAATACAAAACTGTTTTTACAAAACAATCACAAGTGATAACAAGCCACATCAAATCTATGATCACTACCAGGATCAGAGGCATATACACAACATTTACTGCATACCTTATTAAACAAGATCGCTTGGAAATAAATGAAGTTAAGCCTTCAACTCAAGAAGTTGGAAAAAGAAATAAAACAAACTTAGAGAAAGAAGATAAAAGAAGAGGCAGAAATTAATAAATGTGAAACTAGAAAAAGTAAATTAGAATTAATTTTTTAAAAATCCAAGAGCTGACCTTTGATAATTAACAGCAACAAACTCAACCCTTTTAAGAAAGCTGATCAAGTGAAAAGTGAAAACATTATTATTTAGAAATAAGAAAAATATATGACCCAGAAACAGGTAAGATCTTAAAAATTATGATACTATGCATAATTCTTTGCTACATGTGTAATCCCAATGATATGAATAATTATTCTAGAAAAATTCAGACTACCAAAATTGACTCAAGACAAAGTAGAAAATCTGAGCATACCCACAACCACGTCATAAATTGACACACTCATAAAAAGAGCTATTCTTTGAAAAGGCGTGAAGCACAGAGGATTTCAGCAAGAAATTCTTCCAAACCCTGAGAAAGAACTGATACTTTTGTGCTGTTTAAGCTTCCAAGCATGGAAGAGGTGGAAAGTGTCACAATTCATGTTATCAGATCATCTATACCCACTCAACCCCACTCAGCCCCGAGCTGTTATGATTTGTAATTCATTACCTCGAGGAGTTTTCAATGATCCTCTCTCCATTTTTGCAAAAACTCCATTGAAGAGATTAGGGTAAGTATTTCTGTGGTGGAGATCAGCTTTAATTAGAGGGAAGAAGAGATATTCCCTCAAACTGATGAGAACAGAGAGATTTAGGAGTCCCTAAAACACCAGGGACTTGTGCTCTGCTCTGGTGTGGTCGAAGAAGCAGTAAAACCTCTGAAGAATGTGGCGGCTTAGAGATCCAGAACTGAGTCACAGGGGCCTGGGGAGCAACTGAGGACAAGGGGTTTCCTCCAACACCTTGGTGCTTGGTGAGACCCTAGAAACTATACTTCCCTCGTAAGAGAAAAGAGACTTAGGAATAACCGACATTGAATTTCCTACTAAGCAAGGGGCGTATGTGCCTAAAGTTGGAATTAAACTGACTTTGCAATTTAGGATCATACCCACTATATAAGAATTTTTTTTAAAGATTTTTTAAAAATATTTATTTATTTATTTAAGAGAGAGCAACATGCAGGGGAGTGGAAGGGTGGGGCAGAAGGAGAGAGAATCTTAAGCAGACTCCCTGTTGAGCATGGTACCCCACGCCGCTGGATCTTAGAACCCTGAGACCATAACCTGAGCCAAATCCAAGAGTCCAATGCTCAACCTACTGCACCACCCAGGCACCCCCTGAAAAAGAAAAAAATCTTAAAATACTTTTCTGGTTAATTAAATCCAGGAGAATAATACAATATCAAACAAGGTTAATTCTACAGACATAATAATGGTTAAATATTTAAAAATCTATACAATTGATTAAATTAATAGGCAAATTTAAGAATTATAATCACACTTATAACTGCTGAAAGGGAATTTGAAAAAATTAGCCTTCTTCATTTTTAAAAATCAAATATGGTGGATAAAAGCAAAAGGCTCCATGAAATGAAAATAAAAGGCAAATGAATGTAGTGTTGCTGTTACACTACATTCTTTTTTTAATAATAAATTTATTTTAATTAAATAAATTAAAATAAATTTATTTTTTATTGGTGTTCAATTTGCCAGCATACGGAATAACACCCAGTGCTCATCCCGTCAAGTGCCCCCCTCAGTGCCCGTCACCCATTCACCCCCCACCCCCCACCCTCCTCCCCTTCCACCACCTCTAGTTCATTTCCCAGAGTTAGAAGTTTTTATGTTCTGTCTCCCTTTCTGATATTTCCTACCCATTTCTTCTCCCTTCCCCTCTATTCCCTTTCACTATTATTTATATTCCTCAAATGAATGAGACCATATAATGTTTGTCCTTCTCCGATTGACTTACTTCACTCAGCATCATACCCTCCAGTTCCATCCATGTCGAAGCAAATGGTGGGTATTTGTCATTTCTAATGGCTGAGGAATATTCCACTGTGTACACAGACCACATCTTCTCTATCCATTCATCTTTCGATGGACACCGAGGCTCCTTCCACAGTTTGGCTATCGTGGACATTGCTGCTAGAAACATCGGGTGCAGGTGTCCCAGCATTTCACTGCATCTGTATCTTTGGGGTAAATCCCCAGCAGTGCAATTACTGGGTCAATGTTACCCAGGGCAATGTACACGTTTAATGCAATCCCTATTGCATGCAAAATACCATGGACTTTCTTCAGAGAGTTAGAACAAATTATTTTAAGATTTGTGTGGAATCAGAAAAGACCCCAAATAGCCAGAGGAATTTTAAAAAAGAAAACCATAGCTGGGGGCATCACAATGCCAGATTTCAGGTTGTACTACAAAGCTGTGGTCATCCAGACAGTGTGGTCCTGGCACAAAAACAGACACATGGATCAATGGAACAGAATAGAGAATCCAGAAGTGGACCCTCAACTTTATGGTCAACTAATATTCGATAAAGGAGGAAAGACTATCCACTGGAGGAAAGACAGTCTCTTCAATAAATGGTGCTGGGAAAATTGGACATCCACATGCAGAAGAATGAAACTAGACCACTCTCTTTCACCAGACACAAAGATAAACTCAAAATGGGTGAAAGATCTAAATTTGAGACAAGATTCCATCAAAATCCTAAAGGAGAACACAGGCAACACCCTTTTTGAACTCGACCACAACAACTTCTTGCAAGATCCATCCACGAAGGCAAAAGAAACAAAATAAAAATGAACTATTGGGACTTCATCAAGATAAGAAGCTTTTGCACAGCCAAAGAAACAGCCAACAAAACTAAAAGACAACCTACAGAATGGGAGAAGATATTTGCAAATGACATATCAGATAAAGGGCTCGTTTCCAAGATCTATAAAGAACTTATTAAACTCAACACCCAAGAAACAAACAATCCAATCATGAAATGGGCAAAAGACATGAACAGAAATCTCACAGAGGAAGACATAGACATGGCCAACATGCACATGAGAAAATGCTCTGCATCACTTGCCATCAGGGAAATACAAATCAAAACCACAGTGAGATCCCACCTCACACCAGTGAGAATGGGGAACATTAACAAGGCAGGAAACCACAAATGTTGGAGAGGATGCGGAGCAAGGGGAACCCTCTTATGCTACTTTCTTTCATTGAATAACTTGTTTGACCCTTTCATTTGTGAGAGAGAGAGAGAGAGAAAGAGAGGGAATCTTAAGCCGGCTCCATGTTCAGTGCAGAGCCAGATGTGGGGCTCGATCTCACGACTCAGACTGGAGCCAAAACCAAGAGTCGAAGGCTTCACCAACTGAGCCATTCAAGGGTCTCTTGTTTGACTTTCATACCAATCTTTTCCCTATTTTTCATACATAAAAACAACCCTAGGAAGATTAAATAATTGCCCCCAAATTCCTACAATTAAGTGATGATGTGAGATCACAGGATGTAAGTCGCGTGTTTCCTTGCAGACTGACTGCACCGTACAATTGCGTGGCCCAAAAGGTAATAAATGAAACAGCAAAGAATAACTCCTACATATCCGACTCTGACTCCAGTGCTTCTTGTCTCGAGGCTGGAAGGTCTGCCTCTCCTGCTAAGTCAGTCATGCCCTCTTAGACTACAACCTTGCCTCCGGGCTCATCTTTGTTTCTTGGATACTGATATTGGGCTTAGGCCCTATGACGAACCCTTGAAATATGTTTTGCATCAATGAACAAGCATTTGAAGTTGAGTCCGTGGGCAGGGGTGATAGTGACCACCTTGAACAGCTTACCTGGCCTAAGCACCAGCTAATGAGAGCAGGCGCTTGCCCAAACCCACCTTCATGACCCCATCAGTGTGTTCCCATAACCACCAGGCCCGGCCAACAGTAGGCACCGGGTCACTGATCTCCCCTATCCACACAGTGCCATGGCCATGCCAGCAGTCGTTCCGTCCCACCCAGCCCTGCTGCCTGGGACAGTTGTTTGGACTAGAGGTGGGCACCATACATGGCCTGGCACCTTCCCAGCCAGCTGTTTCTCCAGAATCAGCGGGTGGCCCAGGCCGAGAGCATATGATCCACACTAGCCCTACAGACAGAGCCTATTTCCTGGGCTTTAGAATTCGTCGTGAGAAGAAGATAGATACTGAGCGAGGGGATCCAAGTCTCTTCAGGTAGTTGGACGTGGGACTGGCTCTCCTGACCCTCAGGGCCATATTCTCCAGCAGGCCTCCTGGACGTGCGGTGCACAGAGGCCTGGAGGTTTCGGAGCAGGAAGCACACAGGAGAGGCCCAGCCTGGGTGGCTACTCCTGGTTCTTGGTCCCGACTCCTGTTTCCTGCATGTCACAGTCACGGTTGAACCAAACAAGCAGAACCAGTAGGATAAATAGGTGTAGGCTGAGGAAGGGGTTCCCGAGTCCTCACTTACCTAATTAGGGCAGCTGCCTCAAAAGTCTGCAGAAGGCTGCCTCCACCTCTCCCTTTAGAGCCCCGAGTTCCCGAGGTGGACAATCTGGGGAGAAGATCCCCAGCAGGCTGCAACCCCAGGAGGAAAAGCTGGAGGTCCACGAGGATGGCCTGGGGTCCTTCCCTGCGGCTGAGCTTCTAGGCCGGAGCCCTCCCCCAAGGGAAGAACAGGTGCACGAACACACCCGGCTCAGAAGCCCGAGGAACGAGGGGAAGGTCCAGAAGCGATTGCAGGGCAAGCTGCCTGCGTCCCCTGGATGTCTGTGTCCCACCAAACGCCTGCTGCCCGCCTTTCCCCAGCTCTTTGGGTATGACCTCCGAGGAAGCACATCATGAGCGGGCGTCGGGGGAGATGTGCGCTCGGCCTGGGCACGACGACACACGACAGAGGGGACGCGTTGTGGTGCCAACTCACGTGAGCCTTCGCTGCTTGTGGCAAATGTGTGACGACAAATCCCTAATTTATGCAAGATCTTTCCTTGATTTCTTCATGGAATCCATGGAAAATGAAACATCGTAGGGTGGAAGATACATGAAGGCCCCAGATCAGATCACAAAAGCTCACACACACACACACACACACACACACACACACACACTACGATGGCTTGGATCTTTATGGTGTTTTTAGTTTAATTTGCAACAGAAGATATTGAGAGAACTTCACAATCCTAGGAAATGCAACAGGGCAGAGTTTACCTCAATTGTTTTTGAAAACAGGACGGCTACCCACTCACGTGTTGGGGGAAGGTGAGGCTGGGGTGTCCTCTAGCCTTGGTACAAGAGCGGAAGCCCTTGACTTCTCCAGTCTTTCCAACTACATGACTGTATCATAACCCAAAATTTCTTTCACTGCACTTTTTCCCATGGCTTCAATTAGCTTGCATATTAAGAATCTTTTCAGTCTAAAAAAAAAAAAACATATCCATAACTTGTTGGCTAGAGCAAGTGTTTTCCATGAAATGCCACAGGAAAAAAATAACTTTCAAGAAGAATAACTGCTTCCAAAATCTGAGTTGGAACAGATACGCAATACCTCTGCTGCTTATGAAAAGCATACATGATCTGACTCTAAAAATAGCTTCTTGATTTAGGTAAAATGACTCAGGGTTAAACTTGAAAAATGAATAAAAGCTGAGCCTATCCGACGGCTCCCAATTGCCCTCGACAGCTCCTTCGCGGGGCCAGATTTGGATGGAGGGAAGATTTCTTTATTTGATACAGTTTGTGTCCATTTTCTGCAAGATTCAGACCTTACCTCCCAACTCTCAGTTTACAGAATCACATTAAGTGCTACTGATTTTATAAAAAGAGATGTCATTTTGACAAAAACGTTCATGCAACTTTGCCCTGGCCTTAATCTGATCTTCTCAGGAGAATGTATATTTTAAAAACAACCACGCCACCCAACAAACAGAAAAACAAGGGGCACCTGGGTGACTCACTCCGTTAAGCACCTGACTTTGGCTCAGGTCACGGTCTCAGGGACCTGGGATCCAGCCTCACGTCCAGTTCCCACCCAGTGGGGAGTCGGCTTGTCCCCCTCCACCTCCTCCCTTCCCCTCTTCCCACCACCTCCCTCCTCCCCACTGCTCATGCTCTCTCTCTCTCTCTCTCTCTCTCTCTCTCTCAAATAAATACATAAAACCTTTTTTAAAAAAAATTAAGAAAGGAAATACAAAAAAATTAATTTTATTTGTGGACTTGTTACCAACATTTTAATTATGGATGTCCGTCGGATAAATATAGTTTGCATAAAGAAGTAAAATAATTAAAAGCACCAACAATTAAAACGATCACATTTCAGGGTCTATCTTTCCATGGAGCCATATATTTTATATGTGTGTATATATTGATACATATGTGCGCTCATATATGTGTGGAGATGTTTATACATGTGGAGAGGCTCATGTGTGTATACGTGCACGTGTATTTATGTGATGCATTACAGCACTCAAACCATGACTTGCCATAGAAAGCATGTAGACCTTGTCAGTGCTCTTTTTTGTTTGGGAAATGGAACTCATACCCCCGCCCCACATGCTCCTCCTCATTCAGGAAGACCAGGTAGTTGGTTAAATTCCATGAGGTCTCCTGAAGCTCGTGTTCCAGAGGCTCGGGAATTTACTGGGTGTGTCATAGGACCTGGAAGTGGGTTCTCAGAGTTAGAGGAGTCCAGCCTCTCCCTGGCTCCTACCTTCCCTACCCTGAGAATGTGGTGCCTTCCAAATGCATCTCAAAGCAAGGCGAGCCCAGAGGCCGCAGCTCTGCTGGGCCTTGGAAGGCCTGTGGGGGTGGCTGGGACCCTCTTTGACTACGTGTCCTTTCTGAAGAAGAAAAGGTGTTCTCTGCAGTGTGGGTGGTAAAATCTGACACGCAGGCATGCAGCGCAGGACGTTGAGGGCGTACAGCTTAGTTTGGTTCCAGATCCCTTCAGATCCAGGGCTCGCAGCGGTTCGCGGAGCTCTGACCCCGCACCAGTACTGGTCCTGAGTGCTCAGTGGGATCGCTTCCTTATTTCCAGCATCTGCCACACAGGGTTGCAGGATGGCTTCGATAAGCCAAGCAGGGGATGTGAAACTAAGACCTTGACTCCTTGTGGTAGGTCCACAGCAGCCGCTTGAGGTGCACGAGGTAGTGCACCTGTGTGCACCTTTCCTGCAACCTCCCTACCAGGTTCTAAGGGAAGCAAATCTCGTTGCAAATTCTGCCACATGGTAAAGTCATTAAGTAAATAAGTATTATCAGCAAAAAGATACAGGACAGTTCTCACAACCCATTCTGTACTTTCGGTGGACTCCACCTCTGTCCTCTTGGTGGCTCCTACCTCCAACATGAAGCCATGGGCCATTTAAGACCGATGATGCCACAAAGGCAGAGATTTTCATGAACAGTACGTTGTCATCAATTAAAGACCCATCCCCTCCCACAAAAAAAAGTTAGGTACCAAATGGGTACAAATGCTGAAAGTGGAAACTGCTGGATTTCCTAGACTCTCCCATCTTCTTTTCCCAGAGAGGGTGAGCATCGGTAGTGTTTTTTAAAATATTCAAGTCAAAAATAAATAAATAAATAAATAAATAAATAAATAAATAAATAAATAAATAAATATAAAAAAATAAAATAAAATAAAATATCCAAGTCAATCCATGTATCTCGAAACTTTAATTTTTCGACATAAAGCACATTTCTAACATTCATCATGCTAATTAACCAAGCCACCGATTTTACAGATAACAACTTATTTCTGACATTCACCAGGCTAATTAAAGTATATTATGTTGATTGAGCTATCAACAACAGAAGAATCCAATTAGCTACCTTTCAGTGAGGTTTCCTGGTGTGTCATTCCTGAACACACTATTAGCTGCACCTATACTAAAATATTTTAAGATAAATTAGGGATATCATAACAAGCAGGAACTGTGATTATCCCCGTGTTATGGCTAAAGAATCCAAAGGCTTCGAGATATTACATGACTCACTTAAGATCCTAGAGTTAGTAAACAGTACAATCAAAAATGCAAACCTAACGAGTCTGACCTAGAGCCCGTGCAGTGCAAAGCTGCCTCCTGAGGCTGAAAGCATTATTTACAGGCTTCAGCTTGGGTCACAGCGATTTGTGTTGGATGTGGGAATCAAGGTTTTTAATAGGCAAATAGGCTGGTCCTTCGCCAGCTAGCGTTCTCTTACATATGTTCTCCCTAGGGATCATTCGGGGAGGAGGAACTGGGTAAGGATCAGGTGATCTTGGATACTAGGACCATATGCAGACAATCACCAGGACCACTCAGCTCATACCATCTAAGGTCCAATTTGGTGTTTGTTCAGATGGTTGTTTACCCCAATTTTTGTTGCTTTCTCATAAAGAAAAAAATGTATACTTAAAAAAAAATGCAGCTAAGTGTTTTAAGATCCGTTTGGTATATTGACGTTTGACTAGAGTAGATCTTCAAGTGCTAAATAGATATTAATGATGTTTATCAGTCTTCAAGTTTTCAAAATAAGGCTTCTGAGTTTCGTTTCCATATGATCCTGACCAAATGTTGCTTAACTCTGAATAAACCATCTTAAAATTGGCTTAAGACAGAAGGGCCTCTAAGACCCGTTAGACATCAAACAGTTCCTATGAAACACTCGGATGGGACAAATACTCGGATGGGATCAGAAACATAAGGATTAAATTTCCCTTGACATCCACCTAAGTTATAAAATTAAGAAACAGTGATTAGCAAATTGGAAATTTGGTAACATTTGTAAAGGCATTCAAGATGTTTCTTCAGAACTTAAAACAGGGGATCCCTGGGTGGCGCAGCGGTTTGGCGCCTGCCTTTGGCCCAGGGCGCGATCCTGGAGACCCAGGATCGAATCCCACGTCGGGCTCCCGGTGCATGGAGCCTGCTTCTCCCTCTGCCTGTGTCTCTGCCTCTCTCTCTCTCTCTGTGACTATCATGAATAAATAAATAAAATCTTTAAAAAAAAAAAAAAAAAAAAAAAAAAAAGAACTTAAAACAGGTGGGTGCTTCCATTCCCTATTTTAAAAATCTAATAAATACGCACAAATGTGGAATGAAATGTATGTGTAGTTATTTTCTTTATTTCACAATTTCAAGTGTAAAATTTTTTTTTTACAGATTTATGTATTTACTTTAGAGAGAGCATCCTTGGGTGCATGTACATGAGTTGGGCGAGGGACAGAGACTGAGAACTTTCCAGTAGACTCCCTGCTGAGTGTGGAGCCCGATGTGTGACTCCATCCCACAGCCCATGAAATCATGATCTTAGCCAAAGCCAAGAGTGGGACCCTAAGCTGACTCAGCCATCTAGGTGCCCCTCTAGTGCAATATTTGCACCTTAATTTTCTCCCTCTGATGAGAACTCAATAAACATTACATAATCCCATTAATTTAAACCATAGATCAATTAACTCTTTGTTAAAATTTTTGAATATGAAAAAAATGTCCTTCCTCCTCAGCTACTGCTTTTTTTTTTTTTTTTTTTTTTTTGCTACTGCTCTTTTATGGCACCTGCAGGCCCCTCTTCAAGCATCCACTCCGTTAGCAGATGAAGCCTTTATATCACAAATATTACCTGTGTGGAGGAATCATGGCAGGCTACGCCCAGTGGCCTGTGCCATCCATTACTACTACGCTTCTTCAAATTCCCCCTTTTATAAATAGCCTAATTCATTATTTTCTTTTTCAGCTTTATTGAGATATAATTGACACGTAGCATGGTGTACGTTCAAGGTGTACAATATGATGATTTGATACACCTATGTATTGCAAAATGTCGACCACAGTACAACGTTGGCCACAATACATCCTTCTCCTCCCATTTCACTGTTATTATGGTGAGAACTTTAAAACTGTTCTCACAGTAGCTTTCAGATATATCACACGGTATTGATAACTGTACTCTCTATTTATAACGGCCCCAAGGTCCATCCGTGTCATTGCAAATGGCAGGATTTCCTATACGTGTCTTATATTTTCTTTATCAAGTCATCTGCCAGTTGACACTCTTGGCCATTGTGGATAGTGCTGCAGCGAACATGGGAATGCTCTTCCTGAGAGTGATTTCATCTCCCTTAGGCACATAACCAGAAGTGGGATTATAGAAATATATGGCAGCTCTATTTTTAATTTTTTGAGGAGCCCACGTCCACGGTAGCTGTACCAATTTCAATTGCCACCAACAGTGCGCCAGGATTCCCTTTTCTCTACATCCTCACCAGCATGTGTGGTCTCCTGCCAAACCCATTCTTGAAGAAGTTTCCCTACAACTTTAAGACATATTTTAAATGCAGTTTGCAAAATTGTCTTTTAAATTTCACCTATTATCATTCGCCGTTTAACCAGTTAAACTCTAAGAAATGAGTCAGTTCTCAATTACAGTTGTTTATTGTGATGGGGAGGGGCTGCCTTATATTAATCCACCTAAATTGTATACTTAATACTTACTCAAGTTCTCCCTAGAACATGAGCTTCTTGAAAAAGGGTCTGTGACTTGACTTTCTAGACCATTTGGTGCATAATAGACAACAAACAAATATTAAGTGTAAAAAAAAAGATGAACAGATGATATCGTTGTGCTATACACTTTTTATGAACAAAAACACCAAAACACAGTACACTCTAGTGATTTCCAAATTTAATATGCAGCCATATCTTTTTTCCAGATATCAGATCTGTACAATTAAACATTTTTTACTGAGCTATCTCCACTTGTCAGTAAGCATGTGCCAGACTGAACACATTATTTTTCCTCCATTGTGCTGTCTGCAATCTGCTTAAACCGCTTGAGCATTGTCAGTGTGACACGTGTGTTAGTTTTCATCCACACCCTAGAGGTAGTCAATTGCCCTAATCTAGAAAATACTCCCAGGGTGAGTCTTGGCATTTAATTAAAAGATATGGTTGCTTCAAGTGATTCAACTATCTTTGTTTCCAAACAAGATCAGAGGTTTTATTAATTAGCATAATGGATGTTAAGAAGGCGGTTTTATTTATGAAATTAGTGGTATTCAAGATATGCAAATGAGCTGGAAAATATTATTAAGAAGCGAAAGAGGCCGGTGGTCTATAACTTTAGGAAGAGGCTTAAATCCAAAACTCCCCAGAAGATTCTGGGACAACTCCCTCCAGATAGATGGGTAGCTAAATCCTGCCACTAGACTATTAGATGTGTGCCTCAAGAGAGCTTTTCCACAAGCTGTGGTAGGGCTCTCCAAAAGGACAGGCAACTAGAGTTGTCTACACTTACAGAACAGTTTCAGTGTGTGGTTTCTGAGCCTGATTGCTAATACTGTAGCCCCTCCTTATCTGCAGTTGTGCTCTCTGTGGTTTCAGTTACCCTCCGTCAACTGTGATCCAGAAGCAGACGATTCTCCTTCCCACATATGTCAGCAGGTCAGTAGTAGCCGAAGCTCCATCACAATGCCTACATAAAAAAAAAAAAAAAAAAAAATGCCTACATCATTCATTTCACAGTGTCTCATCTTCATGGGCATTTTAGCATCGCCCATGATTACAGGAAGAAGGGTGAAGGCAGCACAATGAGATATTTGGAGAGAGAAAGAAAGAAAATAAACTCACATAACTTTTATTACAATATGTTGTAATCATTCTATTTCATCGCTGTTGTTAGGCTCTTACTGTTCTTAATTTATAAATTAAACTCGATCATATGTATGTATGCAAAGAAAAAAATACAGTCTATATAGGATTTGATATGACCTGTGGTCACAGGCATCTACTGGGGGTCTTGAAACATATCCCCAGTATGCATATTTTACTAGAAATGCCTATCTCTGTGGCAGCATTTGTCTGAGAATGCTTTCTTTGTAACCTGGGACCAAGACTGAGTGAAGGACATCTGTCGTCCCCACCTGTAAATACTTACCAAAAGTGATCTAATATAGTTGCAAGCCATCAACCATTTTTTAAAAATATTTATTTATTTATTCTAGACATAGAGAGGAGAGAGAGTGAGAGAGTGTGTAGGGTGGGGAGGGGCAGGGAGAGGGAGAGAAATTCTCAAGCCCACTCGGCGTCGAGCACGGAGCCTGATGCGGGCTACATCCCAGGACCCCGAGAGCATGACCTGAGCCAAAACCAAGAGCTGGACACTGAATTGACTGAGCCATCCAGGTGCCCCAAACATTTTTCTGCTTCCACATTACTTAGCACAGCAAGGAGTCTCCATTCAGGTTGTTGAAGCTGGAAATCTTGGTGTTACTATGCAGTAACTCTTACCTAGGCCCATACATAATTTAACCTTGCGTCCTAGGAGTCCTCTCTAATGTATTGTGGATTTATTCACTTTTCTTCAGTCCTCCTAAACTCCCCTAGTTCAGGGTTCCATGATTTCTCTCAATGAGATAGGTCAACTGTGTCCCAACCGGAGTCTCTGGTCACCATCTTGTTTTATGGTCTGTAAACTATGCACAGGATGTTCATCCTAACATTGAATTTAAATAATTGTTTCAGTGTGGTCTCCTCAGCTGCTTCCCAGTGTCCTCGGGATCATGTCCTAATGTCCTAATGGGGTGATGGAGTTCTCAAGAAAGACCCTGATGACTCTGCCATCATGTTGGCTTTAGGAAAGGCACAGAGGCATGAAGCAGCACAACAACTCTGCAGAGCTTTAACCTCTTCTGTGGGGGGCGCCTGGGTGGCTCCATGGGTGAGCATCTGCCTTCGGCTCAAGGTGTGACCCCCGGGGTCCCAGGATTGAGTCCCACATCAGGCTCCCTACAGGGAGCCTGCTCCTACCTCTGCCTGTGTCTCTGCCTCTCTCTGTGTCTCTCATGAATAAATAAATAAAATCTTTTAAAAACAATAAATAAATAAATAAATAAATAAATAAATAAATAAATAAATAATAAACAAACTCACTCCTCTGTGGTGTTTGAGGGCAAAGGGAAGGTGATGGAGTGACTTAAATTGAGAGGTTGGCAGGAGCCACAGCATGAAGACCCTTGTCTAGAGCAGCTGATGCTTGAGTTGTTTTGCATTTAGCTTTGTTTATTTGGTATTTTTAAGAATTTTCAACATCCACTCTATGAAGAGAGTAAAAAATTAAAAGTCGTAGAGATTTTCAGCAAATATTACAAGTCTCATTTTTCTTTTTTTTTTATCATTGAGGTATAATTAACATACAAGATGATATTGGTTGTAGATGTACAATATAATGATTTGATATTTGCATATATTGTGAAATGTATATATATATATTGTGAAATATATTGTTAACTCGACCATAACTCTACTTAAAATCCATCCCCATATAGTTACAATATTTTTCTTGTGATGATAATTTATTTCAAGATCTACTCTTCTGGCCACCTATAAATATGTTATTCCTGACTATAGATCCTGTACGTTACATTCCTGTGACTTATTTACTCTATAACAGTAAGTTTGTACTTTTTGGGTCCCTTACAATTTCATTCTTAATTCAATCATTCTACCTCTTGAAAAGACAGATTACAAATAATTAACTGGGTTGTTATTAGTGTCCAGTCAATACTTTCTACCTATTAAATGATTTGCCTTTTACTGTGCATGTTTTGGGGCCTTCAAAACAATGGTCTTAGCTCAACATCAATCTTCAATTTTCAGGGCACCTGGTTGGCTCAGTTGGTTAAGCTTCCAACTCTTGATTTCAGCTCAGGTCATGATTTCAGGGTCATGATCTCAGGTCTTGATCTCAGGGTCCTGAGACCAAGCCCCATATTAGGCTTCATGCTCAGCAGGGAGTCTGCTTGAGATTCTTTCCCTCTGGCCCTCCAATCATTCTCTCTCTCTCTCTCTCTCTCAAATACATAAATAAATCTTTAAAAAAAGTAAGAATGATCTTAAACTTTCTTATGACCATAAATGAAAAGTCATGTCATATTTGTTCATGGCTAATATTAAGTTTAGCTGTCAGAAACCCAAAAGAAAACCCTATTATTTTTACCATATAATCTTCACTGACATACCAGAGTATAATAGAAGCTAATATCTGAGAAGTTTCCCCAGCTTATAATAAAAGAGGGAAGAGAAAAGACGAGGAGGAGAGGGAGGAGGAAGAAGAAATAAGCCTACTTTGCCTTTAAATTGCTCTACTTACCTGGTTTTAGCTTACTTTAAGGTTTCTCTTTCTCTATGAAATCTTCGTTTAGCAACTCCAAGGCCTACATAGCATTGCCAATGCCCTGGAACACAGTAATGCCATGGCATCTCCAGATCCAGCCCCCTTTGTGTCATGACATCGTGACACCTGTTGATCTGTACGTGCGGATAAAAGTCTGTGCTTTGGATTGTGTGGTAGCTGATGAACAATGCAGAGCCATGTTGGTGCCTCCTTACAAAACATGTTACATGTTCATAAGCACTAAAACAAGTACAGGGCAATGGCCAGAGCAAGTGTTCTTGTATTTGAGACAGTTATTTTTTTTTTGAGACAGTTATTGATAACTTGCTGGGTAAAAATAGGTGTAAAAAGAATATAGGAGAATGTGGTGATGATAATGCAGCAAGGTATGGCTTCTTTTATACAAGTTTTCTCATATGATCAAAAGGGATAGAAATGGGATTCTTTCAGAATTTGGAGTGGACAATTTGATATAAAAATAACTGAGAGGACAGCCCCGGTGGCTCAGCAGTTTAGCACCACCTTCAGCCCAGGGCCTGATCCTGGAGACCCGGGATCGAGTCCCATGTCGGGCTCCCGGTGCATGGAGCCTCCTTCTCCCTCTGCCTGTGTCTCTGCCTCTCTCTCTCTCTCTCTCTCTCTGTGTCTCATGAATAAATAAATAAATAATCTTTAAAAAAATAACTAAGAGAAATTTATGGTACAGGTAAAGGTTGGGTTTTGGTTAAGACAACTGAGTACACAAATGTTTGAGGCAAAATCATAAAAGTAGAGAAAATCAATCAGGTTGGAGAAACACCCTTTTTATGACTTGATTGTGAATTAAAAGTCTGCTCATCTTTCTGCTGTGGCGTAGACTGAGATGATTTTCTTCTGTAACTCTTAGATAAGTAAACCTAAATGCATTAGTTTATTCATTCATGATGTGTCGTCCAAGTGGTAGCTGTGTTTGGTCGCTCTGCAAATCTAAGTCCTTTTATTTAATTTTACTTAAATTGTTCTACCTAATTACTGAATCCTACTGGTGACTCTGCTTTGAAGATGGCAAGCTCTGGCCCAAGGCCACAAGGCCAAGGAGAACGAGCCAGGATATGAACTCAGAGCTCGTGACTCCCATGCACAGCTCTTCCCTCCACAGTCTGACAAGACTTTTCACTTGGACTTTGGGAGATCAAATTTTACATTTCAATTCCTCCCCCTCAAAATGTTGAAATCTAGTAATATAAATGATATATACACATACAATCTTAAAACAAGGTAGAGAATACTAGGTAACGTGACATAGATAAAGAGCAAATTCTGGAGTGTTCCTAGATGAGATAATATGGAGGCTTTATAATGGGGTGAAATTGCAGTGACATCACTGAAGAAAAATGGGACAGACCAAATGGCTAGGTAGGCAAGAGTTCCATCCATGATAAGTTAGAGAGGGTATTGAAGAGTATGGGGATTTTTTTTTTTTTAAGACATCATTTCTGGTCCACCAAAGTCCTTACTTTGTTTTTCACAAATCTCAATGTACTTATTATTTTCTTTTAAAATATAACTCTAAAAAAATAAAATAAATAAATAAAATAAAATATAACTTTAAAAATCCTAATGATATGGTGTTAAAAGGGGATATGTCAGGGGCATTTGGGTCGCTCAGTCAGTTAAGCATTTGCCTTTGGCTCAGGTTGTGATCCCAGGGTCCTGGGATCAATCCCACATGGCAAGGGGCTCCCTATTCAGTGGGGAGTCTGCCGTTCCCTCTCCCTTTGCCCTCCCCAGCACTCATGTTCTCTCTCAAATAAATAAATAAAATCTTTTTTTAAAGGGGCAGGATATTTCAGCATGTGCTCGAATTAAAATGCGATTTCTGTTTGTTTGTTTGGATGGGTCCCTATGGAACTGTATCCCGGGGGAACAGAACTGGGTGTCCAGAGGATGCCTATTTTTACATCATACCTTTCTTTTTGAGTGTCTGCTTATTCGTTTTCTTTCGACTCCGAATAATGGAGTACATGGCGTATTGGACATCTTCCTTTTCTACCTGTAAATGCATCCACCAGCCCTTCCCACCTGCTGCTTACTGATAAGGAGAGTACCAAGGACTCACGCTCTCTGCTTCCAATCGGCTTTGCTGCTCGATGGGAGGCACTGACAGGAGATGAGACAGAGGGAGGAAAGTGAGGTTGAGATATTTACTCCCTGGCCTCCCTACTCTCTTCCCCACCATATGCCTGACTCCCCTGGTTGGTTGCATCCTCCAGTAAAGAGCAGCTGCCTTTGCACAGAGACCCTCACTTCCTCACTCAATACCTCAGGCCTAGGGGTAGGAATGGCTCCCAAGGGTGCTAGTCTGGAGATCCGTATTCTAATGCTCATTTCTCTATACTCTGCCTTTGTAATTCATCTCTTTATCATCAATCTCTTAAGTTCCCTTCAAATTACTCAGCTTCGGTGTCATTTGTTTTTGCTCTGGAAGCTGACACAAACGAAAACAAACAAACACACCGAAGTAATAAGGCATTCCGATAACTTAATTGTGTAGATTGGTCTTTATGCTGTTTCATAACAGGAAAAGGTATTTAAGATAGAACATAGGTGAAGAAAATGTATCTTAGTTAAGGACCATGCTGGGGAAGGAAAGTGACAGTGAGTATTCCATGAGTGCAGATGGAGAGCTGAAGTTTGTCTCCCTTTCCTTCCTCGTGCTGTCGCTGGGTTTGTGGGCCTGAAGGGAAAGCGGGCGTGACTGAGGTCTCTCTGATGCAGGTCCTCATGCAGCACCCTGGGAGCATGCTGCAGGGATTTAAAGAATCTCAGACAGGGAGGGACTGTGGGGACTACGCAGTGCAGCGATGAACGGCACGAAGTGCTGCACAGTTCGTGAAACAGCCCTAGATTTAATGTGCATGGCAACTCTTTATTTGCTTATTTTTAATGTAAAAAACAACTTCCCAAGAAAACCAAGTGATTTCCCTTTAATGCAAGGTGAGTCCTGCTAACAGGTATTTTATGTTATTTTTTATTATTTTCTTTTACAGAGGGTTTCTTCAATTGAAGTATAACTAATATACCGTGTTATATTAGTTGGAGGCGTGCAATACAACGATTCAACAATTCTGTGCATTACTCAGTGCTCATCATGGTAAGTGTGCTCTTGATCACCTTTCACCTATTTCACCCACCCCCCTACCCACCTCCCCCGTTCTCTGTAAGATCCTGTATTTTTGCTTATCTCTCTTTTATTTGTTCATTTGTTTTTTCCTTAAATTCCACATATGAGTGAAAGATATGGTGGTATTTGTCTTTCTATGTCTGCCTTATTTCACTTGGCGCAATATTCTCCAGGTCCGTCCATGTTCCTGTGAATGACAAGATCTCATTCTTTTACATGGCTGAGTAATACTTCAGTTGTGTGTGTATGCACATATGTACCACTTATACAGGAGTTTTTAATAATGAGAATGAACTACCGTCAAAAAAGACTTATTTAACTGGAAGTGTAGGAAACTTGACTCTTTGGGACAAAGCCTTTCTGCATTACCTCAAATGTGAAATATACTATATGTGCTGTTATAGGCATGACCAATAATTCTACCTTTCATAGTGAGTAAATCCAAGTAATCTAAGCATTTTAAGGATGAAAGAAGTTAAGTAAGGTTCTTTTTGAAAAACAAAATACAGAACTACTCCTATATTTCCTTTGTTTCTACAAAAGATAAATATCTAAAAATGTATATAGAGATCACAAATCCACACCTATACCCACACACCAAAAGTTTAAGATTTTTTTAAAGTAATATAAAATCACTTGGAAAAAACTTTTTTTCTTTTTAAAAAAAAATATTACTTTATAATTCATATAAAAAATCGGTATCATGTAGATGCAGCTATTACTAATGTTGTTGGATAATTATTCAAAAAACATTTCCTACCTATGTATCCAGTGTACACACAACACACACACACACACACACACACACACACAATTGGAAATACTATACCATTTATTTAGTAGCTGAATAGTAGATTAAAGCATGAATTTAGAGTCTATTGATTCAAACAATCTCCTATTGGTAAATGTATATTGTTTGCCAAGTTTTACAGTTAAACAGAATCTTATGATGAATATATTTAAACAAATATATTGTTCTTGCCCCATGATTGCTTCCTCATGAGCTTCTAGATAACTGCTATATTAGCTTATATATTTACAGCACATATATTTCATACATAAAATGGAAATATATAATGTATGTATGCATATGTACATTGTCATACATAGTGTATAATGTAATATAAAATGATACATGCATAGAGAATCTGTTTGGTGGAATATTTATCAGTTTATCTACAAAATAGTATCTGAGAATGTCCTTTTCTCCAAGACCTAACCTATACTAGGCATTATCATTCTTTTAAGTTTTGATTATCTGATTTTCATTTTAAAAATGGTTACTGAGACCCTACTATATAGTGCAGTCTCTCTTCTAAATTCTGAGAATCAGCAACCATTGTATAAACAATCTCTGCCTTCAAGGACCTTATCTTCTCATAGAAAAAAAAACATAATAAACAACAAATAGAAATTATATTATCGTGTGTTGAATAATATATACAGTATGTTAGAGATTGGCTTTGCGATGAAGGAAAATAAAATGGGACAGTCAATAGGAAGTATGGTGTTCGCGGTGGGACATTACCAGTAAAAATGATACACCAGATAATACACTTCTTTATGTACCTTCCTTTTATTGCTTATTATGTCCATGTGTTCATCAAGTCTTTCCTCTCTTTTGAATTATCTTTTCATATTCACACCTATTTTTTTTAATTTGGGTATTTTTAATTATTGAATTATGGGATCTCTTCCTAAGTATAGTATATATAATACCTTATATTGACATGCTATATTATGTAATTATTTATTATATAATTATCTAATAGAGTTAATTTTAATTAATAATAATGTCAATACTTTATTATTTATATACACTGACTATAACATGAATATAATATATATTTCACTACAATATACAATGTGTCACTTGTCATTGGTCTTTTAACTTCATGGTATTTTATATATATGTTATATATATTACATATATATGTGGACTACTGCCTATTTGGAAGAGAATTTACATCATTAATTAATTACATCACCTCCCATACGGTGACATAATGTACCCATGCAGTTATTTACACTTGTCTTTTCTAGCCTGATGCAGGATTCCAGAAGTTTTTGTTCATTTGTACTGAGATTCTGAAAACAAATCAATTTTAGGTATTTGTTGCTATTTTCCCCAGATTTTGTCTTCTGTGGATTGCTGCTGATATATCGGTGTGTCTTTAATTGTTTTGACTTACAGTCTCTTTGAAGACCTGATGAAATCTCTCAGAACTTGTCCCAGTAAAATGCCCAGATACAATTTTGCAGGCAATTTCAGATACTCGGAGATCTTCTGAAGCCCAGTAATAGGCTTTTTCTTATTCATCCATTAACTTTTTTTTTTAATTTTTAAAATTTTTTTTAAAGATTTTATTTATTTATCCACGAGAGACACAGAGACAGAGTCAGAGACACAGGCAGAGGGAGCAGCAGGCTCCCTGCAGGGTAAGTCACACATGCAAGTCCCACATTAAGTCCCCTGTTGTGGGACTTGATTCCAGGACCCGGGATCACGCCCTGGGTCAAAGGCAGGTGCTAAACCACCGAGCCCTGCAGGGATCCCCTATTTTAATTATTTTTTTATTGGAGTTCAATTTGCCAACATATAGCATAACGACCAGTGCTCATCCCATCCAGTGCCCCCCTCAGTGCCCATCACCCAGTCACCCCGTCCCTCCGCCCACCTCCCCTTCCACTACCCCTTGTTTGTTTCCCAGAGTTAGGGGTCTCTCATGATCTGTCTCCCTCTCTGATATTTCCCCCTCAGTTCCCCTCCTTTCCCCTTTATTCCCTTTCACTATTTTTTATATTCCCCAAATGTCTGAGACCATATAAAGTTTGCCCTTCAGTTTAGATAAACTGTAATATAAGGAAGCTATTAAAGTTTGCACTTATTTTTTAATTCAATCTTTTTTTCTGAATTATCTGACATTTTGTGCTGCTTTTTAAATGGACTTTCTAATGCCTTCCTAGTAGACAATGTATCGCTCGAAAAAACTAGTATCATTCTCTCCTTACTAATAGCTTCACTTATTTTTTTAAAGGTTTTATTTATTTGCCAGAGAGAGAGAAAGCACAAGCAGGGGGAACTCCGGCAGGCAGAGGGAGAGGAGGAAGCAGGCCTGGACCCCAGGACCCCGGGATCAGGACCTGAGCCCAAGGCAGACGGTTAACCGACTGAGCCACCCAGGCGCCCCTGTCTTCACTTATTTTATCTATCCTAATTGCTCTAAATAGGACTTTCAGAAAAAATATGAAATGATATTGGAGAAAATGATTTTCAACAAGTATTTCTCATTACTTATAAACCCCGCTGTTAGCGTGAGTCGATTTCTTTATCATATTACAGACGTAGCCTATCCTTCTATTCATATTTTGCTGTAAGTTCTTGACAGATGTTGGTATTGAATTTTTCTGACACCTTTTTCCGTAGTTGTCAAAGTCATCATGTGATTTTTATGTGTCCAGATAAAATGTTGTATTATTATTAATAATGCCAGGAAAGCCTAGGATCTATATATTTTAAATAAAACCCCCCCACAAATCTGTGTATATTAAGACAATAAAATCTTTCCTTGCTCATAAGAGAGGCTTAGTTTGGGGAGCTTGGGGGCTGTTTATGTAATCACCCAGGAATCCAGGCTGACAGAGTTGCCCCGATAAGTCCAGTCACCAGGGCATCAGGAAGGAAACCTGGAAGATGAGACTGGTTTTAAGGTTCCTGCCCCCAAGTAACACATGTTACCTCCACTCAGATTTTATTGGGTCACTTGTCAAAGCTCAGCTTTGGAAGGATCAGAGAAGGGCAATCCAGAAGGAGCTTAGCGAAGGCTCTGACATCGGGGCATTCTTGAAATAAATGTTATTTCATGTTTTAGGGTTTTGGGGGAGACAGAAGCTGTATATTTCTAGGTTAATACCATATATATTATATATAATATAGGACTCGTGAGGAAATGGCTCCTGTGACGGCAGACACTGCGTCCAGGTCCAGGAAGGCCGATGGTGTCCTTCGAGTCCAAATCTCAGTCCAGATAGTGTTCTATGATTTTATCATTACACATTTATTAATTATTCATTATTTATGTATTTTTCCCCAGGATATTTTGAATCTGTATAGGTTAAGTGGGTTGTCATGGTTTTGTTTTGTTTTGTTTTAACTTTCTTGGTCAAATATTAGTTTCATTATCGCTGTAGTTTTAATAATGAGTTGGAAATCTGTTTCCTTTTGTTTTGGAAATCTTTAAATTGTCTAGCAAATATTCGTTCTTTGAAACCTTGAAAAAATTCAGCCATAAAATAAATGAAGGCAGCAGCCTCTTGAGATATTAGCATTTAGAAAACAGAACAAAACAGAGACGAGTTGGGGTGACTGGGTGACGGGCACTGAGGGGGGCACTTGGCGGGATGAGCACTGGGTGTTATGCTAGATGTTGGCAAATTGAACTCCAATAAAAAAAATTAAAAAAAAAAAACAGAAATGAGCTTTTTTTTATAGGACATCGTAGTTCTCTACAAAATCAAGTTTCAACCCCTGCCATGACCCCCCTATTCTATCCCTGTCCTGGGTGCTCTTATCTGTGTTTGTATCCTCTCTCTTATCGCCGCGCTTTCTATTTCACGTCTCTGTTTGTGTATTTTATTGTTTTCAAAGAAGTGGTTTTGTGATTGCTTTACTGTATCATGTATCTATTTTTTGACTTTATCAATCCCTTTATTTTTGTTCTTAGTTTTTAAAAAAGATCTGATCTATTTATTCATGAGAGATCGAGAGAGAGGCAGAGGGAGAAGCGGGCTCCATGCAGGGAGCCCGATGTGGGATTCGATCCCGGGACCCGGGGTCACGCCCTAGGCCAAAGGCAGCCTTCAACCACTGAGCCCCCTAGGTGCCCCTCAATCCCTTTATTTTATTATTTTTCCTAGCTTTGTATATACTTCATCCTGTTCTTTATTGTTCATTGTAAAAGCACTTAACACCATTTCTTTTTTTCTGAGTACAGCTTTGACCATTTCTGTCCAGTGTAGATGTGTAGTAGTATCATCATTGTGATATGATATGCATCTGTATACACACATATATGTATTTTTGTATGTGTATATATGTGGTTTTACATATATACACCTATAAAAATATATATATGTATATAAATTTTTACTTTATCTTTGATTTAAAAAAAAATCTCTTTAGGAAAATCTTTGTTTCCGACGGCTTTATTTGTGAGTGTGTGAGTGTGTTTATGCTTTACTAGTCTCCAATTTTATTGTACTTCAGGACAAAGAACATGGGGCGTGTGATTTATGATTTGGTAGGTTTATTGTAAAGATGATCTAAGACCTAAAATCCAATGTTCTGTGCAAATATTTTTATATATTTTAATATATATTATATATGTATTTAATATATACGTTTTATACATATTGTTAAATGTATGTATTTACTAGTGTGTGTTTTCTCTGATAGCTGCAGTACCACGTCAAGTTTATGAATTTTAAAATTCAGTTTTTCAATTTGTCTTTTGCCTACATCATCCATCAAAGACCAAGAGAGAAACGTCAAAGTTTCTTACTACAATTGAAGTTTTGTCAAAATTTATTGTTGGTTCTAACTTGTTTTATAATCGCCAACTATGTTATTTGTCATGTAAACATTTACAGCTAGTATTTAGCCATTCTATATTTTATCTAAACTCAGTTTTTTTTGAGACGTAATAGTAGCCCCCTTTTTTTTTTAATTTAAACTCATTCAATAGGTATTTTCCCCACTCCCTCTCAAATACCATTTCATTACTGTAGTGCACTGGTCATATATCTGACAAATACTTGAAGGGTTTTCTGTGTTTTATGTTTTTCGTGTGTGTTTGTTTCGTTTTGTTTTTACCCAGCCCAGATTCTTTGGCTTTTGTTACAGGAGTTTATACATTCCGCAGAGGCCAGAATAGACGAAGGCTAAGGGACTCCTCATTTGAGAATGGGCACCAGGGATTCCTGGACTGCTGGGCTTTTCAAAAACATGAGGCAGTAAATTCTACGCTTTGGCTTAAACAAATCTTAACTGTGTTTGTGAACTTAGAGTCACATTTGTCTCACTTGGACTCCAGACTGTCCTAATGAAGTCTTGCTTCTACCCACCACCCCCATCCCCCCACCCCCACGCCCACCCCCCTACTAAACTCCTGGCCATTTCTGCTGCCTGGATGTTCCATCTTTTCTTTCCGTCTCTTTCGCTTAACTCCAATGTCCCTCTTGCTGTACATTGTCCGCGGTGGCACAGAAACTCGACTCCTTTCCATTCGGGGAGTGGATGCCTATATATGTAAAATGTGGAGCTCTATTCCTCCTCCAGGGTCACGATTTGTTTTCGGATGAATCACTGATCCTGGCTCGTCAAGTGAAGGGTGTGTGCTTCTGTGTCCTCTCCTCCACATTCCAGTTTCCACATTTTGCAGAACAATCTCAACTTTTACAACCAGATTAACTAACTAGTATTAGTTAATCTGTCGTCTTACACGCTTAACATCTGCGTTATATCCATTTTAACAGTTGTTTGGCAATCAACTCTCAAGTTTTCCTGTGCCTCTGGCCACTTCTCTTACAACCAGTTTTGTTCTTATTTGAGCCCATTATCTCCATTCTTCAGAAGGCTAGAGTAATTTTCTAGGTTCTTTTTTTTTTCAGTAAAGGTATTCAGATTCCTACTTTATGAATCCTTACAGGTGTGTGCAATCTATTTTCCTGTTTGTATGTCATATTGGTTAAGATCAGGTTTGACTACATCTAAGAGAAAAACAAATAAATGGTGGCTTTAAACACATTAAAGTTTATTTCCTTCTCACATAAAAAAAAAAAAGTCTGGGCATAGGAATTTAGACCGGATGTGGAAGCTCAACAGATTTTGTTGGTGTTGCAGACTTTATGCCCTGCCATCGACATGGCATTCATCGTACGCATGATTCGAGATGGCTGCCCAAGCACCAGCCATCAGATCCATTTTCTAAGGAGAAAAATAGAGGAAAAGAGAGAGGGAAAAAATGGAAGTTCACACACTTCCACTTGCATCTCATTGGACCAATAGGAAGAAAATAGTCACATAATTGCAAGAAAAATTGAGAACCGTGCCTGACTGAAATTGAACGTAAAATGGAAATTCGCAGGGACATTCAAATTCTGGTCACATAATTGAGTATTATCTGTAATGAATATATGAAATGCTGGGGTGGCAAACATGTTTTTCTAAAGTCTCTGTTGATATTGCTCCACTGTCTCCTTGCCTTTCTTAGAAAAGAAGTAATTACCCAGATTTTTCTCTATGAAGGTCGTATCCTGACCTCCTCAGGTCCACCATGGACGTTTGTTGAAATTGTCTTTTATCTCTGAAATCATAAAGAAAAACATGCATGCATTACCTTGCTTAGTACCAAACAGTTCCTCTCAATGTTAAGAGTATAGTCTTCCTTCCTCTAAGAAGTTTCTTCTATTATTTCCTTGATTTTTGTTTCTTTTCCATTTACTCTCTGACATTTATATTATAAATAAACTGGCTTTCTTAGAGCTCTACCCTCAGCAACTTATATTTCCTCCTTTTTTCATTTTATTTACTTCTGAAGAGAATTTCTTTATTTTCTAAGCCACTAATTGAGATCTTATGATACATTTCCTTATTTGAGGTTCATTTTAAACATTTTAGGAATGATGATCTTCCTCAGGAACAAGAAGCGTTGTTAATCTCAGATTGTTCCAGGTTGGTACATACAGTGTTTCTCAAATTTTGTTGTAAACAAAAGATGGAAGACCTTTTGGGGGGCTTTTCCTGTTTCATCAAGAAAGTCCGTTTCACAGGATTGCATTTGTACGGCCTTTTCAGCACTCTTTTCTCTTGGACTACTGATTCTTCTCACATACCTGGCGATTTTTCTTTGTCTGCATATTCTTAAACAGAAGGTCTATGTTTGCCGAGTAATATGACTTGTGTTTATTTTCAGAGATTGTGTTTAAGTTTTCATCCCCTGCGAGAGAGGAAGAGAATGTTTATATTTTCTGTAGTTTGATTGTGCTAGACTGAGGATCCAGATGGCCACAAGGCATAGGGAGGGATGTGTTTCTGCTTTTCTAGCAGGTCCTGTCCAGCCACTAAAGCAGGTGACTGATTTCTGGCCCACTCTTGCCTGTGAGGTGGCCAAGAATTAGTTTTGGATTGCATTTTCAAATGGAAAGGGGAAAAAATACTATGAAGCTAAGCCTTTAGGCAAATACTACTGCAAGTGGCGGTTGTTGTTTCTCCGTGATTTATTATATGTCAAGAGAGGTTTGAAAAAAATCTGTTGTGGGAGGTCACTTGAGTACAAAGAACTTTGACCTAGAGTACTCATCTCCAGATTATCCAATGATCTAAATCCTGCCTTCAGTCATTATCATTCCAAGACTAGATTTTTATTTTTCCTGTTTTTCAATGAGAAAAGCTACTTACTTCCCTAATAGGACCTCTCTTTTGCTTCCATCTTCTTGATATTGTCTAACAAGTTCTCAAAGATTCTCAATCTCTCATGGAAATCTTATGTTTCCAATGAATTGATAGATATAGTCTTATTTTTAGACTCCTTGTATAATTTCAATATTAAACAAGGGAGTGAGAGGAAGTAAATGCACAGGCACAAATAACCATTTTGAAACCAGAATCTGAAAATGTGGTTTCTGAGCCAAATCATTGTGTAAAAGCCAATTTTCCAAACTACAAATATGGTTCAAATATTTCCACTGTTTACAGTATGTGCTTATGTAGAATTTAAAAAAAATATTTTGAGAGAAATAAACTTCTGTTTTTAAATGTTGGTAAACTTTATATATATATACATGAGTATTATAAAGCTTGAAATATGCTAACTTTGTCTAAAAGTAAAATTTAAGGAGTGATAAATCGACAATACTATTCTGATATTTTGGGCTTTACATAACAGAATCATGTGGTTAATATTTCTCCGTAGTTTATCTAAATTCTCAACTAAATGAGACACTAAAAGTATCAATGTCAGAGTATATGCATTTGCCTGTGAGGCAAATTTTCATCTTTAATTATATGTTAGTAATATTTACTTGACAGATTATAAATTTTTTTTTCTGGTTAACTCAATTAATAATTTCATAGTATGTTTTTCCTTTTTTTTTTTCCCCAAGAGAAAAAAATGTAGCATCTGCGCTCACAATCTTCTATCACAGGCCACTGTGATGTGCTTCTACAGAGGTGAGGACAGCCTGGCTCGCCCCCCTGTAGTCAGTGAATCTGCTGAAGTTTACCAAATATGGTCACCAGAGTCCTACCTGCAGTCATTGGGTGAGTCCCTCTGGTTCTGGTCAGAATAAATGGTGGGATTCTTTACTCTGGAGCTTTAAAAAGATTAAAAGTTATTTAAAAAAAAAAGATTCATTGTGAAGAATTTGCCTCATATTTTAAAAAGAACTACATAAAGTTTGCTAACTTATTAATCTAAAGTGAAAATAAACAACAAAGGATGTGCTGTGACAACTAAATTACAATGCTTTTCTCCCATTATCCCTCACAGTAACAGTGATGATGATGATGATGATGGGAGTTATTATGGTTCCCCTTGTGTAGTTTGTTTGCTTGGCTTTTTCTCATCTAGCATCCATTCACTCTATGTCCATTAATAGCTCCAGATTTAAAAAAAAATTTATTGGAGTTCAATTTGCCAACATATAGCATAACACCCAGTGCTCATCCCGTCAAGTGCCCCCCTCGGTGCCCATCACCCAGTCATCCCCACCCCCCACCCACCTCCCCTTCCACTACCCCTTGTTCATTTCCCAGAGTTAGGAGTCTCTCATGTTCCATTTCCCTCACTGATATTTTCACTCATTTTCTCTCCTTTCCCTTTATTCCCTTTCACTAATTTTTATATTCCCCAAATGAATGAGACCATATAATAGCTCCAGATTTTTATTTGAGAGCTGTTCTGTTTAGCTCTGCCCTGTTCTGCTTGTGCATTCCTGCCCTATTCTTTTTCTTTTTTCAGACTTCATTTGTTTATTTGAGAGAGAGAGACAGAGACAGAGACAGAGAGACAGAGAGAGAGACAGAGACAGAGATAGAGAGAATGTGCATGAGGACAGAGAGAAAGCAAGAGAGCAGGAGCAGGGAGAGAGGTGGACTGGCCACTGAGCGGGAGCCTGACACGGGGCTGCACCCCAGGGCCCCGGGATCATGACTGGAGCTAAAGGCTCAGGCTTCCCCAACTGAGCCACCCAGGCGCCCCGCCCTGCCCTGTTCTCACTCTCCTTCTCTGACCCAGAAGTGCAGGTTGTACGGCCAACGCTGAGGCCATAGCACCAAATCCTGGCCCTGTGCAATTGTCATTTATTTATTATCTATCTACCTATCTGTCTATCTATCCGTCTGTCTGCCTGTCTATGTATGTATGTATCTATCATCTATCTATCTATTTGCAGGGAGGGCTGCAGATACACGTCGGCCGAAGTGCCGAGGATCTCGGGCTTCTGCGGGGACTGCTAGGAGGAGGGTGACCTCTTGCCAATGAATCCAGGATGCCTGGAGCCGCAGACGGATCCGGACCCCAAGAGGAGGGAGCCTGCGGACAATGGAACCAGACGGGAGGAAGCGAAGCCAAGAGACGGAGAGAGAACACATTTGAGTGACATCAAACTTGAACTTAACTCTGAACCAGGTCTTTCCTGGGCCCTTTCCATGGTCATCCCATTCTTTATCCCACTTTGCCCGCTCCCGTGCAGCTCCTGATTTGCTTTGAAGAGGCCGAACTGCCCCGCTCAGACCACTGCGGTCTCTGTTCCCCTGTTTAAAGTGCACCCCCAGGCCCCCTGCCACTCTCGTCACCCCCTTCCCTTTCCTCGGGCCTCTGCTCAAACATCCGCTCCTCCCAGAAGTCCTGCCTGTCGGTCTCCCCACCTTTCACCTGCCTGTTTCCTCACCTCGGCCATTAGATACATGTAATAGCTTGTTCCCTTTCTATCCCCCTTAAGTGTATGTATTTAAGCAATCTCTACACCAAACGCGGGGCTCGAACTCACCACCTGGAGCTGGGGAGCCTCATCTCTATGGACTGAGCCGGGCAGGTGGCCCGGGGAGCCGGCTCTGCTGCAGGTGCCTGAGCGGCCCTCGAACGGGGGATTTGCCTGCTTTGCCCCTGCTGTGTCCTGACCCCTGGGCCGTGCCCATCACACCTGGGCCGTGCCCATCACACCTGAGCCGTGCCCATCGCACCTGGGCCATGCCCATCGCACCTGAGCCATGCCCATCGTACCTGGGCCGTGCCCATCGCACCTGAGCCGTGCCCATCGCACCTGAGCCGTACCCATCGCACCTGGGCCATGCCCATCGCACCTGAGCCGTGCCCATCGCACCTGGGCCCTGGGCCACTATCTGTTGAATGAGGAGTAAGGGAATCGATCAATCCCGTTGCTGTTGTCATTTTGGCTTCATCCAAGAGAAAATTTCCCATTACGGCCAAAGTGTTGTAACAATAAGAATATTATTACACTGGTTTTCACGATACAGAGATTAAGCCTTAAATGGTGACGTGAAAAGTAAATGGAGCAAGAGATTTAAGAGTCAGATCCTGTCCGGCTCCAGGGCTATTAAGAGCTGGTCTCTCTCCTCTGCTTTCGAAATTGCCAAGTTCGGCCAGGAGGGCTTAAGAAAGTGTTTCTCTCCTGATCACATCCATGTTTTCTTCTTCTAATGGATAATAATTTAATAAAAATCTCATGCTTTATATTCAGCGATGAAAACTAAAAGCTAATAACCTCTTGCCAAGCACAGCTTCTGCGAGAACTATACTTGAGTGAGGAGAATTATCGGACTGCTAGACTTTCAAAATACATAAGTTATATGAGGTAGACATGCTTAGCATGAACATACATCTCGGTTTCGCCAGAGACAGTCCAGATTTATTCTTTTTGTTGTCCTGGCATAACGAAGAACAGCAGCCCCTTTTCCTCTCAAAGCGTACTATTAATAAATATATGTAAAAATATAGGTATGATTACCTAATGTATTATATAGCATGCATATTATATCCAATATTAGATGTATGTTTTCCCCCTATGGTTAGTCCACTGTGACCTTTTGAAGCATCTATTGGTATGTTTTCCTGAGTGTCTGGAATTGTCATTCTGTCTCATTCAACAGAAATATATGAAGTTTTGGGAGCACGCTACCAATTCCTACAGATAGAGCATTCGTAGTAGAATAGGCAAGTGTGTAAATAAGTAATGTCAGTGCACATGAAAAGGACTATGAGGGAAGAGGAAGCTAGATCTCAAGCTTGTTCACTTTTTCCCATTTCTACAGCTGGCATTCTCTTCTGTACCACCGTCGCCTTTCACTGGGATCACTGCCATAAATTCCTACGTAAGTTCGCCACTTCCTCCCTCCTCCCCCGCCTATCTGTTGGCACCAAGATGAGCATTTCAAACACAAACTGGATCCTCTCCTCCTGTTGTGAAGATGAAAAGAATGTCTAAGCCCTCGAGAAAACAGGACCTAGGGCAAAAGCTTATGCATTGAGACTAACTTGAGGAGTTCAATGCCAGGGAAGCCCGAGTGAGAGGCAAGGGTAGTGAAGCAAGAAAGGAGAGTGCAGAAGGGCGAGGAGTGTGCACCTCACTTCTGGCCAGTCCCAGTATCATGTTGTGTGACTGTTCAGTCTCATGGGACCATCGCCCAAGGGGCCCTGTGAACTGTTATGTCTCAGGACAGTCTGCGAATGGCAGGTTGGGGTAGGGGGAAAGACTACTTTCTGTCTCCTTCTCTAGGTCCCAGTTTTGTTCCTCAGCACTTTTATCTCCCCTACATTTTTAGGTTGGGCAAGTATAGGAGCTGCATGGGTCTTGAAAGAGTTAGATCTCAGTAGCCACAGGGAGAGGATCCCCAGGGCTCAAGGGGAAAAATGGAACAACCATGCATGAGGTCAATGCAGCTCAATTTGCTCCAAAGACATTGGTTTTCCAGGGACCAGGACTGGAGTGGAAGGTGTGACCAAGAGCTTTGGAGACAATGACACCAAGAGGGTTCAAAATGGGACAAAAGAGGTGTCAGGTAGGATAAGTTAATACTGAGTGTCTGGAAACTGAGAACACCTGGTAAATGTTACTGGTCTACTATTTACAATTCTTATGGATGAGACATTTGAAACAAGTGAGTGATGGTAATGAACACATTATAAATCCCACTCAGTAGGGCAGCCCGGGTGGCTCAGGTTTAGCGCTGCCTTCAGCCCAGGGCCTGATCCTGGAGACCCAGGATCGAGTCCTACATTGGGCTCCCTGCATGGAGCCTGCTCCTCCCTCTGCCTGTGTCTCTGCCTCTCTCTCTCTCTCTCTTTCTGTGTCTCTCATGAATAAATAAATAAAATATTTTTTAAAAAGCCCACTCAGTAGACATATGGAGATTTCTTATACTCGTTAGCTTTGACTAAGCACACAGTTTGTGCAAGACAGTGCCTGGGACCAGTAAACGTAATGGTGAACAATTAGATGTAGCTTCTACCTTCATGAGAAGACAGAGGCAAACATGAATCAAATATATGATTATGAATTAAACCATGCCTGTAATGGAGAAATACAAGGCTCTTAAATGCATATGAAAGAAGGATATCACCCAGTCTTGGGAGGGGATGGTCAAGGAGGTCAGAGAAGTGACAATTTAGTCAAGGGGAAGAGGAGGAGTGAAAATGCATCATGAGTGGAAGTGATGTCATGAGTGTGATGGTTAAATGTATGTGTCAACGTGGTTAGGCCATAGTACCCAGTTTTTGGTCAAACACAAACCTAGATGCTACTGCGGAGGCATTTAAATGAGATTAACATTTAAACCAGTGAACTTTGAATAAAGTAGCTTGTCTTACATAATGTGGAGGGGTCTCATCCACTTGGTTGAAGGCTTCAGAGAAAAGACTAAGGTCTCTTAAGGAGGAATCCCACCTCCACAAGGCCTTCCCAGTGGAAGCTGCAATGTCAGCCCTTACCTGGGTCTCCAGCCCAAGGGCACACCTTGCAGGTTACAGACTTTCTCAACTGTACAATCCTGTGGCCAAGTCATTGAAACAAAGCTCTCTCTCTCTCTCTCTCTCTCTCTCCTCATATGTACATAACACACATATCCTGTTGGTTCAGTTTCTCTGGAAAACTCTAGGTAACACAACAAAGCAAAGGCCCTGAGAGTCTGAGAGCATGGCTTCTTCAGGGTCCTGAGAAAAGGCCACTGTGGTAGAGTGAGAGGCAGGTGGTATGAGTTGAGTGTGAAGAGGGAGGCAGGAGCCAAATATTCAGGACCCTAAGGCAAAGGGCATGGATCTCTGTGGTGAGTGCAGTGGAAAGCCATTGAACAATTTTAATTCAGCTAGATGGGAGACATTTTACTCCGAAACCTGGAGACCTACATAATCACATGGATAGAGATTACATAATCCTGAATTAGAGTAGGCCAAAAGAGGGAGAGAGAGGAGTCAGCCAACATTGCCTTAGCTGTCCCCTTTGTGTCTCTCCTAGAGCTGCAGCTCTCCCAGAATACTGCAAAACACCCACAACAGTTGCTAGTGAACTCCTGAATCCTGGAGCAAAGAATTCCTCTGCCCAGCCTGCATCTGTAGCTGTGGAAAAGGTTTTGGAGATGGTGACAACCTATTACAAGCCAGAGAAGTAAGCTGCGTTTTAAATTAAAATTTCCAATGCTTTTTTATTGTATTTTATTTAATTTTGTTTAGACATCAAAAAGTTTAATATTTTACTCAAAAGTGTTCAGGTATCTTACAAAAAAGCTTAGGGGTCTTCCTCCAGATGTGCCCTGAAATCAGCGGTACCAGTATACTCCTGAGTTTCCTTCCCTTTTCCTCTTGACTTGGTCTGCTCAGAGCATGGTTGGAAGTTTCTGTAAAAATCGAAGCTTGCGATGAGTGCTTAAATAGATATAATTCCCAATGAAATTAGAAAACGGCCAGCTTCTCATTTTCTAGGTCTGTGGGATCTTATGCCGAGAGAGTCACCAGTTCTTAACAGTCTTCCAATCTGCCCTGCAACCTATTATACTTTTCCAGTGCGCTTATTTTCTCTTCTAACTCACGGTAGTTTATACCTTCTCTTTCCCTTAAAATCTCACATCTCTTCTCCTCAGCAACCCCACCCCCAAGCCAACTCCCCATGAAAACTACCTCTCATACTTTATGGTAGACACAGAAGCAATCAGAAAGGAAGTTCTTCCCCTGATCGTCTACACTCCCCTTAGCATTTCCCCACCCCACCTTTTCTTTTCCCTCCAATTTTGACGAGGGAAATGTTCCTTCATCTTTCCAAAACGTAAGGCCTCAAATGTTCAGGTTCCCATTGGCTTTTCTTGGTCTAAGATCCTTTCTCTTGGGTTATCCCTCTACTTCTTGTATGTTTGACTACTTCTTCTCCACTGGGTTATCCACCAGCACGAAAACAGCACTTGGTGACTCCCACTAAGGTTGGAAGAGAAGGAGGAGGAGGAGGCAATCTCCTGTTTCCATTCTTTCTCCAGCCACCACCTCTTCTCCACTCCCTCCCTTTTCAAATAATAATGATCCTTCTAGTTATGACACAATGTCTCCATACCTACGATAACAATGAAATCCCTTGGTTCTTGATCCAGACATCAAATGTTTACTTTTGGAGCAGCCACTGCTATGTTTTCAGATACGCATGGAGAGAGAACAAGTTATTAAGACTCTTTTACAATCTTAAAATGGAAGATGACATCTGTGTAAGGTGTGTGGCCGGGTCACTTCTGTAGTTCGGTGTTAGAAAGCCCACCAGAAATAAAAAAAATAAAAAAATATAAAAAAATAAAAATAAAAGCCCACTGGCCTGCAGATACTAAACACAGTCTCCAACAGATCCTTCTGTAATAAATAGTGTAGGCTCCAGCTACCTTATTCCTTTGTCCCATTTCTCAAAGGTGAAGAAGAGTGCTAAGTTTTGGTTCTCTCGAAGAATCCCAAACACCTGAAGTCTATCCATTATAGTCAGGTCTTCGGAAAGACTTTTTCAGGCACTGACCGCCCTACACAGAGCTGGCCAGCTCTAGCATCATAAGTCTTACCTGTTGGAGTTAACACTTGGATGTGACTTCACTAAACCATGAAATCACGCCAATGTTTTTTGGTATTAATCTATTATTATAGTCATGACTTTACTTAACATATGCTACGGATTGTTATATTTCAGCCCCGAAGAGAGAGCTGAAGACAAACTCCTTGCATTTGAGTTACTAATTGTGCGGAAGACAGACAAGTATTTATTAGCATTTGATGAGAAACAACGCAGGCAGCAGTCATCGAAGGGATGACCAGATCAGGGCAGAGACGTTCCCCAATTGGTTTGCGGAGGCCTCACAGGTTGGGTTTCGTTTGAGCCGAGAAGGAGTTTTCAAGTGCAAATGCTAAAGAAATCATAACAATGTCTTAGATTCAACAATTTTGCTAGGTTGAGGGACCCAGGTGAAATAATACCCAATAAGAGTACACACAGGGGAGGAGCTGTGTACAAGGGCAAGAGAATGGGGACTGCTCCCAGAATACATGCCATTTACCTGACTGCATTCAGCTCATACCGTGTGCACTACACCATCTTCGTTCCTCAACAGCCCTGCGATCTACGCACTTTCACCATCACTTGCATTTTAACAGATGAGTAAACTGAGGCCCAATCTGAATAAGTAAGTTCCCCAAGAATAAGATGGTGGAGCCAAATTCAATTGAGGCAATCGGATACCAACCCCGAGGTCCTGCAGCAAGCCCCACAGTATCTCCGGCAGCAGACGACAGTGACTTCCTGTAAGGGGTTCCCGAAGGATGACAAAGTGCAGATGGCAAAGGTAGCAAGGGGCAGCGACTGATGAAGAGAGAATGAGCTGGGCAGAGAACAGAGAGGGAGGGAAACCATGAGAGACTCACCTATGGGAAAGAAACTGGGGGTCACTGGAGGGGACGTGGCTGGGAGGAGGGGGTAACTGGGGGACGGGCATGAAGGAGGGCACGTGATGTGATGAGCACTGGGTGGTAGATGCAGCTGATGAGTCACTGAACTCTGCATCCATCTGAAACTAGTGATGTTCTATGTGTTGGCTAATTGAATTTAAGTTAAAAGAGAGAGACAGAGACAATGAGCTGAGTCCCACAGTCAAATCCACTGGCGTTGCCTGGAGGGGCCGAGGCAGCTCTGGGAACTCCCTGATTTACTTCCCAGGACCCAGCTCCAGGTGATGTGGCTTCAGAAGAGTCTGGCCACGGGAGGGCAGTTCAGCCAGCGTCCCCCACAACTACGGGATGAGGGGCCTGCCAGCATTCCGTCAACGTCCATCTCCAGGTAGAAGTGCAAAACTGCTTCACTCTATAAAAACAAAAAACAAAAAACAAACAAAAAAAAATCCACAAAAGGAACTCTTCTAAAACTCTCTTGTATTTCAATGAAATTTGCCAACTTTTAAGTTTCAGCGGGTTTTCCTTTTTTTTTTCTTTTTTAAAGATTTTATTTATTTCTCCATGAGAGACACAGAGAGAGAGGCAGAGACACAGGCAGAGGGAGAAGCAGGCTCCATGCGGGGAGCCCGATGCGGGACTCGATCCCGCGACTCCAGGATCACACCCTGGGCCGAAGGCAGGTGCTCAACAGCTGAGCCACCCAGGCGTCCCTGTTGTTTTTCCAAGTTGAAATCCAGCTCTCGATCTTTAGTTTCTCCTAGGGCTCTGAAGCATACTTGGAAAACAATACCAACATGATATTAATATGGGGCAAAGTTGCTATTTGCAGGGTTAAAGAAATCTTGTTTGGATCATTTTACTGTCTTGTCACTAAAACATTAAAACCTTGATGATATATTTACTTTAAAATATTCTAGACTTTCCAGTGTTGATGATTCTGTAACGGAATATGAAATATTCTGATTTATAGATTGGTTAATTGGTATAGGCTGAAGGAACCTATTGAAAAAGAGCAAACTTTACTTCATTTCTTCATTGACTTTTTAAATTCTTACAATGATACAAGCAGTTTTCCCTTTTTGATGGCAGTTTAATGTTAATTTTTCAGATCTTCTCAAATGCAGTTCGGAAAGCCCCTTGATCACAGCTATGACTAATTTATTTTTAATTGCATTCTGATATTGCTTAACTTCCTCTAAATTTTGGCAGTTCTCTACCATACAATGCAGCAATCTTTTCATGAGAAAAAAATATTTACTCCAAAGTGAAAACAGGTTTCTCTGTGGGTGTTCTAATATATTTGTCACTTTCCAGTTCTAGAATATTTTGGCATTGAAAGTATCTATTTGACCTTTATAGGAGGTTTTGAAATACTATTGTGAAGATATTTCTCAACATCTTCAAGTCAAACTTTGTTTAGAATTTTGCCGTCTGCAAATACTAACATAAAGAAACAGAATCAAGTTCAATTGGAAAATACAGAGTAAGACTGAGAATGGGGCACCTGGGTGCTCAGTGGTTGAGCTTAGGTCGTGATCCCGGGGTCCTGGGATCAAGTCCTGCACCAAGTTCCCTGCAGGGAGGGAGGCTGCTTCTCCCTCTGCCTGTGTCTCTGCCTCTCTCTGTGTGTCTCTCGTGAATCAATAAATAAAATCTTTAAAAAGAAGAGAAAACAAGACTGTGAATGTATTTATGCAGGCTGCTAGCTGAACCTGGAAATATCATGTATCTGGGAGATGAAGGGGCAATTAAGACTATGAATGAATGTGTAGATTAGATATTGACATCTCCATTTTTAAAATGAGGAGTTTCAGGCTCCGAGAGGTTAAGCGAGATGTCCAAGGTCACACAGCTGAGGCTAAGGCTGTTTGAACCTAACACGCATGCTCATTCCAGGGCACCACACTGACTTGTTATGCTTTGGCATTTCTGAGTGAATTCCACCCATTGAGAGGGATATGAGGGGAAAAATTGGAAATAAAACAGTGATGAAAGATTTCTGTGGCTTTGAAACAATGAACAAAGTATGCATGAGTCAGCCATTCTCTGCCTCCTCCCACCCAGCTTGGAAAATCTGGTCAGACAACAAAGTATTTCTTTTTGTTGTTCCAGTAATTCTGCAAATTGTTCTAAGAAAGGGAAAAAAGGAAAAAGGACAAAGAGAGAATAAATTGGAGACTTGATTTCTGATCTGAAACAATACACAGTATAGAGATACCGGGAAAATATGCATATAAAATAAGGAAAGAATGAGTTTATAAAGTCGTGTATTAGTAAGTACAAATAATCATGCAAATATGCACCACAGTGCTAGGCGTAGGGAGGAAGTGAAAGTAGACTCCCGTTATAATCAGACGCACTACTTGGGAAAGGCTACTTGAAGGAGAGGAATTATCAACAAATGTCAAAAAGAAAAGAAATAGGACTAGGTGAGAGGAAGAAGAGAGGGGAACTCAAATGTTCAAAGAGTGATGTGATCAGCTTGGGGGAAACTGTGGAAAAGGCAAGAGTGGAAACATTTGGCGTTGGTAAAAGTCATTGAATTCTGGACTTAAAAGTTTAAATGTGGCTCTGCAGTCTTTGAAAGTAGTGAATTAAGGAAAAGATGCCTTCAGATTTTGTCCTTTTAGGTGCCCCAAATGCAAATGTCCCAAATCGGCCCCATGACCCTCTATCCTTTGAGGCTACAAGCCAGGTACCTGAGGCCTCCACATCTGCTCCCTCTTCCTCCCCCTCCGTCCCCCACACAACACATCCACGTTCAGGGCATTTTACCTCCTAGACATTTCTCAAATCTATCCACATCTCCCCATCTCTATCGCCGCAAACCTAACACAAGCTCCCATCATCCTCCTGAATTATTTTATTAAAATAGCCGAATGCGTCTACTGTCGGCCAGTCAGGCCCCTCTTCAAGCCCGCGTCTCATCACATCAAACCTGATAATGGCCAGCACCTAACAACTGCCATGAACGCCCTGGGAAGCCCTTCCTCTCTGTCCTCCGTCTACCTCTCGGGACTGCACTAAACTTGCTGACCTTCCACCTCTGTCTGTACTCAGCCCAATTCCTCTCAGTACGTGGCCTGTGTTTGTAACCTTCTCTCCTTCACAAGCAGGTTGATGTGAACCCATTCTTTGGCTTTCCTCTTAAGTAGCACATCCCAGGGCACCTCCCCCCCCCCAACTTACCAGGTCAGAGCCCTGCCGTAAGCTCTCCGGGCTCCACTTACCTTCCCTCTCAGCACTTCACACCATTGCTAGAAGCTGTGCTCTTTAATTCTCAGAGCAACTCCACCAAGGCGCTTCCATTATTTTTATATTCCATCCATGCAGAAACCAAAGAATAAAGAAGCTAAATAAATAGTCCAAGCGTATGGAGATAATAAGTGCTGGAGCCAGGAGGCAGGGCCAGGCAGCCCGACGTCCGAGCTGTGCTCTCCATCCCATGGCTGCCTCTATCTGTGCGTCAGATGGATGGGTGGACAGGCACATGGGCTGATGTCAGCGGATGTCTTGGGGATATTTGAAAGATGAAAGAGGAAGAGGAAAGGCCATCCACAGAGTTGAGGTGGCAATTGGGCATTTTGATCAGGGGTGAGATTGGTCCTGGAAAGAGATCTGAAGAGCCCATCCACGAGGCGGTGAGGAAACAACACATGGTGGCTGATGCGTCAGGGTCAGCACTGAAGCAGAGGCTGGCAGCAATTCTAAGAGCGTCACCTGTGGAACTGAGAATGTGACGTGGAGACCCTCTTGTAAATGCAGTGGGGACCCCTCAACGTCATAGATTTTTGTGTTATAGTCTCCAAATGAGTTTCGTAAATTTTCTCATATCATCCCCTTCCATGACCAGAAATACCTATTGTCATTTGTAAATCCCTCTAGAACATACCATTTTCATGTTTTTTTCGAGCTGCTATAATATGGCCCTCTCGAGGGGACATCATTTGTGCTATTTTATGACAGCTAGCTATTTGTTAATCATTGAGAGTTCAGCAATTTTAGTTCATTCTTGATTACTCGTAATAAAAATCAGGGTTACTGGTTACGCAGAACACAGATTTAGAAGCCAATTTCTATAAAGTTAAACATGCTTCCCCTTTTCAATTATTAGAAGTTTCACAGTGATTTCGAAAGTAACTTTTTTCCCCAGAAATTTCTTTTAGGCAACACATTTTTAAAACATTATTTGCCTTTTGAGAGACTTCACTAGCACAAGAGCCAGCATGTTTAAATAATAATAATATAAATTATATAGAATATTAAAAAATAGAGCCTCTCGAAGAAATGGTCATGACAAAGCAAAATTTTTCAGAAGGACCACTTACAAGATTCCATAAAGCTTGTCCTTAGAGCTTTATTTATAAGTACGCACTTGTTCTCTAAGAAATGAGAGTTATTGCATAAAGACAAGCACGAAATGGTTTCAGTTGAGCACTGAGTATTGTGTCAAAAGCCTTCCTCCTGCATCTTGCAGAATCAGACAGTATGGAGTTGCTTTCACTTTCTTTTTTTTTAAATGGAGCTATGACAATGCAAACTTCTATGACATCTATGGTTTCTCAAATAAGGCTCTCTCTGCTCTATTCCATGGAATTATTATTATTATTGTTATTAATTATTATTATTGTGGGGGCTGATCTTGAAAAACATTTTTGGGAAAAGTCTTCTTGTAATAGGTTTGTTTGTTCTGTTTTTGTTGTTATTGTTTGGTTTTGGTAGAACATGATGGAAAAGAGAAGAATGAGTGTGCGCCGTTGCAGGTATATTCTAGCAGGGAGGAGAGTGAACTCTGAAGCCAGTTGCCACTGTGTAGCTGTGCAACCTTGAAGAAGTTACCTAATCCCACTGCAGCTCCCTCTCCCCACACACAGAAGGAAGAGGCAAGAGTAATGATGTCTGCGTGGAGTTTCTGTGTGGGTCAAATAGGCAGTTACGGTAGTTGGAGGAGTTCCTGGCATATAGCAAGGACATAATCAAGGTTAATTCTTATAATTATTAAATGTTAATTTTAACACATCCGTCACTTGTTCAAAGTCTTTCATGACTTTCCATAATCTTCAAATCAACCCAAAGCTTTCTTTCAAGGAAATCTATACTTAGTCTAATCCATTATGCTCTACCAATACAGGCCACCTGCCCTAATAAAGTCCCTTCTTTATGGACCTATAAACACCTCAAACTCATTACTTTTAGTGTATTCTTTAAGATTTTTTCCTTATGCATTAATTAATATCCCCCTATTGAATTAATTACTGAATCAATATATTCATTAATTTATGCATTAATTAATACCTCTATTGACGGACACAAGGATTGCACCTGCATCTCTTTTATTTTATTAATGACATGGCACACCTACTTATAGATGTTTTAACATTTAAATCCCAACTTGGTGATTTTATAATTTACCAAGTAGTAATTCGAGGTTTATCTGGAAGTTTAAAGAGCAGAGAACTAATTTTGAATAATTTAATTAAGAACATGAGTGTCAATTTACCTCCCAGAAAATTAAAATGCCCAGGGAAGTTATAATGTTCCAAAGAGTATAGTATTGCATAAGAACTGAATGTGGATCAGTGAAACAAAATAGATGCAGACATTCTCAGCAAAAATCACACCAATGGCAAACTGCAAAGCAGGAAACACTGAACACAAGAATGACACATGAGGGGCACGTGGGTGGCTTGGTTGGTTAAGCCTCTGACTCTTGATTTCAGCTCAGGTCATGATCTCAGGTTCCAGGGACTGAGCCCTGCATTGGGCTCCCCGGTCAGCAAGGAATCTACTTGAGATTCTCTCTCTCTCTCTGCCCCTATCCAACGTCCACACCCCGCCCCCCATGAGTTCTCTCTTTCTGAAGGAGAAGGAGAAGGAGAAGGAGAAGGAGAAGGAGAAAGAAAGAAAGAAAGAAAGAAAGAAAGAAAGAAAGAAAGAAAGAAAAAAAGAGAGAAAGAAAGAGAGAAAGAAGAAAAATAAAAGGTAAATATTCTTATGTATCAAAAAAACCTAAAAGACTGATAAGAAAAAAAATCAAACACTAAATAGAGACTTTATAACATTTGAATACATCAAACTGACATATTTTTTCCTAGTAAAGCTATTTCCATCTATTGACAATAGAAATAAATTCAGATCAGGAAAAGAAAAAAAAACACCTCTTTAAAGAAATTTAGCATTTTTTATCAAAGGTGTCAAACGATTCATGGCTTTTGATGCAGTAAATTTCATTTCTAGGATCCTAATAGAAGTAAATATTAAAAATGCAAACTAAGCATATTGGCAAGTGTGTGCCTTGTAAATAGTATAAAAGAAAGTCACAAGCCTTGGCCTGTCCCCAGGGGAAGATGAATCAAGCAGTATAGGGATTTTCTCTTCGGGTAATAGATGCGGATGGGAGGAAACGCCTGCAAAGTAGCCTCGCTGGGCACGGCCAGGTGACTCCCAAAGTGAGACTGCGGGCCCGCGGGGGGTGGGGTCAGCCCAGGTGCCCCCCGAGACCCCGGGGAGGAGAGCAGAGGCAGGAAAGGTGCAGGCGGCGAGCCCAGGAGCGGCCGGCGTTAGGGACGGAGCCGAGGACCCTAAGTCCCCGAGGCCCAGGCAGGCGCAGGGCCCACACCTGCGGACCCACACCCGCGCCCACACCTGCAGACCCACACCTGCGGCCCACACCTGCAGACCCACACCTGCGGCCCACACCTGCGGACCCACACCTGCGGAGCCCGGGTGTGCACAGCCCCGCGGGGAGGCGGCTGCGGGGTCAGGGGTCCCTGCGGGAGCTACCAGGGCCTCCCCTTGACGGCCCCTGGCGGGGGCCCAAACCTGGGGGTGGATCTCGGGGCTCGTCCAGGAGGCCAGCCTGCAGGCAGCTGGGAAGAGGGACGGGCTGCTGTCCTGGGTCCGTCTTCAGCTCCTCACCTGTGGAGTGGGAACGACCGGGGCGCTGGGGGCTCTCTCCACGAAGGGCTGCCTTTGGCTCAGCTGGTGATGCCAGGGTCCTGGGGTCGAGCCCCGCATCCGGCTGCCTGCTCCGTCGGGCGGGGGTCAAGCTGCGGGGTTATGGGCAGCTCCGGGGGCAGCTCCTCGGGCAGCTCGGGGGCAGCTTCTGGGGCAGCTTCTGGGGCAGCTCCGGGGGCGGTTCTGGGGGCAGCTCCGGGGACAGCTCCTGGGGCAGCTCCTGGGGCAGTTCCTCCAACAGCTCCTGGGGCAGCTCCTGGGGAGCTCCTGGGGCAGCTCCTGGGGCAGCTCCTGGGGCAGTTCCTGGGACAGCTCCTGGGGCAGCTCCTGGGGCATCTCTGGGGGCAGCTCCTCGCACAGCTGCGGGCCTGCACCAGCCCGAGCTCCCCCCCACCCCCCACAAGGAGCCAGGCCCTCCGTCCTAGCAGATGTGGGGGCTGCACCTCAGCAGCCACGGCCAGGGGTGCTTGGAGCGCGGCAGCCGCTGCAGAGCCAGCGAGGTTCCGGGGAGACGCTGCTGAGCCCCCGCGGCCTGGGCGTGGGGGGGGGGGCGGTCGGCTCCCAGACCGCGTCCTCACCTCCAGCACCGCATCCCGCAGGCTCCCCCCAGGTTTGCTCAAACCCAGAGGGAGCCCTCCAGACGCACATACAGGCCTCAGGTCCTCATGTCGACCTTTCCTGGGACAGACGCACAGAGACGTGCAAAGGCGTCAACGCGCCCAGGGCAGGGAGACAGCGTGTGCCTGCACCTGTCGGCGCCCCCCTCCCCCAAGGACGAGGGGGAAACGGGTTCAAGCAGAGGAAAGAGGGCCGCTTTCTGGCTGGTTGTCGGAAAGCTGGGTCTGTGGGCGACCAGAGAGGACCCCCGGGGACAGAGCTCGCCCCCCCCCACCTTGGGGAGGATGCCCTGGCCCGGCTGCAGCCAGAGAAGGGCCGGGTGCGGGGCGCAAACTCAGGGCCCAAGGGACCCGCTGCGCCCCCGAGGGCCTGGAGGGCAGGAGCCCAGGGGCAGGCGTCTGCACCTGCACCGCGGGGCCCTAACCCACCTCCTCAGGGGCCGCCCGGGCCTAGGCTGGATCCCAGGGGATCCGAGCATCCTGCCTCCAGGTGGCCCGAGGAAGGCCCGGGGCTCCAGACGGGGAAGGACCACGGGACACACCTGCAGCCCCTCGGAGCAGGGCACCTGCGCACACGTCCTCATGGATGCGCCAGAGGCGGGGAAGCCACCCCTCCTCCCCCCGCCCAAGGGAGCGGCGAACCCGGAGCTGCAACCAGAGGGGAGGAGATGGAACCCTCTGGATTGACCAAAATCTAAGTCTCACCACCTGGAAGGATATGCCTGGGTTGTAGAAAACCTAAGAGCGCGGCTTCTGCAACACTGGCAGCAACTTGATATGTATATAAGGCAAAATTATTAGAGATTTCAGGAGAAATCAATAGTCACCTAGTAGTAGATCTTAACTTGTAAATGGGTGGAAAGGACAAATAGCATCTGAATAATATATTAATAAGATGGACTCATACCATGTAAGTTGGTTATATGACCTTCAAAATAAGGAATATCTTTTTTTTCAAGCAGACACAGAGTAAATAAAACATATGAGCTCAGTCAAATCGATGTGTTGTATACCTGAAACCAATGTAATGTTGTGTGTCAACTGTACTGTATTTAAAAAAAAAGAAAAGAAAAAAAAAAAACATAAAAGCCTCTCCCACCACAGAAAGAAAAAAAAAAAAAATCAAAAGCCCCAAGAAGAAATTGGATTATTTCTAGTCTCTGACATTTAGGCAATAAGATGTGAAGATAATCACAAAACTGTAGACGATGACAGCAATGTCTAAACTAGCCTGTGAAACTAGAACCTAACAAAAAGAGTAACCAAAACTATACTCACAAAATCTTCACAAAATTAATTAAGGTAAGAGATAGAAGACTGAGAATTAGAACAAACTTCATCCAGAGGAAACTGTTAGCCTACATTCTTACACTCTATTCCTAAAGTTGAATAAAGTGAGCTAAAAACTCAACTCAAAATCAGGACAAAGTCACAGGGAAAAAATGATTTTATATTGGAAAGCATGAAAAGATTGATAATATAAGTAAATGGAAAATCTCCTTTGAAAATAAAAGAGCCACAGAACTCAATAAAGGAAAAATAAGAGCAGAAATAGAAAAACTTGGAAATTAGAATTACAGGCTTAACCACAGATTTTTAGTAAAGTAAAGGAGCAAAAATATTTTGAAAACTCTATACTTAAATTTCTAAAATATGCTTGAAATGTAGGACTTCTTAGAAAATGTGTTGCTGAAATTGACTCAAGAGGGATAGAAAACCTATGGAAATTAATGACTTTTATCATTTGAGATTGCATCCACTTGTATGTATCAGAAATCTGACTACAATGGCTTAAACTAACAGGGATTAGTATTTCTCACATCATAGAAAATCTTGAGATGGTCACTGAGATTCAGGTATGTGTTTCCCTCCTCATTTTTGGGGTGGCTTTTATCCACGCGTTCACAAAATGGCTGCTGCAGCACCGGCACTTCACTTGTATTCCAAGCCAGGGAGATAGAGAAGGACAAAAACAATTGCCAAGTAATTTACTTATTATTATTAAAAAAAGAACAGCCTTCCAGAAATCTCCACCCCTCCACTTACATATTGTCAACACATAGATACCATAGCTAGAAAAGGAGCCCAGAATTTTTGTTTTTAAGCTGGATACCTTAGAACCTCGAACAAACTCAGAATCCTCCATAAATGCAAAAGGGTGGTTATTAGAGAAGAAATGGATATTGGGCTTGCAATTAATAGGCCTATTGCACCATAAGGAGATTTAAAAAGTCATAAAAACAAAACAAAATTTTTAATTGTATCTCTAGGGCCGGTTAGATTCTCAGTGACTTTTTCAAAACTTTATTCCTTTAATATGTAAAGTTTCAGAGCCTAGATAAGGAAAGAAAGTTCACCAGGTCTGTTCACAAAGCTATTCAAGCACCAAAACTTAACTTGAAAAATGTAGAACAAAATATTCAAACGAAAACAAAAATAATAAGACAAAATAAAATATAGAACAGAAACCCAAAAATTAAACAGTTTTTATTTCTTAATATAGATGCAAAAACCCTAGACAAAAACTGAGAAAATTATGTAAATCAGTATTTGAAGAAAATAATGTGCCATGAATGACATGCTTTATGTCAGGATTGCAAAGATAATAAATATTTGGAGATGTGTAGAAAGATGGTAGATAGATACCATATTTGCAAAAAATTTTGGTTATTTCAACACATAACAACAATCAACATAATTTCTTAGCAAAATAAAGATAAAACTCCTTAAACATGATAGACTGTCTTAAAATTATAGGCAGTAGTACACTTAATGATAAATAGCATAATTATTTCTGTGAGGGAGCAGAAAATGATCAGAATGCCTATTTTCCCCTAAAGAACAATTCTATCAAAGAAGAAAATGGCTTAATCATAATTTTGGTAGCTTAATTATTGCTGTTGTTGTTGTTGTTGTTGTTGTTGTTGTCTTAGGTGATGGACTGGAATAGATGGGGTATACAGATCGTAATTTACTCATGACGTAATTATCGTAAGACATCCAGAGAATCAAAGAAAAAATATTAGGAATAATAATAATAATGTTTGAAAAAGTGATAGGTTGGGAAAACGCAACTAAAAATGTTAACAAAAAAATAACAAAAATAAATAAATAAATAAAAAATAAAAAAAATAAAAATGTTAACAGATTTCTTAAAAACTAATATTGGAAACAAAATGGAAAATATCCATAGCAGCAACAAAAATTTTAAAATACCCGAAGTTAATTTAAGGAGAATATGTGGTATTCCTAGCAGAAAAATAACCTATAAATTTCACTCAAAAGACATGAAAGAAAACTTAAATACATGGAAAGGAATATCTTATTATTTTCTAGGAAAGATTAATATAATGAAGCTATCAATGCCCCGTATATATAACATCATCTCAAAGAAAAATCCCCCAAACTTGTATTTAATTTGACTATTTCAAGAGATAATTTGCAGGATAAACATGGGAGGAGACAGAGAAATTTTGACAAATACAAGCTTATCAAAGAGACCTTGCTCTCCCAGTTTTCTGAGACACCTTACATAGCTATCAAAATAAAAAGCTCTTGGAACCAGGTAGTTTGGTGTCAGTGTAGACAGGAGTATCATTAGAACAGACTGTAATGTCTTTTAGAGGAATAAAAAAGAGAAAAAAATGTATTTTACTCTTTTTTTTAAGATTTTATGTATTTATTCATGAGAGACCCAGAGAGAGAGGCAGAGACACAGGCAGAGGGAGAAGATGCGGAACTTGATCCCAGGACCCCGGGGTCACGACCTGAGCCAAAGGCAGACGCTCAGCCGCTGAGCCCCCCAGGCGTCCCTCAGTTTTACTCTTTATCAAAAAAAACATGTTCTGTAAAAAGATGTCTTGGTCAAAATCAAAGAGAGAGAAAGAGAGGGAGGAGAGGAGGGGAGGGAGGGAAGGACAGACGGACAGAGGGAGGAAGAAACTCCACAAGCCTAGGAAAATCATGGAGGTGAATATTGGTAAGATCTGGGGGACTGACGGGTGTATATACAATGCCAATGACAAGAGTATTTTTTAAAGTTCTGATAATATTGTAATGTAAACATTAATTTATAAAACTTGTTAAGGCTTCTCTGCAAAAAGATAACACGAAGCAAGAGATAAAGCATCAAGTGGGCGTGGTATATATTCAGTATATTAATTCAATGCACTAATTCACATAAAGAAAACCTGCAAATCCCCGTAAAGTCAACCAGGCCAAAGGGAGAAAACAGCTCTCTGCGTGGTTCCCCCACGCGCCCCACTTGTTCAGGGCGCTGGGCCACGCGCTCCCGTCCGGATCATAAGGTCCCTGGACTTTGCTCTCCCAGCTGAGCGGCGGGGGGTCGAGTGCAGCTTCTGGGGTATCGGCCCGGGAGGCCTGCACGCTCCAGGGCGGCCGCAGGTGCAGCCCTGCGCCCTCTCACCCTGCCCACCTGCGCGGTCTGCCTCCCAAGAGCTGCCCACACCTATGCTCCCCCCTTGGGGACGATGAAAGCCGACGCCCCCCTGAGCACCCCGCATGGCCAGACTTTGAGAAATATGTCATTGTCTTGGGACAAAAAGGGTGCCTCCCGGGGTGTCCCCTGCGTTTCCTCATTCCAGTGATGCTCAGAGGCTTTCACACGCGTGTGCTGGCGATTTCTGCTTTCAGTGAGACACCTGCTCACACCTCCGTCCCGGGAGTGAGTGTGTCATTTCCACGGGGATAGGACTTTGGGGTTTCCTTCAGTCCGTGATGCTCAAACCACATGACGACCAGGGAATGTGATCTGAGTGGTACCAAGTCTCTGAAATCTGCTGAGGACTTGCCAGCGGGGCCTACGGCGTTTGGATGTCGGTCAATCTCATAAATATCCTTGGAGCTTTAAAAGAATTAAGTGGGGGATCCTCGGGTGGGTCAGGGGTTTAGCACCTGCCTTTGGCCCAAGGCCTGATCCTGGAGATCCAGGATCGAGTCCCACGTCGGGCTCCCTGCATGGAGCCTGCTTCTCCCTCTGCCTCTGTCTCTGCCTCTGTGTGTGTATGTGTCTCTCATAAATAAATAAATAAAATCTTTAAAATAAAGAATTCAGTGTCCTCCAGCTGTTTTGGGTGGAGCCGAACCCTTCTATCCTACAGACATGCATTAGACCAGGCCCCCCTATTGCTGGTCTCCCCTACCTGGTCTGTCCGGTTCTAACGGCAGCCAATTCTCCTGCTACCCTGTCCTCCCTTGTAGACGCGACTCCTCTCCAGTGGATTCTGAAGCTATGGTGCTAAGTCCATAGAAGTTTGGAATTATTTCATCTCTCCGCTGACTGGGTACTTTAGTCCTCATCTGGCCACACCAGCTGCATCTGGTCAATGTCTGCCCAACGTATCATTCGTCCCCTTCCTCTTACGGGCCGGGCCCTCCCGCACCCGGGGTTAGAGATGCGGCACCGTCAACAGCCCATCAGGAAACACCATACACTGAAGACGGCCACGGAAGTTAGGTGGCCATTTGGTCGGGAGCTTAAGTAAATTGCTCCACCTCCGCAAGAGTGACCTCTGCCTCTTACTATTTTTGTATCCCTGAGATATGTGGGTGTTTTCCTGAGATATGTGGGTGTATTTTTACCATCTCAGTTCCTGCTTCGCTCTTTGATCCCTGTGTTCCTCTTTGCTCTTTGCCTTTATTGGGGTTTTTATTCCTCTTTCCTTCTTCTCTCCTTCTGTGATTTGGAAGTTATAGACTCCATTTCCCTTCTTTAAATGGCTATTGATTTTTTTTTTGGATTTGCATTTCACTTAATGAAGACTAGAGTAAATCAATATATTTACCTTCTTCCCAAACAATTCAAAGGAATTAGAACATTCCCACTCTAATCACTCATACACACACATACACACAAACTTCCCATCCTGATTTTTTCTAATCCCCTACAGACATTACTATAAAATGCTTAGAATTCGCTTTGTTCGCCAACATTTTTAAAGACTTATTTATTTATTATTTTAGAGACCGAGTGAGACACAGCATGGGAGGGGCAGAGGGAAAGAGAGAGAATCCCAAGCAGACTCCCTGCTGAGTGTAGAGCCCGCAGGGCTGGATCCCATGACCCTGAGATCGTGACCTTCACCAAAATCAAGAGTTGGATGCCCAGTCAACTGAGCCATCTGGGTACACCTCGCCAACTTCTCTTTTTTTTAAGATTCTATTTATTTATTTATGAGAGACACAGAAGAGAGAGAGGGAGAGAGGCAGAGACACAGGCAGAGGGAGAAGCAGGCTCCATGCAGGGAGTCCGACATAGGACTCGATCCCAGGACTCCACCGAGCCACCAGGGCTGCCCAACCATTCTTTCTTTTTCTTTTTTTCAACCATTCTTTTTTTATTTAAATTCAATTAGCCAACATAGAGAACATCATTAGTTTCAGATGCAGAGTTCAGTATTTCCTCAGCTGCATATAACACCCAGTGCTCATCCCATCACCTGCCGTCCATAATGCCCGTCCCCCAGTTACCCTAGCCCCCTGCCCACCACCCCTCCAGTGACCCTCAGTTTCTTTTCCATAGCTAAAGGTCTCTCATGGTGTGTCCCTCTCTCCAATTTCTTCCCATTTTGTTTCTCCCTCCCTTGTCCTAAGATCCTTTGCACTATTTCTTAGATTCCTCATATAAGTAAAGCCATATGATAATTGTCTTTCTTTGAATGACTTATCTCTCTCAGCGTAATACCCTCCAGGTCCATCCAGTTCAATGTAAATGGTAAGATTTCATCCTTTCCGATCACTGAGTAATACTCCATTGTGTATAAACACCACATATTTTTTAACCATTCATTCATCAATAGTCATCTCAGCTCCTTCCACAGTGTGGCTATTGTGGACATGGCTGCTATAAACATCGGGGTGCAGGTGTCCCGGCGTTTCACTGGATCTGCATCTTTGGGGTAAATCCCCAGCAGTGCAATTGCTGGGTCATAGGGCAGGTCTATTTTCAACTCTTTGAGGAACCTCCACAGAGTTTTCCAGAGTGGCTGCCCCAGTTCACATTCCCACCAACAGTGCAAGAGGGTTCCCCTTTCTCCACATCCTCTCCAACATTGGTTGTTTCCTGCCTTGTTAATTTTCCCCATTCTCACTGGTGTGAGGTGGGATCTCATGGTGGTTTTGATTTGTATTTCCCTGATGGCAAGTGATGCAGAGCATTTTCTCATGTACTTGTTGTCCATGTCTGTGTCTTCTTTGGTGGAATTTCTGTTCATGTCTTCTGCCCATTTCATGATTGGATTGTTTGTTTCTTGGGTGTTGAGTTTAATAAGTTCCTTCTAGACCTTGGATACCAGCCCTTTATCTGATACATCATTTGCAAATATCTTCTCCCATTCTGTAGGATGACTTTTAGTTTTGTTGACTGTTTCTTTTGCTGTGCAGAAGCTTTTTATTATGATGAAGTCCCAGTAGTTCATTTTTGCTTTTGTTTCCCTTGCCTTTGGAGACGTGTCTAGCAAGAAGTTGCCGCAGCCGAGGTCGAAGAGGTTGTTCCCTGTGTTCTCCTCTAGGATTTTGATGGGATCATGTCTCACATTTAGATCTTTCATCCATTTTGAGTTTGTCTTTGTGTCTGGTGTAAGAGAATGGTCTAGTTTCATTCTTCTGCACGTGGCTGTCCAATTTCCCCAGCACCATTTATTGAAGAGACTGTCGTTTTTCCAGTGGATAGTCTTTCCTGCTTTGTCGAATATTAGTTGACCATAGAGTTGAGGGTCCACTTCTGGGTTTTCTATTCTGTTCCATTGATCTATGTGTCTGTTTTGATGTCAGTACCACACTGTCTTGATGACCACAGCTTTATAGTACAACCTGAAATCTGCCATTGCTCCCGGCTTAAGTTTTCTTTTTCTTTTTCTTTTTTTTTAATTTTTTATTTATTTATGATAGTCACAGAGAGAGAGAGAGAGAGAGGCAGAGGGAGAAGCAGGCTCCATGCACCGGGAGCCCGACGTGGGATTCGATCCCGGGTCTCCAGGATCGCGCCCTGGGCCAAAGGCAGGCGCCAAACCGCTGCGCCACCCAGGGATCCCTTAAGTTTTCTTTTTCAACATTATTGAATGTTATTCTGGGTCTTTTGTGGGTCCTTACAAATTTTAAGATTTTTTTTTGTTCCAACCATTATAAAATGTCCATGATATTTTGATAGGGTTTACATTGAATGTGTAAATTGCTCTGGGTAACATTGACATTTTGACAATATTAATTCTTCCAATCCATGAGCATGGGATGTTTTTCCATTTCTCTGTGTCTTCCTCAAATTCTTTCATAAGTGGTCTGCAGTTCTTAGAGTACACATCCTTTGCCTTTTTGGTTAGGTTTATTCCTAGGTATCTTATGCTTTTGGGTGCAATTATAAATGGGACTGACTCTTTAATTTCTCTTTCTTCAGTCTCATTGTTAGTGTATAGAAATGCCACTGATTTCTGGGCATTGATTTTGTACCCTGCCACACTGCCGAATTGCTGTATGAGTTCTAGAAATCTTGGGATGGAGTCTTTTGGGTTTTCTATGTACAGTGTCATGTCATCTGCAAAGAGGGAGAGTTTGACTTCTTCTTTGTCAATCTGAATGCATTTTATTTCTTTTTTTGATGTCTGACTGCTGAGGCTAGGACTTCCAGGACTATGTTGAATAGCAGTGGTGAGAGTGGACATCCCTGTCTTGTTCCCGATCTTAGGGGAAAGGCTCCCAGTTTTTCCCCATTGAGAATGATATTTGCTGTGGGCTCTCCGTAGATGGCTTTTATGATATTGAGGTATGTTCCCTCTATCCCTACACTGTGGAGGTAAAGGTGCTATATTTTGTCAAATACTTTTTCTGCATCAATTGAGGGGATCATATGGTTCTTGTCCCTTTTATAAATGTGGTGTATCACACTGATTGATTTGCAGATGTTGAACCACCCTTGCAGCCCAAGAATAAATCCCACTTGGTCGTGGTGAATCATCCTTTAATGTACTGTTGGATCCTACTGGTGAGTATCTTGGCGAGAATTTTGGCACCCAGTTCATCGGGGCTATTGGTCTGCAATTCTCCTTTTTGGTGGCCAACTTTTTTTTTTTAACCATAGCTTTCCTTTGGAAGTATTTTTCTTCTTCCTGAAACATCTCTATTCCTTTCAGTAATTCAGTTTTATTTGAAAAAAACATCTGCTTTTTGCTCTTGGTTTTGAAACTTTATTTTGTAGGTTATATAATCCTAGGTAAACACCTATTTTCCTCAATAGTTTAGATATGTTTTTCTTCACACCCTTCTGTCAGATTTCCATATTTTTGTCTTTGGTGTCTACCAGTTTCAATGATACATGTTTTAGGTAGGGATATCTTTCTATTTATCCTTCTTGGGTTTGGTGTACTTCCCAAATCTGAAGATTCAAATCTTTTGCCTTTTGTCAGTGTTTTAGAGAATTTGTAGTTATTATCATTTAAAAGTCTATTAAAAGCACAGACTCTGTTGCTAGACTGCCTGGATTTGAATCTTCACCCTGCCATGTACCAGCTATACAATCTTTGGGAAGTTATTTACTCAATTCCTGTCTCACTATCCATATCTGTAAAATAATAATAATAATAATAATAAGAGCCACTTGATAGAGTTAGAACATTCCCTTAGCCATTATAAAAGTGTGCATGGTATTTATATTAATAATATTTTTTATTTTTATTAGTATTCTGTTTATTTTCACCTTCTGAAAATCTGATGAAACTTTTGTTAGAATCTCTAGCTCTAGGGATCCCTGGGTGGTGCAGCGGTTTAGCGCCTGCCTTTGGCCCAGGGCGCGATCCTGGAGACCCAGGATGGAATCCCACGTCGGGCTCCCAGTGCATGGAGCCTGCTTCTCCCTCTGCCTGTGTCTCTGCCTCTCTCTCTCTCTCTCTCTCTGTGACTATCATAAATAAATAAAAATTAAAAAAAAAGAATCTCTAGCTCTATATTTCAAATCTCTTGAGCTCTTTTTAGTAATTCTCCTTTTTGCCTTGCTGTTCCTCTCTGAGTAATGTTTTCATAGTTAACTTGGTCAGAAGACTTTTTAACACATCTGATTAACACATCTGATGAATTATTCTGTATCTAATAATCCTGACATCTTAGATTTCCCTAAATCTGATCATGCTTTTTGTTGTCTCTACTGATTTTTATGCCTGGTGCCTTTTTCCTATGTGATATGTGTTCACGTTGAATCATACTCATGTTTTTGGACTCTTATATGTCATAATTGCTTGAGTACAGAATTGGTGGTGTATTCCCCTGTAAATAAAACTTAAGGCTCTTTACATTTAATTCTCATTTTAGGAAGTAAAAATATGGTCCCTAAACTAGCTAGAAGGATGTCATGTGGGAAAATCTCGGGTCATAGTCATACCATCCACTAACCCAGAGCCATGTCAGAGCCTTCATCTTTGAAGAGTGTCCCCAATAACCCCCATCCTTCACTCCTCCTATCCTCCCATACCCACAGAATAACTACTTTACTGAGTTTTTAGAACCCATGTCTGCTTCAACACTCACTTCTCTGGATTAATGCTCAGATTTTGGCTTTTGTTTTCTCATTTTGTATCTCTCCTGCCTCCTCAGACTTTCCATTTACTTTCTTGACAGATTACTCATACATCTTTCAATGTGTTGTCTTTAAACATTGTATTGTTCTGTGTCTTGTAGTTGGAGGAGATTTGAGACTTCTTCATTTGTTATATTGTCAGGATGACAATTTGATGCTTCATGTCAAAAAATAATTTTTTTTCTGGGAGAATTCAAACCAGTGAATATCTCAGTGTGATAATAGTGTTTTAACTATGCAATTAATCAAAAATATTTCAAAGTAAAGTTAGATATTTATGCAAATGAAAAAAAAGGTTTTTGTCTTGTTTTCTCTTTGATACTGTGACTACACACATCCAGATACAAAAAGGCAAGATGGATTTTCATCAGATATGTTGAAATAGCCATGCTGATTGAAAGTAGGACCATGTGGAAAGGGAAAACAGTGATGTTTAAGGAACCCATGAAAAGTAACAAGGACTCCAATTGCAAAAAAAGTGATAAATGAATGCAGTATTTTTCTTGTTTGGGTGGCTAGTAGTGACAGTGATTTATTTGTTTAATGACAAGTAGAATAACAGTTCACTAAATGTTTTCATAATCAAGCAATCCTCAACAAAGGAGTCAATACAATTTAATGGATGCTATGTAAGTCTTCTCTAAGCTAAAATTAAACATAATGCACCAAATTTGTAAATACAATTTTATAGAAGTATCATTTATATCTAACTTTATTTATAGTGCTATTTTCTAAAGAGAATCTTCACGTGAAGAATAAAACTGTCCATTTTTTTCTAAGTTAAATCCTTAAAACACCTAACTTTCAACAGAGATAGGGACATATTTTGGAAAGCATATTTTCAGTTGGAAACTTTGAGAAAGGTTATACAACAATGTCTTCAACGTTTTGCGGGGGGTGGGGGGGTTGGTGCTCAAAAATTCACTCCTCCTAATACATAGGATTGGCCTGGCCCATGTAAAATTATCTACTCTACATGTCTGCACAGAGTCTGAAATTCTGGCCTTAAACAAAGAATTAGGAAATTTTATTTTCTGAAAAGATTACCAAATTTCTAGCTTCCACCTTTAAAGAAAGTGACCCAATGTGTTTTGAGGACCCAATGTATGCAAAGCACGGTGATAGTCAGTTTTGAGGAGGTGAATCTACTTATTGACCTCTCCTGTACACAATGTGATAAACATCCTACAAACTACTTGCATGATTAGGATTGTGAAGCACTACCAAAATTCAGATATACAGTTCCAGGCAGCCTGGGGGGAGGAATGTTCTCAACAAATTTCATAGCAATTGATTATGCAGTAAAGCATGAGTTATTTTCTAGGGAGATCTTTGTAAAATTGTGCAATCCAGGGCAGCCCCGGTGGCGCAGCGGTTTAGCGCCGCCTGCAGCCCGGGGCGTGGTCCTGGAGACCCTGGATCGAGTCCCGCGTCAGGCTCTCTGCATGGAGCCTGCTTCTCCCTCTGCCTGTGTCTCTGCCTCTCACTCTCTCTCTGCATCTCTATGAATAAATAAATAAAATCTTAAAAAAAAATTATGCAATCCAGCCCCATTTATGAAAGTGAATCACCATTTATACATTGATTCAACGGCTGCATCCCGATGGGAGAAGAATCCAGCCTTTATTAAGTCAAAGCCCACTGAAATTACGTAACAGAAAGTTGTCAAAATGATCCAAACATGCACAAAGAAAAATTCCAGTGCTTCAAACTTGGCACAAGAAACTACACAAGTAGAAGAAAATGTTTGATTCCAAAATATGCCAATTTCTCTTACTGATCAAATATTCAAATGCCAACTTAGTTGACATGAAGAATGAAGTGAAAGTCTGCAATGCAATAAGGTAATTTCTCTGAAGGGCTCTTACTCTAAAAGTTCAGACAGTCTAATTTCGACATTCAGAATAAATTTATGATGCCAGCTCTTTTTTCACATTGAAAGATAGATATTCCATCTTTGACATTCTGTTTTTTTCCTACAATACTTGGTATCATTGCTCATATTCAGCAAACCAGAATTGATCATGAAATTAGAAAAAAATAGAGAGACATTTACTTTTCAACATTGTAACCATTTAAAATCCTTTTCTGATTTGATTGCTCAAATACGAGCTATTGAGCTGCTACCAGGAAATTATGAAAGTCCTTAAAGTCGTTATGTAAGAACATATACCTTCAGTATTGCAGATTCAGGATCCTTCTCCAGGAAGTAGTCAGTTATACAAACCCTCCAGTCACTGTTCCATGAATATTTACATTTTTCTCAGTCAGTAGTAATTCAGATGGATTTGATGTTCATTTCTTTCTATGCTGCTATATATCAGTCTTTCTTTTTGACAGGTAGTTCTTATAATGTAAGTTTCCCTTCTGTTACACTACTCATATCATGCTTTTCATCAGCATCATGCCTAGCTTGACCTTCAAGCCTCCCATAAGCTTGTTGCAGAGAGTTGGAGCTATTTTGTTGACTTGTACTTCATGATTAATGTATTTATTCCTCAATTTAATAAGTATTTGCTAAGTGGCTACCATATTCAAGGTACTCTTCTAGGTACTGAGAATATAGAATAAAATGAAAAATCAGAAGCCAACTTTCATGAAGCTTACATTCTAGTGGGAAGAAATATACTAAAATAAGTGAGATTTATAGGATGTCAAAAGAGAAGTGCTCTAGAGAAAAATAAACCCAAGAATGAGAGAGTGTGTAGTAGGTAGGTAAAAAATGTTTGCTATATGGAAAACAGAGACTGCATCAGAAATACGGGTGGTATTTGAGCAAAGACTAAAAAAGAAGAGAAGGAATAAGGCATTCAAGTCTCTGGGGGAAGAAGGGTCTTTACTCATGAATCAAATACATGACTCAGAAGCAGGAATATGCCTGGTATGTTCAAGTGACAGCAGAAATATTTAGCCCGAGTAATTTGAATGAAGGATTTTCAACTTACTGAAAGAGGGAAGACTAAAGAAAAGTAGGGTTTGGAGTGGAGTGGGCATCAGAATTTCAGTTATGGGAGTATCTATGTCGAGCTATCCATTAGACATCCAAAATGGAGATATCAAATATCAAGTTGCATATGTCCATCTAGAGTTAAAGAAGATGTCTGGTTTGCAGATATAGATTTGGGAGACCTCAGTGTGTGTGTGTGAGAGAGAGAGAGAGAGAGAGAGAGAGAGAGAGAGAAAGCCATGTCATGAGATTGGATAAGTAAATATAGTAAGGCAGGAAAATGGTCCAAGGGCAAAACCCTGGACACTCTAACGTGTAAACGCGATTTCTAACTGGATTATACGTACCCTGAGAATATACATAAGACTTTCTGAGGAGTATTCAAGCTGATATAGTTTTGAGAAGGTCAGTGTCCATGTCCTCAACTTGATATAAGTAACCGTGACTAGAATTGCTTGACTTGACACCCTTCAGTTGACCATGCTATGTGTTCTCATTTTCCATCTCTCTTTTCAAAATACTTTGCTCCTATGCACTTTACAAACAAATGATATCTTTGTCACACGTTGCAAAATCTTCTTTTGTTTCGTTGACGCGTGTGTTAATACCTTTGAACTTCAAACAAGGGGAAATTTGAAAGTGCTAGTGTCTAATTGGACTCTAATGTCCAAGAACAAGTTTTTATGCATATCAGGTCGTTTCCAATTCTTCTATTGCTGCAAAGTTGAACGAGACTTCTAATATAGTTATCACTTGAAATATCATTAAAACTAATTTGTGATGATTGATCATTTAATTTGGGAACACACAGTTTGAAAGGTGATCAAAGAGCCAAGTGACGTTTTTATAAGGAAACATCTCTATCTCCATCTTTGTGAAAGAGGTTCCTCAGCGAGTACACATATAACAATGAAGAAGCATAAGGATCGTAAGGAAGCTGAGTGGTAATACATAATATTCACTGATGGATACAAGAACTCATTAAAAATGAAGCTCTGTACAAATCATAAAGAAATTTGAGTGGTGGTATTTTAGATGGAAGAAAAGGTTGTGATTGGGAAAGGGGAGGCTCATATGTTCCTGCAAATGTTCTATTTGTCTCCTGGATGGTGGTTTCATGAGTCTGCATTGTGATAGATTATGAGGCTGTACATGTCTGTTTTGTGAAATTTTCTTCAGGTGTATTTCACATTAAAATGGCTTAAAATCATGCTAGAATAAAATTCCATAATAGGAATGCAATGGAAATAATGGTCTAAGAAAAAAAAAGAATGGTTTATAATTTCCTAGTACTAAAGAAAATTATGTTCATGTACTTTAAAAATATATTTTTGAAGTATAATTAACATGCAGTGTAATATTAGTTTCTGGTGTACAGATATAATGATTTGACAATTCTTAACATTTCTCAGGGCTCATTAAGATAAATGTACTCTTGATTTCCTTTATTTATTATTCTCTACCCCCAACCACCTACCCTCTCTCTGGCAACCACCAGTCTGTTTTATGTATTTAAGAATCTTTTTTTAATCTCTTTTTTTCTTTGTTTGTCCATTTGTTTTAATTCTTAAATTCCATATATGAGTGAAATCACAGAGTATTTATCTTTCTCTGACTGCCTTATTTCATTTAGCATTATACCCCCTAGGTCCATCCATGTTGTTGCAAATGACGAGATTTTCTTTACTTTTATGGCTGAGTAATTAAATATATATGCAATTAAATATCACGGAAATATTAAGTTGCATATGTCCACTTGGAGTTGAGGGAGATGTCTGGGCTGGAGATCGATATCACATCTTCTTTATCTATTCAGCTGTTATTGATGGACGCTTGGGTTGCTCCATAACTTGGCTATAGTAAATAACACTACAATAAACATGGGGTACACTATATCCTTTCGAATCAGTGTGTTGTCTTTGGGTAAATACCCAGTGGTGGAATTACTGGATCATATGGTAGTTCTATTTTTAATTTTTTGAGAAAACTCCAAACTATTTCCCACAGTGATTGCACCCACTGCATTCCCAGCAACAGGGTACGAGAGTTCACTTCTCTCCATATCTTTGCCCACGCTTGTTATTTATCTTTTCGATTTTAGCCATTCTGGCATGTGTAAAATGATATCTCTTTGTGATTTTAATTTCATTTCCTTGATGAATAGTGATGTTAAGCATCTTTTCACATGTTTGTTGGCCATCTATATGTCTTCTTTGGAAAAATCTCTAAGTTCTTTGTTCATTTTTAATTGGATTATTTACTTTTTTAGTGTTGAGCTGCATACATTCTTTATATATTTTGGTTATAAATCCTTTACTGGATATATAACTTGAAAATATCTTCTCCCATTAAGTACATTTTCTTTTTGTTTTGTTGATGGTTACTTTTGCTGTGCAGAAGCATTTTATTTTGGTGTATTCCCAATAGCTTATTTTTTCTTTTGTTTCCCTTGGCAGAGGAACCATATCCAAAAAAAAGTTTCTATAGCTGATGTCAAAGAAATTACTGCCTATGTTTTCTTCTAGGAATTTTATGGTTTCAGTTCTCACATTTAGGTCTTTAATCTACATTGAATTTATGTTTGTGTGTGGTGTAAGAATGTGGTCCAGCTTCCTTCTTTTGCATGTAACCACATGATCCAGGTTTCCCAAAACCATTTGTTGAAGAGACCATCTTTTTCCCATTGTATATTCTTGTCTTCTTTGTCAAAGATTAATCAACCACAAAAGTGTGGGTTTATCGCTGGACTCTCTATTCTGTTCTTTTGATCTATGTGTTTTATTTTTGTGTCAGTACCATACTGCTTTGGTTATTACAGCTTTGCTGTACATCTTGGGATACCTGGGAAAAATAAAAAAGTATCCAAATTGGTAAATAACAAGTAAAATTTTCATTGTTTGAGGATGACATGATAGGATACATAGAAAACCCTAAAGACTCCATCAAAAAAACTACTGGAAAAATGAATTCAGTAAAGTCACAAGATACAAAGTTAATATACAGAAATTTGTTGCATTTCTATATACTAATAATGATGTAGCAGAAAGAGAAAATAAAGAAAAATTTTTTAAAAGTTGGAACCTAAAAAAAATAACAGAATTTTAAAAAAAAGAAAGGAAAAAAGAAGCAATTCCATTTACAATTGCACTAAAAATAATAAAATACCTAGGAATAAACTTAATGAAGGAGGTAAAAGATTTATGCTCTTTTTTATACTCTGAAAACTAAAAAAAGAGTGAAAAGAAATCAAAGAAGATACAAACAAATGGAAAGATATCCCATACTGATGGATTGGAAGAATGAATATTGTTAAAATGTTCACACTACCCAAAGCAATCTGCATATTTAATGTAATCCCCATCAAAATATGAATATTGCCACAGAACTAGAGAAAAAATCCTAATTTTTAAAAGACTTTATTTGTTTATTCATGTTTATTCATGTTTATTATTATTTGTTATTCATATTTATTCACACACACACACACACACAGAGAGAGAGAGAGAGAGAGAGAGAGGCAGAGACACAGGCAGAGGGAGAATCAGGCTCCATGCAGGGAGCCCAATGCGGGACTCGATCGTGGGGCCTCCAGGATCATGCCCTGGGCCGAAGGCAGGCACTAGACCACTGAGCCACCCAGGGATCCCCCTAAAATTTGCATGAAACCACAAAAGACCCTGGATATTCAAAGCAATTTTAAAAAAGAAGAATAAAGCTGGAGGTATCAAAACCTCAGATTTCAAGATAAACTACACGTTACTGTACTTTGAAAGAAATAGAGATATGTCTCAGACTGCTATAGTGTTAAGATTTCAGTCGATATAAGTGTGATGTCATAGTTTCATGTGAAATGACCATGTTTAAGATATGTTGGCACTTACATCTTTTTTGCAACTATTTAATCTTAAAATGAAAATATTTTGATGTCAGGCAAAGAGGTACAGGAAGAAAGAGTTTGAAGACCACAGACTTAGAAATCAGGAATATGAGGAAGTATAAGCAAAGGATCCTGAGGTTGGGCTGCCAATGAAACAGAAGGAAATTGGAAGCAATGCATACAAGGTATTTCCATGAAAAGAGCATGATCAGCTCTGGTCAACACAATACTGCTGAGAGTTTAGCTCACAGGAGGACTGAGAATTCATCACTAGACTTAGCACCCGGTGGTCGTACGTGACCTTGACAATAGCTTCTCCCACAGGGTAGCAGGGAGAAAAATCTAGCTGAAGTATGTTCAAGAGAAAATAACAGAGGAATTAAAGACAAGTGAAGAACAATCTTTTAAGGAGCTTTGCTTTAAGAGGGAACAGCTGGAAGAGGAAGAGAGGTCAAACAGGTTTTTTTTAGTTTGTTTTTATTTGTTTAGATAAGAGAAATTACAACATGTTTATATGGCGGTGGCAATAATCCAGTTAAAAGGGAAAACACTGGAAATGCTGCAAAGAGAGGGAGGTCACCAGGCTAAATTCCCGAGTGGGTTAGAAGATTTGGTGAATGGAGTATACATGGAAGGATTGGCCTTACTTAGGAGTAGCTCTTCCAGGGTGAAAACAAGGGGTGCCTGGGTGGCTCAGGCAGTTAAGCATCTGACTCTTGATTTCGATTCAGGTCATAGTCTCAGAGTCATGAGAACAAGGTTGAGCACTGGAGTGTGGAGCCTGGTTGGGATTTGGGATTCCTTCTCTAAAAAAGAAGAAAGAAAAGAAGAGAGAGAGAGAGAGAGAGAGAGAGAGGAAGGAAGGAAGGAAGGAAGGAAGGAAGGAAGGAAGGAAGGAAGGAAGGAAGGGAGGGAGGGAGGGAGGAAGGAAGAAAAAAGCAAAGGCAGATTATACGGCTAGAACAGAATGTTGTAGATGTGACTTGAGGGTTATATGGCAGTTCTCTCGGACTGCTGTTCTTTTGTTCACTGTAATTGGAACAAGATCGTCATCGTAGAGTCAGAAGTGGGGAGAAACATTGGTGGAGGGGTTGAGGGGAGAGGGAAGCTGTGAAATAATCATCCGGAAGAGGAAGAGTCTAGAATAAGGACACAGTAGAGTCACTTAAGGTCAGTGGTCGTGGTTCTAAAGTGATGCCCAGTAAACAGTTGTCTGTCTCCCCAGCCACGTTCCCCTTTCTCTCTACCTGTAGATAGATACAGATGAAGAGCAGGCAAAGAACTGGATTTAATCGAAGTTGGACCTCACTAAGCAAGCAAGTAGGTCATATGAGAAAGTTGTGGGTGAATGAGCAAAATGAGGGACCCGAACTCACTGTAGGGAATGAGGGAGAGAAGGAAAAATGAAAAGCTCTTAGGACCACTGTGAAATGCATTGTACATTCCAGGGGATCAAAGAATTGCTGAGACCTCCTTGCCCTTCCTCCTTTCTTATCTCCCTCCCCTGTTTTTGCCTTCTGTGGTTCCCACCTCTAAATGGCCTTGAACAAACTACTCAATCTCCTTGTGCCTCAGTTTCCTCATCCTTAAAATAGAATTCACGTCATTACATTGCTGTAAAGATAAACTATTCTTTTTTTTTTTTTTACTGTAAAACAGATGCAAAACAATTGGAAGAGTGCTTGGCCCCCAGTAATTGGCCTATCAATGTTAGCTATCAATGCTATTTAATCCCTCGTAATGCTTTTCCTTCTTTACATGTTTGTTAAACCTCTACCTTGATGGAGGTACTGTGCGAGGTTATAAAGATGGATAGCACAGGTTGCCTTCCCCGAAGGGGCTCACACTGTTGTCAGTACAACTGAAGTGAGTGAACAGAGTGCCCAGGGATCCTACAGAAGTAAGCACTTAAGGCTCGAGTTGATTTCTTATGGATGAGAAGGAATTAGCTAAGTGGAGTGTTTGAGGAGAACAGGAAGGGAATTCCAGGAGGACACAAGGGTGGGATCTAAAGTAATGATTCCTAAAATAACAATATTAGAAGGCATGGGAATCCTCATGGTGAGTGGAGCCTGTTCCCAGAAGGGCAAATAATTTCTGAGATCGCAGTATGTGAATGGCTGACATGTCGGAGCCACCCTGATTAGTACACAACTAAGGGCTACGTATTAGTAACCTACTGGGTTATTAAACATCAATTTATTTTATATATTGGAAATAGCTCATTGCAAAGAGTTTTCTGGGATACTCTAATATGGTATTATACTAACAAATCTGGCTTCTAAAAAATGCTTGTCAAAGTTTCTGAGCTTCCACTGCATGTATACACAGGAGAGTCAGAATGTCTCTCTTTTTTTTTAAGATTTATTTATTGATTTGAGAGCATGAGAGAGAAAGCACAAGCAGGGGGAGGAGCAGAGGGAGAGGGAGAGACTCTCAGCAGACTCCTCGCTGAGCAGGAAGCCCGACCCAGGGCTGGATCCCACAACGCTGAGATCATGACCTGAGCTGAAATCAAAGGTTGGATGCTCAACCGACAGAGATGCCCATGTGCCCCAGACAATCGGAGTGTTTCTGGATGATTCAGAAAAGATGCTTTGTTAGCTGTGCATCAGTGTTAGCTGATCAGTGGTGGTTTCCTCCACTGCTACTCTTGCAAAAATGTATATTGGTTTGGCTTTCTCAGTTTTAGTCCTGTTGCAAATGTTCGATTCTACAGGATGTGGCAACACATGTTTGCATATTTGGGAATCATACTTTTCCATTAACTAAACCTTAAGAACTACATGCACTGATATTTAAATGTAATTCATTCATGTTTCTATCACTAATGAAGATATATAGTTAATCTATGCATACATCCCTTATAAGTGACATTTTCCTGATGATATGTTAGCTCACACTGAATAGTACTCAAAAACTTGCAACTTATTTCAAGATAAATCGTGATGAAAACACTGGGTAATTTTTAAATGTATAGTGTATTTTGAGTCTCAGAGAAAGAGATATGACAGTGCAGGAAGTCAGAGGGAGATTTGAAGATGATACATCACTGGCTTTGAAGGTGGAGGAAGAAACTATGCACCGAAGAATGCGCACGTGGCCTCTGGAAGTTGGGAAAGCCATGAAAACCTTCTCCTAGAGCCTCCAGAAGGAATGTGGTCCTGCCTGCAAGTTGACTTCTGACCTCTAGAGCTGTAAGATAAGTTGTGCACTTTTTGAGCAACTCCTGTTATAGCAGCAGAAAATTAATTCATCCAACCTAGAGTATTACAATCATTAACAACCTGAGAAGGGCACTTGGGTGGCTCAGTCAGTTGGGCGTCCCAGCTTCTGACTCTTGGTTTCCACTCATCTTGTGACCTCAGGGTCGTGAGACTGAGCCCTGCCTAGGAAAGTGTGCTGGGCAGGGAACCTGCTTAAGACTCTCCCTCTTGCTTTCCCTCTGCCCTTCCTCATGTGCGTGCACATGCTCATGCTCTCTCTAAAAAAATAAGTATATAAATACAAAAATTTAAAAAGTGAGAACAGTCATGGGAAGCATTTTTGAAAGTTTCTAGCAATGAGCATTTCTTTGGATCTACTGGACACAAAGGACCGTTTGAAGCCCTCTGAACCCATCTCTGAGGCTCGGCAATGACCAGCCTTCTCTGGGAGAGAATATCAGATCAAATTATGGAACTTGATTCTCCCAGTACTTAGACACGTAAGTCCAGAAATATGGAATCATGAGTTAATAAATATTTATGGAGCCATCTCTGGTTACTCAGAACCAGTACTCCCATTTCCACCTTCGATACACATGGACTTAAATAGCAGGATGGAGAGCCCATATTCACATTCATTCCTGAGTATGTTTGTTCAACTATGTGAACTCTAAATCCAAACACAAATAATTATTAATTGAATTGCATTATCCATGCCTTTTAGTCGCTCCTAAAGGTGAATAACACAGAGTTACTGCATCTACTTTATAGTTTATAAGCATGAAGTGCAAGTGGAGTACTGTTAAGTAGGTTATTTCAGTAGAAGGCCATAAAAATACTACTCTGTCAATGGTCATAAGAGATAGCCTTGGCAATTCTGGTGCCCTAGTGTGAGGTATAGGTGCAGATTTTTTTCTAGAGCAATCCTGTGCTCTCCAGCAGTGTTCTAATCTATGCAGATCTATAGATAACTATAATAAATCATCCAACTCCATTCCTTAAGTAAGGAATTACTGCTTTGGCTTGAAATTTTAATAGTTTAGAGGTTGAGAAATATCTAAATATTGCAAATAGCTTAACCATCATTCCACTAAGAGTGCAGGAATGGAAATAGCATCTGATTACCTGCTCTGAATGCTTCTATAAACACATTTTAAAAACATTTTTTAAAGTCTCTTCAAGCTGCTTTTTCCAAGTTGAATATTTTAGAGCTATACTAGAGTAACATGTTTTACTTAAGAAGATGGATCTAAATGTGCTTTTTAGTGAACAAGTCCTTAAGAGTGGCATTACTCATATCCGTATTACTTTTTCTCAACCCACTAACAAGACTTCTTGAGAGATGTGTTATATGCAGTTATTGCTCAATAAAAAGTACCAGAAAACTGACCTGCTAGATTTCAGCTGCTGTCTTGGTCACACGGCAAGTATGATTTGGACACAGGCCTGTCTCATAGCAGGAGCTGGAGCTGAATTTGGCAGCAAGACTTCTGGCTTTAGCCTGTCCTCCATCCCTCTGTGATGTTGGTTTTGCAAAAGGAAGTAATGTCAGGTATTTGCAAGTAACACAAACAGTAACATATTACCAAAATTACATATTTTGTTAAGTCATCCCCAAACATGTGACTCAAGACAACAATTACTTTTCCATGTTCACACATCTGTAGATCAGCTGCGTATTGGCTGACCTAGGCTGGCCTTGGCTTGGGCTTGCTTCCTTTAGCCAACACAAGCCACACAGCCAAGTTCAGTATCAATAGAATGAGGAAATACATTGTGCCCACAGTGGGAGGAAAAGGAAAGAGAGTATTTGCAAAACGATAATCTAAAATATTAAAGACTCTGATTAACTTAAACCAAGAATCACTTTATTGCAAAGATACAACAGGACTCTAAGGATCGAAGGAAAAGCTGAAAAATCAAGCCTGAAAAGGAAACAGAATGGATCCATGGGTCTATGTAGGAGGAATCCAAAGGGAGTGTCTGTAGAAACTGGTCCCTAGAGGGATGAGTATCAACCAGCTCCAGTATGTATTGCTCTAATCAAGTTTGAAAGTCCAAGGAGAGCACCTCCGCTTGGTCAAATCACACGTGTGCTCTTGGGTTGGCTGATCAGGAACTAATGCACAACACCGGCGCATTTTCATTTTGTCTTTCCTGTAGGCAGTACAAGATGACGTGCCAGCTTGATTTTAAGGAGGGTGCCCCTGGAGTTTGTAGGACTGGCTGTCAGGTTTGTTAGAAGTTACATAGGTAATTAGATGTCAACTATTTATAACCAGTGGGAGACAGAAAACTTCTGGCCTACCATTCTAGGCATGCTGAAATTAGTTCTGAATTGTTGTGAGACCATGGGATTGAAAAATGACGATTTATGCAAGGCAATAAGAAAGTGTCCCCAGAGTTGGCGATGATGGTCATCTTTTCTCCATTCCTGCATGCTGCACAGGGGAGAAAAATACTCACATGGACATCTGGGTATGTTTAGGAGGGGAATTGCTACTAGTAGGCAATAAACTAATGATATGAATTGCACATAGAAAATAGCACTGTAAGTTTGGAATTTACTGGACTCTTCACTTGTCATTGAGATACTTATGCAATAAGTGTACTACAAAAAATACGTCAATACACAATTCTAGATAGAGGAGTATAAATGATAACATTGAGTAAACCACACATGGTTGAGTTCCTCATAGCTGAACAATGCTTCTCAATACTAAAATATTCATATTGCCCTAAAATATATTTGTATATGTTATGTCTGTATGTCTGTGGACTGTACTTATGGACATCCATAGCATCTAAAAAATGACACTAATTCTTATGTTGGCAACTGTGGATGGGCACTGAATGCTAAATTGCTTTTAATTTCACTTTAAAGAATCTTGACTTAAGTTTTTTTATTTAAAAAAAATTTCAGGTGGGAGAGGGGCAGAGAGAGAGAGAATCCTAAGCAGGCTCCATGCTCAGCACTGAGCCCAACGTGGGGCTTGATCTCAAGACCCTGAGATCATGATCTGAGCTGAGATCAAGAATTGGACACTTAGGTAACTGAGCCACCCAGGCCCCCCTAAATTGTTTATTTTAAAATATACCACCTATGTAACAAAAGAGTATGTCTTTCTTTTAAATTTAATATATAATTTTGAATGATTTAGAAAAATGACTTCTTGAAAACATACTTGTAACTTTCAGTGTTTTTCATTTTCTTTCACTTATGCTTTTGGATGAGGTGTTAACATTTTGTGAATTTTGAATAATAAGCTATGTTTTATTTTTAATTCCTTAGAATGCACAAGTCGAGATTGTGATAGGATGAGATAACATAAAAGCACAGATCAGAAAAAGAAAAAGAAGATGGAAAATCTTCAAAGGAGTTATCTGCCTAAAAAAAAAAAAAAAAAAAAGAACTGGAAAGAATGCAAGTGAAATGACTCTTCTTGAGCATGCTTTGCATAAAATTGTGATGAGGCATTTCAGTCTTTACTTGAGTAAGATTTACTGATCAAAACATTAAAGATGAGCAAGAAGCTTTTTCCAATCAAATCAACAATTTAAACAGGTCAGATGAAATCCCAACCACATCATGTTCTTTAATAACAGAAAATGTGAATTATCACCCCAAAGCAATGAGAATGAAAAAGAGAATTGTTCACATCAAATTCACAACTTAGAAGAAACAGATACCACTCTGGTCACCGTATTAAAGGATGGTGAAAAGTGCATTTATCAACCAAGCAAATTGAAGGAAAAGACAAAAATCCCTGGAGTGTTACTGTTTCTTGGATTGTGATGCCAGAAAATGGCCGTCACCTCCTTCTGACAGCATGAGAGGGTTTTAGCAAAACACAATCTGACTCAAATTAATTATTATGATTTTTTACTTGGATGTATATATCAGAAAATTTAGTATTTACTTTTACAATAAAATTATTTTAAATGGAGAAAAATTGTAGATATTGGTACTTGTATTCTCAATCTGTGGCAAAGAATATTGAGACTGCATTTTCATGTTGCCTAACTAAGCTTTAAGTTCAGCCTTGATCACTGAAGGTATCCATGACTAGAAATACGTTTTTGGTTCAAAGAAACACAAAATGCCACTTTCTGATAAAAAAAAATTAAAATAATTCACAAATGCAATTACTAGCACTCAAAAAGTTCGAGTAAACACCAGTCAATAAGTAACAGGCAACAAAGATAAGTAAATGCCAATATGTTAACGGCCATCCAGAATAGAATAATATCATATGCTCAATATCAGTAGAGCATAATAATGATTTTGGTGGCACCAAGGGAATAATATTAACACAAAAGAAAGCAAAAAGTTCAGTTTATTAGAAATTATTTCTAAAAAAAAAAGAAATTTCTAACTTTGTTTAAGCAATAGCTGATAACGTAAAGCAGATTTTATAAACTAAGTGTCTGGGATGGGGAAGTCAAAATGAGAGTACTAGTTTAATGTGTAATAAGGTAAAACAAACAATTATAAATAATTATGCGAGGGAAATACTATCTAACTTTGTACCAGGGATAAAAATTATATTAAACAACAAGCATTCATTATAGTTATTGCTGGGCTCCCAGAAGAAAACAATGGGGTGGATCTCGTTTGTTTTACACCTGTTGTAAAACGCACACATTCTGGCCTAAGCACTACAAAAAAAATTTCAATTTTCAGCATTGATATAAAAGATTTGCTGTGCCTATGATCCTGGTGCTAACATAATTGGTAATTAAAAGTGTATACAAGTTAGAATCGGAGCCAAAATCCCAGGCCCATGTACAGCATATACAGTTAGATTTCGTTGCTAGGAGACAGGGCTGCCGATTACCAATAGCATGACTCTAATGTTCTTTAGAAAAATCCAGAGACCACATATGGGGTTTTGTTTTTGTTTTTATTTTAATTCACCCAGAGATGGAACAAATAACTTGATAGACAAATTGAAAACTTTGACCTTATAAATACACTTGTACACATGATGATAATGCCAACGAAATACTGTTAAAGCATTTAGATCTCATTAGGCGAGATGTGAAATGTTTAGAAGATAAGAGGAAATTAACAGGAGACTAGCCCTCAAATCAAGAGCAAGACATGATCTTAGGTGAAAATTTAAATTAATACTGAAATGTGCTATAAGTTATTTGTCATGAACTGTTGCTTGTTGATAATAAGGTTAGCAGAAGCTTACCAGAAAAGCCCAGAGAAATCTAAATTTGGCTGTTTCACTTTTTAAAAGTCAAACAAAAGTACATATTGCAATTTTTTAAGATGTGTTTTTAAATTTCACCAAAAGCTACACATGAAATATGAAGCAAAAATGACATTGCGACAAAATATAAGATTTTACAACAAGGAAGAAAAAAATATTTTTAGGCCTATAAAGCAGTAAGAATATTACAAGAAATCACACATCTCTATAGGGACTGTTTTCTGGCCATTTCTTTTCACTGACTTATTGAGATAATTTCACATGTCATAAAATTCACCCATTCAAAGTGATCGGTTCAATGGTTTTTAGTATATTCAGAGTTGTGCAACCATCACCATAGTCTAATTTTTGTCATATTTTTGAATAACAGCTTTATTAAGATATAATTCACATACTATAAAGTTCACCTTTTTCAAGTGTACAATTCAGTAGTTTTTAGTATATTCAGAGTTGTGCAATCATACTCACTATTTAATTTCAGAGCATCTCCTCACTCCAAAAAGAAGCCCCTCCTCTTCCTCCCTCCACCCTTCTAAGTCACTACTTTCCGCCTCTGTGGATGTCTCTTTTCTGAACACTCCATATAAATAGGAATATGCCCCTTTTATGTCTGCCTTCTCGCTGTGTCCCAGTTGCATGTTGTAGGATAGATCAGAACTTCCTTTGATAAACTAAACATATTTAGTCGTATGGATATACCACATGTTAATCACACGTTCATCAGTCGATAGACATTTTGGTTGTCCCAATTTTGGCCATTATGAAAAATGTCATTTTGAACATTTGTGTACAAGTTTTAGTGTGGACACATATTTTCAGTGGTCTTGGATTTATACCTAGGGGTGGATTCCTGGATCATACGATAACTCTGTTATAGCTTTTGGGGGAACTGCCAAACAATTTTTTTTTTAAATAGTGGCATCGAGGGCACCTGAGGGTGCTCAGTGGCTGAGCATCTGCCTTCAGCTCAGGGCGTGACCCTGGGGTCCCGGGATCAAGTCCTGCATCGGGCTCCCTGCGTGGAGCCTGCTTCTCCTTCTGCCTGTGTCTCTGCCTCTCTCTCTGTGTGTGTCTCTCATGAACAAATAAACAAATAAAATCTTTAAAAAATAATAAAATAAAATAGGGTCATCATTTTACATTCCCATAAGCAATGCATAACAGTTCCAATTTCTCCATATCCTTGCTAAACCTTGTCATGGGTTGTCTTTTTTAGTTTAGCCATCTTAGTGTCTATGAAGTAGATTGGCATTGTGGTTTGGGTTTGCATTTCCCTGATGACTAAAGATGTTGAGCATCTTTTCAAATGTTTATTGGCAAGTAGTACATCTTCTACGGAGAAGAGAAGTGTTTATCCAAATCCTGTGCCCCTCTGTAATCAGATTATCTTTACTTTTTATTGTTGACTTGTATTTCTTGCCATTTTAAGATTAAAATAAAGTCTTTTATATTTTATGGGATAAATTTGACATAAAAATTGTGTGAAGTTTAAGGCACACCTGTGTTACTTTGATATATTTATATATTGCAATATGATTACCACTGTAATATTTACCACATTATGTCATTTTAATTCACTACTGTTGTCTCTAGTCATTAAACTGTGCACTGTAGGCTGATCCCTGGGTGGCTCAGCAGTTGAGCGTCTGCCTTCTGCTCAGGCCGTGACCCCGGGGTCCTGGGATCGAGTCCCACATCGGGCTCCCTGCATGGAGCCTGCTTCTCCCTCTGCCTGTGTCTCTGCTCCCCTCTCTCTCTGTGTCTCTCATGAATAAATCAATAAAAATCTTTTTAAAAATAAAATAATAAAATAAACTGTGCACTGTATGTTTTTTATGTGTGTATGTGTGCAAACAATGTATTTCTAAGGCTTATTTATTACTTGTTACAACTTTGTACCCTTAAACAACAATTAAAATATAATCTTGATAGAATAAAATAGAAATTTGGAAAAATTGAACAAACACTGCTCTTTTGGGTTTGCTTTATAATATCTGACTTTTAAAATTTGAAAGAACTTAAATGATACAGTTGGATATAAATACAAAAAATGCTGAAATTGCAATAGAAATAACAATTCAATATATAAAATTAAGATATTTTAAATATTTTCTGTCGTCTAATCATTTGTCTAAGGGACCTCTTTACATTGTTTGAGCATAACATGTAAAATCCATAGCTCATTTCTGAATTTAGATATTGCTTTACAAAATTTGATGATGATTTCAGTTACTAATGCTTCTACAGAGCACAGGTTTCAAAGTTGAAATTTATACAGGAAAAGAAAATATCTAAACAGTATATGGTAATCTAATTTGACACAACTGTCAGTGATACACAAATGATGTGGAAATTTTTGACTGTAACAATATTAGTTAAGGGAAAAATGATTTTCTCTCAAAATATGTAATACTTCATAAATTATCTATTTTTTTTAAATTATCTATTTTTCATTACTAATGTAAACATATCCAGCCCATCAGCAAAGCTCTCAACTACAATCCATAATAATTAATACAGTTGTCCTTGCTGTTTTTCTTATTTCAGTCAATGAAAACCACAGTTTTATACATGTTTTTTCAATTTTGCTGCATTAATGTCAAGGTCAGGATAGGAGGCTATGGTATATTTATTTAACAGTTAGCTTTATTTATGATTTTAAAATATCTATACATCTCCATTTCTTCTCTCGTCCCCTAGACTAATCTGGTCATGTTTATTATTGATGGGTTAATTTAACACTTTGTTAAGTGTGAGTGGATTATTATGGTTTTGTATAATTAAAATGAATCAGTGGAGAAAGGCTAACTGCGAGTCTTCCCCTCCTAATCCTGGAAGGCCCCAGTTTGCTACTCATAATTATATTGAGAGTGGGAGGTGTGGCTGTGAGGAAGTAAAAAAAAAAAAAAAAAAAAAAAAAAAAAAAAAACAGAGCCAATCTAAACACCTGTGCAGAAAAGAAACGTAGGCAGCTATCACCACACGTCACCGACTGTACCAAATAGATTAAAAAGCACTGGAACATTATTAAGAAAATTGCACAAAGAAAATATGATCCCACATTATAAATGTCTGAGACTCTAAGAAACTCGAAACGACCCTCAGTTCCTCTTTTACTAAGCATGCAGCTGAGTGAGGAAGGCATTCAGCCCATGAAGAAGACTTATTCTTGTCCAATGCCCACTCCACATGTTGCAAACAGTGTAGAGTCAAAGACCCTCGAGAAAAGTAACCCATTTGAAACTCCTCTGCCAGGAAACAAAATCAGTTTCTTATTTATTTATTTATTTATTTATTTTTATTTATTTATTTATGCAAAATCAGTGTCTAACGAAGGAGCATTCCTATTCCATTGTCCTTTCCCAAGGTGGAAGGTCCTCCCCATCTCTGCCAGGTAGGTCTTCAGGATTATTGTGGGTCACATTAGTTTCTCCAATGCACCAGCCATTTGACCCCTCCCCAAATGGAGAGTTTAGTGCAGCCACTGTGCCCCGGTTCTCCTACTGTGTACTTGGAGAGCATGCACAGGTGACTTACCTTTTGAGTTCAATGGTTTCCAGAGCAAGAGAGTTCACCCTGGAGTTTAATGTGGAGTCTACTACGATGAACCCAGAAAGCCTATGCTTTGAGCTTGACACAGAGGCAAAATGGGACCCTTGGACTCACTTGTTTAGGAAGGAGTTGAACATATTTTGCACAAGGGAAGTAGAGTGAGATGAATACTTGCTGACCTGAAAGTGCTAATCTGTAATGCAATTCACAGAGCATTTCTGGGTTTTAACCTCATACCACAGAGAAGATTATAGATTCTCTCCTACCTGTTGCCTAGTGGATCATGTGACCAGACCTGGCCAGTGGCTTATGGTGAAAGTGGGACTGACGTCTGGGATGGAGCTCTGTGTTGCTATGTGACACTCCGTGATGACCAGCAATGTTTGGGACAGTAGCTGCTCCGTTAGCCTGAAACCAGAGAGAGTAACCAAGGAGGAAGCAAAACCACAGCTGACCCCCAACAGATAGGTTGATAGGAGAGAAAAAACTTCTGTTGTTACGAGCCATAGAGAGAGGGGAGTTATTACATTATAATGTAGACGTTCCCAGTGGCTGCAGTGACATTTCTTAGTACAAATAAGGCATTCCTCAAATTAAATGTTTGAACATTTAATGCTTAACTGGTGAACATTATGAATTATTATTATTAACTGGAAGCATTATGAATCACAAATACTGCCTCAAATTTATCATTTTTTTAAGTTGTATTTATTGGAGAGAGAGAGAGCACATGAGCAGGGGCAGGAGGAGAGGGAGAGGGAGAAGCAGACTCCCCGCTGGGCAGGGAGCCCGATGCAGGGCTGGATCCAGGGACCCCGGGATCATGACCTGAGCCGAATGCAGACACTTAACTGACTGAGCCACCCTCAAATTTACTTTTAAAATTTGTTGGTCTGATCGAAGTCTAGACTCAGAAAAGGGTGATACTTTTCCCAGCGAAAAGCAGGTTAACTTTAAAACTCGAGTTCTTTTCAACCATTTACAGTATTTACAGTTACTGCTGGTAGCACAATGATTTTAGAATAATGGAAGCTAATGTGACTTTTTACTCCCAATTTCTCCCCGGGATACTTGGCAGTTTCTCTCAATCTTCTGGTTGCTTTCTCAAAAACAGCTGGGACTTAATTCTGAGAAAGCAGAGAAACAACATTGTCCTACAGCTTTTAATTGCCAATTAAGCAGGTTTCAATTTATGAATCCATCTCATCTGTGATTAAAATGGAGTTTTTTTAAAAAAAAAAAGATCTTTAAAGACTTTGAGTACTTCTTCACATTCCTTTCCTGAGTAGATAGAGTTAATAAGTTTTAATCTATATCCATAAATAAAAATGAATGTCTTTGTCTAACACTTGAAGGAAAGTAAAATATGTGTACTGTAGACCCTCATACCTGCAAATGTTAATAATATTACATTATGTTTATGGCAATATCAAGCAGATAATTACATGAAAAATCATTGTTGTGAATTAATTAAAAGACACTGACTGGGCAAAATGCATAAATAGCAAAATACCATCTACTTATATGATATAGATCATATATATGCCCATCAGATAGGTTTGTCAGGTACAAGCGCACACACGAAATTCTGAAATGGAAATTGTCTCAGAGAAAAAGCAATCATATATATGTCTGTGTTCACAAAAATGTTTTAAGAAGTATTTTTATAAAGCACCCTTGACTCATATTTAGATTTCATTGCCAATCTTAAGTAAATTATCTCACAGTCTCTATTTTCCTGGGTGGGTGCGAGAGTAGTGTTTATTCATTTAATTGGTTCTGGAGTAAAGATTTCTCATTTGGTTCCTGCTGTACTCCCAAAGTTAAAACATGTATTATATTAAGAGAAAATAATGTCTGAGTAAATTATTATTGAACATGGCTCTTTCTGTTATTAATGACATATTGATTTGTAGATCCCCCCACCTCATGACCTATTTCTTATGTCTCCATGGACTCCAAATTAGAGGAAGAAATAGGATTTTTTTTTCCTCTCTATATTCAGTATTAAGAGTAGCAAATCCTGATACTAAGATGGTCAGGAAATTGAGGGGTGGGGTGGGGGGATACCCTGTTTGCTAAATTAGGAAATCCTAGGACTGGTCTCCATATTCCCCAAGTCTCCTGTATGGGACACCACCCTCTTGGATGGTGGTTCTCAATCTTGGCTGCACATTAGATCATGTGGGAGCTTTCAAAAATTCTGATGCCCAAGTACACCCTGAATTAATTAAGTATAAATACTTTGGGGAGTGTGTCAACTTGACTGGGACATGAGGTGCCCAGATATTTGGTCAACCATTATTCTAGATTTTCCCGTGAGGATGTTTTTAGATGAATTTAACATTTAAATTGAAAGACTAAGTAAAGCAGATTGTCCTCCCTAATGCAGGAGGGCCTCATCCAATTAGTTGAAGACCTGAATCCAACAAAAAGACTGACTTTCCCCTGAATAAGTGAGAATTCCTTCTTTCATGACTGCTTTGAGCTGGAACATTGTGTTTGTTTGTTTGTTTGTTTTCCTGCCTTCAGGCTTGAACGGAAACATCTGTTCTTCCTGGGTCTTGAGTCTGCTGGCTTTCAGATTGGAACTCACACCATCAGCTCTCCTGGATCTCTAGCTTGCTGCCTGCAGATCGTGGGACTTGTCAGCCTCCGTAATTATGTGAGTCAATTCCTCATAATAAATCTCTCTTTCTCTCTTCATATATATATGGCCATGTGAATTTATATGGCCAAAGAAATGTGAGACGTCATGGATGTCGCACGTCTGTCATGTTCAAGAGCCAGGGGAGAATCTCCATGCACTCTTTTCCCTGTAGTGTAATGATCACAAATGTTTTAGGGGTTTTAGGGACAGGATGTTCAGGGGGTCTGGTTCCTGAAGTGAAGGTGATGAGAAGATGACATGCAGCAGAGCACAACTGACCCAGAGTGGACATGAAGCATGAGTGAGAGGAATAAATAATATTATGAGTTTTCTGTAAGAGTTTTATGAAACCGTGTTAAGATACACACACATACACACATGCTTTACCAGTTCTGGGGCTATTCTGCCTCAGGGTTTGTTGTTATGTGAGGTAATATATTTTCTTATGGGATAAAAGATTTGGTCATGGTTTTATGTTGTTTTTATCTATAATCATTCAAATTGTGCAGCAGAAATACTCTTCTCAATCCTTCAAATCCTACTCATTGTCCTGTCTTCCCTGGTGTCATAGGACAGCATTGTGCTTCTCATTTCTGTCACACAGCTATACATGTTTTTCTCATCACATGCACCTGAGTGATTCCTAATGTCTTACTTTGCTATTGCCTCTCTGCTGGCCTATAGGCTTCCCGAGGGGAAGATTTATATCTTTCTATCTTTGCTTCTCTGGCATCTATACCCATACCAAGTACCTAACAGGGCTCAACATACATTTTTTCTGAACTAAATCACATAATCCCTCCATGTTGAAGTGGTAATATACCTTCTTCAAGTGCCGCATGCTCTAGTTAACAGTTGTATAAGCAGCTGTGCTTTTACTAAGTTTCTTCCTTTACACTCCTATAATTTTTATTTTTCATTATAAAAATCTTCCCTCATTTCAAAAAAAAAAAAATTAGAAAAGAGTGTCAAGGGGCACCCGGGTGGCTCAGTTGGTTGAGCCAACGACTCTTGATTTTGGCTCAGGGCTCAGGCCATTAGATTGAGCTCCGCATTGGGCTCTACGATGGGTGTGGAGTCTGCTTAAGATCATCTCTCTCCCTCTGTCCCTCTCCTCCCAAAATAGGAAAGGTGTCAAAATGTATAAAGTAAAACTGGATAGGAAAGAAAGGAGTAGATAAAATAGCCCCCAAGTTCTGAAATGCAATGCAATAAGAGCAGATAGGTATGTACAAACGTCAGGAAAATAACATGAAGACCGTCACACATTTAGCATACGTAAATGTATACACAGTACCTAACGGTATGCCCCAAATTCAACTTTGTGCTAAAAAAACCAACAAACATCTCTCTCCTCCAGCCATCCAAGACGCCCAAAGGAAAGAAGGCTAAGGGGAAGAAAGTGGCCCCCGCCCTGTTGTTGTGAAGAAGCAGGAGGCCAAAAGGCAGTCAATCCCCTGTTTGAGAAATGGCTCAAGTATTTTGGCATCTGACAAGACATCCAGCCCAAAAGAGACCTCACCCACTTTGTCAGATGGCCTTGCTACATCTGGCTGCAGCAGTAAGAGATTTTTCTCAATAAACATCTAAAAATGCCTCCCACAATTAACCAGTTCACCCAGGCCTTGGACCGCCAAGCAGCTACCCGACTGCTTAAGCTGGCCCCCCAGTCCAGACCAGAGACAAAGCAAGAGAAGCAGCAGAGATTGTTGGCTGGCTTGAGAAGAAAGCTGCTGGCAAAGAGAATGTCCTGACTAAAAGGCCACCTGTCCTTGGGGTTGGGGTTAATACGGTCACCACCTTGGTGGAAAACAAGAAGGCTCAGCTGGTAGTGATGGCGCGTGACGTGGATCCCACTGAGCTGGTTGTCTTCGTGCCTGCCCTGTGTCATATGATCGGGGTTCCCTATCCGTACTGTCAGAGGGAAGCCAGGCTGGGGCGTCTGGTCCACAGGAAGACCAGCACCACTGTCACCTCCACACAGACTAATTCAGAAGACAAAGGAGCTCTGACTCAGCTGATGGAAGCCATCAGGATCAATTACAGTGACCGATTTGATGAGATCTGCCATCACCAGGGAGGCAACATTCTGGGTTCAAAGCCGGTGGCTCCCATTGCCACGGTGGAAAAGGCAAAGGCTAGTGAACTGGCCTGAGTGGACACTTGAATTTTCTGTATGTGAAAGTAATAAAAAGTCCCTTTTCAAAAAGAGAGAGAGAGAAAGAGAAGAAAGTAACCAGATGGAGAAACAATAACACTTACAAGAATCATTATAACCATAATATAAAATTTATCTGTAATGATGGATAATATTCATTGAGCACTTTGTATGTGCCTTGCCACATTCTAAGCAATTAACTTACATCAATTCACTTAAACATCAGGATAATCTCTTGAAATAAGTACTAGGATGATCCCAGTATTAGAGAGTAATAAAAAATAACTTTTTAAAAATGATTTTATTTATTTATTCATAAGCGACCCAGAGAAAGAGACAGAGACACAGGCAGAGGGTGAAGCAGGCTCCATGCAGGGAGCCCGACGTGGGACTCGATCCCGGGACCCCGGGGTCATGCCCTGAGCCAAAGGCAGATGCTCCCAAAAAGGATGAACATTTAAGCCAAGGTCATAAAACTATTAAGTTGTATAACCTAGATTGAAATTCAGGCAAATCAAGTACAAAGCCAGCGTTTTTATTGGCAATGCTATGACCACCTTCTAGATGTTGACACTGCTTGTAACTTCATTTTATTTTATTTTATTTTATTTTATTTTATTTTATTTTATTTTATTTATTTATTATTTTTTTGCTTGTAACTTTTCTATTTTGAATTAATTACAGCCTCACAGGACTTGTCAGAGGTAGCACAAAGAGCTGCTGGGTACACTTCACCCAGTTTCCTTCAATGGCTCCGTCTTAGTTGTACAACAGTATCGAAATCAATACAGCACAATATCACAACACAAGCATGTACTTGGTACAGTGTGTGTGTGTGTGTGTGTGTGTGTGTGTGGTTCCCCGACATTGATTTGTATCATCACCGCTCCAGTCAAGGTGCAGGACTACTTCATCGCCGCGAAGGGCTCCACGCTCCTCCTCTTAACCATTTCTGCCACTTGGCAACCACTGATTGGTTCTCCATCTCTGAGATTTCATCATTTTTGAGAACATTCTTTTAAATGTAACCATATGGTAAATGGCTTTTTGAGACTAGCTTTTTCGGTCAACCCAAGGCCTCCGAGGTCCACCCATGCTGTTGAGTCAACAGCGTGTTGCTTGTTATTGTCAGTCGTATTCCATGGTTCTCGGTGTACAACTGCTAGATCCTTCTTCTGGTGTAGACCATTTTGGCTGTTTACAGGATTTGGCTACTACAAATAAAGCTGCTAAAAAACTTGTGTACAGGCTCTCGTGTGGAAATAAATTCTTATTTTGGGGGATAAATATCTAGGAATGCTACATTGTATGGCCAGCATTCAGTTTTCTTTTTCTTTCTTTCTTTCTTTCTTTCTTTCTTTCTTTCTTTCTTTCTTTCTTTCTTTCTTTCTTTCTTTCTTTCTTTCTTTCGGAAATGCTAAGCTATTTTCTTTAGCAGCTGTACCATTGTACATCTCACGGGCAAAGCATGTATTCAACTTTTCTGCTGTTTTCCGCCCTGTTCCCACCAGCCTACCTCAACCAGCACTTGCCCTTTGCTTTGCTTTTCCTAACGTGAAAAACCACACACCAGCGAAGACGTTTTAAGTCTTTGCTGTTATCAACGATGTGACAATGAAGAAAGCCTCTCAACACATTTTCCCTGTTTGTTCCATGTAGTGACGATGAAATCATAGACTGTTACAGCTTGAAGGATGTTGGAAGAATCATCTCATCATTCCACAGATCAAGAGCCAAAGGCTCAGCTGGCTTCCAGGGCTCTCCCAAGTCCCCACAGCTAATTGAGAACAGTGCCAGGAATCCCCTCCACGTGTAGAGTTCTAGCCACAGCTTCCTCAAAAAAAAAAACTCTCGGGCCATCCGTGACAGTCCCGTCGTCCTGCTTCCTGCACCACGTGTAGCTCTGATCACTGTCTGCCTCTTCGTGCACACGTTTCCTTTATATCTCCCCTGAACAGTTCTGGCTCCCATAGCATCCACTCGGGATGGCCAGCACCCTTTCTCCCCCGGAAATCCTTCCTACACTTTGTCGAGTCTTATTCTCGTACAGCCCTGCGCGCACACACTCCTCACGTTCTTCTCAGTTACTATTACTTCCCTTCCTCCAGTTATGGCCTTTAGCCCCCTTCTTACCCTAGTCTTCCCCTCTTCTCCTTCTCCTCCTTCCTCCTTCCCCACTCAGGATCTTCCACACCTCTCCTCTCTCTCTCTCTCAGCCCAAAGCCCATACTTAGGACTCCTTTAGGACATTCCTGTCTCTACCCTCCAGTGTCTCTATACGCAATCCTCAGCCCTACATGCTGTTTAGGAATAAAGACTTTTACTTTTCCTTCTCGTGATGTCAACAATGTTAGACAGATGGAATAATTCAGGATGTAATTTTGGGTTCTTGGGTGTTTTTGCTTTTTTTTTTTTCAAGTCATAGGAAGTCACAAAGAAATGTAGAGGGGAGTCCCATGGACTCACCACCCTGCCTCCCCACTATTAGCACTTTACAGAACTGGTGTACAGTATGAAAACCAGGATATTGACACTGGTACAGCACACAGAATTAATTCAGATTTCACCCATTATTCTGCATTTGCGTGCGGGCGTGTAGCTCTAGGCAATTTTATCACATGCGTGGGTTGGTGATGTAACCACCACCACAATCAACATACTTTACTGAACCATCTCCCTAAGGCTCCCTCTTGCTACTTCTTTGTAGTCGCATCCACTCTCCCCCATGTGTGTTCTTCACCTCCCCTCGACCTCTCCTAACCCCTAATGCATTTTCATCTCTATAATTTTGCATAAATATTTTGGAACATTACGTCTTCTGGGCAGATTGGCCAGAAGACATAACAGTATCAGTATACAATGTCCTTTTCTGTCTTTAGTAATTTTCTTTGCTCTGAAATCCACTTTATTTGATGTGTATATAACCACTCCTACCTTCTTTTGATTAAGGTTTGCATGGTATACATTTTTCCATCCTTTTACTTTCTACTTACCTATTCATAATATTTCAAGTGAGTTTCTTACAAACAGCACACAGTCGGGTCGTGATTTTCAATCTGCTCGGCCAATCTGTTTCTTTGAGTTGGCACAATTAGATCACTTATATTTGATGTAATAATTGAAATATGTTAGAGCCTAAGTCTGTCATTCTCTTTTTGTTTTCTATTTGTTTTTAGTGGTTTTCCTTCCTTTCTTCTTTCTTTCTTTCTTTCTTTCTTTCTTTCTTTCTTTCTTTCTTTCTTTCTTTCTCTTTCTTTCTTTTGTTTTTTGTTTTTACGGGTTATTTGAACATGTTTCAGAACTCCATTTTGATATCTCTATAGTGTTTTCGAGTATGTCTGTACACTTTTTTTGTGGCTGTTTTAGGTATTACATTGTATGTACATAACTTATCACAGTCTGCTAATGTTGACATTTTACCAGTTTGAGTGAAGCACAGAAACTTTACCTCCCTTTCTCTTTACTCTCACCGTTTATGATACTATTGTCTTCACTATTTCCTCTACAAACACTGAGAATAACATCATACAGTATTACAATTTCACTGTAATCATCAAATATGATTTACTTATTTGAGAAGGAAAGAGAAGGAAAATATACTGTCTGTACCCATATCTTTACTCTTTCCGTTGTTTTTACTTTCTTCCCGATGTTCTAAGATTCCATTCTTTATTATTTCTTTTTGTCTTAAAGAATGTCCTTTAGCCATTTCCTTAGGGTAGGTCTGCTGGCAAGACAATTTATTTTCACACCTAAGAATGTCTTGATATCCCCTTTCACCATCTGATTAGCATCAGTTAATTGTCTTTTCTCATTCAAATTGTGGTTTTCTGGGTTCTTTGTATGATGGGTGGGTGATTTTTCCTATTGCATCTTGGACATTTTGGCTATGTTAGGAGACTCTTGATCCTATTTAAATCTTCTATTTTAGCTTGTAGTCGCTGTGTTTAGATTTAGCATGTAGGTCCCGGCCTACTTATGTGGACTTTAGTTTTCAGAGCCTTTGCAATGTAATTCTGGTCTGTTTTGCTCTCCTGGTGCTGCTGGGGCTCCTACTCAGTCCCTACTGTGCTGCCTGAAGGAGCTGAAATAATATCCTGGGTCATCTTCTGCTGGGGGGCGAGAGTGGGGGCTACGAGGGGATGATGGAGAGCCACAAGACTCTGGGCCTGGGTCTCTCATGCCACTGTGCATAGGGCAGGGGAATGCTGGGTTCCACTAACACCTCCCTGGGGGGTGGATCCACTTCCCTACTGGTGTCCTGGTGATCATCTTGCAGCAGCAGTTGGGAGGCAGGTCTCAGCCAGCTGATGCCCTAGGAAGGATCAGGGGTTCAGGTTCCCCATTAGGACTCTCACAGGCTTGCCCTTTTCTGGCACTGAGAAAGAAGGAAAAACCAGGACACAGTGCTGTCATTCCTCAGTTCCTGAGCTTCCTAGCCAGTTCATCCTCTTCTTCTCCTAGCTCTCTGGGCCCTTTTGTCACTGCCTGTTGGGGTATTTAAAGGGCATTTACTCAAAGAGGAAGAGTGGGAATCTGTGAGCCCATGCCCTCTTGTTTCAGAACCGAAAGTCTCCAAGGGTTTTACGTATTATCTTATTTAACCTCATCAACTTCTTTGAGGTAAGATAATACATAATCTCCTATTTTCCACATAGTATAGTTTAAGAAAGAAAAATGAAAATTAAGATCCTGGCAAAGACACTAAAGACGAGGAATATATAGGTGAGACTTATCCATGCACACACAAAAGAGGTATGGCTATAATTCTGAAGAGATTCATCCCCCAAATAAAGCAATTTGGAATGAACAAACAAGCTGTTAGATGTTATTTTATTCTGATATGCTCTTTAAAATGCATTAAACTCACATTTTATTTTTCATGATTTTTCATTATACTGCTTGGGCAATCACACGTTAAGAATATTTTTCAGTTGTGTTACCTTACAATCATAAGGAGGAACACACAGCTTTGAGTTGATTCTTCTTACACAATAAGATGTGACTGGTTAGCAACACGTAACGTAGTATTTCTATCTCTTCAGACACTGTACTTCCTGAAAAGTCAAACTCTGTTTATACTCAGAGGTTCTTCTTTACATAATGTTTTTCCTGTATTTACATAGAAAATATATTATAGAATCTCCATGTCATTTTAGTGTAAAAAATATCCCTTTTGTTTTATTCCCTTTTATATGAGGAGAGTGTATCCCAAGTCATGAAAGAGAAATGAAAGAATCCTATTACTATGGAAAGAAGGAGATAAAAGGGTTTGGCTCAAGTCAGATTATATTCAGCCCAGTGATTCTTGACTGAATGTCTATATGTTGTTTTCCACATTCACCATCTTCAATTAAAAATAGTTGCAGAGCGAATAAGAATATTAATACATTATTTTACAGTTTACATCGTCCTTTCATATGCATCATTTTCATTTTGTTACCGTGAATTTCCTAGGACTCGTGAATTAGTAAGAGGCCTCGTGCTTTGGCCCCTGATTGCTTGGGTTGGGGTGCTAGCTCTACCCTTTCCTAACTGAGTAACCTCACCCAGGTTATGTAACCTTTCCTAACTTCATTTCCCTCATCCCCACCATCACGTGGGCAAGTTACTCAACCTTTCTGTCCCTCAACATCCTTGTCCCTTAGGTAATACAGTGTTCAAGGAGGATCAAGTGAGAATATGAAGTAAAACACTTGGAATAATGCCTGCACATAGTAAATACTTAATAAATGTTACTTACTCTTATCTTCATCCTATATATGAGGACCATCTGGTTCAACAGATAAGCACATGCAAGAAATGGATATGCAACGTATCTTGTACTAATTTATTTTACGTTAAAATGAAATGAATTTAAATTTTCTTTAAACGCTTTTGCAGAATTGCATTTCAGAGCTGAAGAACTGGAGAGAGCAGTAGATAATACTGAGGAAGACATTTACTGCCTGTCACAGAGCAGCCACTTTGGAGCTCAGAGCTTCTATCTTTACAACATCCCTTTGAATTTTAACGTAACCCTTTAGGAAACTATGACCTCTCACATCGAATAACCACCTTTTTGGACTGAAGCTCAATTGGACCTGCCACATGTTTTGTATTGCTAGTGAGCTAAAAATGATTTTTTGTGTATTCAATTCAGCAACTGATTTGATGATAGGAATTACTTATGTTGGATCCCAATTAAATGAAATAGTATCCCTCTAAAAATACTTCCATAATTCTCATTAAGTAAATTTATATTACCAAAGAATTGTAACCAACTGTGATGTATTTAATTACATCAGCAAAACATTTGTAGAAATTTGTTTTCTCTTCATTATACTGGAGTCTGTATAATATTCTTAACTTTGCCCATTGGCTTAACAGACACTTACTGTCTGTTTCTTTACAGGAAAAAGTTTGCCAGTAGCTCACCTAAGACGCTATTGTGACTCTTTCTCTGAGAAAATGGCTTTTTGGCCACCAGGCAGCCATGTGCTTTGAACTACAATTTTCTAATAGTGATTATGAAGAGCCTCTGTTAATCAGAGTTGACTATTCCCTAAAATATATAATGTTTAGCCTTGGGATCTGAAAATATTTTGAGTTTATAGTAGACTAGAGCAAATTCTTCATAATTTTAGCCTGTAATTATGACCTCGTAGCAGGAAGGTCGACGTTTTTTAAACTAGCAGGAGCCTACAGAAGGTGTTCCCACGTAACACAGGAAGATTTTTTTTTTCTTTTGTGAAAATCCAGGAGGCACGTTTTCAGACTTTGTAGAGTCAAAAGATCAGGCAACTTAAAACAATTTACAACAGTATTTCCTTTTCCCTTAATGGTTAAATTCTTGCAAATTTATTTTAACCTCATAAAACCATTAAAATGTTTCTATATATTTTCCTTTGGGCTTTTTTTTAACATTAATGTGCTTTTGTAACCTGCCTTATTGGGTATTAACTATTCCTTTTACTCTTTTTTGTTGTTGCTGTTCTCGCCCAAGTATATTATATATTTAGTGTTCAAATGCCTCTTCACTCCATCTTTACCTCTCCTAAAACATTTTTGCCTTAATTATATACAGAACAAGTCATCACACAGTATACTTAAATGATAGGATTTGAGAAACAGTGTATCACGATGTTTATAAAATGAGATTTTTGGTGCCAGACCAGAATTCTACTTCCTACTTTGCCATGTGCTAAGAACATGACCAATTGAATGAGTTCCTATGAACCCACGTTTTCTTAAGTATAAATGGGGGATCAAAATAGCCTCTAACTCAGAAGACTGTTGTGAGCATAAAGAAGCTAAGTGTTTGAAACACAGACATTACTTAATACATGTATTATTATTCCTACACTCTGGGAAGTGATCATGGTTCAGCTGGCCTAATCCCAACATTATGTAAATGAGAGAAACTGGCCGGAAAGTCTGAGGGACTTAAGCCAAAGCTTCCCAAGCATTCCCATTTAGCCGCATATCCAGGTTTTAGATTTTTTGTTTTAATTTTACCAAACCACCGACAAGCTCTTTTATTATGGAATGGAAAGCCAGCTTCACCCCCTCAAAGGGTATCATGGGATATAAGTATCGTGAAACTAACAGTATTCATCTCGACTCTTTTGCTCATGGATTACTGTAGGCCTGGGGAGGGCAGGGTCTTTCTTCTACTCTGAAAGTAGAGCCCGCATCCTGCCCACCTCTGGGTTCCCCAGGGCTCAGGACAAGATCATCGTAACTGTTAATGGACATATCTAATCTATTCTCAGCAGAAATAAGATATTTTAGACATATTTACCTATTCATAGCAGTAGTAATGACTAAAAAAATAAAGTGATACTGCTTAATTTTTTTTAATTCATTTATGATAGTCACAGAGAGAGAGAGAGAAGGCAGAGACACAGGCAGAGGGAGAAGCAGGCTCCATGCAGGGAGCCCGACGTGGGACTCAATCCCGGGTCTCCAGGATCGCGCCCTGGGCCAAAGGCAGGCGCCAAACCGCTGCGCCACCCAGGGATCCCAGTGATATTGCTTTTTATTTACTGAGCACCTCGGTCTATGCCAGGCACTGTGCTGTGTCAATTTGACACATATTATCTTAATCTTCACGATAATCATCAACAGTGGTTATCGTCATTCCCACATTATGTACTATAAACTAGAAGAAAACATAAATATGGTGAATTTTGTTAACTGGCTGACACGTAATAATTAGGGCAGCCTGTTGAGATTGAAGCTGTTCTCACTTCCCAAGGCCATTTCTTTGGGAAAAGGAGCCTAAGCTTTTGTTGCCTCTGTGGGGCCCTGCATAAAAATATTCTGGTGCCCCCTAGAGGTGACCAGGAACGTGCACTTGTCAAATGCCCGGCAAGGAGAAGACCGCTTAGCAGGCACCGACCATCACTCAGTACTGTTTAATTCTCTATACTTAAGTGGCTCAGATGTAACCACAAAGTAGCTCTAGAAAGCAGTGGTTCTCCAATTTCAGCGGGCGTCAAAACCACTTGGAGGGCTCGTTTAGACCCAGATTGCTGGCCTCTACCCCCAGAGTTTCTGATTCTGTGGGTCTGAGGTGGGGTCTGAACATTTGCATCTCCAGCTACCTCTCTGGTGTTGTTGATGCTTCTGGTCCAGGAGCCATACTCTGCGAGCACTGCCCTAGAGAGTCATCTCAAAGGTTAAGCCGACTCCTGAAGCTGCTGGGATATTACTTGGGGTGCCACTCCTGCAGACCCTAGCTCTCCCCTACTCTTTTTAGATGACCATAAATAGAGCACGTGGAGAGATGTGCACATCTCCAGTTCCTGATGAATTGTAGATTCCTCGATCCCTGAGAGTTTCAGCGGATCTCTAGGGATAGCCATGTGTAGGAGAACCAATTGAGGTTTGAGGTCAGAGGAGAACTCGGGTTCTGATTTCAGCTATGCCGTTTTATCAGACCTGACTAAAGACCAGTGTCCTCACCTGAATACCAGTAAAATAGCAACCCCACAGCGTTACACTGTGGTTTTAACTCTATCAAATGGCTCGGCGCTTGGGGTGCATGAAAACTAAATTTAGTTAAATCTCAATCTCCGTGAATCTGGGGTTCCATATTTGTATTTCAAATGCAAAGATATTGTAAGAAAATTAGGTATTTACCATGAGCACATTTTGCAACGATGGAAAATAGTAGCATGAAGGCAGTGAGAGCCACAAAATTATTTGGTTAGCTTCGTGAATTTGACTAATGCTATTACTATCTTTGCTTTCACTCATATTTACCCCTTTTTCATCAATTCGTTTTCTTATTCTCTTTCTCCATATGTCCCAATTCCATGCATCCATTTCTCCAAAGAAAATGCAAATTGAGAGAAGGCTTGCTTTTTACTTTTTAACTGTATGATTTTTTAATTGTCTAAATTGTTTCCTAAATTGTCGTAGCAACCAGATTTTTTTTTTTTCTCTCTCTCTCTCTCAACATAATAGGAGACTTGAATATTGACTCCAGTGGTTTCCACTTCTGTTTAATTCAGGTCAGGATTTATGGAGACCTCATGTGGTGACAAGAGGCACCACAGAAGGCTTTCTTCAGGATGGGTCTAATACAGCCAAAGAGAAATTGGGATCTCATTTGGGAGCAACATAATCTAGGAAACCAAAGACCTAGAAGTTACTGGTCTTGAAGCATTCAAGGCTTCCAAAAAACACCCTACTACAAGAATAGCTTTAGAAATTAGAAACCTGGTCACTCATGTATAAATTTCCCTTTATTAACTCAAAAGTTGATAACAGAGAGAAATTACTGTGTCACGTTGCTCAGGAATTTAGCTGCAGTCTCCCTTTTCTTCTTCATGAAATCCATTGGACATATCTTCTTATTTAAATTTCCATCGAATTTAAAAATGTGTTCCAATAGGCATGTTGCTACAAATGTTATTTTCAGTTCTTTACTTGGCTTTAGGCAGAATGGAAAGTGAGCCAGACAAAGAATCAAACTTGAACTCATGTTTATGACTTTCACTGGTGCAACTATATGTGTGTGTGTGTGTGTGTGTGTATATAAAATTAATTGCAAGTATTGGAATGCAAGATATGTTTTTGCAATTAAAATGCAGAACAATGTTTCTAGGTGGCGGATAAAGTTGAACATAAATACATCTTGCTGCTGACAAGATATCAGAGTCATGAAATTAAATTAATTAGAGCGGCAGTAAATATATTTCAACCACATGATTTATTGGTAGAGAATAAAGAAAATTCGCTGGCGCTGGGGTAGGGTGTTGGAAGAACACTTGGTCGTTCACAAGCACTTATTCTTTAACTCATTAGCCTTACAAGGAAACGTGAGTATGCCTTCCACTTTCACCTTCTTAAAGAAGTTACATAACAGACCTTTAAGCTAAAACCTAGAAGGACAAATGAGTTAATAAATGTTCAGTGTTTTCAAGTCTTTAAAAGAACAGAGCAACATAAATCTATGGCATTAAAATGAGTAATCCTAAGAGTTCCCCTTTGGTTTTATTGAATGGGTTCCCTGTCTTTGGAAATGTCCTCAGAACAGCTTTAGGATTTCCAGAGCTGGCAAAACGAATAGGTAGAGACAGCCTAACAGACCTTTTGGAAATTAAAAGACATTTTGGAAAACTTAAGGGGGGGGGGGAAGGTTTATTTGAATACTGGTGAAATTTCAGATGAAGTACATACATTCTTATGTTCAAAACAAATGGGTCAGTTTTCAGGGCACCGACTACGTGGCAGGCAGGCATCGTGGGAGATGCTGGGGATACAGAAGGGAATTGGACAGATCCTCCTGCTCTGGGGGGGGGCAGATCCACAGATAATTCTCGCACTGCGGGGGGGCATCCTGGGGGGGCGCATCCCGGGGGGGCTCGCAGGGCCTCCCGGACGCCTCGTGGGGTGCGGTGCGAGGGCGCAGGCGAGGAGGGGACGGGGTGCCGGGGGGGCCCCCCGAGGAGCCCACCCCTCCACTTACCCTTTCAACTCCGGAGGGACATTGGCTTTTGCTGGGGAAGGAGCGGGGAGCACGAGCGTGCAGCAGTCGCCAGCCGCGCATCGCACACACAAAAAGGCAAGAAGCAGGGAAATGGTGTTTCAAAGCACAGTGGGGGGGGGGGGATGCCAGACCCTCCCCCAGGTAAGCGAGCCCTCCCGCTCGCACCGCGCGTTGCTAGGGCCGTAGGGAGCGAGTCGCGCGGCGGGGGAGGGGGCGGGGGAGGGGGCGGGGGAGCATCTCGCGTGTCCGCGACGCCCGCGGGGCCCGTCCGAGCGCGCGCCGCCGCGGGGAGGGTTCCCGGGGACCGGACGGCGGGCGAGGCGCCGCCAAACTTGCACAAACTCTGAACTTCGGAGCTCCCCCCGGTGCGCATGTGTGCGTCCGCGAGCGCAGGCAGGTCTATTTCGGTACAATGCGCTTTTTTTTTTTTTTCTTGTTTTTTTTTTTTTTTTTTCCTTCCCTCCACCCCCCCCACCCCCCCCCGCCGCCGCCGTCTCCGGGCTTCTCGGTCGCTGCGCCCCCCCCCCTCCCCGGGGCAGCCCCCGGGGCGCAGGGCGGAGCGGCAGCCAGGGCGCCCGCAGCGCTCCCCTCCCCTCCCCTCCCCCTCCCCGCGGGGCAGCTCGGAGCGGGGGCGCCCCTCCCCCCCTCCCCCCTCCCCTCCCGCACCCCGAGCGGGGCCGCGCCCGCAGCCCGGGCCTCACCTCTGCGGGCGGCGAGGTGCCGGGGGCGGCGCCGGGCGCGCGGGGCGGGGCGGGGCGCGCGGGGCGGGGGCGGGGCGCGCGGGGCGGGGGCGGGGCGCGCGGGGCGGGGCGGGGCGCGCGGGGCGGGGGCGGGGCGGGGGCGGGGCGGGGCGGGGCGGGGCGGGGCGGGGGCGGGCGCTCGGCCGCCCATATAAGGCGCGCGGCGGCCGAACTTGGGACTGGGCTGCTGGGCTCGCGGCGCGCGGACGGCGGAGGCCCGCGGCGGCGGGTGATGGGAGCGCCGCGGCTCCCGGGCGCAGGCGGCGGCGGCCGAGCTCGGCGGGCGCGGCGGGAGCGCTGAAGACAAGGCTGCGCGGGCGCCCGAGACCCAGCCTCCCGCAGCCGGGGCCGCTGCGCCCGCCCTATTGTTCCGGCGCTGCCCGGAGCTCGGGGTCGCTCCCCGCGGAGGAGGCGCGCGGAGGCGCCGAGGCAGGTGCAGCCCCGGGAGCCGCGCGGCGCCGCGACGTCGGCGGGAAGGCGGCCGCGGGGCGCGGGGCCCGGAGCCTCGGAAAAGTTCCTGCGCTTCGGGGAGCGGCGCGCGCCGGGCGGCGTCGCGGGGCGGCCGAGGGGCTGCGGCCGCCTCTGCCATCAGGTGTCTGCGGCGGAGCTGCGGCGCCCCCGGGACACGCGAGGGGCCGACACGCGCGCGCGCAGCGGACCGCGCCGTCCTCGGAGCGGCGGAGCCCCCCCGCCCGCCGCCGCCGCCGCCGCCGCCGCCGCCACCACCACCACCTGGACGCCCGCCGGGACTGCGCGGCGGCACCCGCGCCCGCACCCGCACCCGCACGCGGACGCCCGCCCCCGGCCCGCGCACCCAGCCGCCGGGGGACCCCGCGCTCCCCGGGTCGGGGTGCCGCCTGGCGGGCGCTGCGGCCCCGCTGCCCTTTTGTCTCGTCGGCGTGACCTCGGGAAGGCCCGGGCCCGGGCGCGGAGCGTCGCCAAGGACGCCGGGCGGGAGGCGGGCCCGGCGCGACCTCCTCCGGCGGAGTGCATGTGTGCTCGCGGCCCGCCCCCGGCTGTCGGGAGGCGGCGCCCCGCGGTCCGCGCTGTCGGGAGGCCGCGCCGCAGCCGCGCCTGAGCCCCGAGCGCCCCCGCGCGCCATGCCCGCCCCCCCGGCGCGCTCGCGGGGCCCCCGCGCCCTGTAGCTCCGGGCAGCCCGCCGCGACCGAGCCGCCGCCCCCGCCCCCGGCCCGGCCTCCGCGCTGGCACCGCGTCCGCGGGGGGGTCCGAGCAGCCGGCGCCGCCCTCCCCCCCGCTCCGCCGCCGCCAGCTTGAGCCCCCGGGGCTCGCGGCGCGGGGTCCTCGGCCCCCGGCCCGGGGCCGTCCTCGTGGCCTCGGCGCGGCCGCCGGATCGCCCGCGGCGAAAGTTGCCGGGGCGGCGCGTACCTGCGCCCGCCCCGCCGCCCGTGCCCGCCGGGACCCGCACCCGGACCCGCACCCCGACCCGCACCCGGACCCGCACCCCGACCCGCACCCCGACCCGGGGCCGCAGACGCGGAGCGACGAGCCGCCGACGAAGCCGCGGCGCCCGCGGGCGAAGATGCGCGGGGCCGGCCGGCGGGCGCTGCCCGTGTCGCTGGGGCTCGTGCTGCTGATCCTGGGCGAGGCGGCGCCGCAGGCGTGCCCGGCGCAGTGCTCCTGCTCGGGCAGCACCGTGGACTGTCACGGGCTGGCGCTGCGCAGCGTGCCCAGGAGCATCCCCCGCAACACCGAGAGGCTGTGAGTACCCCCGCCCCCCCCCGCCCCCGGGCCCCGGGGCTCCGCGGCTCGCCCGCCCGCCCGCCCGCCCGCGCCTGGGCAGCGCCTCTGCGCGCGTCCCGGCCGCGACTCCCCGGGAGGGCGAGGGACCCGAGGGCGCCGCGCGGGGAGCGGGGAGCGGGGAGCGGAGGGCGGAGGGCGGAGGGCGGGGGAGGGGGGCCGCCAGCCGCGCCGGGTCCTTGCCCCCCCTCCGGCAGCCCCTCGCCTCCCGCGGCGGCCGTGGGGCCTGCGGCGCGGGGCGCGGGGGGCGCGGGGACCAGCCCTCGCGGGCGGCCGGACCAAGGGACGCGCCACTGTGTTCCCCAAACGGAGTCACCTTGCGGTGGCCGGGGTCGGGTCCGGACCCCAGCTTGTGTCGCCGCGGGGGGGGGGGGAACCTCGGGACGCAGAGGGCTCCGCTCCCCGGCTTCGTGCCACCCCCCCTCCCCGGGATGGAGGGCTGCGCAGGGAGGGTCGTGGGGCGGCGGGGGCCCCCCGGGGGCGCTTGTGCAGGCCGCGGAGGGCGGGATGCCCCGGACCCGGGGAGGAGGGCCTGCCCCCACCCCCGCCCGCACCCGCACCCCCACCCCGCGTGGGCCAACTTAGGGCCGCTCCCAGCCCGAACCTGCCCTCCCCACGGAGCCCCGGGGCGCCCTCCCCTAGGCGCCCCCTCCCCGGGTGCCCCCTGCTCGCGGACCCCTCCCTGCGGAGCCTTCTCCCCAGCGCCCTCTCCCCAGACGCCCTTCCCTGGGCGCCCCCTCCCCAGCGCCCCCTCCCCGCGGAGCCCCCTCCGCAGCGCCCCCTCCCCGCGGACCCCTTCCCTGGGCGCCCCCTCCCCGCGGAGCCCTCCCTGCGGAGCCCCCTCCCCGCGGGCCCCTCCCCGGCACCCCCTCCCCGGGGCCCCCGTCCACCTTTCTGGCAGTTTCCGCGCGCGCTCACGTGGCCGCCGCTCCCCGCGCCCCGCTCGGCTGCCCGCAGACATCCCCGCCTCCCTGTCTCCGCGGATCTCTAATGAAGAAGTCAGGGCGGCCGCGGGGGGACGGGGACGGGGGACGGGGACGGGGACGGGGACGGGGACGGCCCGCGGCTCCCGAGGCGCCCCTGCCCGCGGCCCGCAGCCCTTCCCTTTGTGAGCGCCCCGGGCGCCGCGCTCGCCCCCGGCTGCGCCCCGCGGAGGGACCCGCCGGGCCCTGCAGGCGCTCCCCCTGCGACCCGCCTCGCTCCCCGCCGCAGCTTCCAGCCCCAAGGCCGCCCCAAGGCTGCCCCAAGGCTAGACCCGAGCCCTCGCTGCCCTTCGCGCCGCCCTGGCCTGCGCCCCGCATCTCCGGCCCCGCGCTGGGCGGGCGGGGGCCCCTCTGTGGGGCGGGGGGCAGGGATGCGTGCTACGGCAGAAGCCCTAAAAGGCCCCAAGGATGGTCGGAGCAGCTCGGTGGCACTTTGCTCGGCGTGGGGAGTGGGTTGGGGAGTCTGCTGTCGCACTTGTCATTTCGTGCTCTGCAAAAAAAAAAAAAAAAAAATGTAAAGTTTGGGCACTAACGTGTCTTACTCAAAAAGGGAGTGTGCCCAGAACAAAATAGTAACAGAGTTTGGGGTGCCTGGGCGAAAAGGAACCAAAAAAGATCCCTAGGAGGGAATCAAGAAAGTTTTCAGAAAATAGTTTGCACAGGGCCGGCTGGTAGGATTCCATCATTGACAAAGTCAGCGCTTTACATACAAATTTCCAGCATGAGGTTTTCAACTCCGAGGCAAGAGAAAAACTTAACGGGAAGGAGGACATTCAAACCGCAGCAAAAAAAAGAAGGAAAAAAAAGCCTGGTTTTACTTGAAATGATTGGAACCAGGGCAAGTTTAGATCTTGACCCAAGATGCCAGAAAAGGGGGTGGTGACTCGAAGGGAACGTGGTGCTGAAATCCGAACAAAAATGTCAGGGCCTGAATCTCTTTCCATGATTGCCTCCTCTGGTAGTTTTGACTTCACCGTCACAGCGGGGTTCCCTGAGCTGCAAATGAAGAGTTTAGTTTTCATACAAACATAGAATTGTTGGAAGGTAAATGCCTATAAATGCAAGTCTTTGAAGTGCGGCTCTTTTGATGGCACTCTAACTTTTTTCTTTGCCTTAGGAAGTTTAGCCACCGTGCCACCTCGGGGTAGAATTTAAAAAAAAAAAAGAAAAAAAGAAAAAAATCCTTCCTGGGTAGCATTAGAAAATTATTCTTGTGAACTTCCTGAAGGGAACTTTTTCGGGGTGTGCCTGACCATAATAAATAGAAGACCTGTGAAATTAATTTACACATCCTCATGAAAACAAAAATTGAAAGCGCCCCCATACACACACAAAAGAGGACTTCTGATAACATAATTGCTTCATGCTCTTGTCAGATGCCAGTAAGCATGGGCTCTGTAAACTTGTTAAGAATCATTAAAAAAAAAATTCAGAGGTTACTACTTCCTTGTCTCATTTACTTGTAGTGCTATTTTAGTAATTGGAACTGATCTTTCACCTTAAAGTTCTTAGTCTTTATTTTTCTTTGTTTAACTGGATCTTGATAGAACTAAAATGGAACTTTCATTTTCTTGCTTTCTCTCAGGGATTTGAATGGCAATAACATCACACGGATTACCAAGACAGATTTCGCTGGTCTTCGACACCTAAGAGTTCTGTAAGTATGTTCTTCTGTATTTTGAAGAATTTTCTTTTGTTCTTAAGGTTGCATGTTTTGTATTGTTACTGGTCTCAGTTTGAAAAACTGTCCCAATGACAGAAACATAAAATTTTGAAAGGCCTTTGTTTCCTTTCTTTTTTTGTTTTTGTTTTGTCATTGTATTACAGCTTTTGATGAAAACGTTGGCTTTTGTTTTAAGGTTGGATGCTTGCCATTGAAACAATATTATAGAAATGACCTCAAATGTTTGCTATACCATACCCTAAGTGCCTTATGCATATAAACGTGTAGAATAATTGCTTTCACAATATGAATAAGTAATGTGAGATATTTGATACACTTTTAGGATTTGAGATTAACTAGAAAGAATTTAAGTGGGTCTGCATTTTATTATTGCTAATATAAAAGACTTTTCTAGCAAACGGCACTTAGATATAATTTCTAACCTTAAAACCAGAGAGTCCAACTTTTCCACAGTTTTTGATGGGAAATGTTTTTCTATTAAAAAAAAGTACACTGGTTATATTTTGAATCGTTTCCTGTGTTTTGAATCTTTGAACTCTTTATAATATTGTTTATTCTTTAATTAGTGGGTAAAATTTGTTGTGAGGGAACCATCTTTGGAGATTCAATGTAATGTAAAACTTTTTACCCACAGATCTGTAAATATTTACATTGTAGTGAACATAACACTTTTGATCACTGTGTGTTGGGTGTTCATCTTTTAAAGGACACATTTTGGCCGTTGTGAAATCTTTCACTTCCTGATGTATATCCATAAATGAATTAAAGTATGTGTATGGTGACATGCTGTATATTGATTATTTTCAGTTTAAGAACTCACTCCAAAGTCAGTTTACCAAAAAACAGCCACCAAAACTGCAGTGTCATGGGTTGCCCTTCAGGATAGACTGTACTTGGGGGTTCAGAGTTTTGGCTAGAAAATCTTGTGAGAAACTATGCATAAGGATTTTCTACCAAAGTTTTGTGATGTGGATGCTGTTCGCCTTCTGTGATTTCTCTCAAATACTCATTAAGTTTGATATTAAAGCTCAAACCAGAGCACTACTTGATTTTATAAAGGGAAAGAGGTTACAAGTTTTCAGTTGCTGAACTGAATGAAACTCGCTCAGATGGGGAGTGGTAACATTAAGACCCTATTATACTTTGCATTTCAGTCAGCTTATGGAGAATAAGATTAGCACCATTGAAAGAGGAGCATTCCAGGATCTTAAGGAACTGGAGAGACTGTAAGTATTTTTAATTCCAAAGTTATGACGACATAACTGTATTTAAAAAAAAATACTTGAATTTCAAGGGCCATGTCTTCGATTTCATGTCGTAGTCTTTGAATGCTTTACGGAGACAAGGGGTCGAACAAGTGGTGTTCAGACTAATTTACAATTAGAGATTGTGGAATTTTGCATAAATGGTACTAACCTTTAATAAAGATTAAAAAAAAATACAGACTTCCTTTCCTGAGACATTGATTTCCTTGAAATCCTAACCACTGCTTTGGTACTTAGAGAGCTACATGTTTTCCTTACTGCTCATCTAGTTTGTTTTATTTGCCTTAATAGTAAGAAAGGTGGTGATTTTATTTGCATTTAGAGTATATTATCAGAAAAGTTTGCTAGTAGTTATTTTAATTTTCATGCTGTTGCTTTGTGTGTCATTAGTGCCATTGGATGACATATTTTAAATTCTTAGTGGTAAAAATTAGCTTTTTGGTATTTCTCACTTATGGTAGACATGGTTAGTAACAGCTATTCAAAACATTATTTCATTATTTTATGGTAGCTTTTTAGATATTTCTCTCAGAAAAAGAATTTAAAGATTAGTAGAAATAAGCAAGAATTAGATTATCAAAACATGGTCATTTTAACATTGATTTTTTTTTTTCCCCAAGAAGATCCTGTGGAATCCAAACTTTAAAATAGATTTTATTTTTTCAGAAACAAAATCTTAAGAGATTGATATATACTACTTGAGGGCCATTATTAATTTATATCTACAGTATAGTATATATCTACAAAGGACAAAGTCTTTGCCTGCAGTAATTGAGATAAACTACACACTTTGTAATTTGAAGTCTGAGTTCCATGTCTCTTATGTCTTGATAACTCAAGTTTATTAAGTCTGTGTTTTAAGGGTAATTAACAGCTCTATTAAAAGTAGCAACAATTTCCACGCCTGCTTTAATAGTCACTTTAGGTAAAAATAAAAATTTTATTTAAAATATTGAAATAGGAAGTTCATTTTAGGCATAGCACATATTCAGATGCACTGGGGCCCATAGGCAAAACGTTAATTCTCTGCAATTATTAAGTAGAAAAAAAAAATGGCTTTTCAGCTTTTAAGATATTTGTGAATATATAGGCTCCATTTTTATAACTACAAGTAAAATTAAGCCCAGAGATGTCTATTTTGCCATAAAATTTTGTTCATGATATATATTACAAGGTAGGGAATTTAGCTGTGGAATTCAAAATAAGTTTAAAGTCACCACCTTGAGCAATTGTTCAGAGAGAATTAAAAACAAGGTAAACATTTGGTTAAGTTCATTACAAAGTTCATAAGTTCGTAACTTGTCTCTTAGTATATACAAATACTCTGAAAATATACTTTGGTCTCTTTCATAGACTTTTATGAATCGTTAATTCATCATGAGTCTATTGTATTTTTAATTCATCTATTTACAAAGTATCAAAATAATTTAAGCATTTGGTAAGATGGAGAGATAATTTTAAAATAGTAGTTCAAACCTAAACACTGTTCTCATGAATACTTTTTGGTTATATGGATACATATGTATATATCTTTAAGCAACATCCGGTTGAAGGAATTTCACTGACTTTTCATGCAGTCTCTATTTCGGTTATATTGTAAATATTTTCAGAAATGCTAGAACAGACCAAACTTTCTCCTTGTTTTTCATGCCACTTCAAATACCATTTGAACAAATTAACTTTTTTCCTAAAAATTCTTAACCAAATGGTCTGTGATCTGAAATTTGATTAGAGTTGCAAGAAGGTGCTATTTCTTGACTTTTACTTCCCCTGAGAATGTCACTTCATCTCAGAACAATTTTCAGTTCTACTAAGATGCAGTCAGATGTTTCAGAGTGGGAGGAGGATTTGTAATTTTGAATGAAAGCTAATATATATGCAGGACTTCTTTAAATCACCCCAGCTGTTGGCCGAAAGCAAATATTTCATATTTGTGAGGAAAAGCTGAGAAAATTCCTTTTGTTTACAACTGCCAAGTCCATCTGATGGAAGCACATTGTTATCTGACAGCCAATTCATCTCCTTGGGACTCTGGAATTCAAAACCATTTCTTAGGAACATTGTGGATACACTTTTCAAATATTTATTTTTTTTAAATACGTTAAATGGCAAGGCAGTTTTGTTAAAGAATGCATTCAAGCTATCACAAAATAAACCATTATACATTTTGTTCAGCACATTGTTTAAAAAATAAAAATGAAGAAAGCTAACCAGAGGGTTCCACAATCAAATTACTATGGCCTATGGGATATAGTCTTTATTTTAGTAGGTGGTTGTCAACATCACAAAAATTGCATCTTTTTTCCCAAGAAGTTGTAAGAGACAGGAAGTGATCAATGAATTAACTTTTAAGTAATTAGACGTTGTGTGAGCTTATATGGTTTTTAGCAATTTAGATGTGGATTTTTAAATACAAACTCTAATGAAAAGGTGTATAAATGCAGGCTTATGTTATAAATGTTATAAATGCCACTCATATAAGATGCACAGTAACTTAATTTTCTTTCCTTGAAGAACAAAAAATAAAAAAAAATAGTTTTATTCATGTATAATTCATGTTTCTAAGTGTTTTCCATTTTAAAACGACAAAACAATTCCGAAATGTTTTGTGAACATTTCAAAATTCTTAAGTTTTTCCTTGTTTTATGTTGATAGTTTTAGCTTGATCTAGAGAGAGAAGACAAATCTGAGAACAGAAGATAAGATCTGTGCCCTTTTAGAAATCCCAACTTTTAATCTGTAAGAAACAGATTAGGCTGTTGTTGCTGTGGCTAGGTTGAATTTAATGGTAGCGTAGAGCATGGGAAAGTCACTGTTTGTAAATCAAAGCATCATAACTACCAAAAAAAATTTTTTTTCTGCACTTCAGAGAAGCGGCGAAGTACAGGGTTATCAGTCAAATGTCAAGAAGCACATGGATATTAAAAACCTTCCTGCTAAAAAACAAAAGCCAAAAAGCTTCCTCCGTCTACACCCCCTCCACTCCTCCCTCCCTCCCGCCTCCCTCCTTTCTGTTGTTGGAAGACGGGCATCAGAAGATGTGACATCACCAGAAGGCCCTGCTGCATCACTGTCAAGGAGCCTGAGTCACACGCGAGACCACGTTGCCTCCTGTTTTGATGGTGTCCTCCTACACTCCCAGACCTAACCCGTGCAGGGCCGGATTGCCAAGGTGCCTCTTGCCAGCCACCCTTGCTTATCTGGGAATGAAATGAAGCCCTGAGAAACGCACCTCACGTAGATTGTATTAAGAGCCCTCCTATGTGTTCAGCTGAAATCTAATTTAGTTAAGTGACTAGTTAATTCAGTGGAAACCATTAAGGAAAACAAACTACAAACTGTAAGAAAGAACTGGAACGTCTATGACGTATATCCGTCTATCCTACAGAGAAGATACCTGTGTACCTGCACTAAAGCCTCCATGCAAAATTGTTAATTCAAAGTAATTCGTGGCTGGTGCATAACGTCTTTGAGGGTTAAAATTAAAAAAAAAAAATCGTATTGAGGCCCAGAATATTTGCGGGCTGGTGTAAAATTCTGTTGCTCACTTATTGTTTATGGGATTAAGCTGCAGTCATTAAAGTTCTCTTTTATGGCCTTTAAAGGAGACCCAGTCCATTTCAGTTTCCACTAGTGCAAATTGTCTATGTTTATGGGTTCCTTCCTAACACAAAAGCAAGAGTATGAGAAAGTTTTGAAATTGTTTAAGGTTGCCAAAAAATAAATAAATAAATAAATAAATAAATAAATAAATAAATAAATAAATAAATAAGTAACATTAGGACATTAAATCCTAAATGCAGTGAGACACTTACATGCAAAATAAAATGCTGATATTCCTAAATTACGTTACTGAAAACCAGTAGCATACCATAGGAAATCTTGGGTATTAGGCATTGCGTTAATTTCGCAATCGTCTTATAATAAGGAAATTGCAGTACTGATACAGGCAGAGGTTTGCACTGTTTTTCTTTTCATACCGATAGCATGTAAGGTCTTTGAACACAAGTAGTACTTTAAAGTCTCCAAGTTTTAGTATCTTCGGATTTGAAATTTCTCCTACTATGTCTTTTGACACTGCTTTTTGGCTTAAAAACAAAACAAAACAAAAAAAGTCCGGAAGTATTCCCATGAGGCCAGCTGGGGAGTCCTGGAAAATAAAGTTGCACGCTTAGACATTTCCACGTTTCTATCCAGTCGATACAAAGAAAATACTCATTTTAGCTTGGAAGAGTCTAAATCCCTTTACAACGGAATCCACATTTGACCAAACCCTACACTCTCAGGAGAGGATATCTAAAGAACACATTTTTTTTTTTTTTTAAGGCCTGTGCAGAATTAGTTCTCCTGCGTGCACACACCAGTCGTAAGCAGGTGGCAGCCGGTGTGAGGCCGAGGCATTGCGGAGCCCTAGGATCCTTGCTGTAGGCCGCTGCACAGGAGTTCGAGTAGAGAATATGTGGTGGAACAGGTCTGAAGGAAAGCACCACTTATCCCCATTCATCGAGGACCTAGAGAATCCCTCTTCTGGCTAATCCTACAAGTTTACAGGCAACACATAACACATTCCTTTTCTTAAAATAAGGGCAAGCCAACAGTGCTAATCTCCTCGGAAAAGAATGCCAGCTCATCTCGAAACCATTGTCATCTGGCCGCTTTATCCTTCCAGCTTTAAACCACAGCAGTTATTTTCTTAGGAGACACAACTTGGGGCCCGAGAACATACCAGACTTTCAGAGGCCGAGGATACACCCCGCGTGAGCGAAAGCGTGTGCAGACGATCAAGTGTGTACCCGTTCCACGTGACTCCTCGTCACTTGTTGGTAAGCGATGCTGGACTGTTCCGAATCACGCCGACCTGTCACGCAAGGTTTTGGCGCACACCAGCGACAGGGTGGCGGCCAGCGCGCCCGTCCGCCCCTCCGTGGGGCCTGCGGTTGAACGGCGGCGGCGACGGGCCTGTTCGCTGTCCGTGGGCCGCTGGACAAACGCCGAGGCAGCAGGGCTGTTTATCTTTCCCACATCTGTCTGGGGCTCCCCGGATGCCGGCTCCTTTATCCCGCCTCGCTCGCCCTGGGACGCGGGTCTGCGGAGGCAGCCGGGCAGCGTGGCACTGAACTGCGTCCCGGCCCTGCGGGTGCCTCTGCTGGCGGCGGGCCCGGCGTTGCCACTTCCACGGAAGGACGCACTTGGCTGCGTGGACTCCTCTCCCGGTCACTCTTCTTATCCTCTTTCAGAGCGATTTCTAGCTGCTGGGCTGTCGGGACACGGCGAGAGCTCTTGGAGGGGGGACTGGGAACAGTGGGGGTGACTTGGCACCGACGCCCCCGGAATATCCCCACAGGGGAGCCTGCGGGGAAGCGGCCCCGGGCGGGTCTGGGCAGGTCCGTCTGTCTGTCTGCGGGGCTGCGGCCGCCGTGGCCACATCTGCTCCTCCCGGCCCTCCGGCCGGCGTGCCAGGGCCTCCCTGCTGGTACGCGCATTGTGCCCTCTGACCGCATGCAAGCTCCTGTGCCCCTTTGTTAAATTCAGAACTGTTGGCTGACAGCGACGCCAGAAGCCTGATGCTCTGCGTTCATGACGCTCGTGCCTCACGTGAACCTCACTGTCCGTACGGTGGCTGCACACAACCAGAAGCCTTTGCTCTCAATTCCCCGTGGCGTGTTGATCGGATTGCTTCGTCTTTCCAAAACTGTTCCCCATCTTTGGAAGAGCGATCATCATACTGGCAGGACGTGCTTTACATCAGATGATGCCCGTAGAGCTCCCCGAAACACTTGTCACGCGGTTGGCATTTGGAGAACTGTTAGCCCGCATCTCATCACCTCGCCTCTGTTTTTCAGAAGCTCCGTGTAGGCGTTATCTGATCTCATTGAGCTAATAAAATGTGTAGATGATGAAGTTGGCTTTTGCACGTTCATATTTACTGTAGTTTTCGTTCTCATTTTCTCTGCATGGCACACGGCATTAGACGAGGTGTGGGGAACGTCCACTGGGTCCTCCAGGTTTTGTCTCAGAGTATTTCTCACACTTGCTCTGGGTGTAGAGAGAAATGTCAAGAAGCCAGGGGAGCGAAGGGGAGGCAATATTTTTACTAATAAGTTTGATTTATCCACCTGAATAATACATAACCTAAAATCGTCACCTTAAAAATGTTAGAACACCAACATTTTCGGAACAAGTAGAAGTTAACCTGAACGGAAGGCATTTTTGTTTGACCAATAGGAGATCATAGGTGATAAACTCATGAAGGCAGCGTGTATTGAAGGCTTATTACAGACCAGACACGCTGCTAAAATGCCTTATGTATGCAACAACAGGAAATGTTACGTCCACTTTCCATTTTGCATTGGGCTAAAGCTTGCGATTCTTCATTGAACTGAAGAGTCGAAAAAATAAGAGACTCGCTTTTACCAATGGACGAGACATAGGAGCAGTGGCAGATAGTGATTTGGAGCAGTGCTTGTCAATAATGCTCAGGCTGCCCTTCAAATCGAGGTTGCTGAGAATCAGCATTTCAGAGGCCAGTGGTGTTCTGTGTGATACGGAGAGATCCCTCACCCCCCTGAAGGTCACGCTCAGAAACAGCTGTAACATAGAGGAAGCAGTGTTGGGATCCCTGTCATCGTTGCCCTAGGGAGCGTCTTTGAGACGCACTCTATGCGCCTTTCTGAAATCATGAGTGACCATCCAGAGAGTCTCAGTGAGCCCTGAGATCTCGGGGGCAGATCCCGTCTAGCTGGTAGTGGCGCTAGGCCTGGATGTGATTCTACGTTCCTTTAGCAGGATGGAGTGTCCCAGCTCCGAACAATAGGTGACTGCCCCACCTGGTGAGCTTGATGGAGCCAATTTATGCCGGTCCCATAAATCCTCCTCTGAGATACACTTAATTCACTACATGCTGTTTTTCTGTTCTGGGGACATCAGATTTCAGCTTCTTGAACTCATTTTCATTAGAATTATTATTACAGCACTATCCTCTTCAAGCTGCTAAGAAGTATTCTGTGTCATTCGGAGGTGCCAGCTAGTAGCCTGTTTAGGAGTCCTTATGCACCTTAATGGTCTTTAAAGTAATACTGGATTTTTTTTTTTTTTTTAATTTCCTCTTTAAGAGTTTAATTTCTGGTCATTTTACAAGAAATCCCTGCTTAAAAATTTTCTCCTGCACTGAATATTTTGGAAGAATTTCACTTTTTATTTTAATGTTTGGATTTCCATTTATTCATAGCACCGATGGCAGAAAGAACAGGAACCCACAGTGTGCTGATATTCTTTTATGGTGAAAAAGCCTCATACTGTTTTCCTATACATGTTATCACATCCCTTACCATCTGCCCTTCTAGTGTCCTACCTTGTCTCATGCTCATGGTTGGTTTAGACAATGTTACAATCATTCACCATAGTTTTCATGAAAGAATGATAAACCACCTGAATTCGGAGAAAACTGTTTTATACATATTTTCATTTCTTTCTCAAACTTCAGGCATTTTAAAAGGATCTTAAACAGGGAGCTGAATATCAAGCTAGTTTTTTAAATTGTTTTATTTTCAAGTGGTTCATGCATCGAGAGTGAAGAAATAGACTCTATAAAGCTATGTCTTTTTTCCCCAAGGAAAGGTCAATGAGAAGTGAAATTTCAGTATTATATGATTTTGAATTAATGCTGAGATATGTTAAGCCTGTGTCTCTGATACAAGTGGTTCAGAAGATAGGTTCTGGAATCCCCCTACCTGAGTTCAGGGCTTAACTCTACATTCTGTGAGCTGGGTACCTGTCTCTAGGACAGCAGTAACCATAGTACCTACTGTTGGGGTTGGTTCTGAAGCACGAATGAGAAAGTTCATGCAAACCTCTCAGAACAGTGATCATCACATAGTACGCTTAGTGTATGTTAGCTATTGCTCTTGGAGTGAGTGAAGAATGGCTGGGACTGTGAAAGGAATGATTAGGAAAAAGGCAGTGCGTGGACCCAATCTGAAATACCTACTTTCTCAGGATATCGTAACTTGTTTGAACATGTCCGTTTCCTTCCAACTTGTGGGTGATATTGAGGACAGCAGGGGGAGGGAGGTGATGAGAAGGAAAGCAGGTGACTGCTGTATGGGGCACCTGAAGGCAGGTTTGCTGGTGGGGCTCTGGTTAGCTAGAGAGTAGCATAAAAACTAAGGCAGGGACCTCAGGGAGCAACCCAGAGGAACGTTGGCTGGATGTAAAATGCGTAGGCTAGCGTTCTGCTGAACTATATCAGCATGCGAAAAGAGAAGTATGTTGTCCTTTAGCATTTCCTAGGAGCCCACTGAGTGCCGGAGAAGAAGGGAAGAGATCCAAAGATGGGGTCTCTGTACTGGAAGACCTTCCAGTCTACTGGGAATCAGAGGAGTATGTGAATAAATATAATATAGGGTTATTTAAATATACTGTTATTTGTCAAATGCCATGGGGTTGGGGAGCACAGCCAGGGGAGGCACCACCTCTGTGTAGGGGAACCAGGGAAGTTTCAAATACCATGTAAGATGTCCCATCTCAAAGGAAAGCTTGGAATAGGGGCTTGAAGGAGCATCCTGGTTGCAGCTGGAGAATCCTGCAGGGAGTCTGTTGGTCCAGTGGTTGGATGACTTTACGACAGCCCACATCTGCCATGTTACAAGTCGAGATTGGCTCTTGGAATTATGAGAGTCTACCCGAGAGCGGTTGCTTCCCTAAAAAATTTCTAATTTCTGCTATTGTGAATATTCATGCTTTGTCGTTTGAGAGAAAAACATAACTGGGTCACAATGAAGTTACGTCTTATCAGAATTGCATCAAGGTAGATTCTGGAAATACTCCTTCCTTTCCTCCTTGCCCAGTGGAGAAAAATAAATGAGTAAAGAGCTCTTGGTTTTGCTTTAGATTTGACCTTGTTGTCTGCTTTGTTTAAATAAATTTGTGTAAGTGGGAAGAAATTCCACTCTTTTGCCACTAATTTTACTATTTCCCCGCCTAATTGTCTTGGCCTCCTTTTTTATGGGTGTGCATTTTATTAAGCTGAGAGTGTTTCCGTAGATGGTCAACTTCTTCATAACGCGAGTTTGTGTAACGAAAGTCACGGTTTTCATCATTGCCTCGTGGCATTTTAGAGTTGGAAGAAGTTCTGAAGTTCACCTGGTGCGATTTTTCGCCTAGCGCAGGATTTCTTTTTATTATGTCCTTTGCGAGAAAAAAAAAAAAAATAACAAGCAAATGCATAGCCCCTGCTTGAATATAAATGGAGTTAAAAAATTGAGAGTTCCTCAAGGCAGGTCATTCCATTTCTTCTAGTTTTTGGAAATTTTCTAATTCTTAGAAAGGTCTTCTTATCATCTACTTTCTTAAGGCTCATAATCAAACTAGTGCCATTTCTGCCCTCTGGAGATTAAATAAGTATAATTTTGTTCCTATCTGATGACCATTTACATATGTCAAGATGGATATGCTTTCTCTTCCTGTCCTCTTAACATTTATAGTTAAGGCTCAAGAAATAGCTCCAGGTTCTTCAATATGACATTAATTTTCTGGACCTTCTTATTCTCGTCTAGAGCTATAGCAACTTGTAAATCGTTTAAGTGTCCATGTTTTGCATCAGCCTATCATTATTTTATTTAACTTTGGAAAATGCAGGGGGATGGACATTATTTTTACTGATTTCGGTTGCCCGAAATCAGGTCAGGTTGCCCACTTAAGGCGAATCGGACTTCCCAACTCTTTAACGAACGTCCACGGTCCAGGAGAACTCCGTTACATGGCATCAGGGCATGAATTAGTTGCAGTTACATTTTTTTCCTAAATTCTAAATTTAAATTCATATCAGGTAAACACTTAAAAAAGCATTATCTAAGCATTTCTAGCCACCATGATTGGTTATAAGCCGGCCTTGTTTTTAGCTAAGGGTCAAGAATTGTGGGTTTAGGTTTGGACCTCTGTGGTTTTTCCTCTGCTTTCGCCCATAGGGACAAATCATGCTGACAGTTTTTCACAGTTTTTTTTTTTTCCCCCAACTAAGCAAGATGCTCACAAAATTGAAATTTCCATCTCCCCATAATGCCTTGGCTGAAAATTTAGGTCATCTGGGACAGCACATGAATCTTTTTTTAGGGCACCGTTCACGGTGGCATTTGTGCTGTGTACTGCACACACCTAACCCAGACACCAGAGTCTGAGTCAAGAAACCCTTTTTCATCGTGTGTATCCTGGATGACTGATGTTGCACGGGATGTGAGGCTAGGGCTTAGGCCCGGGGAGTCATCCGGGTGAGCGTAATGGAAAATTGCTTTAAAGAGTCAGGTGACACAAGGTGTAACCAACTTCTGATTTGCAATGCTTGGGTTCTTTTGAATGTCATTTCTTTCTTCCCTGAAACAGGATGAGGCATGACACGACTAAATCACAGACTGGTTGTTGGGTATTTTGTGTGTAACGTATGCTTTGTTTTTGTTTTTCTCAAAAGGCGTTTAAACAGAAATCACCTTCAGCTGTTTCCTGAGTTGCTGTTTCTTGGGACTTCGAAGCTGTACAGGCTGTAAGTAGACAGAAACGGTTATTGTTGCTTCGGGTAGTACCTTGTATTTTATTAAATGTATTTTGGATCTGTTTCCTTGTGCTCTCCTGGAATCTGTTCACCGGTAGATTAATGGATTAAGAGTATACCTCTCTTTTCTTTTCTTTTTTTTTTGGTCTTATGGAAGCTTATGATTGGTTTTCCAGTGGTTTCAGTTGTTGTATTTGGTCAGCATTTAGTGGTTTCTGTCTGTGTCCTTGTAATTGTATTATTGTCTCTTGGTTGTGCGGTGGTGAGGAGATTTACCTTACTTCTTTACGGAAACTTTTGATTAAGGTCTGGAGGGGAAAATTGCCACTGTGTTTCCTTTTCAGAGGAAGTTGGCAGTGTTTCCTTGTAAAGTTCGGGTTCTTAGTGTCAGCCTTCTTGACATTGTTTCTGTACTGGAGTAGTGTTTATTAGTCTGGAAATATTATTATAAGGTATTTAAAGAGGCCTGTAAATTTCCTCTTAAATGTTCCTTTTAAAACCAGAATTCCAAACTCTGCAATAGGAATGGCTGTAAAGGTCTCGTAACAACTCTGTCGTAGGGTGTTAAGGGAAGTACGTGTTTGGAAGGAGCATCATGTAACTTTTAGGCAGAATCAGTCTTTCCTCCCTGGAATGCTTGTTCGCTGACCTAAGATGGGATGGCGAAAACACATTTTTGAAAGCTTTTAAAATTAGATTTTCAGCCATACAAATGATTCCGTGCAGATGGGAGTTAAGCTACAGAGCGTGGGAAGAATAAATAACCACGATCGGTGGCGTTCGTGGACGTTGTGCCCCAGCCTCCCCCACGGGCTCCGTTCGCGGGGAGGGGTGCCCGCAGCCTGGCTCCGTCGGGCCTGTCGCTGTCACGGTCATAGCAGGAGGAGGAGCGTCCTCTCCGCCGGCAGCGGCCTGGCTCCTTGGGCCCCTGAGGCCTTGGCTGAGGAGGGTTGGCCCTGGGCCCCGGCGCCCTCCCCCAGCGCGGCCCAGGTCCCCGGGCAGGGCTTCCCCTCCCCGTGCTCCCCGCCGGTTACTCAGCTCAAGTCAAGCAAATTGAGAAGAAAACCAAACCTGAAGATTGACTTTTAAATAAGCGTTTCTGTAAGGACTGTTTTGACCAAGGAACTAGGAGATAGGCCATTAAAAAGCTTCCATGGATGATGAGAGACCCCTGACTCTGGGAAACGAACAAGGGTGGTGGAAGGGGAGGGGGGTGGGGGTGCCTGGGGGATGGGCACTGAGGGGGCACTTGGGATGAGCACTGGGGGTTATGCTAAATGTTGGCAATTGAACTCCAATTAAAAAAATAAAAAAAAAGATTCCATGTATGTATAGAAGTTGGTACTTCTACTTAAATATTTCTGCTTAGCTTCCAAGACGGACCACAGGGATGGTTTTCGTAGTCACTCTGCTTTCCGCTTTAAGTTGCTGTGATTGAGGAGACTGAAGCATTGGCTTCAAGGCTCCGGTACAATGAAGGATACGAAACCACTGCTCTGCTAATAGTGTCCATATATGAGCAGTCCACCCCAATCTGGGACATTTTCGATTTTCTTTGAAGCCAGGAAAGTATAATTTAAATGAGGACTGTCATCTACAATTAAAAGCATTAAGCTTTTAGAAGGAAAAATTCTTAAATTTTAAGAATTTAAAAAAATTTTAAGGGAAAATTCACTTCTGCACAGTCTCTGAGGAACAAGAATATATGGTTTTTAGTCTAGAAGTAGTTGGATTACTTCTCTTGGAAGGCTTCAGGTGGTGTAATACAGTACCGCATCCTCTATCGGCAAATTATATTGTTGAACTTTTTTTTTCCCACTTTGACAATATCACGTAGCAGGCCAAGGGCTGTTCTCTCATATTTTGTTATGATTGTCCAACTTTAGGGAGCTGCCGTGCGAAAAGAAACTGATAGCTTCAAGAGATGAATGAAAGAAACAGAACCTGTAAAACTCTCAGGCAGTGTTTCCTAGTTCATTATAAATAATAGTGAAAGGGAATATAAGGGAAGGGAGAAGAAATGTGTGGGAAATATCAGAAAGGGAGACAGAACGTAAAGACTGCTAACTCTGGGAAACGAAGTAGGGGTGGTAGAAGGGGAGGAGGGCGGGGGGTGGGAGTGATTGGATGACGGGCACTGGGGGTTATGCTGTATGTTGGTAAATTGAACACCAATTAAAAAAAAAGAAAAAAAATTAAGTTCATAGACTTATACACCAAAAAAAAAAAAAAAAAAGCATGTAAACACTGGGAAAATGGGCAGCTAGAAAATGCATTCGGAGTTGTGATGTCCCTGTCTGGCTAGCGTGACTTCCCCTGGGAAGTTCTGGGAGATAAGACTTTATTTCTTAGAAGTAGTTGCAAGAGGGACTTGAGTGCTTTGACATCCCCGGAGTTAGGGGCTGATGGCATAATGTTTAATATCGATTGGGGCTTAACACGTGACATAAGTACTAAAGACACGTGGAAACAGTGGTGTAATTTTTTTTCTCCATCCTCAGGTCAGTGATTGTTTGAGTGGAGGCACTGTAGTCCCACCTGCGTTAGATTTAGTGAGTGGTTACCAGTGGTCTCCTTCTTGAGTAGATAAGTTATAAGCCACATGTTTTAAGCTCTAAGCTACTTCTTTAGGATGATGATCGTTAAGTGGAATAAACAACCACCATCAAACGTCTTTCATGAGTAAAGCCTGTGAGCCTGACCGCCTAGCCAGCGTGAGCTCCAAGAGGAAGGGTTCAGGTTCAGATTTTCATCATGTGATACAGGTGCCTCGCAGTTCACCCAAAACAAATGTTCTCACAGATGGGAGAATGTGCAGAAATATGAAAACACAAATGTCCTTTAAAATGTTCACTGAAAAATGAATCTTTCACAAGAGGGATAAGTGACAGAACAAAGGATACAGGATTTCTGATACATAACAGAGAAAATATGTTGGGACAGGGAAGGTATTTGACTCATCGCTGCACCGACAAATTAAGCGATCCCTAATTGCCTGCCATATAATGTAGCAGAGGCACGCACATCTAGAATTCATGAAAGAAACAAATTCATAATTTATTTTCTCTTATCAGTTGTTTCATGATTCTCATTACCATCTCTGTTTCTTTTTCTGACTTACCGCCTTAGCTAATACTTTCCCCCTTATTTGATACTCTTTTTTAATCCTGGTCTACAACCGCTGAAGACGTGCACTAGTTTATTGTGTGCTTCATCCTACTGGTGTTTGATTTTTTTTATCACAGTGTACTTAGATTAAAAAGAGTCTGATGTACTGGACATTATGCAGATTTTCTTCTCACATTTATAATGAATAATCACCATTTGACTCTTGGCTGAAAATGAGATGCCAGGTGAAGCAGCACACATGCTTTTTTTGGACTCTAAATGCAATATAAAAGAAAAAGAGGGTACACTGTATATGAATTATGATTCGACACGGTTGGTTGCTGCTAGCGGCCAAATATGCTTTTCCTTTGCTGTCTGCTCCAATTTCTCTTTGGACGGGTTCAGAGAGCACTACATGTTCAGGTCAAGATGTTTGCTCAGAAATAGTAGTACAGTTGCAGCTGTGTTTGTTGGAGCAGGAGACTAGTTTAAATAGCATTACCATTTATCCAGTCCATTAACAGAACTCTGTAAAATAATACCAACTCTGCATAAACGACAGGACAGTGTAATAAAATTACAAGCACTTGTTGACAGATGGAAAGTGTAAGTAAAGGGAAAGCAAAGGGCCAGAGGTTGGAGGTTAAAAGAGACAGCACATGGTTTCCTTAACTTGCACAGATACACCATTCTCCCTGTTGCTCCTCCTCCAAAACCGATGCTGCATTTTTATTATCGACCTAAGAGTGGAAAAAATTATTTTTGGAACAATCTGGAGCTGGTCAACGGAGATTTTAGCGACTTTTCGAAATGAGCGACCGTGATTGTCTGAGATTTATGAGTGGCAATTATGTATATGAGTAGCATGTACAAATCTTCCTGATAAATGTAACCTTACAGGTGATTTACCAGTGAGTGATTCACACTTTTCAGCTGGAGTTTGCAGCTACTAATCCGGGCTCATTAGAGAGGAATTTCGTTGGGACTACTGCGGTCAAGCTTTTGGTTATAAATATTTGTTTTGTGGTTTTCAGTTTATTTCTTTGAGTATTATTATATTTACCCAGACTTCTAACATAAGCTTAAGTATTGCAGAAACTCCTTTTTCACTGGTGTGTACTGAAACAAAACAAAACTAACAAATGAAATTAAATGCATGAGTCCCAGTGATCCATTTTCTCTACTTCTTTGAATAAAAACCTTTGTATTTCTGGTTCACAAGTGGCATTTATTATTCCCCAGTGAGTTTTGGAGTCTCTGAATTATCTAGCATTATAAATAGTATTTTTAAACTCAAGGGCTCTTTTTATGGCCTAGTGACTACTTACCTGAGACAAATAGATTTTGACCGCTTAATCTGATTGGTCAGGTCGCAGTTCATTGACTGTCAGATAGGATCGCAGATGCTTAACGTTTTTAATAATAATAGAACTTTTTTTTTTAGAAGAAAACAAATTTTTGTTTCATTATGGTAAAAATTCATTCGCGAAGTATGACAAATATACAGGGGAGCTGTCTTTATTTCCCTTTTGTCTCGCCCCGTAGAAGGAGCTTTAGTATGTTTTTGGTTTTTAATAGTTACAAGAGTAACATACATATCCTTGGGTTAAAAAGTTGGGACAATCCAGAAAAATAGAAAAAGGGAAGTGGAGATTATTCATTATCCTGCCATCCAGACACAACCGTTAGTAAACTTGTCAGTTATTATTCACCGACTTTTCTATGATTATGCATATACATGCTGACAAACATTTATTATGAAAACATGTTTTGTTTTGTTTTGTTTTGTTTTTATGTCCCCAGGGCCTAGTATGAGGCTTGACCTTTAGAAACCTCTCAGTAAGTGTTTGATGTATTGAATTAAATCTCCGTCGGGTTCAGGGTTTGTAACGTGAATGAGCAAACAGCAACCCTGGGAAGGCACTAGGAATAATAGAGCCAAATTAAATTTAAAGGGTAACTCGGCTAATTAAATGTTTAGTCCCCTCAGGTCTTCTAAACATTGGAGGGTCTGGGTAGACACGCGCAAAATAAAAATAACCCGTTTTTCGCTTCTGCAAAATATTCATTACCTCGCTATAATCCTACATTTCTATAAAACCGTGTGATTTCGTCTCGAGGGGGCTTGTATCCAGGGATAATCGCGGAGTACCAAGGCGGAGCTTGTGTCAGAATTCCTCGAGTTCTTGTCTGCCTGCCCTGGTTCAGGCGTGGGCGTGGGCTCGGGGAGGTGTCAGGTGCGGAGCTCCTGCTGCCCTCCCCCTCCCCGGGCGGTGGCCCTGCCCAGTAAATCCGGGTTGTGCAGGATGGCAGGTTGCAGTTGCCAGGGTTACCGTTGTCTGGCCGGACCCACAGCTCCACTGGCCGAGCTGCCCCATCCGGGCGCTGCTCCCTTCCTGTCCCTTGCCGCTGCCAAGGTGCAGACGCTGGGGTGCACTCTCTGTACCGTTGTTCACCCCAAGGCTCCCCGCCGGGCTCCGCGGGCCCGACAGACTGACTTTGGAAACTGAGACCCCGGACGTACATGAGATAAAACTTAGAAACCCGCTAACCACCCGTGATGGAAACACCAAGGCCCACTGTTGGGCCCGTAACCTCACTGTTACGGGGCCCGGGGGCTCTGCTCTTGCCCCTTGAAGAATGGAGCTTTAGGGGGAGCATTTAATTTGAAAAGATTATGATTGCACGAGCCAGTCTTGAGTGTGCAGACACAGCGTCGCCGCGCGGGTACCCGGGCTCCTTCAGAGTCGCCCTCGCCACTTGGCGTGCGGGAGGGAGGCGGCCGCCCGTAGCACTGACTTGTGATTCTGTTTTAAAATCCACACGTGCTCCGGTGACCTCGAAGTCACCCACATGACGGAGACGAACACCGTGCTTGGGAGGCTTGCCGGGCCTCGTGTCGGTAGTTTTACTTTCGAGAGATCACAAGTAGAAGGGGGGCTGCTGAGACGGGTCCGAAGTTGGTAGGCTCCTGCTAGGTGCCCAGCACCTGCCGTGCACCCGGGCAGCAATCCTTCCCGTCCAAGTGGCCGACTTGTGCAAACGGTTGTGTCCCGGGTGTAAAGGTGCCTGCGTCCACCAGCAGGCGCTTGCGGTAGGCCGGTTTGCAGCTGGAGAGAGAGGACCGTGATGGATGCTGGTATGTGGTGTCCCTGGGCCTCGGCCACTGCTAACGTCTGACCTGCGACATGTAAACTAAAACTTAGTTCCGCAACAGTGATTGCGTTTGCTGACACGTGAATTTAAGTCTATGGTTTTCATGTCAAAGAGATGTTTTTTCAGTACACATCATCAAGCGAACATTTTAAAATTCGGCGATAAGTCCTAGAATTGCCACTGCAGTCTCAAGGATATAATTTGGTGACCAAAATTGGCAAAAATAATTGTAGGAATAAGGGCCCATCGGATTGTAGTTCTGTTAGCTAATTTTAATATATTTATGTTATGTCTTAAGACACTGAAATCAACCAGTGTGTGGCATAAGAGAGGACATAAAACACTGGTGTTTGAATACCTACTGAGATATTAGCAGCTCTGTTATTTTTGGGAATCAGGTGACGCCTGTGGAGTCTAGTTTCCGTATCTTTAAAATGGGAATGATCATGTTTTCCTCCTGAGGATGTTTCAAGATTCTATATTCAAAAGAACATTGCCAACGTCCCAGGGTGATAGAAATTGTATGATTATTATCTTGTTCTTGCAAAGATGAAAATAATAGTCACACAGATGTCTTTGCAACTTGCCCACAGTCAGCAAATCTCCTTGTTCTGTTTCACCTCTGTCTTGCAATTATTGTCGATGTAGTAACACATGCAGAAGCACAGCCACATTAATTTTTTTACCACTACAAATTAACATAAAATGTGCACTTGCATCATCTTGTTTCTCCTTACTTGGCCACACAAGGTACATTAAGGCCAGAATGTTCTTAATGAGATCTCCTGCCCTCTCCCAGTTGATGATTCATGTAGTTTTAAAATTCCTGTATAGAGTGAATTAGCTGTAGAAAGAGAGACTATGACTCAGAAACTGTGTTAGTGTACATATTTGGGTGGTTGTTTTAATGATGTTTTTTGGTAAATAAATGAAGGAAAAATAGGAGTTCGCCCGCAAAAACTGCCTACGCTCCTTAAACTACAGATAAACTATTCTAAAAGTTATCAAGAAGATTTGCATATGTTCCTAAAGAACATTTTTATTGCTAATTAAAATTTCAATCTTTAAAACCATCTAAGATAATTAACCCATTGATCTTGTAATATGCAAATATGATGTGATCTGTGGAACAGTCTGTCATCTTTACATAAACTGCATATGTGATTGTAAGTGCATTTTTAGATTAAACATATGTCAGAATGCAGTGCAAATTGCAAATCGTTTAGCACTTTGGATTTAAACAATATTTGATAATGAAATAGATCTGAGCCAGAAGCTATTTTTGTTTCGTTTTGTTTTTATTGTAACTCCAATACTTTTCGCATGTACATAAGCTTTGCAGGCAGAGGCAATGTGGTGTGTCTCCTCTTTATTACCTGCTACCCATAACCCAGTTAATTGCTATCACTGAATTCTCAGTAGAAAGTTGAAAAATCATGATAAATATTTGGTTAATGCTGATGGATGTAAGAAACTTTGGGACAAGAGTTTTTTCTTTTTCTTTTTCTTAAGAACGACATTCTAGAGAAGGAAGCAATGAAAAGTAAAAAGGCCTGTTGGTGGCAACACCCGTGGTGTAGTGTAGGACATGGCTGTGTGAAATGTTATTAAGAGAACATCTGCGCCTCTTGAAATCTCCCCCAAATGAATGTGTACAGCTAAGTATGGCAACTTGATTTAAGTGTTTAAAAAAAAAAAAAAACTTAAAGAAAAGAGAAATAAATACGTCTGGAAACAGAATGGGAAAAGATAGCTTTGCCCCGTCATGATAGGTTTCTTCAACTAGTGAAAGATTAAAGCTTGAAGTATGTGAATAGCTGAGAACAGCACAGAGAAAGGTTGATTGCTTCCCCTCCAACAGTTCCAATTGATTGAAAAAAGCCTAATTTAAAGTTCTGTTTGTTCTATGTCTTAAACCATCAGAATTCTCTTTTAGGACCGGAGGAATGCTCTGGAGGAAAAAGAATCCAAGGATAAAAAGTCATTGCAAGCCAACAATTGTTCCTAATCCTCACAAAATGCTGGAGAAATTAAATTTATTCTTTATTGCTCAAAGTGTTACCTAGGTCACTGGGCGATGGGAAAATTGGACTGGAAGTCGAGTAGGCGCAAGCTTTGTTTTGTGTCTAGATGCTTAACCTTAGACACGACAAGGCATCTCAGAGTGTGGTGGGAACTTGGTTCAGAGCGTTAACACCAAGACTTTTATTACCCTGGATTTATAATAGGCTGTGCTGTCAGGAGATGAAAATGTTGTGTTTACATTGCAGTGTTAAATGATCATTTAATTAACACCTAAGGAAAAAAAAAAAAAACTTGTGAAATTCTTAGCAGCTTTTATTGTTGGTTTCCTGGGAGGTTTTAATATCCAAGTTTCATTGAGATTTCTTTTTGTAAGTAGAGACACAAAAGACATTATAAACTTTTTAAGGAAGACAAACAGTTTAACCTTGACCCCTTTTTTTCTGAAATATTAATTTAAATCACATTTTAAATCTGGCGTGCCTATTTAAAAGGTTTCTAGACTAATATATTAAAATATGTCTTAATTAAACACTTTATTTTTGTGTCAACGTGTGTAATGTTTAAATATTTATTTAATTTACGGTCTACGCTTTCTACCGCAAAACATTTGAAATTGCCCATTAGTTTATCATAAGAAGTTCATGTTTAGCATACTGATTATACACATTTTTACATCTTTTAAGCTACCACTGTAGTTATACTGTTTTAAGAATTGGGGTCAAAATATGTAGTCACAGGCAAGCAAATTATAGGGGAAAAAGGTCCCTTGTTATTATATTATCATCATGATTATTTAATAGGTGGTAGCTATTATCATGACTTAAAAAACATATATATAGACAGGATGAAATATGAATTAATGTGAAACTTCAGATGTGCTTCATTAATTATGAAAAGATTACATGTTATCAAATTCCTTGATTGATTTTTCATCTTTGATTTACTTTTCATCTTTTAGCAGTTACCTAAAAGGAAGAGTTTGAAGCAAATTGATAACATTTGGAAAGTATGATATGTACTGCCAGAGACAGCTGCTCACTCACTCAGTGTTTTTTCTAAAAGTAATATTAGAATTTATATCTTAACTCCTTTCATTTTATCTGGATATGCAACTGCATATATTCAAAAATATGAAACTGTAAAAAATATTTACAGTTATTTGCTGTGAAAGTAAAATCTTTTTGTTTTTCCAGAAATGTCCTGCTGTAGTTTTTCTAAGGACACTATTTTTATTCATACCACAACTAAAAGTGTTTATCCCTTTTTTAAAAGTTTAAACTCAAATGCCTCAGGATAAAACCTGCTTTCTGTATTATTCATGGTAAAAGAGTTCAAGAAGGATTGAATGTTATTAAAATCTCTTAATAGAAAGCCCTGCTTTGAACCAAGAATTACATTCTCATTCACAAAATACTGCTGAACTTAGTATGGGCACTTTCTACAATGTTAAATGTTCTCCTTCTATCAAATTTCAGCTTTTCTCCAAAACGTTCCTTTTTTTTTTTTTTTTTTAAACCCACATTGATCTTTTTCTTTTTAAAGCTCCTTGTCTACCCAAAATCGAGTAACAAAAACTTCTAAGTAGGACTATTGCTTTGAGGCTTATTTCCTTCACCATGAGGATCTACCTTTAGAGTGAGATGGTTGCCAGACACAAAATGCTCAGCGGTTAAAAATTAGTGAAAGGGAGAGGTAACAAATTTTGTTTTTTTAACAGACTGGATAGCTAGAATGTTCTAAGTGATATAGTCCATTATACTAATAGCTATTCCAAGCCAACCAGGTTGTTGTGTGCTTGTGAAGTGTGTGTGCTTGGGAAGTGGGGATCCTGAGAGGTAGAGAAACGTACAGTCTGTGAATGTTCAAGATGCTTGAGGAATATAAATTTAGGGAAGGTATAGGAAATTCCACTAAACATAATTATGTTGCTTTTGTGCTAAAAAAAAAAAAAAAAAAGGCCGTGACATGCTTTTTTTGTACTGAGAAAGTGTCAAGGTTTATACGTTAGTTATTTGGAATCGTCAACTAGTAAATAAAAAGAAAGATTCTGGGATTTATTGCAGGTAAAGTTTCTGAGTCTGTGTCTTAAAAAATAGAAATAACTGCTCTAAATACAAACAATTATGCTTCAATGAATACATTTGATGGCTATTCAATAGGAACTGTTGAATATAATGAGATGGGGAGATAGGATATCTAGAAATACTCTGCATCCTACTCCACAGGGATTAGGTGAGTTAAAATTAACTTCCTATTTGCATAGAACTCTCTTGCCTGCCTTTTAGGACCAATTAGTATTTAGTTCTGTATTACTTCTTCAGCTTTATCATTGTGATCACAGCATGCGCACTGCATCCCAGCGGTTGCTTCCCGGAAGTCCTCACACATTTGTGGCCTCCAGTCTCGCCGCCAGTTTATGGCAGCATAGTTCACCTGTGGGTATAATAAGTCTCCCCTCCTTCGCGAGACCCTCTCAACTGCTTCAGTGCCTTATGGCCAGATGATCTTTGATTATAAGGTAGTGGTTATGAGTACAGACCGTCACGTGACTGTGTAGATGTGAATCACTTAATGTGTAGATTTCAGAATGTCATTCAGTTGCCTTCCCCGTGCCTCAGTTTCTCCTTGTGTAAAAAAAAGAAAAAAGAGAGAGGATAATGGAATTTACTTCCTGGAAGTGCTGTATGGAGTCAGTTTTCAGTAAACAAGGCTTAGTTGGATGCTTGATACACGGTAAATGCTGTATTTTATGTTATTTTTATTTTTTTGACTTTTAAAACAACTGTTATTTCCTGTGTCGTATAATGTGCAGTAACATATTCTTTAATCGTAACGTGTGTGTTAACTTTGCAAAGACTCCTGTCCCGTGTTTGTCTTTGTTTTACATACAGCATCTCGCCCAACGCAGGTTGCTTAATCAATACTTTCCAACTGAATGTTGATGGAAATTAAACCTGAAAATAATTAACAGTAGCTTGAACTTGGAATGAAATACATTGTGAAAAGAAGGCTGGATGAGAAAAGTCAGAAGACAGCCTAGCTAACACTCCTAGCTCTGTTGGTCACCCCTGGCTGCAGATGCTGAGCAGGGGCGCTTGATCTCTTTTTGAGGATGAGTTTCTTTGCTCATGAAAGTCTATAGTAAGTCAGATAAGAGGGTGAGCACATGTGGTGTGTCCACCTCCTCTCCCCAGAACTTAGCACGGGCTTCCCCGTCTCTAGGGAATGCTCAAACATGATTGAGAGGAGGGAACGAGATCAAAATATATCACACTGTTCCAGCTCTTTTTCAGAAATGTATAGGGAACCCTTCACAGGACTTGCAGGAATCACAGGGGTGGAATTATTCATGGTAATAAACCAGGAATTAGATCATTATATTGTGGATTAGTGATTTTGGGATTGTTCTCTCTTATTAGCAATTAAAAAAAATAAAGCCGGTTTCTTTTCTGGATAAATACAGCCTGCCTGTGTTTTGCAATGCTTTGGCATTAAATGTGAATTGTTTGAAGGTTTGGATTTAAAAAAAAAAGGCGATTAAGGGAGATTTTATGGTGATGCATTATTAAGTGGTTATCCTGATACTTGGTAATCCCTCAGTATGAGGGAAGTAGCGTTACCATTGAAGTAGTTTCAGTAATCACCTGCCTCGCAAACGTCACTAATGGGAGTGTGAGGTGAGCTAAAAAGTCAAACAAGGCAAATCCAAGGAGGAGAAATGGTGCTGGCTGATGCCGGGTATGCCCATAGCTGTGTTATCAGCTGCTGATTGTAGCAGGTTTGAGAGTAGGGACCATCATTTTCTATCACTCTGCCTGGGAAATGCACTGTGCGCCCTGGACAATTAATTTACCTGACCTTTCGGGGAGAGTAGAGCATACAGAACCTGAATACCCCGAAGGCAGCTGAAATCTGGAGTCTTTTTCCAAAAGGCGAGCTCACTTTTCTGAGTCGGTATGGGTTTTTCTCCACAACCCCCCCCCCCCCCCCGCCGCTGTCTTTAAGGGGAATGAATTCCACACCTAATTAATAGTTTCAAGGCAAGTTGTTAATCAGGTACTCCAAGTGACCACCCTGGATTCCTCTGTTCTTACCCAGGAACGTGATGGAATGGGAAAGCAACAGCGTTACATGTGATAAAAGGAAATACTTTTTTTCCTCTCCCCACCCACCGCGTAATCCCCTGGAATTCAGTTGACTCGGGAAATTGCTGCAGCAAATAGCGTGATGAAAAAAAGCGAAGTTGTGCGAACAAGAATAGCGCTTGTGGTTCTAATAATTACTTTGAAAAATCATGACAGATATCAATTACCGTATTTCGGGGCAAGAGTCCTCACCTCAGGGTGTCTGGAAAGAATTTTTCCTCATTCTTCTCAGTCTTACAGGGAAGCCCAGCTATGACCAACTTTATTTATTTTTTGTCCTTTTCTGAGTTATCAGACGTCTTTCTGACGCCCTAAGATGGGATGCTCGAGAAAATAAGATAAAGGTGTGAACGGAGTATGACAAAGAGGCAAAAAAAGGACTATAAATATAACGGGATGTTTTTTAAGTGGACAGTCTTATTCCCCTTCTTGTTCAGAAACTGTATATTCACTTCAAGAGAGCAGAGTGGCTTAAAACAACTAGAAAACCCAGATATTGGCTTAATATCATAGATTGAGCGCCCGAAACCATTACACGGTGGATAAATATGTCATTTCCAAGTAAATGTCACCTCCAGGTCATGAGTGTGATAGCTATTGCAGGTGCGTAATTATATGCTTCTAAGAGGATTCAGGGTCAGATGCTTTGTAAGTATAGCTCTTTTATTTATTTATTTATTTGCTTTTATTATTTATTTATATGCATTTATTTGTTATTTATGCATTTATTTGTTTGGGACAGAGAGCGAGCACAAGGAGGGCCGGAAGCCGAGGGAGAAGCAGGGAGTCCGATGCGCCCCTGACCCCGGGATCATGACCTGAGCCCACGGCAGGTGCTTACCTGCCTGAGCCCCCAGGCGCCCCTCTAAATATGCTTCTTTTCCCCCATTTCTCAAGCATTTGTTACTTTAGTGCCTTGTATTTATTTCTATTCAGCTTGCCTTATGAGAAGTATATTTCAAAACAGGGATTCCTAGTGTGTGCTAGGATCCTCAGTGGGCCATCCAAGAGAAGACTTTGCTGTGGCTAATATGTCGGGAAATAACGCAAGTCGTATCCCCGGTGGTGACTGCGGTGCACATGAGTGTACTTGTCTCTGAGGCATCACGCAATAAAGAAATCAGTTCAAAAAAAAAAAGAGAAAAAAAAAAAAAGAAATCGGTTCAACTTTTAAATATCCCGCATCTTGAAGTTGGTTGGCTCTGCAGGCCCCCCCTCCCCGTCTTTCCCCCGTGTGTACCACCCAATCCAAATAACAACAGTGATCTTTAGCTTTTCTGGAGAATGACTACTTTCCAAAAGTAGTTTTTAGAAGTGTGTTATGTAGAACTTGTGGATGGTCGATGGACTTGGACTCAACGTAAAGGCTCATTGGTTTGGTATTTCCTTCCAAAACCTGTCTTTCCAGGACTCGGTGACAAGACAACTTCGATATGATGGGTTAGAGACATGAATAAAAGGGAAAAAAAAAAAGAATTAGTGATACTATAAATCTAAGACAAGTTTTTTACATGTATCTGATAGGATCTTCTGATCTGTACTGAAAATCATGGTCCCTTCTCAAAGTGTTGCTTTGACTGTCAGTTCTTATTAAATATCGAGGGATCCCCAAGAAAATCCCAGGGTATGGCTGAAACCGAACTACTTCAAAACCTAATATTAAATGGATTTAATAAAGTAATAAAGTAATTGACTTTGCATCATATCTGGTATTTACAAACACATTTGTCTCCTGGATTCTATTAAAAGCATAAAGCATCATACATTCTGCAGTCTGCCAGAATTTGGAGCCCAGCTTCCAGGCTGCCTGACTGTGTGGCTTGCAGGACATTTCTTGACCTTCCTGCCTCAACTCCCTCTTCTTCAAGATGAAGGTAATTAGAACAGCAACGTCAGAGAGTCCTGCACAGGATTAGAGGATGTGATGCACCTGCCACCCAGTTCAGCGGAGGTTAAATCTTTCATCATAGACTGAACGCTTCTTGAATAGGTTGAGGCCAAGTCACCAAACCTTTACCGCCACCGTCTGTTGAAATCGTGTGTCACCGCTTTAGGGTCTTAGCTGAGCCCTGCCGGCGCCCAGGACCACGGTGGAGGCCAGATACCGGAATGGGAGGCCGGGCCACGCAGGCACAGGTTAGGATCCACGCGATCTTTCCTCCTTCCTTTTCACCGGCTTCACGGGTTCTTCTTTTAGACAGCGCTCTCTGTATCCCCAGCCCTGCTTCTGGAACGTTCACATTGCACCTGCCTTGGCTGCTCCCCGGTCACAGCATCGCTTCGTCTCAAACAGGGCCTGCTGCCATCCAGGGGTGCCACCGCCCTGCCCGGCGAGCGGGGACCCCTCCCTCGCGGGGCTGTGGAAAGACCCAACATGAGCCACCTTCGCCCACGCGGACATGGTCACTCACTTTCTCACACGAACAATTCACACGCCTCTACCTAGGAAATCAAAGGTATTGGACGACGTCCAGGACGTTACAGAGATTGCTCAGGGTTTATCTGATGAGTATTAGTTGGTCAGCAGCGCCCCCTCCTTAGGCCGGACGCTCCTCGACGGCTTGGGCCGGTTCATCTCTTCACCCCGGAGCGGTTTTCATGGATGCGGACACGCGATGGTCACCGAAGGCAGAGTGCGCGCAGGACAGAGGGTCGCGGGGGGACCCACGTGCGCGAGCAGCCGAGGGCGCGTGAAGCTCTAGCTTCTGCAGAGCTTCGCCCTCGTGCGCCTTGCTGCTGTGTTTCAGGAGAGGGACAGTGAAGCTGCGCCATCAGACGTCTCTTGTATCTCGTGTCAGTGCGTGGTTCGCTCTCCTACGGGGCTGTGGGACCAGTCCTCGCCTGATGCAAAGTGTCCGTTCTGTTTAAGGAAGCCAGGGGACAGCAAGGTAGTGCTATGTCTTACCGTAGTTATCAGTTATTTCCTGCTATTTTTACACGTCTGTGTGTGGGTGCCGTTGTGTTTTATTTATTTATTATTTTTTAAAGATTTTATTTATTCATGAGAGACACAGAGAGAGAGGCAGAGGGAGAAGCAGGCTCCCTGCGGAGCCTGAGCCTGATGCGGAACTCGATCCTGGGACCCCGGGTCACGGCCTGGGCCGAAGGCGGCGCTAAACCGCTGAGCCACCCAGGATCCCCACCACTGTGTTTTAAGCTGCAAATGAAACAAGATCACGACGGAGTGCTACGAGATCACTAGGGAGTTGAAGCTGCGGAAAGGATAGGAAGCAACCGAGGCAGCTGGCCTCGCGCCGTCGCTGGGTGCACGCCCGCAGCACTGCCAACGGGCCCCACCGGTCTAGAGCGCATACTTTTGACAGTTTTATTAGACTTTTGTGTTTGGTCAGTGTATTAAGTCCAGCGATTTATTCCTTTCCACTTAAATGGTCTCCCTGTCCGAGGGGTGGAGAGGAATTCACAGCGCCTGCACATAAAAGCCCATTCTGTCCCCTTAGGGATCCAGCCCTTTGGGGACAGGCACCCTGACAGCCCGGCTGGGCAGCTGCGGGGGGCGGGGGCGCCCTGAAGGTGGAGCACCGGGGGTGGGGGGCTGCAGCCCTTGCTGATCCTGGCCCCGCAGGCCACTTGGCAACGGACTTGGGGCGCCTGCCCCAGCAGTGTGCTCTGCCTACCATCTTGAGGTAGTTGAGGCTCCTACAAGACTATGCAGGAGACCGTGCTACCCATTGTTATTTTTCTTGCCCCAAATCAAAGCACTCTTTTTTTTTTTTTTGGAATGGATTAAACACAGGCATTTCATGTGTATTGCTAGAGGCAGGCTTTATAGAGCAAATGTGTAGGAACCGTGGTGCCCTACTCGTAACATGGCCTGCATTCCCCTCAGATAAATATTTTCTGCTTGGAGGGGGAGAGGTGGTGCTGAGGATGGAAGTGTTGAAGTCAGCTGAGTGGCTCCCAGCTGGCTTTGTCATCGATAGAGTATGTGACCGGGGAGCTCTTCCGAGTGCTTTATTCGTATTAATAGTTGCTCATTTGATCTTCAGCAACATGAACCAAGTTACAGATGAGAAAACTGAGACCTGGAAGGTGGTGTACTTTGCCCAGGTGGCAGGCTGGGATTTGAACATGCACAGTGCTCTTTACCACATGTATAAACCAGACTGGGGCCGGGGGATGGGGTCTTTGTAATTAGGTAAAAATACTACAAAATGCCTCATCCTTATAGTCTGTTTTAAATCCTGATCTTGGCCCTATGCATTTCTAATGCGCATAGGTATTTATAGGTGCGTAGGTGTTCACCTTCTCTCTGCTACCCATGCTATTTATCCCAACCTGTGGTGTCACCTTACGCATTCCCCCTCTCTTTTCGGATTCTGTTGATTCTTCCTCCTGAGGACCACACGCATCCATCTTCTCTTTTCCCTCTCTTTAGCTTATTTCCCAGAGGAGCTAAGATCCCCTGTTCTAGGATGTTTTTGTCTGCTCCGTGGCAGACAAAATGGCAGCCCCATGGCCAGGTGTATCTTCATAAAATACAGCAGCTAGGATTATGTCATTTTCCTAGTCAAAAATCATCTTCTATATCAGCATTAAGGTTTACATTCAACAAAACATTTTCCCATATCTTCCATCCAAAGGAATTCTGATGAATATGTATCACTGCCTCTGTTTATAGATGGCATAATGGTAGCTTGATGTGGGTGACTGAATTACTGGCCTGTGGTTATAGGGCTGGTAAATAACAGGACTATTACTTTTCTCTAAAGCTCGACTCACCCCCAGCGTCTGTGGTCCAGGCTCCTGCTGTGATCACTCCTATTTTCTGATGTTTTGGCACCCGCTGATCAGTCCTAGTTCCTGATGCTTTATCATGCCATGTACTTGAAGAGTTACGCAGGTAAACTCGCTGCCCTTGAGCCTCTGCACTTTTGCTACTGATATTTCTTTAGCAGGCAAACTTCTGTTTACTACCCAGGATCCAGATCGTGCCTCCTCCACCAGGAAGACCTACCTGGTCTCACAGAGGAAAGTGTGTCCCTATGTACTCAATGCCTCAGGCGAACAGTGCTCTCACTGAGAGGCCCCACACACTAGGCTGGCACAGATGATCCTTCTCGGGAATGTTTGTTCCTTATCCTGTACTGACTGATGAAATATCTCCCATCTGTTTTTTTTTTTTTTTTCCTGGTAGTATGCCTTGTATCTCACGAAAATGTTATAAAGCAGGGGTCATATTTTATTGATCTCACTGCCATCTGAGGTCCTGGCCCATGGCTGGAGCTGCCTGGTTGACTAAATGAGCTTCGTTGGGACGGTGCATGACGAACTCCAAAGTGTCTTTCTTCTCTGAAGCTTTTTTTGGAGAGCTGCATCTGAGCCTGCTCCTTTGCAGTCACACCTCACAGGGCTTCTTAGGCCACCATTAGTTTTATGTAACAGCTGTTTGATAGCACAGTGAGTGTGTGCCTCTCTCCCCTACAATTCAAGCTTCGGGTGGCAGGTGCTAAGTCTTTTTCATTTTTGTGCTTTCCAAAGCACCTCGCTAACGTCGTTAGGTGCATAGTAGGCACTCAGCAAATGCTTGTTATATAGACTTAACGAGGACTTTGCATTGTTTTCCTCCAGGCCACATTTCTATCATTGAAACAGAAAAAAAAAAAAAAAAGAAATTCAGCCAGAAAAAGGAGTAGAGCTTCAGTTAATGCTGTATGTGATTTCTAAAATAGTTCACATTTTGGGAAAAAAAAAAAAAAAAAACCACAGCATGTGTATATGCCCAAGTAAACAAGTCTTGCAGTTCTTGTGTTTCATCATATTTATTACAGGAACGTGTTATGTTAATTTATTTTAGAATCTTAAAAAATGGCATGTGAGTCAGCATGCTGGGTAGTAAAAACAGCCAACTTTCAGTGGCAGACAAGATGGTGTTCAGACTCTGGTTTGCTTTAGCAATGTGCGGGGAGGGAAACACCCTTCTGGCCTGCTTTCCCTACCTGTTAAATGTGCTTGAAAATTAGAACGTCTCTTCGAAACTTTGGAAATGCCAGAATGACGATACCACGCCCAGAGTGATGCTTCATGTCAGGGGCTCGCCGTGTGACCGTCTGTGGACGTAGCTCCCTAGGTGTTAAGGGCTGGCTGTCTTCAGTGTACCACCAAGACCTAAAGCATTTAAGTATGGAGAATAGGTGGTCATTGGAGCTCCATGGTGCAGTCGGTTAGCATGCGGTACTTCTACAAACATAGGGGTCATGATGAACGGATTAGTCCGTGCTCTGGGCTGCAAGCAGCTGACACTTGTCTGAACCCGGCTTCCGACAGGGAGAATTATCCTCTCTTAGAGCAGGAGTTGCCCAGGTAGGTGGAGCCACAGCTTTTAATTTCTCCGTCTTCCCATCCAGAGGGGCAGCTCGTCCTAGAACTTTGCCCTTGGTCTGCAAACGGCCGTCGGTGCCATCGAGGCTTCATGCATCCTGCTTCCTATTCAGGGGGAGTGAGAGACAAAAAGGAGGAGTAGAGAAAAGGAAGAGGTATGAGAAAGAGGCAGGAGATAGCGCTCCCACTGCCGAATGGAGTCTAAATCCCTTTCTTGAATCACCTGCACCGACTTAGATGACGTGCATGACTCTAGACCCAGAGTCGCCAAAGAAACAGCATCTAGTGACCGATTGAGACCTGCCAGGGTGTCTCCCTGGCCTCTCGGACGGGAGAGTGACTGAACCGGGTCAGGGTTCTGCTAGGAAGGAGGAGGGGATGCGGCTCCCGTGGAGAAGTAGCCAGCAGAGTCCCCCAGGGACAAGAACTCAACGTTTTAATCTTTTTTTTTTTTTTCCAACGTTTTAATCTTTCATTTGATTTTACCCAATGGAATCTAGAAAAAGAAAAAAAAAAGATCGCTGATACAGCAACACTTAGTTTAGGTGTGTAAGACGGAACTGTTGACAACTGTTGATTTCTCTGCGTTTCATTTTCACACGCGAGGACACTAGAACCTACCTCTCATGCTTTGAGGGTGGTTAAAAATAAAACCTGTGGAAGGTCGAGTCCCAGACGCATACGGCTTGCTCTCAGTGGCCGCCCCTGTGGTCTTCTCTTGGGCGGAATCTCTTTATTTCGTCTCCACTCCGGCTCCTATCTCCAAAGCTTCACATCCTGAGCCCAGCAGGTGCCTGAACGCCACATCTAAGTTCACATACCCAAGAGAAAACTTGTAACAGTCTCGGTCTCTAACATGACAGTTTACATTGTATGAAGTTGGCAGTTGTGCAATCGTACAGGATCCTCATAGAAACCCTGTGGTGTAGAAACAAGTCGTGCCATTTTACAGATTTTTTTTTTTTTTTAATCTGCCTCCTCCTCTGAACGTGAGCTTCGTGAGGATGGAGACCCTGCTTCCTTCCTGGCTGTAGCCTCAGCATTCTAGATGGTGTATCGTGCATAGTCGAGTAGGTGCTCGTTCAATTTGTTGAAGGAAGGGAGGGTTTGGAGGGATGTGGGGGCAGCTAGACATGTGACCTGCAGAGGTTGAAGGAGTCTCCTTGTTCATGACCTTGCACTGAAGGTAGAAACCCCCAACGGGGCACCCGGGGGGCTCAGGTGTTGAGCATCTGCCTTGGGCTCAAGGCATGACCCCGGGGTCCTGGGATCGAGTCCCACATCCAGGGAGCCTGCTTCTCCCTCTGCCTGTGTCTCTGCCTCTTTCTCTCTCTCTCTCATGAATGAATAAGTAAAATCTTAAAAAAAAAAAAAAAAAAAAAAAGAAACTCCCATTCTTGGTGGGCTAGTGAGACCCTGCAGAGGCTGCCCCTCATGCGTTGGCTTCATGCTGCTTACTCCACTCTCCCCACCTCTCCATGTGTTCCAGCTGTATAGGCTTATGCAGTCCCCACAGTATCTGTTGCTCTCGCTTCCACAGGGCCTTTGCATATGCACATTCCTAGGCTTATGGCTCTACTTACCTGCTGCCTTCTTATGCCTGGTCATCGCCCCATAGTATCCCTACTTGATTCCGTTGAGATCTTCAGATTCTGGTTCAAACATCACTTCCTTCTGTGATCCTTTGGGATAAATCATTTCTTCTTTATACATCCCCACGTATGAGGATACCTGGTTTTGAATATGTGTGTATTGTATGATTATTTTATGAACACTCTGTTTTCACCAGAGCTTCTTGAAAATACGGGAGGGACTTTTACTCATTATTGTTTCCCTAAAGCATGAGAATGTCCAGCATATTGTAAGTGCTCAGTAAATGTGTTGAATCAGTGCCACCAAGCAGCGTCTTGCCGGCCTGTTTTCATGTGTTTCTCACAAGATGACACTTAGGGTTTGTAGAAAAGGGATTAGTGTTCCTTATTTGTTCATATTTTTCATATGTCTTCTGTAGAACATAAATACTGGAGAAACCACAAAGTCCTCAGGAATGGCTACTGTTTTCCCTGCCTGAAACCCCTATCCCCTTTTCCTTTTCTTATTTTAGGGATCCGATTAGACTTCACCTTCACTGGGCCTCACCTCCACCTCCCTGAAGCTAGAACGGGTGCCCCTCACCTGGGTGGCTCCCGCATCCTGCTAAGGCTGTTGTCACTCATCTGTTTTTCTCATTTGTGTCTCTCTGTGGACCTGAAGAATAGGCTGGGGATGGTCTTGAAGTGTTTTCCCAGTGTTGGCATGGTACTTGGCTTGGGCAGAGCCTGGAGAGATTTTTTTTTTTCCTCTAAATGATTAAATGTATTTCTTGCACTTCCAAGATACCTTCCAGATATCTAAATCATTCCTGGAAAAGCATTCTGTAAACAGTTGTAATTTAATTCAGTGCCTACAGTGTGGCAAACGCATCCTTCAAGGATTGCTTAAAATAATCTACATTTTAGCAATTTTATAATTGTGGTGCATATTGGACGCTGCGTGCAAGTGCCCGGCTGATGAGGATGGGGTTGAAATTCGGCCTGCCCTCTGCTCATGGAGCTGTGTCTGCCCAAGAGGCAGCATTTAGAATTTATTCACAGAGATTCTACCTGTAAGAGTATGGCCTTGGACACAGGAAGAAAATGTCAGAATTTTCTATTTAAATCTCTATTTAAAGTTTTCTCTCAATTTGGAACGCCTAGGTGGCTCAACGGTTGAGTGTCTGCCTTTGGCTCAGGTCATGACCCCAGGTCCCGGGATCGAGTCCTGCATCAGGCTCCCTGCATGGAGTCTGCTTCTCCCTCTTCCTGTGTCTCTGCTTCTCTCTGTGTGTCTCTCATGAATAAGTAAATAAAATCTTAATTTTTTTTCTCGATTCTGAAAACTCTCTACATTTGTCGACATTTTAAATATTTGTAGTGTATTATATTACATATGTGGCATATTGGTACAGTAGTACTAATCTCTAAGTACACGAATACATTATGAATGGGGGGGGGTGTGCTCAAAGGATTGTACTGATGGTGATGCATGAGCAAAGTAATTACGGGAGAACTTTGATTTCACGAATAATTCCAATGTCACGGTCGTTTCCAAGCTGATTTGCAGCTTTTTCTTGAGGTCATTTTCAGATGCCGTAAGCAGGTTGGAGGAGTGAGACTAGGGCTCCTGTGCCACGGCGAGTGTGGGTGCCTGTGTGGGTCATGTGCTCCCCAGCTGCTGTTGCATGTGCTCTAGAGGACAGCGCGTGCCCTGGGGCTGAGGTTTGTTTTTAGGCCCCACTCACGTCCATCTCAGCGTCTTCCTTTCTGGGAAAGCAGATACACTAATTTCAGGATTCATTAGCCAATTCCCCTCTCAGATGAGTAGTTCGTGGTGAGCCTTCTCCTCCTAAAACCAGCTGTGAAGCAACTACTACATTTCTTCGCTGCCCCAGGACATGGTACGAATGAATGGATGGTAGGAGCCAGATCATAAAGTAGACGGACAGGCTTGGACTCAGAATATCCGAGCTGGAATCACGGCCCAGCCACTTCCTAAAATGTGCGATTTGGGCGAAATAATTAACCAATCTTGGCTTCGGTTTTTTTCTTTATAAGTCGGAGATAATGAATTCCAAGATTTGTTATGAGAAAGAAATACGGATAGGTGGAAGTGGCTGGCATAGTTCCACGGAGACGGCGTTAATGGAGTTTTTTGAGTTTCGGATGCGTTAATAGCGGAATCCTTTTCCCCATTTATTAGCAGCAATAAAATCACAACTGTTGGTAGGAGGTCTAATGTGATGATTACTGATTAAAATAAAAGTTTGTTCCTTCTCTATTACGCTAGTTAAAATGTGACTAACTGGTTAGATGATTGGCTAATGGACTAATCTATTTTCTGAGGAAGGAACCACCTCCTAATCTTTTTTGACTGTTATGTAATTGAGTAATGAAACCACGATGGAGCTTCCATTAGTGCCCTGATAGCGCTGAGTCATTCGGGTACCGCGTGGCTCTACAAGAGCACAAATCATTTCTGACCGTAGCGTCTGGGAAGGCAACACAGAGATTTCCATTTTAAATGGATTTCTGTACTCTGCAAAAAAAAAAAAAAAGATTTTATTTATTTATTTGGGAGAGAGAGTGAGCTAATGAGAGAGAGAGAGAGACAGTGAGCACGAGCGGTGGGTGGGGAACAGAGAGAAGAGAGAGGGAGAAGCAGACTCCCCACCGAGGGGGGAGCCCAATGCGGGACTCAATCCCAGGACCCCGGGTCATGACCTGAGGTGAAGGCAGATGGTTACCTAACTGAGCCACCCAGGTGTCCCCTCCCCCCCCAAAAAAAGCATTCTTATAAAGAGAATGACATCAGTTGAAATGGTTCAAAGATGTGTGTATCAACTAAGAAAAATTTCATACATTTGTGGTATTGAACTATGGAGAGATAATCCAAGAAATACAATTGGGACCATTTTATTTATTTTATTTATTTTATTTTTTTGTGTATTTTTTATTGGAGTTTTATTTGCCCACATATAGCATAACACCCAGTGCTCATCCCGTCCAGTGCCCCCCTCAGTGCCCATCACCCTGTCCCCCCGCCCACCTGCCCACCTCCCCTTCCACTACTCCTTGTTTGTTTCCCAGAATTAGGAGTCTCTCATGATTTGTCTTCCTCTCTAATTTTTCCCACTCATTTTCCCTCCTTTCCCCTATAATCCCTCTCACTATTTCTTATATTCCCCCTATGAGTGAGACCAGATGATGATCGTCCTTCTCCGATTGACTTACTTCACTCAGCATCATACCCTCCAGTTCGTTCCATCCATGTTGAAGCAAATGGTGGGGATTCATCATTTCCAATGGCTGGGGAATATTCCACTGTATACATAGACCACATCTTCTCTGTCCATCATCTGTTGAAGAACACTGAGGCTCCTTCCACAGGGGAAGTTAAGGGATTTATAGTATATAGAACTAGAGGATACCCCTCCTTTTTTCCAGTACAACTCGCTTTATATCAGACTAAAAATTTGCAATATTTTTTCTCTTTTCCCACCTTAATTGGGACCATTTTAAAGGTTCTCAAATACTAGGCTGATGAGGACTTCATTCAGATTTTATCTGGTCGGCAGGGGTCATCTGACCAAGGGAATGCTTCGGAGGAGGATTAGGATTGCGAATTGAAGACAAACTTTAAAGCCTGGAGATCAGTCACAAGAATAATGAGCCCGCCCAAAGTCCCAATTCGGGGTGACACGATTTTAGGAAAAGAGAATGGCATGTGAAGAGGCATTTATGGTGAGATTTACAGTTATGGCACTTTTAGGTAGAGGACAAGAGTTTAAAATTCTTTTTTTTTTTTTTTGAATTTAAAATTCTAAACAGAGCCTCTGTAAACAGCCAAGAAAGCCAGTTGCCTAAGCATTGTGATGAACTGAGGTACTGATGATTCTCCAATGAAGCTTTTAACCTATAGTTGTATTAGTCTTAAAAATGTAATGGCTGCTTATTTTTACCAGCAAAGAGGATTTATTTGTTTGGGAATAACCATGAACTGCATTTGGGGAGAGGGAAGCTGTGGCAAAACCGTGGGCATGTCCAACAAAGGGGGAGAACCTTATCTCATGGGGAAGCAGGAGGGAGTTGGGACGGGTTATTTTGAATGAAAGTCCATTGGAGGAAAGAGGGGCTCAGGGTGATGGGGAGTCTCCTAGGGATGGTCCATGTCTTGTGGGGGATGCAGGGTACATCTTCGCTGCTTGCAGCCTGTAACCCATGCCCCTTTCCTGCTGCTTATTCTTCTGTCGGGGTCTGTCTCTGACAGTTCTTCCTGTGGTTGATGTGAGATGATACCCCCCTCCTTACCCCGGTGTCTGTTAGTCTGTCTTCCGTTTATTAGTTTTCACAGGAGCGCGAAGCATAATCAGGAATAGGAGAGCATTACCGCTGTTTCTGTGTTCAGAATCACTTGTTACCTTTATTCCTGACACATACACTGTTTCCCTTATTTTACTGTCCAAAGACCTGGGAGTGTAGATGTATTAATGGAGTCTTCATTTTTCCTATTAGAATAAAAAAAAAAGATGATATACCTCCCATGCGGAAAAGGGACCTTAGGAACTGTGCAGAAGGAACAGGTGCCAGAAATGTTGTGGGACCTGCCCAGGGCTGCCCGGGCTGTGGGGGAGGAACCTTCCATGTGGCTCAGGGGTCCGGGCTCCATGTGAGGGTCCCCCAGAGACTTGGTGCTGCCTGGTCCAGCCTGCTCCAGGCCCCAAGAGCCTTTTCCTTTCTTTTTCTTACCATTTCATAGTGTTTTCATTGCCATTTGAAGGCATCTCCCTGAAATTCATGGAATTCTATATGATGTATCTTAGTTGTTTTGTTTTTGTTTTGTTTTGTCTTTAGAAAATGCTCGTGAGTTAACGGTGCTCTTCTGGGCTCCGTGGAAAGCCAGGTGAACATGCCCAGGCCTTAGCTTCCCTGAGTCTTGTGTTTTGTACGTTGAGGTTTTTATCCTGTGCCCCTGGGTAATAAAATGTTTTAAGTTCTCTCTCATAAAGTCTCCATTATTACTTAGAAGGTTCCTGTTTTGTTTTTAATTCTGGCCAATAGTTTTGGCTCTCACAGAGAGGGAAAGGAGATTCACGTGTTGTTTGTCCTTTCCGAGAAGCTCTAATACACGGATTTTCAACTCATACGTGTAACATTCTTTCAAGAAGGAGCTATTATTATAGGAGCTCCTGCGGGGCTCAGTGGGGTTAAGCCTCTGACTCTTGATCTCAGCTCAGGTGTTGATCTCAGGGTCATAGGTTCAAGCCCCACATTGGGCTCCACATTGGGCGCAGAGCCTACTTAAAAAAATGTGTGTATGAAAGAAAGGAAGGAGCTGTTCTATCTTTTAATTTACAGATGAGAAGGCTTCACAGTGACTAGCCTCCTCACTCTAAAAGGTAAAGCCACGTTTGGAATTCGTATCTTCCATAAAATAAACCATTTCATATTGAGACATGACGTCATAATAGAAAATGAAAGCCATTCGGAGAAAAACAGGGTATCAAAAGGCCTGAATGAGCCTATGAGAATCAATTGAAGAAGAGGTAATTATCTCGTTACTACTTCATCAAGAAACTTTTTTATGACCTCAGAGGTGATATCCTCTCGGAGAAAAATCAAATGCTAGATCTAGGGGCACCCGGGTCGCTCGGTGGTTGAGCACCTGCCTTCAGCTCAGGGCATGACCCAGGGTGCTAGGATTGAGTCCCACGTCGGGCTCCCTGCATGGAGCCTGCTTCTCCCTCTGCCTGGGTCTCTGCCTCTCATGAAGAAATAAATAAAATCTTAAAAAAAAATACTAGATCTAGATAGCTTAACCAGAGTAATTTGTGGTTGGAAGTGACTGCTTCAAAAGGCCCTTACAGAGGGATTGGTGGCCACGTATCCCCCACTATTCCATGATTGGAAAATTGCCTAAGAACCGGGTCTTAAATGTTTCTTTCTGTGTGTGTGTGTGTGTGTGTGTGTGTGTCTGAGGGTTTCTCAATTTAATATTTCTGTCACTGAATTCCGTTTAGAAGTAAAGCTGATACACATTGGCCATGTATAACATAGATGAACCAAGGTTTCCCCGAAGGAAGGATGTTAAGGACGCCCCTGCCCTGGAGAAGCTCCTGATGCGCCTCTCTGAAACCCGGTGTATGCAACTCTCCTGATTTGAAAACCTCTGGGGTAAACAATTTCCAATTTCCATTTCAATGGAAAAATATTAATTTAACTTTAATTTAGAACAAGGTCAGTTCGTGCGAGTGACTTTCTTTTAACTTGAAGCATAATTAACATCCAATACTCCGTTAGTTTCAGGTGCGCAACCTATTGGTTCGCAGTCCGTGCGTTCCTCAGGGCTCACCACGGAGCGTGTGGTCCCCGTGGCCCGCTGGCGTCACCGCGATACTATCTATATTCCCCGCGCTGTGTTTTTCATCTCTGTCACTTACTTATTTTGTAATTGGACCTTTGCACCTCCTAATCCCCTTTCGCTCTTTCTCGCCCATCCCCTCACCTACCTCCTGTCTAGCGGCCCTTGGTTTGTTCACGACGTTTAGGGAGAAGCCCTGCTCAGGGTTGTACTTGGGCAGAGGACACATCGGCTGCCTTAATAACCACTCAGTCCAACACTGTCTATTGCCTGTTCAGCCTAAGACCTTCCTGAAACCCCTTGAAAATTATTTGAGCTGCCCAAGAAGCTCTTTAACTCAATAAAGTGAAAAAGAACAACAACAACAAAATCTTGTATTACTTCCAGGATCTTAAGGAGGTATAGCCTTATGGTGCACAGTGGTCTTTTTCTTCCACAAATCTTAAATCTGTGTTCAGTTGAGAAGGCATAATTGTAAGTAAATCTACTTAAATTTACAGGCTTGACTTTTCTGCATAGACCACTTTGGGAAGAACGTAATGGAGAAGAAGGAAGGACACATAATATTAAAGTGTTATCAGGGTTACATGCTCAGATGATCGTGTTCTTTGGTGCAGAAGTTTTAGAGGCGACTACGTTCTCACTTAATTCGGATGATGTTTTATGTCATTCACGAAATCTCTTCCATCCAAGAAAATGTCTGGAAAATAGTAGCACTTTCAAACAAATTTTCTTGTTGCCCACTGACCTTTCTACATACTCCAGATACTCTAAAAGAGCAAATCAGACAAATAACCATTAATTCCCTCATTATGCTTAGGAGACTAAGTGTTAATATGGTTCATGGTCTTTCACTGATCACAGATATAGTAGGTAACTTCTTGCCTATTTTATTCATTTGCCTACTTCTAATAATGTCAAATGTCAAAATTTTATTTTTTTTTAAATGTGTGGAGAGTATTATGCTGTTGCATAACAGAAAGAATAAAGCTAAAAATAAACCAGTGCCCCGAACTGGAAATAAGTAAAAAGAACCTTCAGTTGCACAGCAGTTCCCATGGCATTACCTTCCCTTTTGTGTCTGCCGCTGGTTTAATTTAGTTGTTTGAGAAAAAGTGTCTATTGCTGTGTTTAAAATTTCTAATGACCACGATGGGTAGCGGAGTGCCCGGGTCCAAAGGGTGCTTGCAGAGCAGTGGTGGCGCTGACAGGTGGCGGCGCGTCGACAGCCCCGGTCCCCTCATGTTCCATCGCCGGCAGAAGCCTCGGGAAGGCCCCACTACCCGGTTCATTAAATGCGTGGCCTCCCGGGTGTAGACAGCGCCGTGTTGGCCCTCCTTCCTCCGAGGGGCCGCTGAGGCTGTGCCCTCGGGGTTCGCCTGCCTTCAGCTCGGGAAGAAGGCCCGGGCAGCTTTCATCATGTGGGTTGAAACCACCTAAACCTGAACGAAAGGGATAGCATTTCTTCTTTCCTTTTTTTTTTTTTTTTTTTTTTTAATACTTTTTTTTACTGACGTTCCATGGACCTGAAACTTGACGTTCCTGTCCTGCTGGCGCCCAAGTGACGCTGCCCTTCCTCGCCGGCCAGCGCCAGGGTGACAGCGCGTCATGTTAGGAGCATCGACGGCTCGGGCAGGTGTCCTTGCACATGGTTTACGGTTAATATCTCTGGATTTTCAAAGGGCCAGTTTTGTTTTTTTTTTTTTTTGTTTTTTTGTTTTGTTTTGTTTTGTTTCCCTTTTGGATCAAAGCTTTCTTTGGCCACTTCCTTATAGTTTAATTCATATGCATTTCCTGACTGCGCTTCTTAGTCCTCGTTTCTTTCCTTCTATTTATTTTTAATTTTTTAAAAAATATTTATTTATTTACTGCAGAGAGAGAGAGGGAGAGCGAGCGCACATGCAGAGGGGAAGGGCAGGGGCAGTGGGCTCCATCCTGTGACCCTGAGGTCAGGACCTGAGCTGAAACCCAGACCCAGAATCTGGTGCTTCACTGACTGCACCCACCCAAGAGCCCCTGTCGTCATTTCTTTTCTTTCTTTTTTTTTTTTTTTTTTTTTTAAATCCTTATTACAGCCCACTTGGATAAACTATTTTGAAATAGTAAAGATGGATTGGTGCTATTATAAATCACAATGCTTTAAATGTGGTTCACATTTTTAGTAATAAGTTCAAAATTAAAGGATTTATCTGAAGTGAAATTTTATTTTCCTGATTTTTAAAGTTTGGAAGAAATTCTTGTTTGTAACCATTCTGTATTTCTAAATGTTCTAATGACTGCCTCAGACTCGGGAGGCAAAATGTTCCTATTTTTTTTTTTTTTCCTCTTCAACTTGAATGCTAAGAACTTGGATTTTTAAATGAGCTATTTGCCAGCAGATGACGATTCATTGCAGATAAAAGAGAAAGCAAGTACAGTAAAATCTGTGTTTGCTAACCAGCAAAGTCTGGAAGATCGCATTTTTGAGATTCCCCAAGCAAAATCCTCAAACCAATAAATGTATAGTCGGGTGGCTTCGGTGCAGTTAGATCAGAGTTGCTAGAGATTTGTATACTTGTTGCAAAAAAACATATATATGTATATATGTATATATATACCTGTGTAAAATTGTGGCATTCCCATCCCTCTGCCATACTGTATTTCCAAAATACAAAAGGAAAAGGGGGAGGCCAAAAAAAAGGGGGGGCAACAGGCATTGCCTCCACGTCAACTGTAATCTATATCCTGTCTTCATAATGTATCTCTTAACGACCAAAAAAATCATATCCTCATATCCCTATATCCCAAACCTTTGTAAGTTATTTAGATTTTGGAACATGTTTTCCCATAGAAACAATGTTGTAAACATTGGTCCTGTTCCCAGGCCAGCCGTGCGGCCTATTTAATCCATATGTATCTAAGATACGGTTCCGTCGTTTGCTTGAGTGGTGCATCCTCAAGGCATATGTGCCAGAAGGAGAGCAGTGATGGGTATTTTCTCTCCGTTTTCTGGAAAGAAAATGGTCCCATAGGAAGTTTCAGCAGAGCTATTCCATATCTGGGCCTTGCTCTGCTTCCAGAGCCTTCCCCCACCTGGAGTGAAGGCCAAGCCCCTGCTGGCGCACCTGCTCCTTAAAGGGACGGCACTTCGCCTTCAAGACGCGCTGTCACTCGTGCCATTTTGACCCCTTTGTGGCTCCGGACTTTCTGATGGGCCTTGTTAACCTTGACTTCCTAGATGACCACATAAGAAACATTAACAATATAAAATCTAAAAAAAAAAAAATGATTTATGAAGTATGACAAGAAAAGTAGGGTATAACAGATACCTTGATATCTTGATATGCTGCTGGCTCTCTAAGGTCTGAGGGTTTACTTATGATTTTTAATTTTTTCATCGTGTCCCACCTTCAGAATGCTTCATTTGCATAAAAATTTGTGGGTTATTTTTCTTTTTCTTGCCCCGCCCCCTCCCCCCACCCCCATATCCCTCACAGTGATGCTTGCAGAGCCTTTGCAGAGGGGAGGAGTGCTGTGTTGGGAGGTTGACCAATATTTAAGTTTGCAGACTGGGGTTGTGTAAGGTCTTACTGTTTTTGTTTTTGTTTTTTTATAAATTTATTTTTTATTGGTGTTCAGGTCTTACTGTTTTTCAACAACAAAATCATTCAGTGCTCCGAGTTGTGTTACATTGCGTAGGGCCGCTGCCTTTGGCCTGTTGTGATTCCCACCCCTGCCCTGCCGGGGGTTCTCAGGCCTCCCGCCCGCGGACTCCTCACAGCCACTCTTAAGAGATTTCTTAAGAGAGATGAACCCTCCGCATTGCTCTGACCAGTAAGAATGTACACTTTTTTTTTTTTTAAGAAAAAATTTTTTACATATGAACAAAAACCAAATTCCATTATAATGACATTGTCTTAAGCCGTATTTCAAGTGTAGGAATAACTGTTCTGTTTCCTTGTGTTTCATTCAGAGGAGGCCACGTGCTTTTTGAGGTGATGAAAGAACACAACAGCATTTGTGAGATTATTTAATACCTCATTTTGGACATTTTATCTATTTCACTAAATTGAAAATTCTTGTCTTCTTCAGTAACTATGTGTTGATTTCATGATTTCTTTCTATCTAGAAACAAATACAAATAGAACAAAATAAATTCTGTTTTAAAAATATAGATTTCCAATGCACTTGTAGGTCTTCGGTTTTGTTTACATTGTTCATTTTGCTTTTTTAAATTATTATTTTTTTTAAGAACTGTGATGTGATGGCCAAAAATGTGAACTTTTCAGGCCCAACAGGGGGAGCCAATTCCATATTCTATTGAGGTTGCTTGGCATTGTTGCTGTTGCTGATTTGTCAAAGCCAAAATACTGTCTTTGCCTTGGACATTTACAAAGCCCCATAACGGACACTCTTCATAAAAAATGATGCAGTATTTAGAAATACAGTATTTTATACTGATTATCCTTTAATCTGTAAAACTAAAATTATTAATCTATGATGGTCATGCTTAGGAAAGTGAAGAAAAGGTCACTGTTTTCAAGTATATGGTATTTTTTCAAATGTATGATATTTCTATTCAAGATAATTTTATAGTCTTTTCACAAAAATCAACGTAGAAAATACAGAACATTTTACCGCCCACAAAAGTCCTTTGGATAAATATATTGTGATTAGGTTAATAAAGATGGAAAATACTTTTTCTGCTTTTTGTACTCATTAAATTTATAAAATAATTGAAATTACATGATGTGGTTATGTGGAATTTTTTTTTAAAACCCACATACCTTGCTTTCTTTAAAGATTTTTGACTAAATTCAGCATCTGCAATGAATCATTTAAGGTGGTTTTGAATTTCCATGATTGTTTGGGTCTGTGTTCTATTCTCAAGAAAGTGAAGGGGTTTTGCTTGTTTGAATTAGGGCAGCGTATATTTTGGCATAAAACACTCTCAGGGATTAGAAAAATTTTCAGTCTGGTATTTACATGTGTCTTGACAAAGGACGTGGATTCGTACAAGGACATTGTTGTTACAGTTGAGAATACATGTTTTATAATTTGTGCAAGTACAATTTTTAAAAATCTCGTTTCACTACTTATCTACATATACTAATATTCTAGGTGATAATGTATGATAATTGTGTTTGGATTTTCTCAAATTTAGACATATGCACACACAAATACACAGCCTTGTGGTTCTCAAGTACAAAAACACTTTGGTCTTTATTTGTTGTTTTTTTTGGTGGTGAACACAGTAAGACGTTTATTAGGTGCTAAATACCTAATTAATTGCTTTTTCAAATTTCAAGAGAAGTAAATCTCAGCTTACTGTTTCATTTTAGCAAATAAGGAATTTTACATATATTATTGCTTATAAAACTCTTGCTTTTTTGCTTTTTTTTTTTTTTTTTTGACTTAGACCTTGTGCCTAGAGGTTCGTTTGGAATATTGTTATACTGTTAAGAGCCTAAAATACAATTAACACTTGGTGAATTTGCAGTTTAAAAAAATTGTATCTGCTACTGATTTTCTAGTTGAAAGATTAATCCTCTAATCTTTGGACTGGGTCAGTGGATAGTACCACTGGCCGCGTAGAACCTTCGTAAAAGGTAGATGAATGAAGGGGTGCATGGGCGAACTCTTCCTGGCTGCAGACCTCAAAGAGTCTATTTACCAGTTTTAAATTAGATGTCCCCTGCCCTGTTTGCTCATAAAGTTGTATGGGAGAGCTTTAAAAATTACAACTCTTTTAGGGACAGCCGGGTGGCTCAGCATCCGATTCTTGGTTTGGGCTCAGCTCGTGATCTCATGCGTGCGTTGTGAGATCAAGGCCTGTATCGGGCTCCACGCTCTGCTGGGAGTCAGCTTGAGGATGCTCTCCCTCTCCCTCAACCCCCCTCCCCTCACTTGCACGCACATTCTCTCTCTCAAATACATAATCTTTTAAAAATCATAGAGAGTTTACAATTGTGATCTCATGGATAACGATGACACTGCGCTTTTATAATTCAGGATATTGACTCTTTGGGATAGATCTTTGCAATCTTAAGAAAGAGGTAAGCAGTGTGTGGCCTATTTAAAGTTTCAGGATAGGAAGGCCCCCTTGTTGCGGTGAATCCTGTTTGTGGGAACGGCCACGTAGATTGATGTCTGCTAAAATGAGATCCCTGTTTTATCCAATTACCCTTTTGTTCTTCATGCCTCAGGATGTCATTTTGCCCCAGTGGCCAGGCATCAAGGGGGCCTGCTAACTCTGTTGTGCTTGCTACTTATGTAACATTAGTTCCAGACTCTCTGCTTTTAATTGAAGTGCTACACACTTAAATCCTCATGCCATGAATTCTAATTCCCTCGGAGAGCTGAGGAAGAGAACTCTATCGAAACCTTTCTCAAATAACATTTACTTTAAATTGCTGATAGTATTTTGATTAATGAGATATTAATAAGGATGATGTGTTTTCATTTGTAAATAAGAATTGAGTTTTTAAAAAAAATTGTTTAAAAAGACCGTTTTAGAATAATCCTATCCCTCATGAGAAAAGTTGTCTTGACAACAGTACCATTTATAATTAGAAATGATGAATATTTTATTTCTCAAAGGAAAATTCTCCCTAAGTATGCTAGAATGCTAGACAGTGATTGGGCTAAATGCTCATCGCGGTCAATCATTTCCAATGTAAAAATATACTGTATATCAACTTTTTGACTTAGTAAAAAGAGGGCTTTACTTTTAGCTTAAGGAAAGGATTTTCATATGAGGAATCTGTGAGGTAAGGAAAGCAGGTATTGTTGACCTCGTTTTACAGAAAGATTTCATATCTAATAAGTGGCAAAAATAGAACTGGAGAAATGCAGATTAGTTCTTTCTTTTCATCATTTTGCCAAAGGGTGCAAAGCATATGACACATTTTAGAATTGTGCTTTCACTCACATTATAATCTATTTTTTCATATCCTAGAATTTATATCTTTCCCATTTGTAATATTTTATTCTCGAGTATATGAATGAAGTCTTCGCTAAAATTAAAATATCCAATACAAATGTCAGTCCTTTTATTGAGTGCTCATGATTTAGGTGAATGACTATTCAAACTGAAAGACAAGATTGAAACTTCATTTTATGCAGTCATTTGTTAAATCAGTTATCAGACATCTATCCAGTGCGTACTACATGCCAGGCAGTGTGGACTGTTCAAGTTAAATAGGACACAGACCCTGTGGGAGGGATGGACGGACATCCATACAGAAGAGTGGCTGCCCTTCAGAGTAGTGCGGCCGAAACTGCAGCATGATGTTGGGGGTAGAGCTTTTATTTACAGACAAAGGGTTCGTGAGAGCTGCATGGAGGAGATGACCCTTGAGGTGGGTCGTGAATGGGGAGCTGTATCTGTAGAGGGAGGTAAAGCTGGGGAGTGGCATCCAGTAGAGGGGGTGATAGGTGCGATCCAATGGAGTGAGGGAACAGGACGGAAGAGCAAGTGATTGGAGAATAAGATGGAGTGTTAAACGGGACCTGACCCCAGAAGGTCTTGTGTTTTTGAAGCCAACATTTATCATCCAGTGAGGTCGGTTGCCTTACCATGAATCCACTGGCTTATTGAATTACGCAGTTGTTTATATCTGATTACATGTGATCTGGAGCTTGTGTGGTTAAAAACTCACATATTCTCATCATCTGTGTGAGAGTGGTAAAGATCCGTTCACTTATGGAAATCTTATAACTACGTACAATTAAAGCCAAATAGACATATTATATCGTCCAGTCAGATGTGCATTTGAAAACTCCAATGGATATATCCTCATGAAGAATTTAAAATGCAACTGGCGTTGCATGGGATATTTTAGTTTTATACTGAGCGAGGCCTGCTTTGAATAGAGGTTCACTGGTTAGGTTCTGTTAATAAAGATGTGGAATTTAATTAAGTCTTCAGGGCGGATTTAGGGAGCATGCCCTTACCAGCCCCCTTGGAGGTCAGCCATGTTGCTTATTGTAAGGCATGGAAACAGGTGTAGTGGCTTTTCATATTTCCGATTGATTGATGATTGATTTTTCACTGAACAGGAATTTATTAGCCTCCAGGTCTCATTAGAGCACTTCTCATCCTGCAGAATTTCAGAGATCTTAAACTGATGTGTAATTACAACCGTGATATTTTTATTTTGAAGATAGGAAAAGAGAGTACATTTCGTAGAAGTGAAAGAAATCAAGCGATCCTCTATCTGTTTCCTCCTACATACCAAGCTGTATTAGTAGGAAATGCCAGGTTGTTTAACTGTGAATATGGTGTCCCCAAAGAGTGTACAGTCCCTTGAAAGGACAAGCATGCAAACCACATGGAACAGCAGTGGTAGTAAGTTAGAGATATATTTGCTATCTGTGTGGGCACAGATGGATGAGATGTTCTTTCTGTCTTGTGGAGACCTTCTAGAAAAGTACTTAAGTGTGGATCTGAAGAGAAAAATTACATGTTCCCGGAGCTGAGGACCAGGGAAGAGCATTCCAGCTAGATGCAAAGGCAGGAAAAAAGCACAGGGACCTACAAAGGGGAAGAGGAGACACATTGAGGAGAAGTGGTAGGAGATGCACGTGGAACGAGGAGTGTGAGGGACCTTGCATGACGTGCTGCAGAGGTGGGGCCTCCCCGGGGAGGCCGGAGAATACCTGGAAAAGGTTTATTAGCAGGGTCGTGACGTCTTGAAATCTGGAAACTATAAAAAATGATAGGAGGGCAGGTTTGAGGGACTGGGGTCTCTTTGGTAGGGTTTGAGCTGTGAGGGTAGAGGAAGACTCTTGTTCAGTCTCGTGTCACCGGGTTCTAGTGCAGTACATTCCTCACCACTACTCAGCACATTCTGTATGCATTGAATGAGAACTGCTGCTCTTCCCTTAACCCTTCATTAAAAGTCCAGCTATATATGTTTTTAAAGATTTTATTTATGTATTCATGAGAGATACAGAGAGAGAGGCAGAGACACAGGCACAGGGAGAAGCAGGCTCCATGCAGGGAGCCCGACGTGGGACTCGATCCCAGGACTCCAGGATCACGCCCTGAGCCGAAGGCAGGCACTAAACCACTGAGCCGCCCAGGGATCCCATCCAGCTAGATTTTTACCAAAAAAAAAAAAAAAAAAAAAGTCATAATAATGAGATGAAAGAGCATGAGAAAGAGAACTGTGGATTGAACTAAGGACAATCAAAGATGCTTGCTGGTGAAGAAAGGAGAGGAGTTGTGCTGCCCCCTAGGAACCTCACCTCCTGGGGTCCGTGGCCATGTGGACTCCCTGTAGTTGAGTCTGTTTGGCCGTGTGACTGGCCTTGGTTATTGAGACATGAGCAGGTGAGAGGCAAGCAGAGGCTGGATCAACACTTGCATTTTGGGGATTGTCCTCTTGGAATGCTTGAGGTTAGAGCGAGCCTTCACACAGTGGCCCCCCTGCCACGAGGAAACCCACGGAGTGATGGGGAGAGGCCCGTGTGGAGACACCCGCAGATCCCCGACCAGCAGCCCCAACTCTACACCTGGCCGCGTCCAGCCGCCCGCCCCCCCACCCCCGCCCCCCAGCACTCCAGCGACTCCAGCGACTCCGTGTGAAGAGCAAAAGCTGCCTGCAAACGAACCACAGAATTTGAGATAATGATGGGCTGTCATTTAAAGTCCCTAACGTTTGGGATGCTTTGTTACGCAGTGGCGTGTAACTCAAAGAGGAATCCAGAAGGATTATGATGCCTTCATTTAGCTACGAACAGAAATGCAGGAGGTGGAGCCCCCTCGCTAGGCCCCCGGACCCAACTGAGCAGAAGAACCAACCCTTTTACTGCCATTTGGCAGGTGGCAGCTCCTCAGAACTGTGGGCTGGGGCAGCCTTGAAAGAAAGCCACACTCAGGACGTGGTGTGCTCTCTAATCACTGCGAGACTAGAACCTTCCAAATAGCCTTCTTTCTTTATTTCTGCTTTTGATCATCATAGGCCTTGCGACCTAACATGCCGCATAGCGACGGGACTTGTAAGCACCCGCACGCAAACACACAGAGCCCCCAAAGGAAGACAGGGTATTTGTTGCGCTGAAATTAGGTAGATTACAACACAAGGGAAAATAAAAGAAGACTGAAGTTCTGCAGCGGGAGTCAAGAAGCTGAAATCAGTGAACAAACTTCAGAAAAATAGGGTAATCCAGGCTTATCCTTTAGATTTCGCTCAGTCTAACACGTGCGGAATGCCACGTATGGGGAGGTTAGTCACCCACACGGATCACATACTTGGGCTCAAAAGTTTGGGTTTCCATTTAAATGAGAGGCAAATAGTGTGTTTGGGGACGGGTTACCCTTTCCTGGTGAAAATGTACAGTCGACAAGTCCCAAATAAGTTACAACGGCCGCGTAGGATGGACTTACACTTCGTTGCGCCAGACTTTCAAAGCCCTAATCTCCTCCCCATCGTTTCTGCATAATTCTTACACCTCCGTGGTATCAAAATCTCATTTGGCCAAGAACCAAGCCCCTAAAATCTTGGTGATCATGGAGGGGAAATAAAAAGAAAGAGGAAGAAAAGGAGAAAGTAAAATGGTGGAAATGAGTTAAGTCAGTGAAAAATGACGATGAGAGGAAAATTCTGTTTTTTGTTTTCAGCTCCAGAAACTTCAAGCAGCAGGGGGCAGTACAACATTTTGAGTCTGAAACAGAAAGGCCGTCTGGTTGGTCTGGTTGGTGGAGAAAGACGTTGGCCTCTCCCAGGAGGCATTCTTGGTTAATTTTTTTTTCTTATGCAAAAGACTCTCTTTGATCACACTCTTTTTTTCTTGTTCTCACAATCCTGCAAGCGCAGGACCAACACTAGTGGTGAAGGAGGCCCACGCATTTAGATAGAGGAGTAGCCCTTGCTCCTGTGTCCGCGGAGGCGGTCGGTGGACCCTGCTCCCACGCACAGTGTGACACCACGTTGCTTTTTAAGTCCCTTTCCCTCTCGGTAGGACTTTGAGAATCCCAACGGGTGGAGAAGAGGGGCTCCCCTCGGCAGGCGGAGACTAGTGGCAGGTGAGGGACCCGCGGCCCACGTGCAGTTTCTCTTCCCCGCGGTTTGTCCCATCCCCGAGCCTCTGGCGCTCCGACGAGTCACTCCGAAGGGTCCCCCTCCCGGGGAAGTCCTCGCGCCCCTGCCTCTGTGCCCCGGGGATTGCCTCTCCTGCACAGCCATGCCTCCAGCTTGCAGTCGCTTGTGCAGAACTTCCATCAGGTTCCAGATGTGGTGACGCTTCCGGTTTCCCCGCAACCCAGGCAGCTGCGCCCCTGCCCGGTCCTCCCAGGGGCCAGGGGAGAGCGCGCTGTGCGCCTCACGTAGCTTACGCTTCTCTATCTCCTGCCTGATTATTATTTTTAATACGATTTGAATAAGATTTGCATTTTCCTCACAGGGCGGTCAGTTCCTCAAGTGCAGAAATTCAGCCTCCTGACCCGTGCACACGGCACGAACGAATCGTGCATGTTTGAGTCAGAGTGGTTGGGTCAGTACGTGCACCCTTAACCTGTCCTGCATCCGGGAACTCAGGAAGGTGGAGGGGGAAGGCAGGGGACTCAGTTTGCTAGGGACCTAGTCACGTGTCCCGGACTCCGGGTTCTCGGAGTCGATGCTCTTCAGGCCGCAAAAGCCCGGTAGTGGGTGCTAGTGCATCCGTCCGTGCGGCCGAGGGCGCGAGGCTCGCTGGCAGGAGCTGGTCCACGCTCGCGCAGATGGTGTGCGACAGACGTGGCATTTCACACCACGGCCCAGGGTGTTCTCTCTGCGGAGCAGACGGTGATTCATCATCCACTGTGTGCCACGCTCTGCGCTCTGCACTACGGACCGTGCATTGAACAGAACGCGGTCCCTGTCCCGGGCAGGCCCACACTCCAGCGGGGCGGAGGTGACAGTGACTATGACGAGTCTGAGTGGTAGGTGCTTGCCGCGGGCGCTGGGGGTGCACGCTGACAGGGACCCGCAGCTCTGCCTGGGAAGCGGGGGGCGGAGAGGGTGCCCGAGGGCGGGAGGGAGGCTGGAGGCACCGCCTGAGGGGTGGGCTCCAGGGCGGGCGTGGAGGCCCAGCCCCCCGGAGCCCGGCTCTGACTCTTGGCTGTACGTGATCTCGACTGAGAGCCCAACTGCTTCCCAGTCTCCGCCGCTGCCTTTGCAAATTGGACGCATCACCTCGGTCCAGACGCACGGCGGGGAGTGCAGGACAGGTGCCGGAGGAAGCCCGGGCCTCCGTGTCCGTGTCCCGTTTCTGCACGTCGCTGTGCTTGTAGAGACAGTGGGAAGGCACTTTGAAATAGGTGGACTTTTCGTGTTGACACGTGACGTAGTTTCAAGGTGCTGATTATAGACCTGCACGCACATGTGCATAAATAGCAAATGTGTCTATTTCCTTGCATGTAATTGAGTGAAATTCTGATGCCGTAAGAAAGTTCCCACGCTTTTCATTTTTCTCGCATTAACTAGCATGAAATAAAAATGATTTTGTCATTCTTCATTGAGTCATATTTTGGGGAGTTTTGAGAATACATCTAATGTCGTGCCATTCCAAAGACATTGAGGCTTCTAACAGCAGATTCAACGTTATTATCATCAGGAGTTCAGAATTGCACCATTTATTAATTGTTTTTTTTTTTTTTTCATATAAAACTTTTTTGTGCTAGTTTATAAACCAGTTTCCTTGGTTTTCAAGTAGGGACAGATGTCAAAAGTATGGTGTCAAAAGTATGAAATCAAGTTTGCTGGAAGTCCTATTTGAGGTTCTTTTAAGTTAAAAGACTGAATATTCTTCTCTTTTTTTTTAGAGAACAAAAGAAAGGAGGAGGGCAGAGAGAGAGAGAGAGAGCGAAGCTTAAGCAGATTTCTCCCCCAGCAGGAAGGCTGATGTGGGGCTCGACCTCACAACCCTGAGGTCGTGACCTGAGTCAACATCAGAGTCCTGTGCTTTTGGGCTCCATGCTCAGCGGGGAGACTCTCTCTTCCTTCCCCCCTGCCCCCCCCCAAATAATCAAATAAATCTTAAAGAGCCAGATGTTTAACGGATGGAGCTGCCCAGGCACCCCAAAAGAGTGAATATTCTCATTACAGTGAGGTTACCCTTACGTATTTCACAAACAAGTGAAAGTTCTCAAATAAGATGCCAGTGAAATTATGCATGTGCTCAAGTAAGAATTCCCCGGGCCAGAAACCCGTCCACACGCTTTACATCTCTACTTTCTGTCTCCGAGTAGAGCAATGTGCCCTCTTTCATTTAGAACGAATCTAGATTTTCCTTGATGTGCTCTGGTTTCTTTCTCGCCAATTACTTCTATTTCTCTTTCACTTTTAACTTACTACTTTTTATGACCTTTTTTCCTTCTGCCTGTGAATATGGTCAAGATTCTTCAGTCCTTAGGAAAAGAAAAAGGAAACAGCAAATAAAATCTCCCTTTTCCCAGTGTTTTTATAGCTTTCCACTCTACAGCCAGACATCTGAGTATAATGACTTATTTGCTTGATCGGCTACCTAATTTCTCATTAATTTTCCAATCCACTACGGGAAACCTCTGCCCTTTGCTGCATTGCTAGTGCTCCTTTTATACCCGAATCATTGGTAATCTCCCCAGTCCCCATTTACCAAATGCAGTGACCCAGTATCAGTCATCTGCTACATTGGACATGATTTACCATCATCTTCTCACGCACACATCCGTGTTTCCTTGGGTTTTTCTTTTTCTTTTTTTCCCATTCCGTATGTGCTTTCTTTCTTTCTTTTTTTTTTTTTTTAAAGAAGTCTGCCCTTTTATTTTTTTTAATATATATTTTTTTTACATTTTTATTTATTTATGATAGTCACAGAGAGAGAGAGAGAGAGAGAGAGAGAGAGAGGCAGAGACACAGGCAGAGGGAGAAGCAGGCTCCATGTACCGGGAGCCCGACGTGGGATTCGATCCCGGATCTCCAGGATCGCGCCCTGGGCCAAAGGCAGGCGCCAAACCGCTGCACCACCCAGGGATCCCTCCGTATGTGCTTTCTTGACAAGCTCACTAGTTTTCAAGTTTTAAACTACTACCCTCCACTGAGAACCCTAAAATGTAAACCTCCATCCCAGAACGGCAGAGTATTACATGCAAATAGCACACAAATTTGGATGAAATATTAGCAACTCCAATTATCCTATTAATATTAGCAACTCCAAGCTCTCTGTGCTAATCATCTTCTTCATCCCCATCAACAGTTTGCTCAGTTCCCTGTATTTTCTTTTGCAGTTCCCAGCACCTTCATTCTCAAAGTCACCTAGGGACGTAAAGTCACCTGGGTGTCAGACTCAGACTTCAGTCTCTTCCCCTCAACCAATAAACCTTCATCTCTGACAGTTTGCCTCCTAATTGCTTCTCAAGTCTTTCTCTTCCTTTCCTATCCTGGATGGCTGCCGTGGTCCCAGATACTGTTGCTTGCTAGAGAGATGCTTTCCATCAGTGAATTTGCCCCAGTGGCCCCAGAGTCCTGTGTCCCAAACCCAAGGAATTATCCTGAAAGCTCTTTCTTGCTACTTGCCGTCATGCTGTAACTGAATTTTCAGGTCAGCTTTCAGTTACAAATCTCCAAAGGAGAACGGAATAGGTTTATTATCTGTATTCCCAGAAACTATCACAGTATAGGTAGTGTGCACACACACACACACGTAGCTGATAAATCCTTGTGAACTGAACTCAGTATTTTATTTTATTATTATTATTTTTTAAGGATTTTATTTATTTATTCATGAAAGACACACAGAGAGAGGCAGACACACAGGCAGAGGGAGAAGCAGGCTCCCTGCAGGGAACCCGATGTGAGACTCGATCCCGGGACCCCGGGGTCACGCCCTGAGCCGAAAGCAGATGCTTAACCGCTGACCCACCCCCGGGCGTCCTTGGACTCAATATTTTATACTAAGATAATCTTTTTACAGTTTTGATTGAAATTTCGGTTAACAAACAGTGTCATATTAATTTTAGGTGTACAATTTAGTGATTGGACACTTATGTACAACACCCAGCGTTAAACACAAGTGCCCTCTGTCATCCCCATCACCTGTTTAACCCATCCCCCACCTCCCCTTTCGCAACCATCAGCTTGTTCTTTATACTTAAGAGTCTGCTCATTGGTTAGCCTCTCCCTCTCTCTTTTTGCTTCCATGTTCATTTGTTTTGTTTCTTAAATTCACATATGAGTGAAGTCATAGGTATTTGTCTTTCTCGGACTTATTACACTTAATATATAATACTGTCTAGCTCCATCCACATCATTTCAAATGGCAAGATGTCATCCTTTCTTATGGCTTTTATACATATATAAAATATTATTACTAATAATATTTTACTGTAATATTTACTAGTAACATTACTAGTAGTATTTCATATATATGAAATATATTTCATATTTCATAAATAATACTTCATATATATATGAAAAAGGGCCCAAATAGGCAAAGTGACCTTGAAAAAAAAGCCAAACCTGGTGGCATCACAGTTCCCGACTTTAAGCTCTATTACAAACCTGTGATCATCAAGACGTGTGGTCCTGGCACAAAAACAGGCACATAGACCAATGGAACAGAATAGAGAACTTAGAAATGGACCCTCAACTCCGTGGTCAACTAATTTTTGACAAAGCAGGACAGAACAATGGGAAAAAGACAGACCTTTCTTCAACAACTGGTGCTGGGATAACTGGACAGCCGCATGCAGAAGGAGACACTGGACCACTTTTTTACATTATACCAAAAATAAACTCAAAATGGATTAAAGACCTAAATTTAAAACAGAAAACCATTAAAATCCTAGCGGAGAACACAGACAGTAACCTCTCTGACCTTGGCCATAGCAACCTCTTACTATCTCCTGAGATAAGGGAAACATTAGCAAAAATGAACTATTGAGACTTCATCAAAATATGAAGAAAATTTTGACAAAAAAGGGAATGTATAGGAAAAGCTGGACATTAGGAAACAGCTTTGAACTTGAAATTGTACATCCCATTTTCAAATCATGCTGTTGTAACAGAATCATCCCTCAGGTATTATGTTTACAAGTAAATATTTAAACAGCTCTTTGAAAGTGTGATGAAATAATGTGGAATATGTTCCCATTATACTTAGATGGTAGTGTTATAAATTAAAAATGAGGTAATCATCTTGGTATAGGATTTGGTGCATTGTTGATGGACATTCTGATTGTATTTAAATACAAGTTGGTATGGAGACATGCTGATAAGCCCTTAAAATCTTTATTGATTCTTTTCAAAACCAGTATTACATACTGGTTATTGGCGGTGAATAGTACCAGCTTGGTTGAAAGGTTTTTGTTTGTTGCGTTTTGCAATTATAACAGAATGGACCATTCTGTATAGAATATTTAGTAAATTATACAGACTATGGAGGCTTGATTGCAAAATTAATGTATTTTTGTTTGAAATGTACTCTATTAAGTCACTATAAATGTGTGTCCAATAATTCATTTGAATTGGCGTTCGGATGAAAACATATTGAGTTTCTCAGGGCTTTCAGCATTGGTTCTATTTCTGTATGACTGGCTTTCTAATACAAGGAATGCAATTTGAATTGTTTACTGCCGTGAGCCACCGGTTATTTTCAGGCATAATGGAATAATGGTGTTTAGCCACAATGTGGTATTTTCTAAGAGCGCATGAACTATTTCACGATTAAGATTAGCTAAAGAATTTAGTCTCATTTTATGACCATGACAGTTGAGGTGTGCAACATGAGAAGTTTGTATTTTCAGAACAGTTTCTCAGAGTGTTATTTTAAAGAAAATGAAACTCTTTCTTATAGGATCAGATATTAGGTTTCCACTAACTGTGTTAAATGTCTGGTTTTACGTTACAGTATGGAAAATTTAGGTTACTCACTTATTTAGGCATTTTAATGTGAACCAAAAAGAGTTCAATAATTATGATCTAAAACTGTCATGCATATGGGATGCTGTGACTGCAGATTATCCTTTAGTGAAATACTAAAGATTTTGAAATTTCGTCTTCCTCACTGTGCGTTGGGGACTTTGTTTCCCGCCATCCTCCCTTCTCTCCCTGCTGCCCTCTACGCTGAGTTTGCTGTATGGAAAGTCTGGGCCAGAAGGTGGGAGGAAGGATGGCAGGGGAGGTGGGGGGGGGGCAGCCCTGGGGTGGCCGGGCCAGAGCTGAGACTCTGGAACATTCCCCTCTTCTCAGAGGCCAACAGGATCTCAGCAGCTTCTTTTCAAAAAAGAAAATAAGGTTCAAAGACACAAAGTTGGATATGTCCTGTCGTGATTGAATCTTAGAAATGGCAAATCTGACTCTCTCTAGATTCTTGTAGTCCGCAAAATAAATGTGTCTCTGCTGTTGTGAACATTTGTTAATAGTGCAAAGGAAGAAAGAATTTCTGTAAAAACATTCTTAAAACTCCTAGAAAGATCTTCTGGGAAAGAATGTTTCAGCCATATCTGTGGTTTGTTAAATTGACACTATTTCATAGAACATACATGAAAGCCCGCGTGATAAAATATTAGGATAAGTATGGGAAATAATTTGTTTTATTTTACTACAGAGGCATTTCTTTTCATGATTACATCATATTATTAGTTCCTCATTTAACAAATGGCAAATTGCCTTTTATTCATCTCATACATACTTCATAACTTTACATTGAGAAGTTACACACATTTTGTGGGTGTGCGTGATATCCTTTGAAAATAAAAGTGTTGGTATGTCAGAGACATAGAAACTGTTTTAGATTATCATCTTCATTAACATTTGCCAAACATTTTCTTGAGTAATTTCCATTCACAGAATCTTGTAGAAATTATGTTATGTTTTCGATAATGTCAAAATACATATTAAGAAGAAAAAATATTTTTTAGAGTAGAACTTATATTTCATCTCTCTTCCAATGAAAAAATTCATAACAGGTTTTCTTGTTTTTTTTTTTTTTTCTTTCTTTCTTGGTTTTGATAGCTATTATTCTGGTAGTAATCTTGGTGGGGTTCTGTCCCTAAGAAATTGATTATGATTTTTGATGCCGAATTTCCAACCTAGGGATTGTTACCATTCAACTATTTAAAGTGTGTGTGGTTAACATTGACCTGTAATCCGTGCTTCCTTTTATCCCCCCAACTGTATTCTTTCACACAGAAGATTGACAAAAAAGAAAAGCACTCAAACCCTAACCCAAGAATAATGCTAAAGGCCTGGGATAGCCACAGCAAACTGTGTGGCTTTGGGTAGGAGGGCTTTTCATTCAATAGTGTTACTCAGATGATTCCATGGTAATTATTAAATTTTAGCAGTAATCGTATCCGCCGATCACCAGACACGATAACCACTGACTGGTGTTTTTGCTAATAGTTCGTGATTTGTGCCTTCGCTTGCTCTTAGTTGAGAGAGTTGTATTTTGATCTAAACAGAAGGTGCTGAGTCTGGAATGTAAAACAAACAAAAAAATCCAACGTTTTTGCCTGCGGATTTTTTTTTTTCTGCACGTGCTAACTATAAACATATAGGCTAACTTGTGATAGCTAATACTAGTGATCTCTGGCAATTGTTAGGGCAAATAGTATTTAAAAAAGGAAAAGAAAAAAAATGGTTCCGATGCATGAATTAGAACATTCTTGAGTTACAGAAAATAGTCTAATCAATGGGAATCAAATTTTATTTGGTGGAAATTATTAAATTATGCCACTTAATATAAGTTTGGGGGGATTTTATGTATTTATACATAATACATTTTGCAATGTCCCTGTAAAGAATTTAGACTTAATTTACATACACACACACAAACTTGGTTAATAAACTTTTTATATCTCTCTTATTTCAGGTTATTTTAAAATTTATTTTGTAGCCTGAAATGCTCTTATGCTTTTGCTGTTAAAAATGTATACTTGACAATCTCTGTATGATTGTGTTACAATTTGACGTGATTAAGAGATTTTTCAGCTCTATGATTGGGATAGTGTTTCTGGACTAGTTGCAGGATTTTGTTCCTAAAACACGTTGATTTAGTTAATCACATTCTCCTGCAGTCTCTCGGGATGAAATTTGGCTTTTTGTAGAAAGCAGCCTTCTGATTGCTTTCTGCCTCTTATTTCTTTTTTTTTCTTTTTTTTTTTTTCTTTTTAAATTTATCCACGTCATTGTTTAAGTGTTTTTAGAGCTCATGTTTTTCTAGCTATTTTTAGGGCCATAAAAACAAATACTTCATGTATTATGACTACAAATAGAATGCTATTCTTGGTTGACAGAGCCTAGGTTATTTCTCAGTCCCAGGGCAACTGAAGTTAAAAATTAGATGATAAGCCTGTTTTTGCCAGCCCCAGGTCAGATAGCCTTGCTGATAGGCAGGGTGACACAGTGGAAAGTATCTGTCTCTGTTGTCAGAAAAACCTGGATTTATGTCTCAGCTCTCTTTGTTTATTGGCCATGTTATCTTGGACAACATTCTGAGTCTTGATTTCCTCATCTGTAAAACAGAAATAAAAATATCTGGCTCTCAGGATTAAGTGAGATGTTAAGATGTGACAAAAATTAGACATAGTAAATGATGGCCAAGTACAAACAACCTTCCTTGCTATGTGGAAAACAAACATTTTATAGTTTTAGAGGTTAATACACAGTTGACCCTTGAGCAACACAGATACGAACTCTGCAGGCCCCACTTGGATGCGAGCTTTGGTCGATGAATGCAGGACTGGAAATGTATCTTCTCTGTCTCACGATTTTCTTAGTGACTTTTTTCGTCTCCACTTTATATTTTGTGTGAGAATACAGTATATAATAGATATATATAACCTACAGAGTACGTGCTCATCAGCTGTCTGTGTTATTGCTAAGGCTGCTGGCCAACAGGAGGCTATTAGTAGTTAAGTTTTTGGAGTGTCAGGAGTTACACGTGGATTTTGAACTGTGTGAGGGATTGGCACCCCTAACTCCCCAGTGTTGTGAAGGGTCAACTGTGTGTACACACACACGCACACATTTATTCAATAACATTTATTGTAGATATTTACTGAGTTCCTACTATTTGCCAGACTCTTGAGACACATGGTTTAATGACACAAAGACTCCTGTCCTTGTAGATCTTAATATTTTCGAAAGCGAATATTGCACGCTTCCCTTCAGTGTCACTAATGTTTGTTTTAAGCCATCCCGGCGGTCTTGGCTCTCTGTTTCGTTGGTTCACACTATCTGCATGTTCTTGTAAACTAATGGAAAGAAGAAAATGTAGCACAGGATGGAAGTTATCTATCTCTCGTATTAAAAGGGGTCTTATTAATCAATTCAAAAAGATAAGCAGTGAACACAGTGTACTCAATAAAGGGTCATTTCGACACCAATGCTTTAGTGCGTAAAACATGTCTCCAGGGCTGTTCTTCATCAGTGTTTGTGAGGGCAGAAAAACGGGAAAAAATCATAAGTTTTCATCAATAATGGAGGAGCTCAGCAAATTATGGTGAACCCAAAGTATGCAGCATTATATCGATATTAAAAATGATGAATTAGAGCTATCAGCACTATGGATATCTATGATATATTGTGAAGTGAGAAAAGCAAGTGGGGTTGTGAAAGATTACTAGTATGACCACATTTCTGTATTCATATTTTTCTCTGCATGGTTATTTCAAATTTGACGATGTTTTATGAACGTAAAGAAAGATGGGAAAGAATGTATACACGGCATTATACAGTTTGTTACCTCATGTGGTCCTTGGGTGAGGGTTGTTGGGGAGAGATGGGAAATCATGGCACTTGGCCTTCTTTTTGATTCTTCTTTTTTTGTTGTTTCAAGATATTTTATTTATTTATTTGAGAGACAGAGCAAGTGAAAGGGCACATGGGAGGGTGGGTCAGAGGGAGAGAGAGAAGCAAGCTCCCCGCCAAGCAGGGAGCCCACGTGGCTGGACCCCAAGACCTCCGGGATCATGACCTGAACCAAGGGAGATGCTTAACTGACTGAGCCACCCAGGTGCCACTCTTCTTTTTGATTTTTACAGGCTGTTACAATTATCAAATTATCATGTATAATATTGTAACAACAACAACAAAAAAAAACAAACTAAAATTTCGAACTTTTCAAAATGGCCTGTTTAGGGCTCATAAGTATATCCTCTATCAGTGTGGAGGTTAATACAGAACCTGCTGTAATGCTTTGCATCATAGCATGTATTGACCAAGTATCTCAAACATTCATTAATTGAAACGTATTGAGAACTCTGTAAGGGCTTTTAACGCATACATGTACGTAAGCGTCTCTCATTCTATATGTAATATTTATTCATTACTTATGGTTATATATATAATTATACGTTATATATCATTGTACATCATTATATATTATATAATTACATGTTATATGTTTACATATTATATGTCATTATGTATAATTGCATATTATATAATGTTTATGATTTTATATATATATTATAAATAATACTTTGAGGGCTATTGTTTGCAACATCCCTTTGTCTAGAAATGATTTTCCTGCTTAGTTTGGACTTTTATTTCCTTGGTAAGGAGAGTGAGCCAAACGGGGACAGCAACAGAGCCAATAATAAAGTCACCTCCTCCGATTTCCTCCTACACTCCAAAAATGTGAGCTGGGTAAGGCATGATGAACTTTATGCATTCATTCACTCAGTTATTCCAAGGTTTATTGCTTGCTAAGCCTTGTGGGGGAAACAAAGATTTATTCATGAGTCTTTTACCTACAAGGAGTTTACAGTTCTGCAGGTTATAAACATGTCATCAGTTCCTTCTCACTTAATTTTTTCTCTTTAGCATAGATTAAGGTTTTATTGCGTACTTATTATCAGCTTTTACGGAAAAATCAAAACCCCTTCATTCCTAACCACTAAATACAAACTTAGTGGGGGAACTGAAGCAAGGTGTGATCTCACTGAGGGACCAGCAGAGGATGTGTAAAAAAAATGATAAGATACAGAAGACAGGTTTGGCGTCCTATCAAAATGGCTATTATGGGCACTATCCTCATTGGATCCTGGTATATTCAGGATCGTATTCTAGTTTAATAAGCCTCACTTAGATTCATCTGCTAAAAAGCTTCCATCTACTAGAACTTCCGTTCTTTAAGTCCAGAATTCTAAGTAGAAAAAAACCATTCTAACAGATAATTATTCCTAGGATTCCATTGTAAAAATATTGGCTTTTGCTATGTTTTTTATTTTTATAGCTTGTCTTTAAATATATATGTAACAAAATATATGTAACATTATATCGCATAAAATATACATCAAATGGTTTAGATATTTTCTGTAAATCTTATTTTATATAAGTTATACATATTTTAGATGATTAATATAATTTAATGATTTAATATAATTTAGTTTTCATACAACTATTTAAAATAACAGTACATTTTTCCAATAAAACCGCCTTTTTGCACCAAAAAATAAAAAAACAGTAAAATGTTATTTTTGTTTATATTTGGATCTTATTGCATATACTTTTGTAATAAATCTGCTGACACCAGACAAGTCCTATGATTATTTTGTTTACCTATGCATTTGTGACCATTGGCGCATCATGCATTTTAAAGTTTCGTGAATGTTTTCGGATAGCATTGTTCCATTCCTGGCGAGGGTCACACTTTTTCGTTCGTGCTAGGAGTTCTTCCTATTTCCCAATTCATAGTTTCCTGTGAGCAGGGAAAGCAGATAACGAAGTTTGCTGAATCATATTTGGAAGAACTGCTAATGAGCCCAGGAGGAGAGGAAGGCCTACAGTTTTCTTGTCTGCGTGAGATGCGTGGCCTTCGTGGACGGAGCGTGCGGGGTGCTTTGACTGCTGGGGGCCTTGTTATTTACTCATGAGCTGTTTCTATTTTACTTACCCGTTCTTAGCCATTTTCTGAAGAACTGAAGGTATCCGATGAGTTGCCACAGGTCCACGTGTCGCAGGAGAGTTTACGATCCCCTTGAGCTTAAGGTGCTGTGACTCTCGGGAGGCTCTTGCCACGCATCGCACGGTACCGGTGATGACACCGCGTCTCGAGAGCGGAGTCACATACGTGCAAAAGGTGCTTCATTGTCAAGCTCACATTTGTAAATAAAAAAATGTATCTGAGAGGCCTCCATTCCGTGTGGAGCTTTGCAGGTGATTTCTTAAAATAGTGTTCGACTTACAGGAGCCTCTTGTCACTGGATGACACCCTGGGAAGTGGCGGAGTGCCTGAGCTCTGGGTTCAGCCCAGAGCTGGTTCTGTCGCGGGTGATGCAGAGTGAGTTATTGACCCTCTCAGGGCCTCGGTGTCCCCATCTGCGGGATGGAATACCCTACTTGCACGTGCCTCGGGAAGCTCCGCGGAGTGCGGCTGGGCCCGGCCACGGCTGCGGGCGGCGACCGCGGGGAGCGCTTGGTTACTGCGCCCGCCCGGGCGGCTCCTAACGAGCCCCTGCTGCTGCATAGGCTCCAGTCGGACCCGGGCTGCAGGAATGTATTTTCCCAAACCACTCTTTTTCTTTTTGTTAGAAGCTAAAAGAACAAATGGTGAGCCAGTCCCAAAGAATGCACATCTCCGTGTTGTGACTGAGTCTCAACAAGAGGGAAAAGACATTTAAATAGAGGATTTCGGTTGGATTTTTTTTAGCTGTAGACAAGAAGCCTTTCCCAAAACGTGGATATGTTATAATTTAATGATTCGCTCTTTGGGGAGATGGTCCATTTTTGGCGTATTCATCACGGCTCTAAAACTGAGTAGGGATGAAAAGCATGTATTGCTTGCCTTGTTCTTACATCAGAAGAATTTTTTCTTTTGTCCATTTTATGCTTGTTTCCAAAGGCTTAAAATGAAAGCTTTGTTTCTGCAATAATGGCTTAGTGTAGGCTTACATTGTTGATCCCCTCAGTAGATGCAATGTAATCCACTTTGGTAATGTGAATTTTTAAACAATCATCGGCCTTTGCCATTAACCCTTCTCTACTAATGATAATACTCTACAAAACTACAAAGGAACTCGGGCCCAGCTTAACGTTAGACTTGGAGCACACTTAGCTGAATTTGCATTTCTTATTTTAGTAGCAGTGAATTGCTGAGCATATGTTGAACTTCATCAATACCAAATGTAGAATAGGTGATTGTGAAACTAAATGTTCAAGTGCAAGCATTCAAATACAAACACGGGAAACGAGAAGAAACTAATGATGAAACGAAGCAAAAGTGCTTTCCAGTCCAAAATTCCCCTTGAAGGGGCTTCGGCTGCTGTTGCTTTCTGGAATATTTTTTAACATGACCTGTTGCTTTGCTTAGTGCATTGTAGTGCAAATGTCTCAAATAAAGCTGTACATGAGTCATTTTTTTTTCCCCTCCTCAGTTCAGGCTACTTGGATAATAGCGCACTTTGAACACAAGCATGGGAACCTATTGAATGTTTCCTGCATAAAGCCTTCAGAGCTTTGCTCAGCAGCTTGACATGTTTCTTTAGGAAAGAGAAATGGTAAATTAGCTAAGAGTAATTTTAGTCCATGACATATTTCCAAACTAACTTTGAGAACACATTTCCACTTAGTGTTTGGATCCCACTTTGGGGACTTAGAAAAGGTTTCCTGCATTTGGTTAAGTAATATAGATGGTGGATGGCTAAATTAAGATGTTCTTTAGGGATTTGTAGATATTTAAAGTTTTACCTAAAGGAGAGAGGACTTCACTGCAGTTCGCATTGAAGCTGCATTGAAACCGCGGTACTGTATGCCTTCGGGGCTGTGGATTTAATAAACAAAAGATCTGTCACTGAGCTTGGTGCACAGTAGGGGGTAGATGTAATTATATACTTTAAAGGGGAAAAGGCTGTTGTTATTATTTTACATTTATTGAGTGCCAACATTTTGCAATGTGCTGTACCTAACACAGAATTAGACACAGTCCTTGCCCAGTGGACTATCTATTTAAATTAGACACAATCTAAATATTTCTCTTAAGTAGTTCCTGTGTTTTCAAATTTGTTACACAGTGCATTGTACAAGGAGAGAAATATTATTGTACTTGCAAATGTTATTCGAAACTAGAAAGGCTCGCAGAGACAGGTGGTAGGTAGAATGAGATGTGATTATTGGACTATAAAATTGCTGGTGTTTTTCAGGTCTTTTCCTTTCGCTATCCTATTATGAATCTAACTTGCAGTGGGGAGCAGGAGAGGTATTAAGTGCCGGAAATGATGGATGGATGCATCCTTTGAATTTTCACCTTGGGGAAAAAAATTGCAGTCTGATGATTAAAAAAAAAAAAAAAAAAGCCACTTACATATTTAACTCGGTTTGGAATCACATTTATTGGTGTGGATTTTAATTAATTCCAGCCCGAAATTCCGTGACGGCCCGTGCTCCGTTGTCTGGCACGGTGCGTTGCACGTGTTAGGCCCTCACTAAAAATCGTCGAGCGGAATGAGTTTGCCGGTGGATTTCCATGTCAGCCGTCCTTTCTTCCAGACTCTCTTTTAGGATTGTGGAGCATGAGGAGGCCGGGCTGCACTGGCTTTGGGCCAGCACTCAAAAAAAAAAAAAGAAAGGAAATAAAATAAAAAACCAACAAAAAGTCCCCTAACCTTCCTGGGAATACCTCCTAAGAGCCCTGGTCGGGGGCGCCTTTTTTCTGCTGGAGATGTTCCCCATCTCTCAGCGAGGCCTAGATCCTCGAGAGCCACGCGAGGCCCCAGTGATCGCGGGGTGCCCAGGCCACGGGGGTGAGCCCCCGCATACGGCTGCCAGGCAGACGCACAGGCCGAGCACCTGTACCCCAAGTCAGACGGGACATGGAGAAGGATCTGTAGGTCACTGCGTTTCTGTGTTTGTCCTACATGGGGCCGTGGGCCACCAGCTGCCACATCCCCCCTCCAGCAAGCGCCCGGGCCCCCATTCCTCCCGCAGCCTGGCCCCCCGTCCTCAGCTCCAGGACGGCAGCCGCTCCCTCAGGAAGCAGGCACGAGGACCCCAGGTAACCGCGCAGGTGGCCCAGGCCCGTGCCTCTGGAAGGCCTGCTGTGCGCTGCCTTGGAACTGAGCGCCTCTCGGCCCCGGGCTCCTCGCAGGTGCAAGGGGACAAGGATAGTCCCGCGCCCTGAGAGCTCCTGTGAAGGTCAGCGGGGCCGTGCAGGGAGCCCGGGGCCCGGCTGTCACGCTCTGGGCCACTGTCGGCGCAGCTCGGGCCGTCCCAGCCGCTGAGGATGTGAACAGCGTCCGCACGTATCTTACTGTTTTACTGGAAGGTGCGAACCACGGATGCTTGGAGGCGCCTTTAGAAGCAGCTGCGTTTCTCACCTCTCAGCCTGGGAGATCCGCCTGGGTCCCCTTTGGCCCCTGTGGCCCTGCCGCCGGCGCCAGCTGTTCAGGTGACAGGACCCTCCCTCTTGTCCTCCGGGGCTGCGGCCCGAGTTCTGGCCCAGGGAGCTTGTCCGCGTAAGCCTTGACCTCTCACTCGGGGATCGGCCTCCCGTTCCCCTTGGATGGCATCCGGCCAGGGTCCCCAAGGACTGCTGCCACGTGCCGCAGGCTGGCGTCCCCGGGTCCCCGTCTTGCCCTCCCGCCGCTGCTCCGGCCCCCGGGGTGAAGGGAAGGGCTCTCCTACGGTCTCCAGCCTGCGTCCGCCCACCCTCGGAGCTGCCCGGGACGCGGGCCTCAGAGACCCACCGAGTGCGTGTTCGCGGCGGGGCGGCCGGTGCCCGGGTCCGGTCCGCACGGGGCTCCAGGTGGGCACCTGCGCATCCGAGCCTGCGCCCCGGCTGCTGCCCTCCCGCTTCCTCCCCGGTGTCTCCTCCGGTTTCCCGGGGTCTGGCGGCCGCCCACTCCCGCCCACTCCCGCCCCAGGCCAGGCAGTGCTGCCAGGGCCCTGCGCGCCCCTCCCCGCTGCCCTGGCTCCTGCCACCGTGTCCCCGTGGGATGGCCCCGGGCAGGCGAGGTGCGGTGCGCAGGTCGGGCCAGGGCTGAGGGGGCGCGGCAGGGGGCTCCCGGCCACTGAGGCCGCCCAGATGACGGGCCTTTCGGGGGAGTCGGGACAGATGGGGCTCCCCCGGGTTGGAGGCCTGAGGCAAGAGGGACAAAGCGGGAGGGACCCAGGAGCGTCCTCCTCCGCGCAGGCCCCGCCAGATCCCCGCTTCCTTCTCTCCCAGAAGCGGGGCCCTTCGTGGCGCGGGCGCCTCCGGGCCTCCCCGTGGTACCCCCTTTCCTTCTACGTGTTTCCCTCTGCTTGCCGCGTGTCTCGCTTCCACGGGATTCCTTTGAAATGAAACCCTGTAGTGTTTGTTCAGTAGCGAGCCTATCTCTTTAAGGGTGATCATCCATTATTCTCCTTAATCGTTACATTTTATGTCCTAGCCCCAAAAAAGCTCTAGGAAAAGAAAGTCGATGCCCCAGCCCCAGTGCAATTCCCTGTAGTGTCTGGTGTGAGGCTCCTTTACAGGCTTTGATGGTGAATTTTCAGGACCACGCAGACTAATGGCATTGAACATTCTGGGCTCTTTATTGCCCCTTGTCAATATGATGTCACCTCCTCACCACCAGCTCTTAGGGACGCTGTGTTTGTAAGAGGGACCTTCTGCGTCATTGGATTAGGTGCATAAGTACCATTTTAAAGATGCTTCAGAGTTTGCAAAGTACTTTCACAGAAATATGTCATCAGATCCTCATAAAAATCCCGGGATATGAACGCTCTTATTATCTCCATTTTGCAGATGAAAGCTCTACATACCATCATGTTTGAAAGTGTTGCTTTCTAGGAGAGGATGGAAGGACAGTGGACATTAGACCACGAATCTCCCACACAGGCCAAGAGACTAACAATTTAATTCTTTCCTGTAGAAGATCGCAGCTGAAAAGTACAGTGCGACCTTGGGTTTCCAGGGTATTTTCTCCATTCCAGGGTTCTGATATCTTGCTTTCCAGGCAAGAGTAGCTTCACCTTTCGAGGGCACTGTTGTTGAGGAGAGTCCTAGAGGTGGGGAAGAGAATGGGTTCCGTCTTTGCATAAAGACGTTACCGCTTAAGGGGTTGGAAAATAAATGTGAGTGAATAAATATCAGAAAAAAAAAATGAGGCAGTGAGCAATTAAGGGGAAAATGAAAAGCAAGTCAAAGCACAAGAGTAGGGAGGGTGAGCTTGCTAAAAATATCTTGTGGGCCAGACATGGCAGGCGCAACAAACAGCCCCAACTGAGGACCACGTTGTGTGGCATTTGAGCTGCCTGGAGTAGAAGCCCTGGAGTCCCTGCCGAGCCTTGACAGCTCGGGCTTTACAGTTTCCACGTTCCCAGGGCACGGAGGCAACGTGGATGGGTTGGGTTGTTGTAGTAGTGAGGCTCTGCAACCCTCCCCAGGCCTCCCTGCTCTCACCCCATTGGCGTGAAAGCACAGGCAGTGATTATGGGGACGGCAGGTTTTTTTTAGAAGCTCCTCAAAATAGTAGAAAGATGGGACTCAAGGGCAGAAAAACTCCCAAGTCCTCAGTAGGCACTGAAAATAGAATCAGGGACTGAAAAGCCAGGGAAAACCAGCCAACCTTTTTCCTCTCTCTCTGAATTTTTCTTCCTCTGCCTTTTCTCTTTCCTCTCTTTCCTTCTCCTCCCCTTCCTGAGCTCTTTTCCCTCTTCCTTCCCTGGCTCCTCTCCCCCTTTCCTCCCTCTCCTCCTCATTTAATCTTCCATCAGGTGCACAGAGCAGCTTTGGTGGAGGATGGCCCTCTCCCTGCTCTCAAGTTCATCTCCCTTCTGCTTCGAGGAGCAGCACCAATGCCTGGAGAGTATTTCAGAACATGCTCTGGTTTAAGACAAGCCAAACCAGAGCAAAAAAACAAAAAAAAACAAAAAAACAAAACCTTACCAGACGGTCCTAGCTGATGTCCAACGCTGATCCAACTAACTATGGCCAATGGCCCAGGGTCATGACGTACAGACTCAGCCCTTTATATTAGAGAAGGTAGGGATAGGATGGGACAGATGTTTTTAGAAAAGAAGGAGAAGGAGAAAGAAAAAGAAAAGAAAATATCAGTGTGGGCTCAGCAAATATCCTAAAAAAGTAGCTGATACACCATCCACTCTCCCAGATTGCCAGAATGAAGCTTCCGTACATATTTGCCTGCATATACGTATCCCCAGGCATTTTGCCCTCATCTTTATCAGAGTTTGTTGTGAGCCCTAAAGTAGAAAATGTACGGTTTCTGTGCTTTTGCTACAAGGATATACCATGCACTCTTTAAATTCTTGTGCGGGACTTCTAAAATGGAGCACACCTGCATTATTTATTTAAAAATGCTGCCCCTCTGTAATATTTACAAGTGCTTCACCGTAAGTTTTTTCAGAGCTTGTTTTAAGAAAGAGCCCTAACGTAGAGCATTTTCAGTTTTGGGGGGTTTGGGCCTAATGGATATCATTGGTCTCCCTCATTTAAGTATCAAAACAGATTTCTCTTTGAATTCAAAACTAGAAAGAAATCAGCCAGTCTTTTCCCTTGTATTTGGCCATAATTTTGTACATGCTGTGTGACCAATAAATATTTGCCTCACGATCAATTAAGGGATGAAAGGGAATGTGTCTTCCTTAGCTCGTACTTTGGTGCCAGAAACCCAGTGCTCAGTTCTGTGCTAAATGGCAGTGGCTTTTCTTAGTTTAAGTACGTGTTCCTGCTATATTCTCGCTCACCCTCATTTACTATTTTAATGTTCTTTTATGATTTTACTCGGTGCCCTTCAAAAATCTGTTTTGGAAGTAGCTGGTGTATAAATAGCGTAAAAAATAAACTGCATATTCTGACATTTACAGTTGTAAGGATAACTCTGTGTTAAGGATGATTCAGTCTGCAAGTAAAGTCACTGGATATCCATCTAAATATATTTTGGAATCCTTTTGACCATCCCCGAGCTCCTCTGAGGCACTAGTGTTTCTTGTCCTGTTGTTGTTTTACCCATCCAAACATTTCTCCGTCTATCCAAAAAAAAAAAAAAAAAAAAATGCATGGTGACTCAGATTGGCTGATTTTGTAAAAGCGATGCTTTGAAGGGCATCTAAACTCTCCGGAGTCCTGTCACAGGTCCTACACTTTCGGAATCGTGCGGGCTGCTGTACCCCAGAAACCGTACCTGCCCATCCTGCTCATTTCCATCTTTGAGCTTTTGTTCTTTCTGCATCTCTTCGCCTGTGCTTGCATTTTTTTTTTTCCTTAGCTTTTCAATCATTGCACTTGTGCCTTGACTCTCAAAACCTGGCTTAGGTCTAACCTCTTTTGGTTAGACTTACTGAGTGAACTCCAAGTGACTCCTATTGCACATCTCCGTGGAATTATCTACTCTATTAATTTGCTCTTATTTATATGACATGTTGAAAGCATTCTGAAGTCTTTTTTTTTTTTAATTATGAGAATGAGTTCTGGCTCTCCAGTTAGAAAATGTACTAATTGTTTCTTAGACTGTATCTTCTTTTCCTTTTTGTATTATCCCCAAACCACATAATTCAATGTTCCATGGGATGAAGGAATGCCATTAAATGAGGTTGGCTCCTAGACTCTCAGATGAAAACATGGAATATTGATTATGTTTGTCTTAACATATATTTTATTAGGAATTAAGATGGGAGTTGTTTCCAGAACATTTAAATTTAGCCCAGAGAGGTGCAGCACAGTGTTGGATATGGTTATACATTCAACCATTTCAAACAACAGTTTTCTAAGCTGGTTTCTTTGTTTCTCCTCTATTATTCATATTCTTTCCAGATTGATGGAGGCATATGGCTTTAATTATCAAGTATATGCTGAGGACATGCAGAGCTACAGCCTTTTCCTGACTTTTCTAATGAAGCTAGTTCCTAACAGCAACATTGGCCAGATTATTTTATTGTATTATGACATTAAACATGGACCAAGCCGAGGCCTGGCTAATTGGGAATGATACCTTTTCCCCTCGAACTGCTTATTTATTTTCCAGGAAACTAATTTAGTTTGGTTATAAAATGAAACCTCATAATTCAGTATAAATGAGTTTGGTCATACAATATCGATAGACAGGCTGGGTGAAATCCTATAAATAAACAAAGATTGTGAAAAAAATTGTGTTTAAAAAATGAATGAGTGTAACCTTATTGCTTTTGTTTACTACCTATACAACCCAATGTAACACGGAATACTCATTGCTCTTCCTTCTTTTAGTGAACTGGCAAGCATTATTTGTAACTAGTGAGTTAATTGTGTGTATAGGCAAAGACTGTTGCTAAAGTGCTTTAATATTAAAAGCAGTTATTTCACTTCACTGGAAAATAGGCAAAACTCATTACACTTAAGCGATAAAATGAAAAAAAAACTTCTTATAAGTCAAATTCAAATTATAATTCATAGTTACTACATAGCAAATGTTCAAAGTTGTCACCGACTGTTCACCCCATGCACTAGCATCATCCATCTTATTTGAATTACGGCTCTCTAACTTCTGTCAAGGTAGAGCCTGTGTTGCTCATTTCATGTCTGTTGAAATTCTAAAATGAGTGATATTATCCTGAAAGGTGTTTACACATTTAGACTTTAATCTTGTGGTCACATATTAATTTTATGAACGGTCTCCATGACACGTTTAGCTTTTAGGGCACATTCTACATCAAAGAATTGGAGCACAGGGGAGCTAGGATGAAGGAATTTGCAATTCTACAGCAAACAGCCTAAAAACAGACCGTGAGTGATGGGGATGATGATGCCTTCATGGATACATGACTTGGAGCCGGTCCTTGACCTGAAGAAAAGTATCCCAGGAAGAGTGTATGTGGGCGGGGGAGGGAGAGAAACACAGAGGGGAGACACACATAGCAATATTGTTTAGCTAATTTATGATGATGTTGCTGAACCAAATTATGGAAGTTGAAAATAGAGCGGAAGTGGAGATTTAGGACACACCCAGCCCCAGACATCTGTACCTGGACATATCCAGCAGACGGAACATACGTGGTGCAGCATTCAGGCAAGAGATCAAGGCTGGAGATGCTCATTCATTCATTCATTCATTCATTCCCATAAATATTACTGGCTGTTAACTCTGCCTCAGGCATTGTCCTAGGCCATATGTTAGGGAAGAGAATGCAATGATGAGAAGACACGGATTGTTTATTCAAGGACCATGTAGGCCATCGGGGGACTGACATGTAAACAAGCAGGACACGTTAATTATTAAGAGGTTTATGATAGGGGCACCTGGATGACTGTCCGCCGTTGGCTCAGGTCATGATCCCAGAGACCCAGGATCCAGCCCAGTGTAGGTGTCAGGGTCCCCGCTCAACAGGGAGTTGGCCTCTTCCCCCCCCTCCTCCCACGCGTTCTCTCTCCCTCTCACTCTTCTTCTCTCGAATAAATAAAATCTAAAAAAAACCCATAAATAAATAAATAAAATCTGTGAAAAAGCGATTTGCAATAAACAATTATGTGAAATAAGAGCTAAAATTAAAATGTATGATGTGTAATCATGATAAAATGAGTACATGACTTAGAACGGTAGACAACAGGATCCCGTTGCATTATAATTCAATAATGAGAATCGCTTTAATGGAATATTTGCTAACGGTGTTCATTGCGCAGGAGGTAGCACAGCTTTACTGCCTGGAAGGCTTCACAGTGGAGGCAGCATTGTTACTGAGGACTGATGGATGGTATCAGAAGTCACCCCTAGCACACTAGTAAAACCTTAGGAGTCGATTCAATCCACATATACCGATCAAGCATATATTTGGATTGAAAAATGGATTTTGCACATACCTCTCCGACGTGGGCTCCATCAGACAAAATGTCTCTGCAGTTCCTACGCTGGTCTGAGCTCAGTCGATAGTATATGCACAGAATGAGCCTTGTTTGTTTGTTCTTTATGAACAAGGAGGATAATCAGACAGCTACTAATTACTTGCCTGCATAATATGCTTGTGGACATAAATCATTCCTAGAAGACAGTGCCATTTTTCGTCACACCCCACTCCTAAGAAATGACATGGGCGACCTTTCAGAGGTACAGGGTTTCTGTGGCTGGCCCACCTTCTTTATGGTTTGGTCAAGAGCTGTGGCTGCTGCGTTTTTTATCATTTTTTATTTTCTTCTTTGCATCTTTATTTTCCTTTTCCAACTTAGGTGTCTGTTTTGTTTTGTTTCCCATGTAAACCTTACACCATTAGCACTCTTCCATATTCTTACGTTTCACCTCCGTGGCCACAACTTTTGTAGCATTGGCTCTCCAGATGTAGCTAGATGGTCAGTTTATTTGGTAGTTCTCCTCTCCTTGTTGACTGGTATATAGATTTTTCTTTTCAGCTAGTTTAATACGTCAGTATTTCAGGAGACGGCACAGCTCATCAAGCGGGTCTACCGAACTTCCCTCAAAGACCTCGGTGTTGGTTTGAGGTCTCCAAATGCCGATGAAACCTTAAATGTAATTGTGCAAAGCATTATGAAAATAATATATCTGGTGATAATGATGCGGTTGGTGTTAGATTAGCATGATTATGAATTACTCCTCATTTATAATGCAGAATTAGTTTTGGATTTGGAGAAACCAGTTATTCTTTTCATTTGGGTCCTCTCCTAGAAAATAAGGAGGGAAATAACTTGCTGATTCATGGTATGTGTGAAAGGAATATTAATTAATAGCTTTAAAGCACTTAGGAAGCATGAAGCATTATATACATAGTAATTATATAATCCCCCAAGATAGTTATTTATGTTTGTTAGTATATACTCATTAGCTGTAACTTCTCACACTGAGTTCTGGGGCTTTATTTTGAGAAGGGTATTTTCTTTCCTCTTCCAGAAAAATTATGATGTCAGATAATAAAAACCTGCATAGTCTTGAAGATTAATTCATTCTAGAAGAAAATCATTCAGAAGTTAAGATGTCAAATCATGACCTCATGGAGTTAAAAGAATCTTGCAGATCATGTAGTCCAATTTTTGACAAGGAAACAAGTTGTCAAGTATAGGTACATTCATAAAGTTGCAGAGCCAAGACTGGTCCGTCCCCATGCTTATATTAAAATTTGGTCTCTAGTGGCAGCTGTCTTTAAAGTAAGTTTATGAGAAAGTCAGCAAAAACAAACAAAAGCTCTGTTAGAGCCAGCGGTTGTTTGGTTGTTATTCAGTGTCTTTTATGACACCAGGTATGTTTTATAATGTGTGATTTTTAGTAAAATTCCATATGGATTTCTATACACTCATGTAAGGAAAAGCACTATCGAGAAAGGAAATGATGACCCAAGAAAATACTGCCCTACTTGTACACACACACACACACACACACAAAATGTATCACATTAATATACACAATAGTATTTTCTAGATATAAAGCTAATGAGATATATTTTACAACCGTTGCTATGGAATGATATTTATTTACCAGGCAGGATTGTGGATTTGTAGGAGTTAGTCAAACAATGGGTAAGAATATTGAATTCACCTTGGAAAAGAGATATTAAATGTTTTATATTAAATTATTATCATTTAAAAATTAATTTTGGAAGGGGTGGCTGGGGGCTCAGTTGTTTTAAGTGTCTGACTCTTGATTTCAGCTCAGGTCATGATCTCAGGTCTTGAGATCGAGCCTGGCATTGGGCTCTGTACTGGGTGTGGAGCCTGCTTGAGATTCTCTCCCACCCCCTCCTTCTTTGCCACTGTCTCTCTTTCCCTCTCCCTCTTTCTCTCCCTCCCCAGGAAAATTAATTTTGACAAATACATTTGTGTTTTCTAATAGTAATTACAGCTAACATTTGTCAAATGTTTTGATGCCTGTCACTGTACTAGAGTTTTTCATGCCTTTGCTCATACATTTTTCTGATAACTATCTCTGGCATGAGATTTTTTTTGTAAGAGCTTGATGGAGGTGTAATTCACATGCCATACAATTCAATTTTTGACTATGTAATCATGGTTTTTAAGGTTCTTTTAGAGGTGTACAGTTATCACCACCACATGGTTTTAGAACATTGTCATCAGCAGCAAAAAGAAACCCAGTAACCCATTAGCAGTCACCTTCTTACTCTCCCTATCCCCATGCTCCTGGCGGTCACTTTCTGCCTCCATATATTTATTGATTCTGGACATTTTATGTCAGTGGGATCACTATATGTGACCTTTTGTGACTGGCCTCTTTAACTTAATCTGCATTTTCAAAGTTCTTCCATGGCATATGTCCATAGATTGCTGCTTTTTATTAAAATATTTTATTTTCAATTTTATTTTAAAGATTTTATTTATTTATTCATGAGAGACATACACACACAGAGAGAGAGGCAGAGACACAGACAGAAGAGGAAGCAGGCTCCATGCAGGGAGCTTGACACGGGACTCGATCCCAGGACTCCAGGATCACACCCTGGGCTGAAGGTGGTGCTAAACTGCTGAGCCACCCGGGCTGCCCGAAAAATGTATTTTAGAGTATAGATTTACCATATCTTGTTTATCCTCTCATCATAGGCATTTGGGTAGTTTTCACGTTTTGGTTTTTATGAACAATGCTGCAGTGAACATTTATGTACGAGTTCTGTGTGCATCATTGTTTTTAATTGTCTTGTCTATGTACCTGGAAGTATAATTGCTGGTTTATATGATAACCTATGTTTAACATCTTGAAAAACTTCACACCATGTTACAGTCTAACCAGCAATGTATGAGGAGAGTTCCAGTTTATTCAAATCTTTGCCAACACTTACTATCCTCTTTCTTTCTGATTTTAGCCACCCAACTCAATGTGAAGTGGTATGTCATTGTAGTTTTGATTTGTATTTCCCTAATGACTAACGGTATTGAGCATCTTTCTTGTAACTATTGGTCATTCGTATATTTTCTTTGGAAAAACGTCTTTGCAAGTCCTTTTTCCTCCATTTTTCAACTGGGTTATTTGACTTTTTTTTATTGGGTTGTAAGACTTATTTGTGTATTATGGACACAAGTCCCTTATCAGAGATATAATCATAAATATTTTCTCCCATCCTGGGTGTTGTCCTTTCATTTTATTGATGATGTACCTTTTAGGACATGTGTTTTTAATTTAGATGAAATCTGGCTTATCTTTTTTTTTTTTTTTGGTGGTTGTTTATAATTGTCACATCTGAGAAACTATTACCTAAAGTCAAAAGATTTACGCCTATGTATCTGCTAAAATTTATAGTTTTAGCCCCTACATCTAAGTCTATGATCCACTTAGAGTTAATTTTTGTTTATGGTGGGGATTGGATTCAAACTTTATTTATCTGCATGTGGATCATAGCAAGTTATTCTAGCAGCATTTGTTGCAAGGGTTATCCTTCACAACTTCATTGTCTTGGCACGCTTGTTGAAATCAATTGCTTATATGTGTATGTGCTGCCAAAGCAAGCACAAAATCAATTGTGTATAAATGTAAAGGCTTGTTTCTGGACTTTCAATTCTATATATACATCGTATTGCCAATACCACATTGTTCTGATTTTTATGGCTTTGTAGTCAGCTTGAAATCAGGAAGTGTAAGTCCTCCAACTTTTTTCTTCTTTTTCAAAATTATTTTATATATCCTTGGTCCCTTGCAATATCCACATGAATTTTAGGAGCAGCTCATCAACTTCTCCAATAAAGGCATCTGGCTGGGATTTTGATCCAGATTGTGTGGAATCTATAGGTTAACTTGGGGAATATAATACTCAGTGTAGTCTGGGCATAGGGTATCTCCCCATTTATTCAGGTGTTCTTTAGTTTCTTTCAGTGGATATTTTGTAGTTGTAGTGCACAAACCTTGCACTTCCCTGGTTAAACTTACCATTAACATCTTGTTCTTGGTAATGCTATCGCACATGGAATTTTTTCCTTGATTTCATTTCAGGTTGTTCACTGCTAGTGTATAGAAATATAATTTTTTTTGTATATTCATCTTGTATCCTGCAGTTTTGTTGAATTAGTCTGTTTGCTCTAATTGTGTGTATGTATATTTGGTAGTATTTTCTGCATACAAGATAATTTCATCTGTAAATAGAAGTAACTTATTTATTTCCTTTCCAAACTGGACGTCTTTCTTATCTTTTTCCTTGCCTAACTGCCCCCGCAAACACTTTCAGTACGATGTTCAAGAGATACAGTGAGTGCAGACATACTTGTTCTGTTCCTGATTGTTTAAGGCTACTGTTTGTGACAAGGACTGGTCATGTGGCTGCTTGTTTCCAAGCCCACCATGGAGCTGCAAACAGGGAGACAGTAAGAGAAGTTAAAACACTCCTAGTCTTGCTACTTTTTGTAAAAACATAACTTTTTCTTGAACAAATTCTTCTCACTTTGTTGCAAGCCTTTGATTAACTTTCAGAAGTCTCAAAAAAACTGTTTTTTTTTTTAATCATCTTTGTTTTTTTCTTGCTTTTACTGAGTAGATTTTCTGAGGTTCTGACTCTACCATTAGAGAAGTGACCCTAGGTTTTTCGTGGGACATATATCGGAAAAGGGAAAATTTACTGTAAAGCAAGGTCTAACACAAATACTCTTTATATTTTTAAAATATAGGAAATAATATTTTCCTCTAGAAATATTTCTTAAAATATCTAATGTCTTCTAATTTTTGGAAAATGTCCTTTTACTTAAGAGTACCTGTCAGTATCTAAAAATGATTTTGTGACTTTTTAGAAATTATTATTTTATTCAAAACAAAAAAAAAGTATTAGAGGTGAATATTCTTATTCATATGAACTTAATATGAAAGCTGTTAAAAATTATACTGTTAAAATATTCTGGGAAGGAAAGAAACTTTCAATGTATTGATAACTAAGCCAGACACTTTCTTTGCTTTATTTTGTGAGCTGAGAAGTTGGATTTCAGAAGCTTAGAACTTTCTGATTGTGAGCTCCGTCTATTTTTAAACAGTCAGAATTTCTTTGGGTGGGGTAAACCTGAAGATAAACGTGGGTTTCTTCTGGCTAATCCAGAATATGCCCCTGAACCACTCGTTCTTAAATCATTGTATGATTACGTGCTTTTCACCTTTCTTTCTCTCCCCCCACCCCCCTTCTATTGAGAACAGATTGACTTTGGAACGTGGTGCAGTTTGCTTTGCCAGTCACATTCCAGCAGCTGAGAAACTTACTTTGTTCTGAGTGAATCTGAACCAAGAGTGTAGCCTGTTCTCAAAATGTGTTCACTGACAGATGTTGCTCTGTAGTCCTCTTGCTACATGAGACAAAAGGAAAAGATGCTTTGGCCAATTGAAGTTGCCAAGAAATTGATTTTTCAGTGTTTGATTTAAGTTGTGAGCCACAGAGAGTTCCTTTGTTAATTTGTTTTGAGAAAAAATACAGATCCAGTATTCACTTTGGTTTCATTTCATGTATATAGATAATGGTCAATTAGGAGAAAACATGAAGAATGGATTCAGAGGCCAACTTGATGAGGAACTAGTTAAAAATATTTTGTAATTCGTGTTTATTTGGAATGTTTCTTAATAGATAATAATCTGCTCCAAAGATTGGTGCCTAATTGACCTAATTAGTTGTAGTTTTAAAAATATTACTCAGCTTTTTTATTTCCCCCAAGTCATTGTGATAGGGCTTGATAAAAGAATCAAAGAACTCAGAACTTTTCATGCAGTATTTTTTCCACCTGGCTATGTTTTCAGCCTTTTTTCCCCATTATCACTTCCTCCTAGGAGAAAAGTTTTACAGATATAATTCTCCCTTACTGGACAAATTAACTACTAAGGTAAAAGATGTTGTTGCATTGGATTGAGCTTTGGAGGGCCACAGACCTCTGTAGTATAAAAGACTTTTGCATCCTCCTGCCCACCAAAGTCAGTTATTGTTCCCTGGTGGATTACATTGCCCCATTGAGTATAAATGCCTTCTATTCTCTCTCTATAAAACTTTCATGAAAACATTATAATTACACTTAACTCAGAGTTTTCTTTATTTTTAAGGTGATTCATAAGATGTCATTTCTGCTAAAGATTTTTTTTTAATTCACAATCATTCTTGAGTTAAAATAGATGTAATACCGTTCGTGTGTGTGAGTGCGCATGGGCATGTGTGCACATGTGTGCATAAATTGGGCAGCTCTACTGTATCAAGTTGCTAAATTTCATTAAAGATATATTTTGTGCAGAAGTTTCATAATTGTTATTTAAATAAGCTTAAGAAACTACCAAATCTGTATTTCAGATTTTACCTCCTCCAACTCATACTTCATTCATCTTGGTTTTACAGTGCTATGAAAATATTGGTACTTTATAAAGATTCTATCAGCTATGTATTAGTTTTTTTTTTTTAGAAATTCTTATTTGATGATAAAAGAAGCCAAAAAAAATTAAAAGGTGAGTGCTCAGCTTAGGGAAGTGGCAGTGAAAATAGGCAAGAAGGAATGGATGCAGAAAATGAACTGGGAAAAAGGCTCCATGAGGGTGTGTGGGGAAAGGAAGAGAGAGTTCAGTCAGTGATGATGGCCATTAGCTTTTTACTGTGAGTATCCAGAAGGATGCACTCTTCATTAATAGAAGAGAATCCTGTTTGGGATGGGAGACATTCATTTTTGGATATGCAGGAGTGGATCTGAAAATGCAGAGACAGGGCAAAATGAAGGTGCATAGTAGGTCTTGCTAATACGAAGGAAATGTTCCTTTCAAGCTGTTAATTTGCATGGGAGTTCCATTGGAATGATTTATAAAACTAAGGGTTCATTTTCTGGGGCTACCTACATTCAGAGAATGAAAAAGCAGAGAAATTACCAGCAAAGGAGAATAAAAAGAGCAGATCCAGAAGCAGTGTGCGATTCCAGAGAACAGAGTTCGTGTGGCTGGACACTGGAAAAATACTATAAAATTTGGCAATAATGAGACAATAATATCTAATCAAATTATGTAATGCTCAGCATTCTATTTTTAGCAATTAGGGATGATTAAATGTCTTTAATAACATTTTTAGGAGACTGGGAGCTGAGGGAATTATTTTGAGGAATTTCAGATTAATTGAAGCATTTATTGAGTGTCTGTTACATACGAGAGTTAATGTGTAAATGGTGATCCTACCTTAATTTTGCTTGAAATGCATGTTCTGTATTATATATAGAATAGGTCCCAACAGTCATTAGATAGAACATTTAAATGTTTAATTGGGCAGGGATAAGAACCAACAAGGGATGGTGACGCACTAAGGGACTAGCACAGCAAAGAGCCAGTCCCTAGGCTCAGAGGGCGGAAGAAAGGGAATGGTGTTACCAAAGCCCAGTGCAAGTTGTACCATGGAAGAGGGGCCACCATGGCCAGAACAGTCCCCAGGTAAGGAAGCAGCCAAGGATCTCCTTCCAGTACCTCCCACCGGATGGCCCAAAGTGGAAATGGGATGATTTTAGAAGTATGGGTGATTCATCTCTGGAGTTGGGATCAAGGTGCCCAAACCAGGACAGAGAATGGATTCAGGAAGAGGAGGCAAACAGGATCACCAGTGTGCATAGTGGGTGCCGGAACTCTTTGCTTTTCTGAACAGAAGTCAAATCAATATAAAGGATCAAATGACATCATTTGTTAATAACTGTGTGAAATAATAGTATACAATTGGGTGACCTTTTTTGTTGATATATGGAAAAGTGTGTTGTAGTGGTTATCAGCTTTTCTTATGAAATGGAGTAAGTAAAGAAAGAAATATGGGCTGAAATATTAGAGTATCTGTTGTGCTCTCTCCCTTCCCCCACCCCCCACCCCCCTATGTTCTCAAGTTGGATCAATTGGAGGAAGAGAAATTCCTCGTTAAACACAATTCAGAAGTCAAAGAATCAGCATTGGCTGGTTTCTGATCAGAATAATGGTACAAGTTCTTTGGATATGCGTATATCAGAGAGGGATGATAAAACTGCTCAAGGACTTTTTGTTTCAAGGCAAAAATTCATTTGGACTTTTAGACTGAGCTAGGCCAGTGGGTGGGAAAATCAAACAAATACTGCTGTCCCAGGACTACTTGTATCCATGAGAAGTAGAAGCAATAATCATGTAATTAGTACGCCCTACTGTTTATGGAGGACTCACCCACTAGGTGCAGACATGACGCTAGATACCATATAGTTTACATGTAGGATGTTAGATCCAGTTGCCTTGCACCCTGGAGAAGAAATTCTGTTAGCTTCCTCAGTTTGCAGAGTAAGAATCTGAGGCTCCAAATTGTTAAGTAACTTCTCCAACGTCATACAGTTACTGGGTTTTTGGAGGGAAGTCTGTCACCCATCATTTAGGATGTTGTGTTTTCCTTAATTTGCGACGCCTCCTCCCACCTCTTGCAGTCCAGCAAGCCATTGGTTTCCTTCCTCTCCCAGTTCCCTCATCTCGGTTTTATTGTCACATCTTACTTGTCTCCATGGCATCCCTGAAGTCCTGGATCCATCGTGGACCATGCTGTGCAGTAGCTGATACGCTAGACTGTGTTTATAACCTTGAGAAACTGTGTTACCTCTGATCATAATCTCGCCATTCATTCATCCAAGCCAGTACTGATTCACCTCCCAGTATGTGCTAAGGACCAGCACGCAGGTTGCATTAGACACAGCGTAGACCAATCTTCTGCTCTCCACTAGAATGACCAGATAATAAGAGTAGACACATCTACTACGATGTCAAGGAGGGCTAAGGGCTACGAAGAAAACAGAGAGGAAGACGCAGAATCATGGGAGGTGCGATCTTAGCTAGAGTGGACAGGCAAGGGCCTTCGAAGAAGTGGTATTTGAGAAAAGAATGTGTGTGAGTATCGGGGCAAGAAGCTCTTGAAGTTGAGTGAACAGAAAGAGCAAAGGCCCTATTCAGTGTAAGACCTGCTTAATTTCTCCGCTCACGTCTCCAGGTAGGGACAGGCCTGTGCTGCTACAGGAGCAGCGTGCTTCTAATAAGTGACACATGCAGAAAGAGATGGGAGAGCTCAGTGTGCTACCCAGTATGTCCTTGGTGTAGCCAGGACACAGGTGATGATGTCAAAAATCCAACAAGTCATATTCCAAGCATGCAGGGTGATCGTGAATCCCTTCTTGTCCCATGTGGGCACAGGGAAGCTTGCACGGTGCTCACACCGTTCACCAACATGTTGCATGTCCTGTGCTGCCTCTCAAGCCCGCACTTCTCTCTTCCAATGTACTGAAATGAGTTTTCCTTTTAAAACATTTAGGTGTGGGGTCCCTGGGGGGCTCAGCAGTTGAGCATCTGCCTTCAGCTCAGGCCGTGATCCCGGGGTCCTGGGATCGAGTCCCGTATCTTCTCCCTCTGCCTGTGTCTCTGCCTCTCTCTCCTTGTCTCTCATGAATAAATAAAATCTTTAAAAAAATGTTTAGATGTGGACCTATCTATATATAAGCCCAAAAGCACAACTGAGGAGTAGTTTTCAAGATGTGAAAAGGGCTGCTGCCTACCAGCTTAACCTTTCAGCTACTACTTACTCCCCTGCTTCATTAATCCTGCACTCACTTGATCCACATCCACAGATTCTTTAAGTCAAAAGTGTTTATACCATTTAAGACTTTGACATTATTTTCTGAAAAGTTTTAGTACCTTGTGGATTTTTTGTTTGGATTTGGTTCCTTAAAATAATTAAGAATTGTGTACGGTGTTTTTTTCCCCCAGGGGTCTAGTTACTTCATGGTTTCACAAGGATGTTCAAGATATTTTATTAGAATTATTTGAGCAAATGACAGTACCAGAAAGTATGGCTATTTCACTTTTTAACAAAGGGTGGGTTAACTAGCAAAGAGTTTAAGTAATAGCCACTAGGTCAGCTGAGTAGTTAGTTGTCGAATCAGGACTGAAACTGAGATAACTTGATTTAGTTGTCTTTTATGGAGCTCAGCGCTGATAGGTAGTGATAGCACCACACAATCACGCCAGACCTGGACGTCTAGATGTTGTGAGGCGAGTATATGCCCGAGTGGGCAGGAAGCAAAGAGGCAACCTCAACACACAGCACATGGTTTTTGTATCCTTTTCTCAACTGAGCAAAAATCCACCTTTTCCTCTTTGTTCCTTCTGGGTTAAAAAAAAAAAAAAACTGTAGAGTTATCGATTTATATTTTAAAGGAAAAAAAATGATGCCATGATATATGCCAGATTTTTCAGTTGATCAAAATCCCTAAGTTCAGAGCAGTTGCTTGAAAACTGCTTAATAAATTAGTTGTAAATCCAAAGGAAAGGCAAGGAAACCTGCCACATGCCACGCATGTGGAAAAAAAAAAAAAGGATGCTCATTTGGGATAAATTATTAGGTAATTTTTCAAGGATATCACTCATGAGCAAGGATTTTTTTTTTAGTGTATTTAAATGATTCCTTTTCCATCTCTCATAAATTTCTAAATTTCACTCATTCGCATTGTCACAGCTTGACAGGATGGCTTGTAAGGTTGTTTTTTTTTTTGTTGTTTTCTTTTTTTTTTCCCTTGTGTTAAAATTACAAAGGAAGGAAGCACTTTTAAATTATCTGCTGCTGAAGGGGGCAGGTGCTACCTAGAGGACGATGGTCAGTTTTACCCTATCAGTACCTGGTTGGTCACAGTGACTCACTCCCTTTCGTAAGGCAAAAATTACTTCTCTAATATTAAAGCGAATGAAGCGGGGTCTGCACTCTGTCCTTAAAAGATTCAGAACTTTGATGACAGGGTTGGGGCAGGCTATTGCCAGCATCGCACTTAGTCAGCAGTATGGAGGGCCTGTGTTGACAGGATTTGCATATCTCACTCCTGTGGAGCCTTGTGGTAAATAATAGAGATGGGCAAGGAGTCCTGTATGGAGGCAAGCTCACATTATTTCCTGACACACACAGTGAAGCTTATTTTGGGATAATGGCTACATATGTTCAGGAAAATTGGGCTCAGGAGCCCGCTGTCTGAACATTTTCCAGAAAAAAAAAAAAAAAAAAAAAAGAATATATTATTTGAAGGCATCGAGGAAGGGAGGGGTGCCTTTATTATTCATACAACCCCTTTGTATAAAAACAAATACAGACAATCTACTGTTCCCTTGATCAGTAAATGGACTATGGTGGCTAATTGAATATTTTGACAAAATGACATACACTGTACGGTCCATGTGGGTTGCAAATGTTCACAGTATTGGAAAGATAATCAATCACCAGCTCTTTCACATGGCAACGTAGCTGAACCCGATTGAAGTTTTATGTTGGGGGGTTAGTGAGGTTTCTGAAAAGGCAGTTTAGAACCTTAGTTTCTCAGGAGTCTACTTGCTCACTTACTCAAGGAATATTTGTTCCACGTGATTGCATGCCGGAGAGACTCGTAGTTCCAGGGATGCGAACCGTAACGGACTCGCTCCCCACTCGCCAGCAGCTCAGATGCTGTATCAAGACGGGCGCACCAGCACGGAATTCAGGAGAAAAGAGGGTTGTTCCTAATTCTCCTTGGGCTATTTGGGGGGGTCGTTAGAGGAAACGTTTAAAAGCAAATTTGTTCTTAGCAAGTGCATTCGTACGTGGTTTTCCTAGGGCCTCTGGGGCAAAGGGCATTCTAAGAAGACGTGACCACACGTGCAGAATTAAGACGTGAAATAGCATTGCCCTGTTCTAGGCAGCACGACGGATTGGGCCAGGCTGGGGCCTAGATTGTTTTGAAGGAGTCCCTAATCTCAAGGCAGGCCAAGACATTATCCTGAAATCGCTTGCTCGTATTCCTGCCAGCATCTTGGATTTTGATCCTGAAGGCCGCAAACGTCATTGAAAATCTTTGAAATCAGCATAAAAAATCTCCAGCTGAGGCTCAGAAGCGTCGTTCTGGTTCTTCACCCATTGCCTATTGTCGTTATATGTCATTGTCGCCAAGAGGGTGCCAAGCAGAGCATCAAATGAACCTCAGGATCTTTCTCATCATCTCTCTCGGGCTTTAGTGCTTTGTTCGGACTACGTTGCTAATCGCCTCTCCCATATTCTGAATACCTTGCCCACCAATCTTCCCTTTACTAAAACCTTGTTTTCTCCTTTATCCTGTTTCTCTCTTCACCTAAGGTTGCCCCTTCATTGTTTCCTTGTTTCTTTCATATTCTTCTAATTTGGAGAAGAGGGAGATAAGACAACCCAACCCCAGAATTCCCTTGACGTGTTCGGTTGTGCGTTATCAGTAACCGTTCATCGATTGTCATCTCTTTTAAACCAAAGGAGGATCTGTATCTCGCTCCTTAAATATGTATTGATAATGCTCTAGTACTGCTTCTCTTAGGATGCTTCTCTTAGGATGCTTAGGAGGTAATAATGAACCAGGTGACCAAAGGTGCCAGGCCTCATGGAGCTTGCTTTCTGGCCAGAGGAGATAGGTAATAGTAACAATAAATACATTGTGTAATGAATTAGAACATGGTAAGTTCTATGGGGGAAAAAAGATAATACCCAGTGTGTGTTTGGACCTCAGTATCTTTTCCCTCAAGCAGATAGGAAACTAGATGCTAACGCTGCTTACACAGCTCCATCTATTGTTTTGTTTACTATGACTTTCGGTGCCTCATAAACACATTTTCCGGTGCATTTTAATCACCTGGTTTTCAAAGAGAGTGAAGGAAAACGTCCTTAAGGCATTTGTCATTCCTTACTCAACACAGACCTGGGGCCGGGCAGGAGTGGATAAATCCATCTTAAGGTTAATCTAGCGGAACACCAGTGAGTGGGATCATTTGACAGAAGCAGTTATGGCCAAGGGGCGACGTTCAGGCCTCGGCTTTACAGTCCTCGTACTACTCTCTAACGTTACATGAATTTGAGAAATAACCACGACAGCAACAAGAATTTCACTCCAGTAAGTGATTAACTCTTTATTGACAGATTAACTTTTTTTTTAGAGATGGGTAAGGATTAATTATGTTCCTCGCCCACGCTAAATATCTGAAGTAGTTGTGGCTTCTTTTGGTAGAAGACAAGAATTTTCTAATTGGTGCCTTTCATTCCAAAGTTTAAAGTCATTTGTAAATTAACTTATTTTAGATTCTATTTTAGTCACAACGTCAAATGAGATATTATAATTTTTTGCATGAAATTGCATTTAATCCAGATGGTCGTCTTCGATTTTTCTTATTTCAGAGTCAAAAATCAAAGAAAAATGTATTAGTGATGATATTGTGGTAGAAAGGCTGTAGAACAAACTTTGTGTTTGGTAGGTTGAATTCAGTTGCTAGATTCTTAGCATAAAAAGATGGATTGGGACGTGACTTTGAAAAATGTGTGCAATTTATAACTACTAATGATTAATCACATTTCTGGGAAATTAGTGTTTTCCCTTAACTGTTCATCGACCGACCATGCCTTTAAATTTATGAATCAAATGAGCACCTATTTAATACTGTATGCCCAATTCTATAGTTAATGTAGCATTGGAGTCTTTTTTTTTTTTCTGATTAGGAGGAACATTTAAAATAATGGAAATAAAGGTAGAATTTCCAGTATCATTGATAATAAAATCAGTAATTCAATGCTAACATGACAAAATGAAGAGTCATAGTGTTATTTCAGTCTTGATTATTCCACATCACCTTCCCTCGTCCCTTCATGGATTTTCTGCACAGCTTTAGATGTGGGGAGGGAGGGGCCTGGAATGTGAACCACATGGTATCTAAATCTGAGCTATGTGTCCTGTGGAAATTTCACCAAGGCTGGGACGTTTAGCTAACGGTAGAATTGATCTACGATCTAGGACCAGAATCTAAATTTTGAATGTGCCACTTTAAAAATATTGATTTATTTTATCTATTTTTTTTCCTAAGCTTTATTATAGACATCTTACGGGTATTGGACTCAGTCCTGCCATTCATTGCCTCATTCAGCAAACCTCTGCTGAGCACCTGCAGGTTCTTGTTGGGACCCCGGGTACGGGATAAACAGGCACAGTCCACGGCACAGCTGCAGACGGACCAGCTGATGGTTACAGGCTTCAGTGTTTGGGGCCCCTGGGTGCTCAGTCGTTAAGGGTTCAGCTCTTGGCTTCAGGGCAGGTCATGATCTCAGTGGAGAGTGAGCTCGAAATTGTCTCTCTCCTTCTTCCCCTGCCCTTCCCCTCCTCTCTCTCTCTCTTGCAAATAAATATGTAAATAAATCTTGTTTTTGAAAGAAAGGGGAAAAAAGGCTTAAATGTTTAGGTTAGGAAATCAGCCAGTTCTCTCTCTAATCAGGAATTTCATTATCAGAACCACAGAACGTGTTCTGCAGTTTTGCCCTGACATCCGTTCAGTAAGCTTTTCCTGTTCGTCCTGAACTCAGTCTGAGCCAAGTACCCTGTGGAACGTCGTGGAAACTTCGCAGAGAGAGGCATGGTGTCTGCCTGTGGCTCCGGCATGCAGCGTGCGGGCAGGGCAGGCGCCAAGAGGGCCTTCCGTGCAGGTGCCAGTGATGCCAGGGCCCTGGAGGCCGGAGAGGTCGCTGCGGACAGGGGTGGGGGGGACACAGAGAGGCAGGCCGTCAGGTGGCGTGCCTTCCCCCCGCCTCCTGCCCCGAGCCCTGCTCCCCACGAGCCCCCTGCCTGGCCCACGGGCCTTCAGCTTTGCAGAGAAGCCCTCTTGGCCATTGTTGGAAGTGGGAGTGTGGCTGTGGAGTCAACATTCCCTCTTTCCTTCCCTTTTACTGCCAAACTCTGCACACGTGGTCCTCATCCTTTGCTCGGGCTCCCCCCTCGCACCTAGAGGCCCTATGCCGTCCACGCGGCCAGCCTTTTCCTGAGTGGCCGCCCCGACACCCGTCTTGCCAAATTTGAGAATGTTTCCTCATAGCAATTCCGCTCAACCTCCGTGGGTGACGGGGCTCTCTGGCAATCCAGCTTCCTAACGTCCTTTCCCTCTTAGGAGAGTATCCTCCATGTACCTTTTCTTGGCTTTTCTTTTGTTTAAACACGAAAGCTGTTTTTCTCTTCTACTATCATACAGGCTTTTTTGTTGTTGTTATTTTATTTTTTTTGGAAGGAAGGGAACCACACTTAGTTTTCTTTCCTGTAATGCCTACCTTGCCAAGGATAGAACAGATGCTCCACAATGACATGCAGTTCGTTTTGGGAGGGATTATATTGGTGGCGCTCGCCATTAGTTACTGCCTGTAGAACGTGGATTCTGTGCATGAGGGATGTGGGTAGGATTTCACTAATCCGGGTAAGAAACATCACTTTCTACCTTAAAAATCAAGTTGGATCTTAGAGCCACACCCCACACGGCAGATGGGATGTTCGGTCTCGGTCGGGATGGTATCCGCCAGGACCCTATAGCGACCTGTTAGGTCGTACCAGAACAGTGCGGCAAGGCCTCTCTCTGTTGCTCACTTTGGTCAGTGATGTATTTTCCCCCAGATCCCATGGGTCCTTGAAAATCTGTGGTTCTTGGGCTCAGGGCCTTGATAGGTGTACACAAATTGTTCCCAATGCTGAGAGCCGGAATGTTCAGGGTCAGCATCCTATTGTACACGTGGACCTTTTCCCAGAAGAGGTCCCACCTATCCCCATGGGTGCTTGAAGGATGTTTGGCCCTTTCCTCAGTCGGAACAAACTCTTCTTCTTATGTGAGTGCTCTTGACCCTGCTTCTTCAGCTCAATGGAGCCAGCTTTCTGCAAGGAGATGCCTAGGAGCAAGAAGACTGCAGACAAATTCCGCAGTTGTCCCTGCAACCCGATGTTTCTCATCCTCAGCATGATTGACATGTTGGATCAGATCATTCTGTGTGAGGGGCCGTCCTAGTAATTGTAGGATGTTTAGCAGCATCTCTGACTTCTACCGAGTAGATGTCAGTAGCATCCTCCAGTCGTGACAATCAAAGATGTCTTTGGGTAGTGCCAGTGTTCCCGGGGGGCAAAACGCCTCCTGCTTATGAATCACTGTTACAAGTCAAGCTTATTGGAATATGAAAGACTCCCAATAAGGTGTGTCGTGACAAAGACACAGTTAGGACGTATCCTCCTTCAGAAAGATAGTAGAAAACTACTATATTAGTAGCTAAATTAGGATGGGTGGGAAGGTCGTGAAGAGGAAGGGCAAGAGCATTTATGTGCCAGCAAGATGCTCCTCGCGTTTTACGGGATGCCAAGAGCCTGCATCCCAGGGCTGCTTACTCAGAGGTGGAGGAGGCAGGCTTCAGACCCACGTCCATCCACCCTCAGAATTCAAGTCCTTTTCCTGATACCACGTACTGTTCCAGCTCTGCAGGTCGCTTTGGGGATGCTTTAGGGCCTACTTAAGAAGGCTGCATTCTCTGCTCTCTTCCGTGACAGAGTATGTCGTAGTGGGCACGCGTAGTGGGCATTTCTTCCAGGCGTAGAAATGCTTCACTAAAGGCGAGTCAGAATGTGAAAGGGCCAGCAGCTCATTCAAATGCGAGTAGCAGGTCTGCAGGGACTCTTGGGGGCTACGACTTTTATAGAGGATCTGCCCGAGAAATAGCTGGCTTAGCTCAGAGCCTGTGCCACTTACTGTTTTGCTAGATCCTGGCTCTTTTAGGATGAGGAAGGCAACTGGAGTAGAAAGGGAGGGGCTTGGGCGAGCCAAGGTTGGAGTGTTAGAGGGCTCCAAGGGGAGAGGATAGTGTATCGAGACGACAACCACTAATCGTGCAGTGCGGCCGTGGCAACAGATGCAGGGGATGGAGCGAGGGACGTGGCTCTTTTCGCAGCCCGGGTGGGCTCCGGCTTTATTCTGCAAGCACGGCGGGCCAGCGAACTGCTTTAAGCAAGTGTTCCGAGGGCAGATCTGAAATGTAGGGGGAAAAGTACCCCCCAACTGTCGCGATGTGAACATTGGCTAGATGCAGGCGCAAGTCTGCGCGTGGCCCGTCCCTACTTCTGCGTCTTGACTGTCTGTCCGGGTTCCCAGCGCCTCTGACTCTGATGTGCGGTCGAGTCACCCGTGAAAATGCAGGTGCTGCTATAGCAGGGTTTGGATGAGGCCCGAGAGCCTGTTTGTCACAAGCACAGACGTCGCAGGGCTACCAGGCCCGGGACGGTGCGGCGGTGTCGGGCTCTGCGGGACGGGTGCTGGACCCCGAAGCGTAAGGGGCAGGCGTGTGGCCCGGGTGCCTGGGGCGCGGGTGTCTGACCCTGTCACGGGGTGGGGGCATGTCTTCCTCTGCAGCCTCGGCCCCTCTTCCTTTGCGGACCTGACTGCCGGCTCCACGCCGGGGCCTTCGGCAGCCCTGGGACCTTGTCCTCCCGGCTTCAAGTTTGACGGAGGCGCGGGGGCCGCCCTTTCCCCGCGGTTGCGGTGGAAGGGATCCTGGTGGTGCTGTGGCCCCAGTTCCGGGGGTGTCGGCCTCTGCCTGGGGGGCGGGGGGCTGTGCCACCCTGCCTAGTGTGGCCCAGGGTGGCAGCAGCGCCTCTGCCATCTGACACGCTCGCCCTGGGAACGGGGGGCCGTGGGCATTGCCCAGGAAGAGCCAGAACACGGGGTGCAGGTGATCAGGTGTGCCCGGCCCGCGGTCTCCGAGCGTTCTGGGTGTCGTGGGGACCTCTTCATAGGCCCCTGGGCCCGGGGCAGCCCCTCGCGGCTAATCTCTTGGCAGTCGGAGCCTGACGGCTTCGCGGGCACGTGCCGTGTGACAGCTCCCCGAGTTCTGGGGCCAAGGGTGGCCCAGACAACGTAGGGCGGTGTATGTCCTGACCACGAAGTAGCTGCTTGATAAAACGAGACCCGTCAGTTGAAAGAAAAATAGTTTTGTTTCATTCATAAAAAAACCCCAAGACCCCACAGTCCCTTCCTGAGGGGAGTGTGCGCCTGTCGGGTCCGCACAACTGCTCGACCTCGGGTTAAGCTTAGAGGCCGCGGCCTCGTTTCCTGCTCTGCGTCGGTTTTTGAGCAGCGACCTCGCTCTGCCCCGGAGCGCTCCGGCATCGCAGCTTTGGGGGGCCCCGGGCGCTGGGGGCCGCGGCCGTAGTTGCGTAGCTGAATGCCCCTTTGCTGTCCCGGGAGCGGGGAGCCAGCCGTCGGCCGGTGGGCGAGTGCGGGGGACGGTCTGGCTGGCACCGTCTCCCCGGAGGCCGCTCGGGTGGAGCCACGCGCCGTGACCGTGACCCTTGGGTGCGGCCGCGCGACTGCGGTGCATCCCCACCGTGCGCCGCTACTCTCGGCGCTTCTGCATCCTGCAGCTGGACTCCAAATGCGAATGGACTCCAAATTCGCATTTTATGTTTGCATGTGTATTTAAAGTAAACTCCAACAGTAGTGATTTTTTTTTTTTTTTTTTTTTTTTTTTTTTTGTCTACTAAGCTCTGAATTGTTCAGATATCGGCATAAACAACAGAAGGGGGCATCCATCGGGTAGTTTCGACTCAGGTCGTAAAGCGTCTGAAGCGTTGGACTCTACCCCCTTAAACTTCACCGTAGGTACCGTCGCTTAATTAATAGGGACGGAGCGGAACCTGCTTTTGACCTTGGATGGTTTTGTCCCCTTGAAGGGCTGTAGAGCACTTTCCCATCGATCATGCTTTCCTCCTTGCTCGTTTGCTGTTGCAGTGGGGTAGTGTCCATATCGTCCGACCGGGTGTTTTTAAATCACTGAAGTGATGTCTGTGACCAGTCGATTTCCCAAAGCATATGCGTACTTTGTTTTACTAGAGTCAGTCACCCCCTAGGTCGTGTGTGGGATATGATGGGTCATGATTACGGTGTCGGTACATCGCGGCAGCTCATCTCAATATTACTTGTCATCTCACGAAGCTGTCACTCCTCCTAATTGTGCGGAATGACCTCTGTTACCATCCTTTCCCACCGTCCAGAAAATAAAACTTACTGGGAATATTAAGTACATCACTGTTATGTGACTATGTACTTTTTAAATCAAAAATCAAAAGCTACTAACAATTAGTTGCCAGAAATACTGTTGGGTTTTTCTCTTGGGATACCCAAATTATTTCCACTTTGACTTGTAGAAGCAAAATAACGTGGACTGCTTTTTTTTTTTTTCTTGTAAGTTCTCCTTTCAGTGTCTTTCAATCCTGCAAATAAAATATGCGGCAGGCTATTAGCACAACATTGACAATTAGAGCAGACTTTGAGACCTAACAGCATCGTGCGTGATTATTTTTGAGGTTCGATGTCGTCTGTTTCTCTAGTGGCATAAATCACTGCTTGGCTATGACATGGAGTCTTGATGTTATGATTTTTCAGGACATGTGTTAGCAGTGAGTGTCTGCGAGTGCTTATCGTGTCACATAAACAACGGTGCTTTAATGAGGTGTTGAAAAACACGCCCGCTCCGGGAGCCGGGGCTGTTGGTGATGCTGAGTTCCCTCCGTGTGGTCAAGCGCTTGGCGTTTCCGTGATCGTCTTCCTGGCGGGGGCTCTCCGTAGATTGTCCTTAGTCCTTGTCTCCGCGACTGTTCAGTGATTGACACGCGACAACCACGATCCTGGGTTCCGTTTGTGTTACCACGCAGATATCCGAGTCTCTGTTGTAGGAGGAGGATGCCCTTGCGTCTGTTGCTTGTTGAAGAGACTCTCGGTTTATGCTGGCCAGGTGTCAGAGCCGTGTGCCGCTGCGTGCGTGCTTGCTCGTTGGTGCAGCATCTGTTGGTGTTGGAGTGACTGATGGGACGAGCGTGCTGTAGCAGTACCTACCGCGTCAGTGGCTGAAGCTAAAGGCGTCACCGCAGTTCATCACAGGACGCTTCTCATCATCTTCTGACCCTGTCACTCCTGCTGATGGTACAGAGTAGAAGCCACTTCTCACCTTTTTATTTTTTCTTACTATAACACGCAGAGCTCTATGTTTTACGCCCATGCTTTAACTGGCATTTTATCGCTTCTCTGATGTGTAGCATTAGGAGGTGAGATATTTTCTTGCCCAGCTTAACGCCCGCTAAAAAGTAGAGCAGTTTGTTAATGCACCGTAACTATTGATCAGCAGGCTCTACAGATTTCTGGATGTATCAATATGTCGAGTTGGGTAAACTGTACTTGATATTTCGGCTGTTGGAGAGGGAATCCTAACCTAGACCTTCGTATTTACAAGTTTTCAAAGAGTATTAATTTCGCCGCAGACGTTCAATGTCTTGCCTTTTCAGAAATACTCGATTCAGTAAACACGTTGACAACAATACAGGCAAAATACTATATACTAAATACCTTTATAAAATCTGCTGCTGTGTGATCGGGAGAAGGAAGAAGGAGCACCCGATGGGTCCTCAGAGCTTGGCACGTCTTGCCTTTGTTTAGAGTCTGTTTTTTTGACTAAAGGTGTTCGAGTAGGAAAAACAAGTTTGTACAATTCAGAGTTGAGATGCATTTGTGACAGGTGTAGAGTTATGTGCTTTCTAACATCGAATTCACACTGGCAGGGTAACACTTTAGGCCCTCAGGAAAATGAAAGTCTTAACTTTATAGAAAAAAAAAAACTTTTTAAAGCATGATAAAATTGCAGCATCAATACAGACTCAATTATTTTGTTCTGAACTTAAAGAAGATACTTCCAAAAGGAATCCTTGGGAAAAAAAAAAAAAAAGTATAATGGCAGTGGTATGGAGCTTCCTTGCTATATAATAAATCCAGACATGTTATATAGAAAATTCTTTCCAAATTGCATAATCGCAAAGACAGAGGCCAATGCAAATAATGTAGACATTTAAAAATAAAAGAAAAAGACGGCATTTTTACTTGGAGCAGCCACATGCATCATTTACTACACTCTGCATAAACTATTTTACAGCCGTATTAGCGACCTTTTTCCTTTTTCCTTTTTTTTTTTTTTTTTTTGCTTGCACTTGGAGAGCTCAGGTAAAGACCTCAGAACCTGCTGGGTCCTGAATGCAGCTGCAGATAGCGTCTTTTAAAAGAGACAGTGCAGCTGCTTTCCCAATGTCTTTTGTGCCAGACAAGGAAGTGACTTTCCTTAGAGAAGAGGATTACAGTTATATCCTTAAACGAGGAAACTAGAACCAGATTTTCTTTTTAGATCTTGCAGTGGGGATTCTGAAGAAACGTTGCACTGAACGTTAGCTTATTCCAAACTCAACTTACTAAGATTTTGCTAACAACTGTACATTCGACTTTGGAAATAAGACGGGACCACAGAATAATACGCACTTTTCATAACTTAAAAAAAAAGAATCATGCTCCCTGCCCTGGGATACAATGGTTACTTAATCTAAAACCAGAAGACCAGAAAAGTGAGCACGACATTAGCAGTTCCTCAAATATCCTCTCAGATGTTTCTTCTATTTTGTAATGAATGTTTGCACTTGCCCCCCAGATTAAATACCGGGCAGGCATTATTTTCTCAATTTTTGTAGATTGTATAAAAGATATAATGCTAAATGAAGATAGAAAGGTAGTGTTTTACCTTCCCTTTCTGGAAAAAAAAATCAAATATTTATTAACTGCTTTCTATTGTTGTCGTTCTCTTTAGAAAGTAATTTGTGGTCAGTGGAGCCCAGCGGGGAAGCCCCCTTTCCTCCAGATGGCTGTGACATTTGAGAAAACCTTGGAGGATTAAAGGCACTCTAGTGAGCACTCACTGCAAAGTCCTGACACAATTTGACAGTCCTAATCTGGGTCCTGAACTGATTGGATGACCAAGGGCACAAAATTCTCATCCAACTGTGCAGTCACCACGCACATATTTAAGGGCACTGAAAACGTCCCAAAGTTTGGGTGACTTTTTAAAAAATATGTATATAATATGTATTTATTCATGGCATGCACTTGGAAAGGCTCATTGAGGTACCTTGCGTGGCTTAAGGAAAACACCACAACAACCTGGTGATATTTTTGCCTGAATGAGCACAGCAGGCCATAAATGTCTTTACTCTTTATTAAGTAGGGTTTGCAAACAATCTAAATGGGTAAATAGTAGAGGAAACTATAGAAATTGATCTCAGTGAGCAAAGCCCACCAAATCTAATTATATATTGTCACCATCTGCTGAAATATGATAACAGAATTAATACAATTACTGTTAGAATTCCAAAGGGAAAAAATAAAAACTTTTGAAAGAAACTGAGTATGTGTGGCGTGTGTGTGACAAAGAGAGACAGGCCAAATAGCAGGAGGGAGAAAGAACAGCATCTTCCATGTTCCTTCTTTTTTTTTTTTTTACTTCCCCTTCTTTGGTCAATCATCATTTAAAAATAATTGGAAAGATTTCTAATTTTGGAGTTGATTAAAGTTACTAAGTTTTGGTAATGTGATTTTTTTTTTTTTTTTGGTTTGGAATTTTAATAATATCCACTGCAGCTTCCAAAATTACCATGGCAACAGGTGTGTAATTATCAACATTGCGCATAGCTTCAATGTGTGATGTGTTTCTTCCGGTTGAATGAATATTAAATCATACTGCTTAACACCTCCTCTCCTAGTAAAGAGATAAAGCTTTGGCCATGGCCTGTAAATTGATCCTGCTTCTATAGATTCCTTTTACTCCAAAGCCATTGAATGGAGTAATTTGTGCCTTTGAGGGTTTTCTGAATTTATTAGAGCCTGACAGAAAGCAAGGTTTATTTCATTTAGTGGGGGGAAAAAAGTGATTAATTACTACTCATATTTCCTTTTGTAGAATTTTCTCTGAGAGAATACACTGCTGTTGTTTTGGGTTGCAAGGTGTGTGTTCATGACTGATGACATCTTAAAAAACAGGGGGGCGTTCTCGTAAGAACACCTTGTGCTTTAAGGGCTGCTGTTTCTAACAAATGCAGGCGGTCTTAGTATGAAGCACGTATGAAGCAAAACCTTTGAATTAATGCATAATATACTGTCTTTTCCTTATGTACAGTATGTTCTATATAATATGATTTAAACACAAATATCATCCTCTAATGCACATCAAATGTAAGAAGATAGCACAATCCATGATTTTTTTTTGGTGAAGTCGAAACTTCACATCATTTCTAATATTCCAGGTGGTCTTTTCAGACTTTCTACCTGTGAACAGGCAAGAGGGTGAGTGATGATCTATCAGATATTGCTTCTTACATACCTCCCCTTGCCGTCAAACTTTATTTTCTTCCTAAATAGCTAATAAAGTAGACAACAGTTTACTTTTATTATTGTCACTGTTGGTTCTTTCTGGTCATCCAATTAATTCATCAGCCTGTTGCGTACACGTGGTTGAGAAAAGTGAGGCTTTTCAAGAGCTAACAATCCTAAGAAATCTACTTATGTTCAAAATACATAGATCAAGTAAATAATACTGTAAATGCAGTAGCTGTAAATAATATTGTTAAATAGGAAGCCAGCTAAATGATTACAAAGCTATCTGGGTTGTTTTATTATTCAGTCTCCGTTTTTTTAATTTATTTATTTCTATTCTTATTTTTATTTTCAGTCTCCGTTTTTAACAGCCCTGTTATTCTGGAAAGCCTTTCAGTAACTTGAGATCTTTGCGTGAAACATAAGTAATCGATGTTAGAGCAGAAGCTAGCGTAGGTAGATATATTTAAAACTTGGAGCCCAGACACTTGGGTCCCTAAGAGAGATGATTCTACAGAAGAGTCGAGAAAGGCCGTAGGCTAGCTGTGACCTCTTCTCCTGCTGCTTTTGTATCTCAGTCAAAGGTCCTCTAAGATTATCACTCGTAATTTCACCATGCTTCCATATTGACCCCGAGACGTGTGCCAAAGTCAAGATTACCAGTGGTACAAGAGCGGATCGCCCCGTTCCCTCCTGGTGCCTGTAGAAGGTCGCCTAACACGGTGTGGTCATATATGGCCTGGATTGACAAGTAGGTAAGGGACGAACGTTTTATTCACACAAATAGGTTAACCGTTGCTGAAATAGTGTCCATTGCGCTGAAAGCCGTGAAAAGAACAGGGAGTCTCTGCTGATTTCCTCTACACGGTTATCTCTGGTATTTCTCTATTACTCTAGCTCGTATTTAAACTGTTTTTTTTTTTTTTTTAAAGAAAGGATAAATACACACACACACTCAGTGTATTTCTGTAGACTCCCCTTTAATGGATCTGTGCCAGTGTTAGCCATTGTTTCAGTTGCTTGTGGCTGCTCAACTGTGCAAGGTTGCCTGGAAACGCTCCTTCAGTGCAAAGCTCTTCAGCCACTTTCCATACCTCCGAGCCCAGGGCTTAAAGATTCAGGAAATCTAGGCTCTGGTGTTTCTTTTTGAAATCTCTTTAGTAAACTAATGATCTTGTACGTGTGGAAAATCGCTTCCCCGTGTATGGGGTGTGCACGTTTGAAACAAAGCAAAAGCTTCCAAAACTTCTTAAGATTGCTGTTGCAAGTTAGCAGAAATCAAAATTATTCTTCTCAAGTAAACTTGATGGGGAGTTTTGTGATGCTGGTGCTTTGTAATGTATACTATTGTTTCAAGAATGCTTATTTTTTTATTTTTTTTTCAAGAATGTTTAAAATTAACACCTATTATGCTCTCCCGGGTTGGAAATTTGACTCTGTTCCCCTCGAGATGGCATCCTATCCCCATTACCTCTTTAAGTTGCGAAAGGCTGAGAATCAGAGACCGAATCTTAATGCTTTTATTACATTTAAAAGTTAAGTACCCCAAAAAGTACCATTATTAGGTAACAGAATATGGTAATTATTCACTTTCTTCCTTGGTTAAATTTGAGTCAATCTTGAGGATTTTGGAAAATTGGCGTGATGAATAAACAGTGTTGATTTAACTGTTCGTAGTTGGCTTCGTATTAAGTCATTTTCTCTTTTAAAGTATAACACAATCATTTTGACAGCGATTTGAAAATACTTTTGATTGGAGCTTTCCCCAGCGTGTGTCCAAATTCCTAATGCTGAAACATAAAATGGGACTATTATAGCATCATGCATGAGTTAAATAAATATATGGTACTACCTAATACCTGCCAGAATACCATTATTAGCTTTAAAAAGAAAGATTCTTTTTAAAAGCAGCACTAGGCAATTTCCAGTCGTTCCCTTTTGTTAACTGTACTAAGAAATTTGTGATACAGAACAAGAAAGGAAAGATGTGCTCTGCAATGTTTGAAAGACATACAGTCATCAGATATGTCTGACACAAATTTAAAATTAGTTAGACTTTGGTCTCCTAATAGTTTTTTGCTTTTTCCAACTTACCTTCAAATTCTGTCAGGGACGCCTGGGGTGCTCAGTGGTTGAGCGTCCCTTTGGCTCAGGTTGTGACCCCAGGGTCCCGGGATCGAGTCCCGCATCAGGCTCCCTGCAGGGAACCTGCTTCTCCCTCTGCCTGTGTCTCTGCCTTTCTCTGTGTCTCTCATGAATAAATAAATGAAATCTTCAAAAAAAAAAAAAGAATTGTCAGTAATTTTAATTGTATAATGTTAATATTGCCAACAGCACACCCTTTGACAGCTATAGTAAATCACACAATTAAATTAGTTATTAGATATAGAAATTTCTCTGCAACGTCATGTACATTCAAGCTTACTTGAAGCCTTTCCCCAACTGACTTATTTAAATATTAAATTTTAAATGGATTTTAGTTGCTGCATAAATGCAGGTTGAGGTCATTCATAATGCTGATGTTTCGTTTTAAATGTCCACGTGACCCGTGGTTTACTGATTTGGATTTATTCGTTATGTTGTTTCTGAAGTTAAGACTAGAAATCATTGGTCAAGAAAATCAGATGTAGATCTGCCTGTTTTCTTTCAGTCTCTATCTTCTTAAGCTTAAGCGTCCCTCTATATAGACTGTTGGGTCTGCTCCTCAGTTGCTGATGAAACTTCTCTGTAAGCTGTAGTGTAGCTGTCGTGAGTGATCAGACTCCAGCAGCACATGGGGAGCAAAGTGGCAGAATCAAGCAGAGGCAGGGGCAGCCCGGGGGTCCCAGAGGTTTAGCGCTGCCTTCAGCCCAGGGTGAGTCCCACACGGGCTCCCCGCATGGAGCCTGCTTCTCCCTCTGCCTGTGTGTGTCTCTGCCTCTCTCTGTGTGTCTCTCATGAATAAATAAATAAAATCTTAAAAAAAAAAAAAAAGCAGAGGCAGAAGGCTGCCGGTGGGAGCGTGCATCTACTCTCCTCTCGATGCAGAGCAGTTCACGTGGCTGCAGGCCGCTGAGGGGGTAGAAGCGTGGTGTTGCCGTTGTTACGAGGTGAGGGTCTGATTTTCATGGGAACTTGACTTGGTGAAGCAGGTGGCTGATACCCGAATAAGCGTATTGTGATGATTTCGAAGTAATCACCAAGGAGGAGGCTAGAGAACGAGTTCAAGTACTTACTCTTTGTAAGACAACCTGTCTCCCAGGCGCGTTGCAGACTTTACGGGGCTCCATCCAAAGAAGGGGGCGCTAGTGCTGGTACCGTGATGAGAGTTGGAGAGGCTCGTGCCTTTTGAGGCTAACTGAACTCAGGTTCCTCAGTCGCTTCTGATTCCGGAGGACGTTATTTCCCACCACATCTCTAACTTCCCCAGTCATATAGCGAGAGAGGGGCCCTCCTGCGGCCTAGAAGATGATCACCTTAAATAACCTGGTATCTCTATGGAAACCAGGAACCGTCCTCTGGCTCTTCGAGGATCCCTCTGCGCCAAGCCTGCAGCAAGGGCCACCGAGATGAGTGAAGGCCTGGCCTCTGGCCCCACGGAACTGCGCCCCCTGAAGATTAGGACCGTCAGACGGCGTTACCACCCACAACCCACGACGGTGGGGCAGCACGCAAGGCTTCACTGAGGAGGCGACGTTCGAGCAGGCCCTGGAAGGATGCATTCAGCGGGTAGCGAGGGGAGGAGGGGCGTCTCAGGTCGAGGCAGAGGCACAGATGGGGGGGGCCTTGCTGCCCGAGAGGTTCCCGGGGCGCGCCGTGGGCCCCGTGTCACAGGGGCCGTGCGTGGGATGCGGAGACCTCTGGAGCAGCGCTTGACCACGCGCGACAAGTGCAGATGCGCCTGTTGGGAAGGTGGCCTTTGTGGAAGCCAAGGGCCTGGGGTGAAGGGAGAGAGTTCCGAGCCAGTGGCGTCAGGAAGATGCTGTTCCCTTTGCTAAGGATCGGGGGCTCTGGGCACGCAGGTCCCAGCCTTGAACCAAGCACATGGACTAAAACCAAGGAAGGGCACTCAGAAATCTCGAATCGAAGTCATTTCTATATTTTAAAAATATCTTTGAGTCTTTGCATTTAATTCTTTAGAATATACACCCAGGAGTCGAATTGCAGGATCATACAGTAATTCTGTGTTTAACTTTATGACACACCTCCAAACTCAATGGCTTTTATAATGACGAAACGATAGGCTTTGTAAGCATTAATGAATTCGCCATGTTTCTGTCAAAAAATAAAAAATAAATCTTAGGAAGCTGGTGTTTACTTCACAATGTACTCAGCGTCTTCTTTTTCTTTGTAATTTTTTCTTTCTTTCTTTCCTGCCTTCCTTCCTTCCTTCCTTTCTTTTTTAAGGGGAATGAATGCAATGAGGCAGTAAGGAGAAAGTCAGCTGTGACATTCCTGGCCGTTGGCTGTCTTCCTCTTTACCGGACCTGAGGGACCGGAGGCAGGAAGTAGGTTTCTCGTGGTGGGGTTGGGGAGACTTGCTAGAAGGAGGAAGGGAAATGAGAGGGCTGTTCCCAAGAAGTCGACAGCCCTTTAGACAGGGTGTCAAGATAAGTAATTGGTGAGAAGAAAGAGTGTCAGGTGAGCGGAAAAGGTGTAGCACTCAGGTGTGAAAATGAGGAAGGGAGAGTCCATTGTCTTGCACCTCCAGCCCTCCCCTCCGACACTAGCTGCTCAGCCCCTAGCTTCTCTCCATTCAGGCTCCGCAAGAAAATCAGAGACGGGAAAACTTCCTGAACCCCCCCTGCCACGGCATCAAGTCCTCCTACTCAAAAAAAAGCGAAATAGAACATCAAATACGGACTGACTGCCTGTTGGTTTTATTCCCCCTTCCGCGGGGAGCTGAACAGAGGGTCCCTTGCACGTCGCTGAGACCTTTAGATGTGCCTCAAGCAGTTCACTTCTGAGCTTGATCTTCACCCTGGAATTTCCAGAGGTTTCTCACCGGACCAGTGCGGGAGCGCTTTGACAGGAGCGCCTCATGAGTCCAAATTATGGATCTCAGCCTTCCCTCTGACAGGCTATTTTTTTGTTTTTTGAAGAGCAGAGTAAGGAAGAAAGAATGAAGAGGGGAGAGAGAGAGAGAGAGAGGAGCCTTTGGATGGCATAACATATTTTTTCAAATTAATGCACCATCTATGAAAGTAGATCCCAGAATCCTGGAAGTTCTGTGACCTTGAGTAGGTCGTGGAAACTCTCAGGACCTCAGGGCCCTCTTTTCTAAAATAAAGGTAATGATTGTATTCCTATGTTGTGAAATAGGCTTTTTATCCTCACTGCAACGTTCTCAGTGTGAAGATACCTTGTAAATTTTAGTGTGCTTATTATTAGCAAACGGGTTTTTATCTTGCAGTGAATCCTTAAATAATTAAGGATTAATTAATTAATAAATTAATTAACAATTAAGACGATAATTTCAACGTCTTTGTCGGCTACTTTACAGGGAACACAGTGCCGCAAAGAATTAAGGAAAATTGTTGTATAGATTGTGTAAATAAAAGTATATATGATAAGTTAAAGCCAGAATTTGTGAGAGAAGTTAGATCCAGTAATATAATCCACAAAAAGCTGTGTATGATACATATTGTGCCCTTAGAAGCCATCGTGGTTGAAAGAATGATACCTATTTTATTTTATTTTTTTAAGTGAAGACCATTTATTGGAAAAAAAAAAAGAGCATTTATTGAGTGCTTACTATGTGCTGGTTACTATTCTAAACACACGGTCTGTGTGAGCTCTAATATCTACAGCCAACCTGGAGCTATCATCCCTATTTTATGGACAAAGAAAATGAAAGTTAGAAAGTTTATGGAATTGGCCCAACATCATTAAGCAGCTGTTACTTCTTATGTAAAAATGAATCTGTATTCTCATTTTATTCATCGAGGATCTCAATAACTGGCAATCATTGGTTATTAACAGATGATAAACTCCCATATTTAATATTTGATATTCAATTTGCCTTAAGAGGCTACTCTTAATTTTTGCAGATTATTATTTATTTTAATCTTCAACAGATGTATTAATATAAAGACTCCTTAGGTGAATGATTTTCAAATAATGTCCCAAGGATGCCCAGGAATTTTTGGGGGCCACCATATCCTCATCCAGGGTCTTTTCAGGTCTATCTCTTTTATATATTAGGTTTCATTATTAGAGACCATTCTTTTTTCCTTTCTTCCTTCTTCCCTCCTTCCATTCTCTGCTTCCATCAGCCATGCATCTCTCCATTCGTGTATCTGTAGGTACATCCAACCAAACAACACAATCAACCAGCCATCCAGATAATACAACACATATGTGTTGGACTCTCAATACATACTAAGCACTGTACGTGGCTAGCAGTTGCACTCTTACAAAAGAAGAATGTAAAAGATTTCAAGTTTTCAAAAATCACAGAGAGTACATTTAAAGTATGAGCTTGTTTAATAAAACTAAACCCAGATGAAATATTCTGGAAAAAAATATTTTTTTATATTACACGTTATCCTTCTCATCAAAGTGAAAGAGACACTGTCCTAAGAGGGAGAGCTGTAAGCCGTGTCCAGCTTTGAGGAGTTACATAGCCCTGGGCTGTGGGGAAGCAGATGTGCTTTCCTGTACAGTACAAATGATGATTTCCTCTTTTAATTTTGTATGACCTTCAGGCCAGAGAGGGTAAAGATTTTACAAACATTAGGCCTTGATGGTTTGAGTGACATGATCTGAGCTCACAGTTTATCAATCTGGATTGACATGTGGTTGGAAGGTTTAAAATGAAAAACAGTGGTTTCTGAAGGGGGGGGGTAAATTCGACGAACTACATTTTTACCCTTACGTATCTAATGTAGGTAGTATTTTATTTTATTTATTTCGAAAGATTTTATTTATTTATTTATTTATTTATTTATTTATTTATTTATTTATTTATTTATTTATTTATGATAGACATAGAGAGAGAGAGGCAGAGACACAGGAGGAGGGAGAAGCAGGCTCCACACTGGGAGCCTCATGTAAGCCTCGATCCTGGGACTCCAGGATCGCGCCCTGGGCCAAAGGCAGGCGGTAAACCACTGAGCCACCCAAGGATCCCTAATGTAGGTAGTGTTTTAAAGATAAAGCTCAAATTGGAGAAGAGAACATTTAAAATGTACCAGTGCATTAAAACCTTTGGCCTCTCCTGGTCGAATGTGCCACATTGAAACGCAATCGCAAACAAAAGACAAAACAGAGATGCACTGGTGAATGTTAAAGTTTCTACAGCAGGAAAACTCAGAACTTCCTTGAGTAAAAAGTCTTACATATATCTCCATGGTTTTTTTTTTTTTTTTCTTAATAAGCCTCTTCAGAAACTTTACAGTGATCTTCAGTCTTGACTCAAAAAATTCATCCTCCGTGATGCATTCCTTGTTCTCTTTTTGTCTCTTCTCCTGCTCACCTCTGCCTCAGTACCTTAAGAAAGAAATCCTGAGCAAATGGCTGGTTTCCCCAGCCAAAGTACTTTCCGAGGAGCAGCTCATTAGCACCGGCCTCCCTCCCGGCCCTCCCTGCCTCCTCTCTCACACTAGACGGTGGGCGACCTCCCTGAGGTAGGTTGGGGGCGTCTCCAACTGCATTTGAGGTTATTAGACCGGAGCAAAGGACAGACTGCTCTCGCCTGGAGAGTTAAACCGTCTGCGTCACGCTGGTTCTGTTCACCTAACTTAAAGCTTCTGATGGGCCTGGGAGTAGAATCTGGGAGTGGAGAGTGGGTGAGGGCAGAGGAGACCCCACCGCAGCAAGAGCATGTACACAATGCTTGGGAATTCAGTAAGGGGATAGGGCCCTTGAGGAATGGCAGGCTCGGATTCAGGGCTTCCACTGGGTTCTGAGAATCTGGGGGGGCGATGGATCAGCGTGTTTTCCCAGGTTTAATTTTCTAAGCCAGTTTTCAAATCGTCATGATTTGGATGTGAGTTATGTGCATTGCAGTTAATTTGTATATCCTGAAAATGCCTTATTCTTTGTATTTTGTTTTCTAGACTTTGTTTTCAGTCCCCAGATATGTGTGCATTCACTTTTAAAAATAAACGTTTTCATATTTAAAACCTTATCTACATACACACAAACGATACGCCTTTCCCAGACTTTATCCTGAAGATTTTGCTTTCCTGTTTATTTTTGGTGAATTGATTTCTTTCAACCACATACTTCTGTTATACAACTTAAATATTGACAGTGGTGTTTTTTTTCTTAATATTAAAATATTCCCTTCAAACATCCATTTTCCTAGAGGAATGAAAATATTTGAAAGAGAGATTTTAATGTTTAGAAACACTCTGAGACGCAGCCTGTAGGTTAAGGACACCTTTAAATAGTGAAAAATAACAGCACTTACGGTCTATTAAACTGTGATCTATGAATAAAAGCAATGAAGTAAAAACAAACCCGGGAACTACATTCTGCTTCACGAGTCTTATTAAAAATATCTGTTATTTAGTGGGAATTTACAGTGAATCTCATGAAAAAGTTAATATAAACAATTGTGACTCTAAAGTAAGAGCATACAAATTTGTGATTTATGTTGCTTTCTTAATTTGAAACATGTGTATGACCTTATAACTACACAGCAAAAAATAAAAATATAATTAAGCCAGAATGCCATTATCGAAACAAAGCAAAGATGTAGTCCATTAATCTGCAGTGATCATTTAAACTATGCTAGTGGGTCTTACCCTAATTATTTCTGCAGGCAAGAAGAATAACTTGCAGAGAATTCATATCTATATTTGCTTAATTTTGTTTCTGTCCTTGGGTTTCACTTCTGTCCCATGGTAATATGTAAAAGTAGGACCACCTGTTTTCCACTGGGCTTTTAGTTTGGGTAGATTCTTAGGACACAGCAGTGTATTCTTAGAGTTCTGGAAATCTGAGGAAAGTTAATGATAACTGTACTACTAATAATAAACTGCAGTCAATAAAATGAAAATAAAATGAAAGGTCTTCCAGCAAGACTGCACCCCTCAAAAAAAAAAAAAAAGAAAGAAAGAAAAAGAAAGAAAAGAAAGAAAGAAAAATCTATGAACAGATATGCAAACATGCTTTGCAGGCTCAGAAAGCTATGAATCAAGTTTCTGAATACAGACATTGGTTGACTTCCATAAGGATCCAGAGAGAGAATATTTAAATGTAAATATTGATCGCTGTCAGCTAGGCAGCATGTATTTTCCCACAACAAATTATAGGAGAACAGATCATTCAAGAGTAGTGCTTTTCATGAGCTGGAAGTATTTCCGTCTTCAAAAAAGATTGCTGTGAGTTGCGGAAGGTGGAGGAAAAACTGTTCTTGCTTGACGAATTCCCGCAACATTTTGGCGTAGCGTTTCCCAGTTTCTAGTTTAAGTTAGCAGTAGGGAAGGTTATTTTCTGGTTATACGTGTCCAAAAAACCCAGATCTGAAAGGCCATCTCCAGTTGATTTTTCAACTTGAACAGGGAAGGGAGAGTTGGTCTTTGCTCTTGTCCGTGAGGGTATCATGCCTGTCAGCTTGGGTGCAAATGGTTTATCCTGAGAAAGTAGACTTGACACTTAGAGAAATACCAGGTTGGAGCATTTGTGCCCCGTGGAGCGTCTGCAAATGGAATAATGCGTCCACGAAGCCAGCTTCTTGCTTCCTGTCGGCCTGCACTTGGGCGAGTGGAGGCATTCATCCTCAATAATGGTTCAAATAATTGAAAAAAGGAAAAAATAAAGGAGCTGCATTTCAGGATAGTTGGACTATTCATCCCCTAGCGCTGCACCGCAAAGAGGAAAAGAGAGCTTAACGGCCCAGTTTATCATGTTAGCAGTTAATTAAGAATAAGAAAGTTTAAAAAAAAAAACAAAAAGCCTCTTCCGTCAAATGAAGTTGTAGGGCCTAACCATCAGACAGCGGCCGTTTGATCACAGTTTGCGCTCGAGTTTCCATTTCCTTTAATTGGAATTTTTATGCTTTCGTATTTTACCTTCCACTTTGCTTCTGTTTGGCGTGGGGCGCCTTCCCACTCCCAAGGGCGTTGTGAGGGAAGCGCCCACCGCCCCTTCTCGCCCTCCCGCGCGGCAGCTTCCGTGCAGGGCAGGTGCCCAGCCGCCTGACGACCTCCGGGCGAGGACTTTATGACCCAGATACGCTTGTAAGTTGACTGTTAAGAGGCTTTGCGGGGTGCACGGAGGCGGTGAGCCCCCACGCCCACAGTGGGCCGCGGGGAGCCTGGGTTTCTGCCGAGGGGCCTCTCCTCCACGCTCCCGCGGCCGCCCGCCGTGCCCGGTGGCACCCACGCCCGGGGAAGGCGCACCTCCTCCTCGGAGCGCGGCTGGGCCCCAGGGTGCGCGTGTGCCCCGCATTTCACCTTCGGCCCCGTGCCGCCCAGCCCCCTTCCAGCCTCGCGCCACGCAGCCCACGAGGCTCGCGTGAAGTCTCCAGCGCCCCTGGCATCGGTGGGCGCCGCCGGGCCAGACGCGGGCCAGCGCTCGGTGCTGCCGGCCAGGCCTCCGCTCTGCTTACAGACGGACTGCGTGCTTCCCCCGACCCCGTCTCTACCCCGGTCGGAGCGACCTGTAGCGACCTGTAGGGACACGGGCGGCTGAATCGGCCTCCGGGACGTTTGCTGCTACTTAGGAGAGGAAGTGGGGGGGCGGTGAGCTGGGCCGGGCCGGGTGGTCAGCCGCCGGTCTGGGCAGCACGTCCAGGGCGCGGGCCTTGGCACGACTGTCCCCTCGCGCTCACAGGGTGGCGGCTGCGTCGCTGACTTTCCTTCCATAGTCCAGGCGAGGAACACGGTGAAGCGGGAGGGGGTAAGAGTAGAGGCCTGTGCCAGCTTGCTGTGCCTTTTTGTTGCTTTCCCTTTTCCTTTTGGTTTTTCTTTTTTCTTTTTCTTTCCCTTTTTCTTTTTTTCTTTCCTTTTTCTTTTTTTCCTTTCCTTTTTCTTTTTTCCTTTTTCTTTCTTTTCCTTTTTCTTTTCCCTTTTCTTTTTCCCTTTTCCCTTTTCTTTTTTCCTTTTCCTTTTCCTTCTTTCTTTTCCTTTTTCTTTTTCTATTCCTTTTTTTCCTTTTCATTTTTTTCTTTCTCTTTTCCTTTTCCTTTGTCTTTTTCTTTTTCTTTTCCTTCTTTTCCCTTTTCCTTTTTTCTTTTTCTTTTCCTTTTCATTTTCCTTTTTCTTTCTCTTTTCCTTTTCCCTTTTCTTTTCCTTTTCCTTTGTCTTTTTTCTTTTTCTTTCTCCTTTCAGTAAAGCAGAAGCTCTCTCAGAAGCCGTGCCCAACAGTCTCTGGCTCACACCTCCTTGGCCAGTGCACTCTGTTATATCTGCCCCTACCTGGAAGATGGCCAAGGAGAAGGAAATGCAAGTGGGGATTGGGTCACCGAATGCACGGTGCTGACATGCTGCCTTCCACTCCCGTTCACCCCTCCACCTGGTGCACTCTTAGTATCCTCTCCCATGTGCCTCTGCCATGTGTATAAGCTGCTGCGCCTCTCCAGTTCCAGCCCAGGGCCTGTGAGCTGCTCGTTGTGTGTTCCCATGAAATACCGCTTCGTAGCCTGCATAATAACTGTGATTAGCTATGTGCAGCTGTGTCTTACTCTTAAGGCCAAAGAGTATATGAATCAGGACTTTCTCAGTGTCCTGAGACACTTTTTTGCAAGTGTCAAAAAATATATATTTTTTAAAGATTGATTTGATTGATTGATTGATTGATTGATTGATTTATGATAGACATAGAGATAGAGAGGCAGAGACACAGGAGGAGGGAGAAGCAGGCTCCATGCCAGGAGTCCGATGTGGGACTCGATCCCAGGACCCCAGGATTGCGCCCTGGGCCAAAGGCAGGCGCTAAACCCGCTGAGCCACCCAGGGATCCCTCAAAAAATATTTTTAACCCATTTATCCTGGAATTTATTGGTTCCTTTACTGTGGACATCGAGGAACCGCCTGGCTGCCGGCATGTCTATAACCAGGGGCTGCAGTGATGTGCCCGTTGTGAGCAGCGGCTCATTCTCATTCTCAGTGTCTTCCATCCACCTTCCTCCCCCACCCTGTCCCCAACACTCTCTTTCTTGCTCCTTTACCTTTGGTCCTTCTCATTGTTTATGCTGCTTTTTCTGATTTGCTCCATCCTGAAACAGGTTTTCAACATGATGTGTAAAATATAGCTATTGTGGCTATTCATTTAACTGGTCTTCTATGAAGCCAGAGTCAGGGAGCTCTTACTCCCAAGTCCATTTGTCAAATGCTTCTGGAAGGACTGTGACCAGCCTTGGTTGGCCACATTACCGCCCTTTGACCAGTAGCTAGGAGGAGAGTAGAATATGAGCATTGACCGGGCCTAGGCATGTGACCATTCTCACGGCCCGGGGGTAGACAAGGGCTGTAATTGATGGTCTCACTACAACCTTACATGATGTTGTAGAAAATGCTCTGCAGGCAAAATCATAACTTGTTTTTCCTTTTTTTTTTTGAACTGCACATGAATACCTCTGAGGTAAGTAGGAGCTCAGTAGGTATTGGTTGGAAGAAGTAAATGGATACATAGAAGAACTGAGCTGACCTGTGAGCAAGAAGAGAAAACTGGGTAGCATGTCAGTGCTTTTTGGAGCTATATTTAGATTATGCAATGCCGATTTATATTTTGAATTCATATGAATTCCAAGTAGATAAATTACTCAAATTTAAGAAATGAGTAAGAAAACGCAGCCCAAAAATCACATCCAAAAAGCGTTGCTTCTCCTTTTGCTCTTCCGGCAAATATTTACTGAATGCCAACTCCATGCTCAGGCACAAATTGGTATGTGCTTTATTCTTTTGGTTAAAGGCAATTGAAATGTTTTTTGCCATACTTAATGACAATGTTAATTGATGGAGAAAATAACTGTCGATACATAGTTAGCAAGTAACATAGGATCCGGGAACCAGTGGGCTCTTTAAAGCTTCTTATAGAACTTTGTAGTGTTGTGTTCGACTCCAAGGTATAAAAATAAGGAGCTTAAAAAAGTGAATTCAGATATTTAACTCTATTTATTTCAACCCAATTAAAAAGGCATCTGATACATTTTTAGGTCTCCCAGAAAACATCCTAAGCATGAGCATATAGCTCCAACCAAAATGACTTTGTAATTGCACACGCTATTTCTCTGTGACCCTGTGATTGATTCAGAAGGGTTCTGACATGGAAGATGGGAGCATTTACTTCACCTGAATTTTTTCTCCTTATCTCGAGTAACTCTGCGTGTTCAAGATTTTCAACGAACCCCTCTCTTTGCTGTCAGTGTTGGGGATGAGGAAATGAAGGAAGGGCTGGGAGCATGGTGGCATCTCAGTCTCTCCTGCACCCAGTGATTCTGTCCCCATTACCTAGGGTGACTATCAGGCCACACTCCTCAAGGTGAGACCCAGTCAGCCTGTTTTGGCAGGGAGAAGAAGGCCTCCTCGTGGTCCTTTGAAGATGGATGGGTTGGCAAAGGGAGACAGGTGACACCACTCTCTTGCTCACTTTCTCTCTTTTTTTTTTTTCCACGCACTTTTGAAAACTTGATGGTCTTATACAATAAGAAGTCTTACAATAAGAAGTCTTATTTGGCAAATTTTGTGTCCTTGCTTTATGTGGTTCTCAAAACATTCTTGAAGCTGGGGAACTTTTATGGGACTCCTCAGCTAAAGCAGAAGTTGCTTCTATAATCCAGCTCTGTCTTGTTCATTTTTTGGGTTTGTGATACACCGTGATGGACTAGAAAAAGGTAGAGTGGGCAGGGGCAGGCGGAGGGAGAGATGCAAGAGAATTTCTAAGACTGAAATTTCATTTAACAGACTGACTTAAAGTTCTCAGAAGCCCTCTGGGAAGAGAATTTCTAAACAAAATTGTTGGCCTTTCTTTCTTTTTTTTGAGGTAATTGAAAATAATTATGTGTTTGCGGTCAACCACCACAATCTCCCTACACGATCGTACTCAAAATAGATGCCACAGGGATGAGTTAATGAAGAGGTGTCACGGCAATAACTTTAATTCTTGTCATGTAAAAATCATTTCAAGTAAATCAGAGCAAAATTTAAACACCTACTCTGGGTTCTGGGCTATTGCTGGAATCTAGAAAAGTCCTTTTCAGTAATGCCTATACATGAAGCCTCAGTCTAGTGGTAGAAGGTTAAAGAGGTAAAGAGTGCTCATGATAAAATTTGACAGGTAGAAAATAAAAAATGTGGGGGACTCACGGGACCTCTACTTTGGACATCATTTGAGTTAAGGAAGTGTCTTCTATCCTGACTCTAGTCTTAAGAGGGCTCCTGCGAACCTGAAGGATGACAGAAATGGTATTTTTTGTTTTCTCTTCTAATGCGGTAGATATTTACACATCACACTCAGACATAAAAAACAATATTTTGTTTTACTTCTCGGTGAGTGGGCCCTGTTGCAAACTGATGGAGAGAGAAAATCTCTGCTACGTAAAGCTCTCCCAGCCACCCTTGGTTTGTATTGATCTCTTTCAGATGCGCGCCATTGCACTTGACTAAATCCTCAATCTGAAGATTCTTTCTGTTTCAGGAATGTGTCTTCTCTCAATGAGTCCATGCTCCTCCTCTTTCTGTCTCAAGGTGGCATTGAGAGCAGGGCTGAATTCCCGTGTCCCATGATGAGAAAGGGAGATGCTTCTGGTCTGTGCACGGTGTTTATCCTCATTGTTTTCCTCCGGGATCAGAGATGTGGTCTGGTATTGTCTGGAGACAGTGCCTGGTGTTGCCCCCAAATATCTTGTCTTCTTGTCCCTTTGGAGGTGATAATTCTTACAGGCTGTAAAATATGCAGGTTCTTTTGCTTCTGGTTGGTTTTATTTTATTTTATTTTATTTTATTTTATTATATTTTATTTATCTATTTATCTATTTATTTATTTATTTATTTATTTATTTTTATTTTTATTTTTTTTTTTGAGATCCTCAAAAGAGAGGAGACTGGTGGTTTATAGCAAAGGTTGACAAACGACTGCAGGCAGACTCTCCCCCAAGTGGGCCAAATCCAGGCACACCAGTTCATTCACGCATTGTCTGTCTGTGTCTGTTCCCCAACAGAATCAGGTAGTTTCTACAAAGACTACATGGCACACGAAGCCTGGCGTACTAATTAACTAGTCTTAAAAAAAACAAAACAAAACAAAACAAAAACTAGTCCTTTACAGAAAGGTTTTGCTCCGCCCTGATATATTCAGGGTTCTTGGGTTGACCATTCCTTGCCTCTGCCCTTCTTGACAGATTTCATGTTTTCCAGGGCACACAGGAAGGATTGGGTCTCCCGCACAGCGTCCTGGGCTAGACAGGGTCAGGGAGCCGTGTCGGGTGCTCCTGTCCAGCGATGTCCCTGTCCCTCTCCTGCTTCATTGCTTTTGCATCACACCAGCTCTAAGAAGGAAGCAAATCTCCAGCCCAGTCTCGGCCTGCCCTTACCGCTGGTCTTCTGCTGGGGGCATTGGAGGTGGCTGTATGTTAAGGTTCCTCTTGGCTGAAGGTCTTTGGAATCTTCTTAGAGACTCATATCATTTTCAACCCAGCTGTGTCCATTCCACACTTTCTACTTTCGAGGCGAGACTTTCTACTTTGTAGCTGGCAGGTGGTGAGAACTTCTGTTGCATGAAGGACCCTCAGGGTTTCCTCTCCGCCGGCAATACCACATCGTGTGAGAAATGGCTAGAAGTGAAATCACTGAATCAGAGCACCTGGGGAAGGGACCCAGAAAGCTGTGTTTCAGCAAGCCTTCCAGGCCATTGTGGTATCTGCCCAAGTTTGAGAACCACAGCCTTGTGTCCTAGCTGCGGCTAGCGCGAGAGGATCGGCATTACGCAGGTTTCATCCCTTGCTCAGACAATTTCATTTAGACGTACCGTGAGCATCCCAAACTGAGCAGGAATGAGAGGTAATTCCTTGTCTTTTCCCCCAAATTACCCTCTGTTTCCTGAATTCCTGACCTTTTGGTGGCTGGCGGTGGGACAGTGACTATAATAAGCATTGGCTTTGGAGTTGGACTGATCCAGATTCAAATACCCATCTCATTTTATGGTAGTGCTGTGATCTTGGACAACCAAACTTCCAAAGTCTATATTTTATTGTAAGAGGAAGGAAGTCCCAGCTCCCGTGGGGAATTTCGGAGATTTGGAGAAAACATATGTCTGGTAAAGTGATGATTTTTTATCTTAAACTTGTTGCCTCCTCAACATCCTCTTAGTAACCAAGTCACTAGGCAGTCCCTATGTGTTCTCTTCTAGAAATACCCTTCAAATACCTTTGCTTTCTGCAAATCGCCACCGGTAACAAAAAGCACCCCCATAATTTGGGGGTGGCATGCTTCTTCCTCCCTCCAGGTGAGCTCACCTGTTAGGGCTGCCAGGTGCGGTCATGCAGGCTCCAGGGTGCCTGGAGCACTGCAACTAAGGGGCACGGTTCACATGTCAGTGAGACTCTGTCAAGGTCTGTCCACGCACCCTCACACACACTCACGTTCACATAGTCACGCACGCACCAGGCACACGGGTGTCGACCTTCAGATCCCCGCACCTGTGCACCCTCACACAAACCCTAGACCGCCCTGCCATGCCCACCCCCTCACACCCGTTCACACACGCGTTTGTCTACACGCGTCACGGAAAAGCACCAGCGGTTCTGCAAGATGCGGCCCCGCTGCAGCCCCTCCACCCACACGCTCCCAGGGCAGCCGGGCCTCCCCAGCCAGGGCCTCGCGCGGCGCCGGTGGTTCCCGTCGGGCCGCTCACCTGGGCCTGGAAGACCCCTGCGATGACCTCTGCCGGCAGCCACCGTTGTACTGGCCAGAAGGAACCGCGTAACGCATTATTCGCATCCCCTGAATGCTCAACAAAGGCTGCGTTGGAGCTGTTTGCACTGTGTGCGGATTCAGCCAAAAATACGTGTTCTTGTAAGATTTCCTTGATCGACTTAGTGATGGCACGGGTACTTACCTGAGTTATAGAGAAGGACTTGATAAAACCTGCTTGATTACTTCTCAGCTTTCCTTAATGATTATCCCGTGTGATAATGTTTTTAGCAGAAAGAGAGATACCAGTTGCCCTTCCCTGTTCTCGTCATTCTGTTCCCTGGAGCGGGTTACACGGTGTCTTTCCTTTCCGCCGCTTCGAGGGTCGTAATATCTGACATGTACAGGGCTCTGTTTATCTACATCACCCATTATACCAGATAACTCTGAAGACTAGCCTCATTTCATTTAGTCTTCCCAGCAGTCCTGGGCTGGGGGGACATGGTTATTTCCATTCCACACATCGGGAAAAAAATATCTTGCAAGGAATTTGCTTGATGTCAAATGGCGCATAAAGGGAAGAACTTGACTTCAAACCCAAGTGCATCTGCTCTCAGAGTTTGTGCTTTTAGAACCATGATTACTACGCTTTTTTTTGGTTCTCTTTAAATTTTATAAGAGTGAAAGTGAAAAAGGAACCCAAAGAGAAAAGGTGAAACACAGTTTCATATAACCATTCTGCAGACTTTTCAGGAGATCGTGACTTTATATTACCCGTAAAATCTAAAAATATATGTATACATGGATGCTGTCACTTTCAGGGTTAATACTCTTTTATTTGTAAAAGGGCTTTGATGATTTTGATATTGTACTGTGTTCCGTAGCACGGATCCTGCTGGATTTTGACTGCACGGGGAGACCTCCTTGTTTTCTGTCCATGTGCTCCCTGTTGGCATATTTACTCTCTCGGTTTCACCCGTGGCATCCACAGGGCCTGGATAGGAGAAAGCAAAGCGTAGACAGGGAGGCGACGAAGCCTCTCGCAGCTTCGAACCTCATAATAGCAAAACTAAAGGCACGTAGTTTAACGTTGAGAGGCATTTATCTCTAGAATTGGAAGATCTCTTAGATTACATCCGTTTAATCACGAAACAGTTTGTTTTAAATGCATCTGTAGTGGGGTGAACGTCTTACCAACACAATGGAGGGAAAAGTCGCCTCTAAAGGGACCAGGTAAAAAAAATAATAATAAAATAAAAAATAAAGGGACCAGGTACGGATGTGTCGCGGGAGCGTGTTCACATGTGCAAGTATTATTTTCCGTCGCCTGTTCAGTTTCTTGTGACTAATACGTGTTGGGGACTAACGATCATCGTGGTTACGTGTGAAGCCACATTTCAACTCTCGAGTGTCTTCCTCCAGCTAACACATCTGTCTCTGGCCTCTCTCCCCGCGGCGTTTCAGAGTTGCCAGGGCATTTGTGATCAGAGTTAATCTGGCAGCTTTCAGAAAGCTCGAGCGGGCTGTCCCTCTCCAGACGACCATCGTCAGCTTCCTGGGCCTCCGTGGTCACGCTGGGGTCGGGCGTGCTTTGCCGGAGCAGCCCGTGGCGGGCGTCAGATCCGCCCCTCCGTGTCTCCGTCTGCAGCGAGGTATGACCTGAACCCACCGATCGGCGTGCGTGCCGTGTTTCGTGAACCGCCCATTCCCTTCGAGGGAAAGTTGTGAAGAGATTGCAGGAGCCCGTTTCCCGTGTAAGTGTGATGAGACCGGTGTTGCAGTCTCCGTACCAGTCTTGGACTGTAGCTAGCACGCACGTGTGCTGAGTGCACGCGAGTAGGTGTGCTTACTACGGCTAGCTCTCACGCAGGTGCTTAGGGCTTCCTCAGCTTTCGTTTACTCCCTCAACAAGCATGCACGGAGTTCCTCCGAGGTGCAAGGCCTGCCTCCAGGCGCCCCAGGTGCGCAATGACCAAGTAGGACCCCAGTCCCTTCTTCCAGGAGCCCGGAGTCTCCTGGGGGAACAATCGAATAGCAAAGATAATAGCCACATGGGAGGTGCTTCTGCGGAACAGCGCGGGGGAGGCACAGGCCGCTCCGGGAAAGGCGGCCAGAGAAATCCCAGTGAGCTGGGACCACGTGGGGCAAGAGGGTTGGGGCAGGGGCACCGCGCCGGGTGCAAATCCTGCATTTGTGTTGGAGCTGTTGTGGCGTCTGTGAGAGGCGACGGGGACAGCGGTTCGGCTCAGGGGCCGCGGAGAAACGACTGGCCTGCAGGGCTGAGGTCACGGGCCCCAGACCGCGGGTCTCCAGCAGCAGGCGCGGGGCACCTCACGGCTCTGGAGGCTCCACGTCCAAGGTCCAGGTGCCTGCAGGGTGGGTTGCTTCCGAAGCTCGGGGAGGGAAGGCTCTGTCCCCGCCTCTCTCCTCGGCTTCTAGAAGGCACGCCTGTCTCGGTGTCTAGGGTTCCCCTTCATTTAAGGCCGCCGGGCCTTCTGGGCTGGGGTCTGCCCAGATGGCCTCATCCGAACCAATTCCATGGGTGACAGGCCTGTTCCCGTAAAAGGTCACGTTCCGAGGTATTGAGGGTGAGATTTTCACCTCATCCATCCCCACGCCTGATAAAAACATGCACTGGGTGGGGAGGAGGGTCAAGTGCTTCTAAGCTGCGGGGGATCCTGGAGACCTGCGGTGCCCGCGGCCCACGGGGGGAGAGGACGCCCCACACCCCCGCTGCGCCCCAGAGGGACCTCGGTGGCAGCTGCAGACCGTGCCCCAGAGGGACCTCGGGAGCCACAGACCGTGCCCCGGAGGGACCTCGGGAGCCACAGACCGTGCCCCGGGAGGGACCTCGTGGCCGCCGCAGACCCGGGAGCCGCAGCAGCCTGTGCTCTGCAGCGCGCTGGTCCGCGGGAAGGCCGCGGTGGCCCACGGGTGGCCCGGAGGGACTGAAACTGCGCTTTAATTTGGCGCGCGCTGTGTTCCCTGAGCTCCTCTGCGCTGTGGGCCTGTGGCAGACATTGTCGTTTCCCTGTCCTTTGGCCTCGCGCCAGCCGCTTGCGGAGAGGTGAGCCGTCCGGTCGCCCGAGAGGCAGCCGAGCCCGCTGACCCCGAGCTCAGGAGTCACCCCGCCCTGAGCGAGGGCTCCCGGCCGGCCCCCTGCCCCCTTCCCGCGCACCTGCCACGGCCCGTCTGGGCCCCTGCCTGGGCTCCGTCTCTCCGCTGCTTCCTGTCCCTGTCCCCTCCCCTCTGTCCTTCCTGTCCTCCCCGCTCCCGTCCCCTGCACAGCCAGCAGATAGGAAACAGCGTCACCTGTTCCTGAGTTTCTGTGCATCAAGACTTGGAAAGGCTGCCGTTCGGTTTCTGGGCTGTGGCGCCCCAGGGTCAGAGTTTATGTTCCCCCGATACATTGATCACTTTGCCGCCAGATCGAAAAACCACGAGTGTCGATAAGCCATGGAGTTGAAATCCAGTAACCTCTCAGACATCAGTAGGCTGTTGTCACGTTTGAGATTTAGCCTTTTGTTCGTGTTGCAGTTTTCTTTTTTTTTTTTCTATATACAGCGTCAGTAGTGCTCTGGTTAGGGAGGATGGAGCAATAATCCCTGGAGAAGCATCAGTTGCGACAGGGCTAATGCGGATGTGCACAAGTGCATATTAAACAATTAGTCACAATGAGTGTGATTTCCATAATTTGTAGCTCAAGGAAGTAGACCATTTGTACGTTGCTTACTGTGGGTTGTTTTTGTTGGTTTTTTTTTTTTCCCATTCAGATTTTAAAAGGCGTAATTGTAGGACACATATCCATCCTTTGTATAATTGTTGGAGGAAGACTGGCAACATCAGTCCTTCTGAGTTTTGTTCTTCAAGTTCTGTTGTCCCTCATATAAGATAATAGAAAACATACAGAGAAGACTGATGTGTCACTAAAGCATGAGGGTTCTTTTTTTTAAAGATTTTATTTATTTATTCATGAGAGACAGAGACACAGGCAGAGGGAGAAGCAGGCTCCCTGCGGGGACCTGATGCAGGACTCGATCCCGGGACCCCAGGGTCACGCCCTGGACCAAAGGGACACAGTCAACCACTGAGCCCCCCAGTTGTCCCTAACATTCAGATTCTGTAACCGTGAACATGGACAGCTTGGCCTACTTATTTATTTTAACCAATTTTCTTTTTCCTGGACCATAGAGACTTGAAAAATATTTATACTTGAAAAATACTTTGATATGACAATTTAGCTTATTTTGAATTTTTTTTTTTTAATTTTTTTATTTATTTATGATAGTCACAGAGAGAGAGAGAGGCAGAGACACAGGCAGAGGGAGAAGCAGGCTCCATGCACCGGGAGCCCGACGTGGGAATCGATCCCGGGTCTCCAGGATCGCGCCCTGGGCCAAAGGCAGGCGCCAAACCGCTGCGCCACCCAGGGATCCCAATTTAGCTTATTTTGAATCAGAGAGTGGTCTGTGTAGGTCAGGACCCTGCAGAGCAAGGGTCAGTAGAGACGGGCTCTAGGTTTAGTGTTACCCTGACTAGCTGTTTCATTCAGGACAAGCCGCATAATGAGTCTCGGCCGCCCCTGCTTTATCTGTGAAATAAAAGCATTGACTTCTGAGATCCTTTGGGGCTCGTAAGATTTCACGAATTTATTTCTATTTTCACGTGTTTGATGACCCAGTCATTACACCAACATGCGCAAATGAACCTGGGAAAGGGTCTAATGTTAGAGGTCAGTTTTAGACTTTGTAGCATTCTGAGGTAGGTGTGTGGCCGTGGTGAGGAGGACAAGGCCACACGCTACTGTTCCTGTTCCGCAGCACTGCCCCCCAACTTTCAGGTTCTAGGATCCCTTTAAACTCTGGGAACTTGGGCGCCTGGGTGGCTCAGCAGGTAAGTATCTACCTTTGGCTCAGGTCGTGACCCCGGGGTCTCAGGATCGAGTCCCGCATCGGGCTCCCCGCAAGGAGCCTGCTTCTCCCTCTGCCTGTGTCTCTGCCTCTCTCTCTCTGTGTCTCTCATGAATAAATAAATAAAATCTTAAAAAAAAAATAGAAATAAACAAACTCCGGGAACTTACTGAAGGACCACAAAGAGCTTCTGATTGTGTGATAATACCTAGATATACATATATGATGTCTAAATTAAAATAAAAGCCGTTAAGGTATTTATTTTGTAAGTCATTTTAAAGCAATAAACTCATTACTTATTAACATAAATAACATGAATTCATAAAAAGAATATGCTTCTTAAAGCCTATATCCAAACTGCTGTGATAGCACACACCGTGTAGAACCTCTGGAAGCTCAGCTGCATACTTGGGAGATATTGAGAAAGAAAAAGCCATGACATTTAAAAAATTTTTGAATATAATTTTATTTTTTTTTTTTATTTTTTTTTTTTTTATTTTTTTTTTTTTTTGAATATAATTTTAAACCCAGGGTCACCCTCTCCCCTCAGAGGTTCTGGAAATGCACTTCAAGAGCTACTGTTGTATAATTTTTTTAACGTGAGATAATTCTGTTGTAGAAAGTGTGACTTCAAAATTTGAAGTTTTGATGTATGATTCAGTAACTCAGAATGTCCATTTGACTTAATGCTGAAATGATAGGAAACACCACCTGCCTTTGCAGTAGTTTTTCTAAGTGTGTGAGGAGCAACAGACTCTGTGTAAATGCTTTTCTTTCATCTTAGCCAGTTTAAGAAATCTTTTCTGTATAAGTGTTGGTGTTCTTCGCTTGAGCATAAGCTCTATAAGGGGAGGGAGTATTCAATACTGTATCCTATGTATTAAACTGCTAAAAAAATTAAATGGCTGAATGAAGGAAAAAAGGAAGGAACAAATGAACATACTAACATACCTTGAACAAAATACCACGTCTTTGCTTGAAGCAGTTCTTAAAATGTCTAAATCATTCTCAAATGGAAAAAAAAGTGATCCAATTTTAATTTACAGTAAGTACTTGAATAATTTATAGTCTCTCAGGTGCCATTCAAGGAAGCCCACCAAAAGTGAATGTAAATGTTCAGAAATTTCAAATGGAATTAAAAAAAAAATCTCTAAGGATGTAGAAGCACATGTACCTGCCCAAAGTGATGGAAATATTTACTTCTGTATATATTAAGCAAGAGGAATTATTAGTATTATAAGCTAATAACCATGAGCCCTGTCCCCCCTACCAGGCCAGGCCGACTTGTGTCAATGGATCTATAAATGGTAAATAAAGAGCACTCATTTCTTTTGAAATCAGATCTCCTGGATTTTTGTGTTGATGGCACATAGCTATCTGATCAGAAACTCCTTGTTCAGCCTCTCTGGATTTATGTTTTTCCTATAGGAGAACTTTCCAACCATGGGAACACTTTGAAATGTAACAGCTGCTTGTAAGGAGTGAGTTCCTTACTACAGAGGGGTTCAAGTCCACGTAGACAGACCAGACTTCCAGGATCTAACTGACAGCAGATAGGGATCATGCAAGTTTGGTTGCTCAAAGTCAAAAACCGTTTAGTTGCTCCAAGTCAACACCATTTATGCCCATTAAGGACAAAAGCCAACATTCTGCATCATAGAACAGAGGAACTGGGAGCAGAAACTACTCCCCTGCCACCAAGGACCCTTGAAGTGACCCTTAGATTGAGAGCAGAGGAAAGCAGTGTGTCAGGCCCGTGAAATCACAGTGTAGTTTTAAATATCTTCTACAAGTCTTGTAGAATGAGGTCACAAGACATACATATGTGACATACATATACCTATGCTCAGTTTTGCCGTGTACCTAAAAGCTGCCCTAGAGACAAAGCTTGTTGGGGATTCTGGGTGGTGCAGTCAGTTAAGTAGCTGACTTTTGGTTTCAGCTCAGGGCATGATCTCAGGATCCTGGGATCGAGGCCCGAGTCGAACCCCAGATTGGACTCCATGCTCAGCATAGGACTCTCTCTTCCTCTCTCTCCGCCCCTACCCACCCTGCACTCTCAAAGAAATGAATAAACCTAATTAAAAAAAAAACAAACCTGTTAAAAGGTAGGGAAAAAATTTAATTGCCAAAAAGAGATGGAGAAATGAACGAAAACTGCAAACTAGTATTTCTTGTGTACCTAGATACAAAATTCCTTTTCAAAAATTTAGTGCATTCATATAACAGCAAATAACAGAGCTAATACATCACAACCAAGTAGGGTTTTTCCTTGGAATGCAAGGTTGCTTTGATAATTGAAAAGTCAGTTGCTGCAATTCAACATATTGACAGATATCTTTTTATTTTTTTATTTTTTTAAAGACTTATTTATTTATTTATGATAGACATAGAGAGAGAGAGAGGGAGAAGCAGGCTCCATGCCAGGAGCCCGATGCAGGACTCGATCCCGGGACTCCAGGATCGCGCCCTGGGCCAAAGGCAGGAGCCAAACCACTGAGCCACCCAGGGATCCCCCGACAGATATCTTTTTAAAAAGAGAAAGCATTTGACAAAATTCGGCACTCATTTATGATAAGAAATAAACTTCTCAGCAAACTAGAAAAGAAGGGAGCTTATGGAAACCGGTAGTGAACTTCGTTGGAAAACCTATGGTTAACATCCTCCAATGTTGTAAAATGCTTTACCTCTGAGTTCAGGAGTGAAGCAAGTGTCTGCTCCCTCCACTCCTATTTAAAATTGTTTAGAATATCCTCATCAGGAGGGATCCCTGGGTGGAGCAGCGGTTTGGCGCCTGCCTTTGGCCCAGGGCGCGATCCTGGAGACCCGGGATTGAGTCCCACGTCGGGCTCCCGGTGCATGGAGCCTGCTTCTCCCTCTGCCTGTGTCTCTGCCTCTCTCTCTCTCTGTAACTATCATAAATAAATAAAAGTTAAAAAATATTAAAAAAAAAAAGAATATCCTCATCAGGATGATAAGTCTAACAAAATAATCATGCAACTTGGTAAAGAAACAGCAGAACTCACATCGTTGGTTTCATAGCAGACCTAGAAGAACCCTCGAGGAAACTATTCCAACTAAGTAGGCTTATCAAGGTTGCAGCGTGCATATTGCTTACTAACTACTCTCGGACGTGTTTCCAAGAGAAGTGAAACTTGTTCGTACCAAAGTTGATATGCAAGTGGTAGCCAAACAAGAGGAGAGAACCCACTGGGCATCAGCGATTACGGTGGTTAAATGAAAGTGGTACACGTGTGCCAGGGAAGATCACCAACCACACTGTGGTGAGAAGGACCAGGCTGTTGAGACCAAACACAACTCTCAAATGCATGATGCTAAGTGAAAGAAGATAGACACGAAAGATCCCACCTGCAGTTTCACTTATACTATACGATGTTGTAGGGGAGGCAAAGTCATAGTGACAGAAATAGACCAGTGGTTGCCAGGGGTCGAGGTTCAGAGGAAGGATTGATGGCAAGTGGTCGTGAGGGAACCTTTTGGGGTGATGGAGCGATTTTGCACCACAGTAGGTTCAGCGGTTACATGACTGCATATCAACATCTGTTAAAACTCTAAATCACATACTTACAATTAGTTGATCTCACATGAATTGCGCTTCCATAGAGCTGGCTAAAAATAGTATTTACACATCTACCTTCAGATGTATCTGAACAATTATACTGACAGAGTGTCACTGAGGGTATTTTTCAGTAATTGGTTCAGAGTCGTTGGCTGGTAAATGGATGAAAGCAAACTAAGAAGAGAGCTTAGTAGGATTTTAGAAGGCAGCTGTGGAAAGATGGTCCTGGAAGATAGCTGCTTACGGAGACCAGTAAATCCCAGCCAAAAGTTTAAATTTTCTGTTATTTAATGACTTAGGCCAAGTGGGAGTGCTTGTTAGTAATTATGTGGGTGGCACTATCTCATAGGTATATACTTCACAGTTTTGAAAGCCAGTCAGAATATGCTGCTGTATTACGTGGAAGAGCTTAAGGCCTGAGACACGTTCTGGCCACGGGAGCAAGAAACTATGTTCACAGGTATGAGATAGGCATCGTCCGACATCGGGATGCTGTTTAGATTGTGCAAGATCTTCTCACATCTTGACAGGCATCCTGCTAGTCTGCTGCTGCTGCTCCGGCTTTCTGAGCATCCTTTTGGACATTCGCATCCTGAGTCTCTGAGCAGGGTTTGATTGACTGAGTCATTCTCCAAGATACAGGATGCCCACCAAGGAGAGGTTTTGTGTCAGAGCAGTTCATTTTCCAGGGTAAGGAGTTGTTCTGGGGACACACTGCTGTTCCGTCCACACTGCTGTGGACGAGTGTGACGAATCATGGCACAGGCCCAATCATGACATCCCATCAATGCCATTTTTATCAGGAATAATTGTAGCTTGACTGTCATTTTAGAATATATTAATCCTCTTTAGTACAGAATTTCATCTGATCCTTAAAGAAGATATCTTAAACTTATTTTTCCTTTTCGTTTCAACAGGTGAGTCTTTTTAGCTCCTTGTCCAGTGAGTGGCTCTCTGTGGGCACTCAGTAAATATTTGTTGAATGACTTTATGAAGAAATTAATGAAGGGATTGATGGAAGGATGAACGAATCAGCGAGGTCCACAGATGTTATATGACATGGCCAAGGTCACGAACCTGGCACATGTTAAAATAAAGGCAATTAGAGTACACTGGGCTCTAATCATACGGGCTTTGCAGTCAGACCTGGAGCATAACTTGCTAAACCTCAGCTTTTTCATGTTGGCATAGAAAAACTTACCATACTTACCTGTTAGGATCTTAAAAAGCATCAAGTGTGACAATGTTTGCAAACCCATCGCCACGTGCCAGGTTCTGAGGAACAACTCCATTAATATTCAGGAACCCTGGTTATAATTTTTATGATTCTTATTATTACATCACACTTGTGGGATAAGTGTTCTTTTTCGTAGAGCAAAAGCACAAAATAAACAGTCTTCAAAAAAAATGAACATTTTTCATCTTAGCAGAAATAAAACCCTGTAATTTCTTTATGTTCCTTCTGCAGGTGTTGCTAATTGCCATGCATCTATGGGTGTGTCCTTTTGTGTGAACGTTTGGTCATAGTTGGATAGCAGATCTTCTCAAGTTTAGGAAAACCTGATTTATCTGGAGACTACTTATCACTTAATTTCAGCTTTTTAAACAGAGTGAAAATCCAGGAAGTAAAGAAAATGATTAACCAAAAGAAGAAAAAAAAGTGTCTTCCCCTCTCTTCACATAAATGCCCTAATGCGTGTGATGTATGTGCAAGTATAGGAAAGCCCGCACGTTTGACTCCTAAGAGATAAGTTGAGCTTTACTCAAAGCCTGTTGACTCTTTTAAAATGGAATTCTAGGGATCCCTGGGTGGCGCAACAGTTTAGCGCCTGCCTTTGGCCCAGGGCGCGATCCTGGAGACCCGGGATCGAATCCCATGTCGGGCTCCCGGTGCATGGAGCCTGCTTCTCCCTCTGCCTGTGTCTCTGCCTCTCTTTCTCTCTCTCTCTCTCTCTCTCTCTATCATAAATAAATAAAATAAAAAAAAATAAATGGAATTCTATTAAGCTGAATTTTCTCATTTTTCCATACCTAGTCAATTGGAACTAGCTAAAAAGATGCAAGAGGGGTACCTGAGTGGCTCATTTCGATGGGCATCTGCCTCTGGCTCAGGTCATTGTCCCAGGGTTCTGTGTTCAAGCTCTGCATCGGGTTCCCTGTCTGCATCTCCCTCTCCTCCTTCCCCTATCTGTGTTCTCTCTCTCTCAAATAAGTAAATAAGTAAATAAAATCTTGAAACAAAACAAAACAAATAGGGGTCCCTGGGTGGCTTAATGATTGAGCGTCTGCCTTCAGCTCAGGGCGTGATCCCAGGGTCCTGGATCGAGTTCCCACGTCAGGCCCCCTGCAGGGATCCTACTTCTCCCTCTGCCTGTGTCTCTGCCTCTCCCTGTGTCTCTCATCAATAAATGAATACAATCGTTAAAATAAATAAATTAGTCAAAAAATAAAAAGAGGCGAGAAAACTGATAACGATAGGAATTGATGATTTTTCACAGGCTGTGTTCTTCATTAACCTCAATAATATGACATTTATGACTTCATGTGATACATGAATATTACTCATGCCAAGCTGGTTTCTTCCATAAAGGATCGTATCTGTGTTAAGCAACACGTATCTTTAAATCTATCACAAACATAAATACCTCAGAGACTATTTTATTGAGCAACATACCATGTGCTACAATTGAACCAAACGTATTGAACTATGGATAATAGTGCAGGTTGTGCAGACCTCTTTTCTCCAGTTTTAAACATAATATCAAAAATCTGTCATCCATTTTGAGTTTATCTTTGTGTATGGTGAAAGAGAGTGGTCTAGTTTCATTCTTCTGCATGTGGATGTCCAATTTTCCCAGCACCATTTATTGAAGAGACTGTCTTTCTTCCAATGGATAGTCTTTCCTCCTTTATCGAATATTAGTTGCCCATAAAGTTCAGGGTCCACTTCTGGATTCTCTATTCTGTTCCACTGATCTATGTGTCTGTTTTTGTGCCAGTACCACACTGTCTTGGGAAATATCAGAAAGGGAGACAGAACGTAAAGACTGCTAACTCTGGGAAACGAACTAGGGGTGGTAGAAGGGGAGGAGGGCGGGGGGTGGGAGTGAATGGGTGACGGGCACTGGGTGTTATTCTGTATGTTAGTAAATTGAACACCAATAAAAAATAAATTAAAAAAAAAATCTGTTCTTGGGGGCATCTGGGTGGCTTGGTCCATCTGCTTTCGGCTCCAATTATGGTCTCAGATCCTGAGATCGAGCCTCGCGTGGGGCTCCCTGCACAGCCAAGAGCCTGCTTCTCCCTCCCTCTGCTCTTGGGATCGCTCTCCCTCACTTTCCCTCAAACAAATAAAGTCTCAAAAAAGAATCTGTTCTTGGGTTCTCAGACACTGATCTATTAAGAACTATTTATAAGTATCATACAGTCCAATTCCTCTTTAACAGATACTGGGATAGATTGATACCGGTCTTAACCTGGAAATGTAAGAACTATAAATGTTGAAGAGGATGATCTGGGACTTGCCACCTCTAAGGACCAAAATAGTCAAGAGAACAGTTGGAGCGAGTGAGATACATCATGACCCTCTCGTCTGCAGACGCTGTTCAGTACTTTGTTCCAACTGGAGAACTGAGAGGTGGTATTTTCTGAGTAGTGGAGCATGTCCAGGGGACTCACAGAGCAAGTGGTGGGGTTTTGTTAAGCATTTTAGCTTTGCCGCCCCTTGTGTCCCTCTCCTTTGGGGGAAAAGTGAGTCTTGGTGGAGTCCCAGTGCGCCCCTTGGCCTGGGGGGAGGCGGCTCTCACAGTCTGCACCCTGTGCCTCGCAGGATGGACCACAGGTGCATGGGCCCCCCGCCGCTCTGGCCACCGAGCCCTGGGCGGCACCCTGAGGTCTCCCAGCCAGACCACCGCCAGCTGCGCTGAGACTGCCGGGGCCTTTCTCAACCTTTCATTTATTTTTAATTTTTTAAAAAGATTTTATTTATTCACGAGAGGGAGAGAGAGAGGCAGAGACACAGGCAGAGGGAGAAGCAGGCTCCCTGCAGAGAGCCTGGTAGGGGACTCGGTCCTGGGATCCCGGGGTCACGCCCTGAGCCCAAGGCCGACGCTCACCCGCTGATCCACCCAGGCATCCCCTTTCTTGACCCTTTCTACCATTACAGTTTTTTTGAGGGTCGTATGAAAGAACTGGTTTGTGTGGCTTATGTGTATGTGTTGTCCTTCTGCTGAATCTGCACTGACTCCATCAGAGCTTAGAATGTTCAATGTGTGTTAAGTCATCGCAAATAGCAAACAAACCCATTACATCCCTGATGTCACAGTGTGTGCGTAGGCGCGCGTGTGTGCGTCTGTATTACTCTGCAGTGAACATGTATTTTATGTTAGGTTATAATATGTTATATACATATCATATAATCATGTACTGTAGGATGTATTTTATCTATAAATACGTATGTGATTCTGGAAGACTCTACTGTACCTTAATTAGTACATTCATTAGCAAGAGGAAAACAGAGACCCAGCCAAGAGGAAGCAGAGAGGTGCAGGCACGGGGTGGAGTAGGTGTGCCCCTGCGGGCTCTCAGGGGTCAGGGCCCCTGTGCAAGGTCCAGCGGGAGCCCTGGGGGAGCAGGTGCAGCGCCCAGCTGACACAGCCGGGAGGTGAGGACCACAGGCCGGGAACCACCCATGACTGCATTCTGATGCCAATTGAGTCAGCCTGGAAGGACATCCTCCCCTCATACCTCCAGGATGGAGCTCAGCGCCCCTGACACCTCGATTCTGATCCCCAGGGACTTACAGGCTGTACCGTGATGAGTCTGCATTGTTTTAAGCTGCGGCCGCCACCCCCGTGTCAGAGAGTGTAATCATCGTAGTAAGAAGGGAGGAAGGAAAACCAGGTGCTCATCTCTGTGCTCACAGAAGAAGCGTTTGACAAAATCCGACCTCCCTTCCTGATGAGAAACCTTCACAAAACTAAGAAGCCAGGGGAACTTTCTCAGTCTGGTAAATGGAGCCTATAAACAAACAAACAAATACAGCATCGTCACATCATCACATTTACTGGCGGAGGACTGAACACAAAGATTTCTTAGCTGGGATACCAAAAGCAAGATCGTAAAAGACCACGTTGAAACATGGGGACTTCATTGATATTTTAAGACCTCTGGTGTTGGAATGACACTGTTACGAGAACGCAAACACAAGCCACACACGAGTCAGGTCTTCTATCTAATAACGAACTTGTATCCAGAATGTATAAACAATCCCCGGACTCCAATATAAGAAAACAACGATCTGTGAGCTAAACTTTCAACTATACTTGGGGCATTGACAGAAAAACAATGCTGAAAGAAAGAAAGAAGTGAATTCCCAGGAAGAGGAGCAACATTCTGGATGTGGTGGCGACATGAACGGTATGAAAGTTAAAAGGCATCCGTTAGAGCACTCTACCTTGAACCTAAATGTTCTCTTCTTGGCCCCCTTATCTTTAAGGTTTGGGGGTCTCTGGTTGTGTGGTCGGTACCTTTTAATGTTTATATTTTTAAAATATGGTAACCGGGGCCCCTGGGTGGCTCAGTGGGTTCAGCAGCTGCCTGCAGCCCGGGGTCCTGGGATCGAGTCTCGCAGCACGGTCCCAGCTTCTCCCTCTCCCTCTGCTGCTCCCCCGGCTTCTTCGTGCTCTCTCATTCTCAAACAAAGACATGCAATCTTTATTAAAAATATCAAATGGGATCATCTCTGTGAGTCTCATTTATAACTGAATGGCCATAAATGTATGATTATCGTCAGCATGCTATCTGACTTACTCTTACGGAGTATTATCACCAGTAGATTATTGTAATTATCATTGTTGAGGATGAGTTGCCGTATCATCAGCACAAACTAGAGCACAGATGACCTCCTGACGTTACTGTGACGATGGGCTTGAACGTGCGGCCCCCGGCAGTGCCCGGACTGCGCCCGACGACCACTGTCCTGGGGCCGTGGCTCCCCGACGGTGCCCACGTCGCCTGCCCGGCCGCACTTCATCCAGGTGAACACCACGCACGGCTCGCTTCTCCGCCCGGGGACCACGGGGTGTGTACGGGGTGGGGAATACAGATTTATTTTTTTACCCCTGAGATTTTGAGGATGTTTGTTGTTGGAGCATGACCTAGCTCCTCCTGACGGCTGCACGTTACCAAGCAGAGGTGGAAAGGTCTAAACATCCACTTTTTTTGACGCTTTAGCAGCCAGAGGTGAGCGCAAGCCTCATTTGCAGCCTATTAGATATTTGAGTTTAGAACAGATGGTAGGGGGACGCCCGGGTGGCTCAGCGGTTGAGCGTCGCCTTGGGCTCCAGGCCTGATCCTGGGGTCCCGGGATCGAGTCCTACATCGGGCTCCCTACATGGAGCCTGCTTCTCCCTCTGCCTGTGTCTCTGCCTCTGTGTGTGTCTCTCATGGATAAATAAATAAAATGTTTAAAATAAAAATAACAGATGTTAGGGAGGAGGCACAGGCAAGAGTTTATTCAACAAGGCGGCTGGGTGGGGGCCGTCGAATGACCCAGGGATCAGGGACGGCAAAACCAGTCGCACCTACAGCCTTGTTGACTTTGCAGGGATCAGGAGGGGACACCTCCTCCCACACAAGACATGGATGTCTGATTTTATTATTTCATTTTATTTTTTACTAAACTTGAATATTTTTGTTCTCACCTGCTTTTGAGTCTGGTTCTCTCTAGTCTTGCGGTAAATTTTTCCCTGATTAAACTACCCAGCTCTCTATTCTTCGCATCTAAGAGCCTCAGCTAGCTTTGTACAATCAGATAAATGAGATTTTGCTCCGCAAGAAGTCAGGACTCAAAACTCTCCAGGGATCTCCAAACTTCTTTGATCACATTTCCTATCAGGGGAAAAAAAAAAAATGTGAGCGTATCACCCCGATATAGCTCCTTGCCAGAGAGCTAGATCACTTTCATAGACCAGATGAATCGTGCTTGATCAGTATGCATTATTCTAAAATGTAACCTTGCTATTGTGATGGAATACAAAGCCAGCTGTCTGATAGAAATGCAGAATTTTCTAGGTAAGTAATGTCTGAGGAGGAAAGCTGCGGTGCATTGAATAATTGGCACGCTTGATCTAACCTTCGCCAGTAAGCATCTTTAAATATAAAATGCTAACGCGGTTGTGACAAATACTAGCAGAATTTTCCAGCTAAAGCTTCGCCGTGAACTGTAGGGGAAAACGGCGCGGAGTTGGTGTTAGGATGCAAGCTGTCTCAGCTTCGGTATCTTCCGATGGAGGGGGTCCAGGCCATGCACCGAGTTCCTAAGACCATCTAGTAGTGATTTGAAAAGTCTTCTGAAAAATTCATCACAGACTTACTGTGGCACAAATTGAAGAATGAACTAGTTGAGGTTTTTTTTTTCCTATTCTTCATCTAGAAGTGGTGCTTCTTTAATATTTTAAACTTAAAACTTACTAGAAGGAGGTAAAATCAAAACTCCGCTTTGAACGTATCAGCATATGGTCTTTCAGACTCATAACCGCTGGACATTTTGAACAAAGATTTGTTTTTATAATATCCTGAGTCAATTATGCTATTCCTAAAATACTTTCAAAGGGTGGTTTTGTTTTTGTTATTTTATTGAAAAGTACTGACGCGCATTACTTAATTATAGGCTACAAAATTCTTAAAACAGGATCTGGTTGCTTCAAGGTAATTTTCGAGTGAGTTGAAACAAAAAGCCCGCATTCCCAGAATTCATAATCTTACATGATTTTGTTTCCAGCATTGCACTTTTATAGAGCCCATAAATAATCCATTTAGGGATAGAAAGTACAGTGTACCTCAGGGAGGACCCAGACAAGTTTTTATCATAAATATCTGTTTGGTTCTAAAAACCCCCCAAAAAAAGCCTTTTGGTAAAAGCTATTCGAGTTACTAGGGCGATTTTTTTCTATATAAATTAAACCACAGAACTTGTTGTAAGACCCCACATTGGTTCTCCAGGCTTCTCTTGTTGGGGATAATCTGGTACTTTTTTGGAGCACATAACCCATCTCAGTAGCCTTGTGGTGTCTCGGATGCACGAAGCGAGTCTTTTGAACAACAGGCAACGTATGCGAGGTGGATGCGTGTGCGGAGCCCCCGGGAGGCCTGTGGTCTGGTCGCGCCACCGCTCCGGGTGTCCGTAACCGTGGACGAGACCGCATGTGGCGCAGGACGTACCTGCCCTGCCCAGGCCGCCGGCGTCGCTCAGCAGGTGCGCTGCTTCTGTGGCTCCTGCGCTGGACTCCAACTGCAGTGTTAAGGATGCAGTTCATTCGTTGAAACCACGTTGTTGAAAGTCTGAATACTCAAGTACGTGGTTACAGTACGTCTTTTCGGGGCCTCTGACCTATGCAGCCGCATAGTCCTGTTGATAGAACACTTGGGCAAGTGGCTGTGACTTGGCGCAGGCAGACCCGTGGGTTCTGAGAATTCCTGAACCGACTCTTGTCGTCAAGAGAGGTCCCTGAATCCTGAATGTGGTTACTTAACACAACAACAACCACGGACAGACTCCGGAAAGACTTCTCGGCATCTCTCTTTGCAGCTTGTCTTGAAGATCCGTAGCTTTCCCGGAAACGCGTCCAGGCAGGTATCCGGGCCGGCACCTGTGTGCTGACCCCCGGAGGAGGGTGCGGCGTGGTGACTGGGGGAGGGCGGCGGGCTTCCGAGGGGCGCCAGGCAGTTCCCTGGGGGCTCGGGGGGCAGGAGTCCGTGCACCTGCTGTCCCCAGAGCGTGTGTTCACAGCGGATGGCAGGGAGACACGTGCAGACGCTTCCTTGCTCGCACCATTGGAGTCTCCTCTGACGTCTTCCGTTTGGAGACTCTGCGGGGCAAATGGAAACCTGCTCCGATTCCTTTGCTTCTGGTCCCCTCGGCGTCCCGGGGACCGACGGCTGTCTCCCCGCAAGCGGAGTGTGGCTCTGTAGCTGCGGCCGCACGGGATTGCCCTTACACACGCTGTTCGGCTTCTTGAACCTTGAAAATCTTTAAAATGCTGAGTATTTGATTTTTTTTTTTTACTATAGTTTCACCCTTTTGGTTGCTTTAGAGAAGCCACTCTGCCTCAATTGTCCCCCCCGCCCCCCCGGTTCTATTCCATAAAGTGGGAAACCTGTGCGTGTGGCCCTGGGGACAGAGACTAAGGGCTAAGCCGTGGAGGTGGGAGGCGCCCAGACGCTACCGTGCAGGCCGCCGGCTTCCCGGCCCGTGACTTCCTCTTGCAAGAGCTTTCCACGTAAGGGGATGAAGCCATCATCATATTTCAGACTTTGAAAGCTTACGCTCACCCCGGACGGTTCAGGGCTTGTCGGGCTGAACGGGGTTAGCCACGTGCTTCACCATTCACTGAGCTGGTGACCACGGGGCCGAGGGCAGCCGCTGCCCCGACACCCGCCGGCCGGGCTGCCCCGAGCTGTCGCGCCTGGATCCCTCCGCAGATGCCTTTGCACAGCATCACTTAATAGAGCACGCTTGGGCTGGCCTTGTTTTAAGATGATCGCGATGCCCCTTCTCGGTGGTGTTAGCGTCGGCCTCAACTGCACGATGAAAGAGTTCTTGGCGATGGTAGGAGGCAGCGTGGCAACTGCCGTCCTTGGACTCCTTGGATGGTGTGCTGACCATCCCTCATTAACGTCAGGCAAGTGTAAGGGGTTTTCAATGGGGAAAAAAAAATACATGAGAAGGAAATTTGAAAATACATTGCTGCTGAGAGAAATAAAAGTTTCAAAATTGTTTGCAGCATAAACCCAAGCATTTTGTGATTAAAACAAAAATTACCTCTCCATCTTTCCTTAGCAATGTGTATGTGACTTTACTAAAGGTCACCATTAAAATTTTTGAAATTCTGTAAAATCCCTGCTTAGAGTGCTTTTTGGATTACTGTTTGAAAATAACAGTGACCCCCAAGGCCATGTTCACAGCGTTACGCCTCTCTGAAACATCTACTAGTCTCATCTATTCAAATTCACGTTTTTTTTTTTGTAAAATGAAAAAAGGATATGACCGCTTGGAGAGAAAGATCCAAACTTTCCTAAAGTTCTGTAGCTTCAGCCTTTTTCATGCCTCCCGCGATGAGATCTGTTCAAAGTTTCCATCAGGAGACGCGAGTTACTGTCCCTCCTAACTGTCAGCACCCTGCACTTCAGCAATCAGCCATCACCCACAGGGCATTCTTATTAAAAAAAAAAAAAAAAATAGAAAATAAAAGCCAGCTTTCTTGAAAAGGCATTTGGGTACTCATTGTGCAGTCCTATTCGTCAGTAGACAGGTCTGCAAACCAAGGGCTGAGGTCTACTACAGACGTAGCCGATGGCAGAAATCTCGGGCACAGTCATTTGTTTTTCTTTGTACGTCTTGACGGTTCATCGCTGGTCATGAAATAATATCAAGGCCCTGGTGGTGGTGGTGATGGCTGGTCTTTTTGGGATAGTAAACCGTGATGGCTCAGACACTCTCGGAGCAGAGTGTTGCTTTTGATGTGTGTGCCCACCCGCCCACCATCCCGAACGCCTTTTTCTCTAGAAGATAAGGCAAATGAAAATATGGTCACCTTAGGTTTTTGACTGTGTTCCCACTTTAATCACCTAATGATGATTTATACACTATGAACATTAAACACTTGTGAGTGGGCCTTTTGCTAGATAACATAATTAGAAGGCTGTTTCTGAGCTGATAAGTAGGCCTTTGCTGGTCCTTTCCAGCCTAAGGAGACACACAGAGACTTGGAGGACGACACGGAGAACCCGTGTTGGGGGAAATGCCGCGTACTTTGGGTAGCAGTTCTGTCAAGGGCCTGTGGGGGGCAGCGTTTCCGAAGATAAAGATGCTTATGATCTGAATCAAAAGATTTGGGATTTTATCCTGTAGGATTAGAGACTTGTGAGGGACCTTTTTTTTTTTTTTTTTTTTTTTTTTTTTAATCCCAGGAGATAAGTGATGGGGTTCAATTCACCTGTTAAGTAGAACATTCCAGCCACAGTCTAGGGGTGAGCCATTGTTTTCCTCTGTTCCTTGATTGGTTAAATAATCAGTGCATCAGTAGTCAGAGGGCAAGCAAAAATATTTATGTTTGTAATAGCTGCATGTTAGCTCTTAGCAGAAATTATTGAATTTTAGAATTTCAACCGGTTAACTGTTGTCATGCAGACCGCACTTTGTTGAAAATATGAATCTCATATGAAGTTTCATCCTGACCTTCTACCTTCATTAAAATTCAATTAGGGAGGGTTTTAGAAGAAAACTAACGACAGCAACAGAAACCCCACACTCTTCTGAACAATTTGTTAGACAATGCCGGAATTTTTGAAACAGCTTGGACAAGACTGTTTTGGTTTTTTAATGCCAAACAATATAATATGATTAATTAGTGTAAGTAAAATAATACTTTTGAAAGATGAAATCATATTGACTATAGTATTTAGAAGTACTCCCAAACTCCATTTTATTATCCTTGCATCCATATGTATACCTTTTAAATAATTTGGCATAGAACTTATAATAACAAAAGCAAAAGCAGATCACAGCTTTGTTTTACCTTTAGATCCCTGCCCTTGCAGACAGTAGGTATTTAACAAGTGTTTTACATATAAATGTATATATTTAGCAAATACCGTGTAGGACCCCACCGTGTACAAGATCATGTTCCCAGCACTATTTTTAAGTTAACTTATCTAATTAAAAGAATCAATGAATAAAAATGCCCAGGACATGCTAATCAAACAGATCATTAATGCTCAACTATTTTTCCTCATTCCTGGGATACTGTTACCTATTACACCAAACTTTCTAGGGACCCCCCCCCCCAGCTAGTTTTCAAGGTGGGTGAAATGTTTCCGTCTGGCTCTTTTCACGTGCATGTCCTATCCGCTCCTCACAGTCCTGTGCCTGGGTTTTGCTCTTAGCAGCGAGGCTTAAGGTTTGCAAAAGAGACACAGATCAGAGAAGGAGCCGTTTCTTCTGAAACCGAATCTTTTTCTCTTTCTCGTTTTTAAATTTTAATTCATTTACAAGAATACGACAAGGGGCCGACTCTCAACAAAGTTCCAAGTAGCTACGCGGGGTTGCTGACGATAGATCCAATGCAGTAGGGTCCATCTCTAGAAGTTTCTTATCTTGCTGAGTTGACACTGACACCTTGATTAGTCGTTGCTCCTCTCCCGTCCTCCCAGCATCGGCCACCGTGCTTCTGTCTCTGACCTTGCGAATGTGACCGTTTCAGATGGAGACCTGCAGTATTTGTCTTTCTGCGGCCGCGTGTTCCCTCGGGAGGTCCGTCGGGGTGTGCGTGTCAGGACCCCGTTTCCATAAAGGCTGACGATGCTCGGCGTCGACCACGTTCTCGTAGGCCTCTGCCCGCGGGCGCGGGGCACGGCTGTGTCCGGGTGGTGCGAGAAGGGCTGAAGTGAGCACAGGAGTGCTGGCATCTGTTCGGGATCCTAATTTCAGTTCTTGTGCATAAATCCCTCGAGTGAGGTGCTGGATCGGAAGGCCCAGGTGGAGGTTGGAGGAGCTTCCACGGCCTTCCAGAGCGGCGGCCCCACTGCGCTCCCGCCCTGGCTCTTTGCTGAGAGCCACCCTGACGGGTGTAAGGTGATGTCTCGCGGTGGTTTTGTTTGGCATTTACCTAACGATTAGTGATGATGAGCTTTTTTTTTTTTTTTTTTTTCATATACTTGTTGGCCATTCGCGTATTTTTTTTTTTTTTTGAAGAAAAAATGTCTATTCAAGTCCTTATCGCACTGGTTATTTGTTATTATAATTGGGTTATTAGGATTGTTTTTGCTCTTGATATATAGGAGTTTCTTATATATTTTGGAGATTAACCCTTTATCAAATATATTGTTTGCAGATGTTTTCTCCATTCTATAGGTTGTCTTTTTCACTCTATTTGTTGTTTCCTTTGCTGTGCATAAGCCTCTTAGTTTGATGTCACCCTCCTCATCTATTTTTGTTTTTGTTGTCTGTGTTTTTGGCGTCACATCCAGGAAATCACTGCAAGACCAAAGTCACGAAGCTGTCCTCCTATATTTTCTTCTACAAATTTTCTGACTTCAGGTCTTACGTTGAAGTTTTTAACTCCATTTTGAGTTGATTTTGTGGATGGTTCTAAGAGAAGGGACCAATTTCACTCTTTCACATGTGGACATGCAGTTTTTCCAACACTATTTGTTGAATAGACTTCTTTCAATGGTGTATTCTTGGCACCCCTCTTAAAGAACAGTTGATCCTATAAGTTTGGATTTATTTCTGAGCTCTCTATATTGTTCTGTTGATCTGTATGCCTGTCTCTATGCTGGTACCATATTTCTTTTATTACTGCAGCTTTGTAATATGTTTTGAAATCAGGAAGTATGATGCCTCCAACTTTGTTCTTTCTTAATATTACTTGGCTATTTGTGGTCTCATGTGAATTGTAGAATCACTATTTTTTTTATTTCTGAAAAAACGGCATTGGGATTTTGATAGACATTGCTCTGAATTTGTAGACTCTTTGGGGTAGTATGAACATCTTAATATTAAGTCTTCAATCCATGAACACAAGATGTTTACCCATTTGTTTGTGTCTTCATTAATTCCTTTTACCTTTATTACACCCCAGGGAAGAGACAGGGACAGAGAAAGACTGGTTCTTGCCCTCTCAGGTTGCTGCTAATCAGACTGCTTCCGGAATAGATTCTCTTTTATTCTCCTCTCTGTATTCTACACAGTTTATTACTAGTTAATTATATGTAATCTTTATAAAAACTAAAATTAAAAGGCCTGGGATTAAATCCTGGCTTGATTTGTACATAATTAATTATTTTATTCCTTCAACTCATATTTTCTGAACCCTATCATATGCTAGTGGGTGACCCCAGGAATAAAGAATCTATCGGGTAAGATACCACTATGTACTAAGAATTACTAAAGTGTAATTAACTTTGGCCCAATCACTCAAATGATTTAAGGCTCCTTGTCTTCATTTCTCATTGATAAAATGAGGATAGTAGTATTTGTCTTCCTATGTAGGCACAGGGGTGTGGTGCTAATTCAATAGGATGATAGATATTTAAAAAACACCCCCTAAATCCAAGAGTGTTATGTTGAATAAATGATTTAGTGCTTCATTGCTTTTCAGAGGTTTCTGTTTACTAAATAATTTTTCTCTGATAAGAAGCTAAAAGCTACTTTCCTGTGATTTCTTAAAGTGACTCCTGCTTTGCTTTCATGGGGCCAACTGAAACTTCCTTTTTCCTCTGTAATTTTATAAGGCAGTTATCAGGACTTATCTCAGTCTTTTTCATGAAGATGAATATTGCAAGTGTCTATATCTCTTTTTTATATGACATAGTTTTAAATCTCCTGTCATTAGCACTCTCTGTACTCCCATTATTTTTTGTTTTTAATTAATAGACTATTTTTTAGAGTAGTTTTAGGTGTAGAGAACACCTGAAGTGAAGTATGGAGATACCCATATACTAACTTTCCTCTTTTATACAGTTCCACATTTATTTATTTTTATCACATGTGGCTGTCACAATTGGAAACATTATTCTAGATATGATCAAGAACTAACTTAACTCTGCCTGGAAATCAAAGAGAGGGAGGAGTCAAAAGTGGCATCCAAGTCTCTGGCTTGTCAAACTGTACAGGTGGGTGCAATCGTTTAGTCATCTAGACCTCTAGGAAGAAGAGCAGAATTGAAAAGGATGGAGGGTGCTTTCAGTTTCTGATATATTATGTGTGAGACATCTGTGAGGTACTCATAGAGACGTGTCCATGAGACACTGGGCAGGAGATCGGGAAGCTTAGGAGAAAAAGATCTTGAGTAAAAAGAGACCACCGGAGTTATTAGTGTGAATGTAACTGTGGCCCCTGAAGGAGTGTGGAGGAGCATGAAAACAAAGAGGAGCTAGCAGAGGACCTAGGGAGGACTGGGAAGACAAATGAAGAGGTAAAGATTTCATGAAAAATTTTGTTGTTGTTGGTTTTGTTTTCTGCAGAGAAGTCAATTGAGAGAAAGAATCTTTGCATTGGGTTTGGCAATGTTGGCTTTCATTATTCCAGCTGAGCACTCACAGTATAGTCTCAAGTGGGTTCAAGAGTTGTGGTTTGTAAAGAAGTAGAGACAGGTGGTACAAAGGTGTTCAGAATTGGGAGGTTGGAAGGAGGACAGAGAGTTAAGTCTTTGACAATAACACTGATTGTCAAGGAGGTAGAAGTAACAGTATGGCCAGAATTTGGGGGGAATGCTTTGCATAATTTAAGTTGGGTCATCTTTTAAAAAAATTAGAAAATATTTTATTTATTTGAGAGACACAGAGAGAGAGCATGAGTGGGGGAATGGGGGGAAAGAGAGAGGAAGAGGGAGAAGCAGACTCCTGGCTGAGTGAGTAGGGGGCCCAATGCGAGGCTCGATCCCAGCACCCCAAGATCATGACCTGAGCCAAAGGCAAGCACTTAACCGACTGAGCTACCCAGGAGCCCTAAGTTGGTCTGTCTTTTAGAACTAGACTTCCTCATGGGACTTGATGCTCTAAGTGCCATTTAGTGTTCTCTGATATTCTCACCCAAGTATGCCCTGTTTTTTAAAATCTCCATTTCTAATATAACACACTATTCATTTGTATATTGATCCTAGGTTTTAGTTCTGTTTATACTTACACTCCATTCTGCTAGTCTATGGATTCCTGTGTCCGTCATCAATTATAATTTCTAGAAATCCTAGAACCAGGTATATTTAATTGTTTAACACCTGGAATAGGCTTCATTCTATTTATGTTTAGTTCAATCAGTAATACCCATCCTTTGGGCAATACAAAAATCCTAATGGTATTGTAGATCGATTTAATCACATTTTTAATTAATTGACAATTTTACCCATGGTAAATATATAAGGTTATCACTGATTCAAAACATACGACATTAAATAAAGGATTAATTTTAAGATATAAAAATGTACTTTGTGGCATGTGAATAATCTTATAAAAACAATAAACAGCTTAATGTGAAGCTCATGAAAAATACTCAACATGGCAGAAAAAATTATAGGAAATGTATTTCTCTGTATCAAATGTTTCACTAAGGGGGATATTAAACTTTATTCTTTTCATACTATGGCTGGATTATAAAAGGACAGAAGTAAGTAACATAAGTTTTCAATATTAGGCTATTTGGTTTAAGAAAATGTTCAGGTTGTGAAGAACATTAATTGGATTAATGTTGTAACGAGAGTACACATGCTACAATCTTTAGTCTGGAACTGGACTATCTGGGTCTAAATCTTGGCATTGACACTTATGAGGTGGGCATATCACTAAGCATCCTGACCATCAGTGTCTGCATCAGTATAATGGAGCTAATAATAACTACCCACCTCATGGGTAGTCATGAATTTGGATCAGATTCATATATGTAAAGTGATCAAAACACTATTGAACATATTAATTGTTCTGTGTTTGCAAGCATCATAATTCAATTGCACCTGTACCCAGCTCTTTTCACTGTGCATGTCACATATGAGTATCAATGAGAATAGCATTTTGTCCTTACATGATGCCGTCCTCATGATGGGTAACTCAAACTTAGGTTTAGATGACTGAACTGTTTTGCCAAATAAAGTTAAATTGATAATAGAGTTCTAAGAATTATATTCTAGGTAGGAGCTATGTGACCTATGTGTCACATAGTATGTTAGCAGTTAACATGCATCAGCTGAGTCTAATCTCTCCCCTACTTTTCCTTTTAGGGACTCAATCAACCAGTGTTCTTGGAATACCTAATAGGCACCAGGCATTATACTATGATCTTAGTGCTTAAGGCAGGTGCAGTTGTTGCCTTGAGGCAGCTTGTATTTGGAAAGGCAAGAGTTTTATTAAACAAATGCTACAAAGAAAAAGTTACAGTGGTATTGGATTATGAAAGAAGGCATCTCTCCTAGTGCTGAGTCACAAAAGCTGCCCCAATGGAAGTTCTATGCTGTACTAAGCTGAGATCAAAGAATGAAACTTGTAGCTACTTGAGGAGGAGGAAAAGTTCAATGGAGTGTTCCAGGTACAGAGTAAACTATATGCGAGTTTATATAATTAATATACATAAATTTAGATAGATAGATAGATAGATAGATGGAGAGAGACTGTAGGGCAACACAGGTGCTGTGATGCTGGAGAGAAGACAGAGGACTCTGGTCTCAGGACTTGGAGTTCCTGTTAAGGATAGTGATGTGATGCAACCTAAGTCTTTCTATTTGTGTTTTTGTTTTCTTATTAGCATGAAAGTGAAATAATTTGGCTTATATTTTTAATGGGGGGGGGTGATTCAGTTGAACATTCTGTGCTTTGAACTGTACGGATTTGATTTAATGAGCATACCTATAAATCCTGTAAACTGCATTTTAGTGATTGCTCTGACTACTATGGGAAAAACTAATTGAATGGGAGATGTGGATGTGGAGAAAGCAGATAGGAGGCAATTTCGTAACACAGGAGAGAGATTATAACATATTGGCCTAGAAGGGTGGTGGCTGGAGGAATGAAGAAAAAAAGTAAATAGATTTCAGAATCTTTAGGAAAGAATTTGTAAGACTTGGTGATTGATGGGTTGAGAAAGAAATGAGTACACCATGGCTATTAGGTTTCTGGTTTGAGCTTATGAAATATGAAACACACGTGATATGAAAACCTGATCGGGTACAGGTTTAGAAGTGGGAAAGTTTATCAGATTGGTATTAAACTTTATTTTCAAAAAAGATATAAAAGGGGAGGGGATACCTGGGTGCCTCAGCAGTTTAGCGCCTGCCTTCATTCAGCCCAGGGCATGATCCCAGGTCCCGGGATCAAGTCCCGCGTTGGGCTCCCTGCATGGAGCCTGCTTCTCCCTCTGCCTGTGTCTCTGCCTCTCTCTGTGTCTCTCATGAATAAATAAAATCTTTTAAAAAAATAAACTTTATTTTCTCTTCAAAGGAGGTCTGGACTACTTTTGGAGTAAGTGCATTGTTGAGATGGGTGTAGGGTTCTAGAGTAAAGAAGAAAGCTCTGACCCATCAGTATACATCTGTGTCATAAACATAGCAATGCGAGTTGAAGACATGGAAGTGGAGGCTATGAAGGAGAAGAGGATATGGAAGGGGTCCTGGGGACACCTGGTGCCTGGAAAAAAAGCCAGCATTAATGATCAATTAAAGTAGGAGGAACTAGTACAGGAAGCTAAAGAGAAATGCATAGGAACAGTGTACTTTAGAGTCTATTGAGAAAAGATAGAGTTTTGTAAAAGGGAGGGGTGGGACCACTGGGTGAAATACTGCCTATAGGTCAAGTACAAGGAGGGCTAAGTATTTTCCACGAGATTTACTGAAATGGATACTGAGGCCAAGTGAGAGCACATGAGATCAAGTAGTGATAATGAAAGAAATATTGAAATAGTGGAATGGAACATCTGACTTTGAAATGAATGAGCAATTGTGACTTTCTGGAAGAGGAAAGGGAAGTGAGACGTGTGTTTTAATTTAAAGATGGGAAGTAAAATTTGCTCACTTATGGAAGGGAGCCAATAGAGAGCCTTAAAGGCAGGGGAGAAAAATCCCATAGTAGACATCTCCAGGGTTCTGGGAAGGTAAGAGGGATGCCGAGCACAGAAGGGCAAGAAAAAAAGGAGCCATGCAGAAACTGGTAACTCCTGCCCTAAGGGGGTGACCATAAATTTTATGTAGATGCCAACCGATTCTAGATTGTTTCATGGGCCCTCTGCAGCCAAGTTGCATGCACAGAGAATATGGGGAGCTGGATTCATTGAGAGTGAAGATTTTAGGGCTTCAGCAACAAAAAAACCAAAGGGGCAGGTTAGAATATGGTAGCAAGGATGAACCACTGAATCCCAGCTGAATGGGTTTCATCTTTGTCCTTATTATCTTCTTCCATCTTGAATTGCTGAATAAGGATGGAATTGACGCCAGAAAGGGAGAAAGTAGAAGAAATGGTTGGAAAAGGGTGAATGATTCTCTCATCTCATCATGCCTCTGTCACCACAAAGGCACTGTTGAAGGAACATCGTCTCTCCATTCACTTCTTGGGAAGATCTGTAGTTAATCTTGTTGGGCAAAGCTAGACGTTTGTTGAAGCAAATTTTGCTAGCAAACCAGAGTATTGCACCTCAAAAGCAAGAGCCAGTTTAGCTGGTTCTTTGGTTACTACCTGCCTTCTGGTGTTCTCCCTTCATTTGCTTCCGTCCTTTTGGTTGAATGCTCTCATGCCTCTTTTTCTAGGAGGCAGAGCTGGAGGGGCTCCTCCTCAGCTGGGAAGGCCTTCCCTCTGTGTGCTGCCTCTGACCCGCTCCATTCAGCAGACTTGAATCCTCGTCCATTCACCCGGGTGGGTGGGTTCACTTACACTCAGCTCTGTGATGTCTCTGCAGACCTCCTGGGGAGGAGTTCTGAGATCCAGATTTAGAGTGGAAGGTAAAAGATCCCTTTCAGCCTTGAGCCTAAACTTTGTTCTCCCCTCTGATGTAACTGGGAAGGTTATGAATGGACTTCATGGCTGCATTTGATCCCTACCTATGGGACCTTGACTAAATTGCTCCATTTAAAAAAGTGAGATAGGGACACCTGTGTGGCCCAGTGGTTGAGCATCTGCCTTTGGCTCAGGGCGTGATCCTGGGGTCCTGGGATCAAATCCCACATCAGGATCCCTGCATGGAGTCTGCTTCTCCCTCTGCCTGTGTCTCTGCCTCTCTCTCTCTCTCTCTCTCTCTCTCTCCCTCTCTCTGTGTGTGTGTCTCGTGATTTTAAAATCTTAAAAAAAATAAAAAGCGAGATATTCATATGTACAGGTTGGTGGTGAAGATCGAGTTAATAGCATAAAGCATTTATCCCACTGCCTAGAGCATCACATTAATAAATATTTTTCTAAATTAATGAATATCATATCGTAGGTTCTTAATGGTGGTTTAGAGGGGTTTTTGATTTTTTTAAATTTTTAAATTCTTATTTTAAAATGTTTATTTTACTCCTTTCTCCTTTGTTTGGTGATCTTTGAATTTGTCCCCTCTCCTTTGCTCGGGAGGGAGAGAAGCAGGCATAAGTTGGAATGTGGGGGCACTCTGAACCCCTAAAGGCAGTGGACTAATCAATATCTGGGAGGTAACTGAGCAGATAAAAGGAAGAGATGGGTGCTGACAGATGGGCGCAGTGAATAGAGTGTGCTTTGGGTCACATAGCTGGAAGACATGAAACCCAGAATTCGAATCAAAGACTCAAAAGGCTCTCAAGTCTTTATCTTCCGTGCAATGCTGTTACCAAGTTGTTTTCATTGCACCTAAGAACATCGAGGTACAGTTCCTGCTTCAGTCAGAAGTGAAAACCAGATTTAAATTATCTGTGTAAAATTTGGATTTTTCTAACTAGCTGTGTTTATTTAGCTGGAATATGGGAAAATACATTAAAACAATTGCAATTATTTCTTATTTAAAAAACAAAACTCATGCTTAAACATTGCATATTTATTGGTTTTCATTGTTATTGCCATAGCACATTTTAGTTACATAGAGCTTTTAAAATGAATATACATTACCTAATTTTAAAAATATAAGGAATTTAACATTATTATTATACCAAAAATAAGCTATTTATCTGTGTACAGGGAATAAAGTAGGATGCTTAGTTTTAGCATGCATATTGCCCAACTGATAGAGCTTTTATCACCTTCAAGAAGTACTTCCATCCTTCCTACCCCACATAATTCACCTCGTGCCTCCAGAATAATTCAACATGCACTGACGTATTCATTGTTGGGTTAGATACCTCAGGAATGTGAGTAGTAGTTTAGAACTGAGAGGCCAGAGGTGTACTCTACAGCCTCATCAGTCATCAATAAAGATGACTTCTCACCTTAGATCCTCTATTTTTTAGGTAAAATGAACACAATGACATGGACCCATTTTCACAGAGTCACGATAAAAAGAACCAAACACCTACACGAAAAGCTGCTAGTATTTTTTTTAACTTTTAAGTAAAGATTTAAGTGTGGAAAAATTATAAGTGATCATACTTTTTAAAGTAAGAGATATTGAAGGATTTGATTTAGAGCCTACTTTTTTAGTTTTAAAACAACGAAATATTGAAATACTAAAAAAGTAATGCAAGTTAGAATGACTTAGCAATGAATCATAATGAATGTAAGATGATATTGCCATTGCAAAAATATTAATTTGTATAGAATTCTCAAATTTATCGGGGTACCTGGATGGCTCAGTTGGGTAAGCATCTGCCTTTGGCTCAGGTCATGATCCAGGGGTCCTAGGATTGAGCCCCCCATTGGGCTCCTTGTTGAGTGAGAAGTCTGCTTCTCCCTGTCCCTCTGCTCATTCCCCTGAACTTATCTCTCTCAAATAAATAAATAAAAATCTTTAAAAAAAACCTCTCAGATTTCTTAAGAGATCTACCTCAGTTAATTTCATTATAATGCCTTTAGTCATTGCTAACACTTGATTCCATTTGGATCTAAAATACGGTGTTTCGTAGACATACGCAATTTAAAAGTAGTTGGAATCCCTCAAAACTAAGGCTAGCTATGTATTATCTTCTGAGGTTGAATATACAATTGGAAAATGGGAAAGAAACCGTAGTAATTTAAAATACTGCTATTTCCTCCCATTTTTGCTTAAGTTGATTCAGGAAATACAAGTAAGTGTCATTTAATGAAAAGTACGCATAGATGGTAAGTATATTAATCCAGGTATGTAATAATGCAATAATGCTCCTATTTTGAGCTACCTCCCGAATCTTTGCTTAGTAGCGTATATTAAAATGCCATTGGCAAAAAACACACCAATTTCCAGGAGTTTCCACTGGAGACAGTGTTACAAGGGGCCATTGAAATCTACTTTTTTGAACCTTGGTTGTTGGGGCATTGGTTCCTGGCTTGCTATTCTGTTCACATGATGAACTAATTGACCTTGCAGGACTCCCCACAGAATAGCAGCTTCTGCTTAGTTCATCAGGAGCACAATTTGTTGTTTCATTTCCTCTTCTAGTCCCATTGGGGAAATTGAATTGTGAAAAGACTACCTACTGGGAGCATTCAGTGCTCATGACTGAATAAGTAACTTTATTTATTTATTTATTTGGTACTATCTTAATTAGCAAAGAAGGAAGGACTTTATTAGATAAGCGTGTGCTGTGATTTTGACATAGATGAATGAGTGCTGGTAGCCAAGCATGAAACTCATATCATCTTCTCAACATCGGGGCCCTCTGCAGATACAAATATACACAATTTTAATTTGTGACGCTAGAGCTGTTTGAGATTTTAGTAATTGTCATTCATCCAATGCAGACGTTAAAGATTAAGTCAGTGGGGAATTGACTTTTTTTAAAAAACCTTTTTAAAAACACAGTTGTGAAATTTGGGAGATTTAGTACTTGGATCATATAGACTTTTTTTTTTTTTTTTCCGATAAAGACAAATTGCTTATGCGTAGCAGTGTCCCGATGTGGACTTGGACAACCTGTTCTTAAGTTTTCAGACCTTCATATTTTTCACTAAAATGTGCACTCTTGGGCAGCCCTGGTGGCTCAGCGGTTTAGCACCGCCTTCGGCCCGGGGCGTGATCCTGGAGACCCGGGATCGAGTCCCATGTCGGGCTCCCTGCATGGAGCCTGCTTCTCCCTCTGCCTGTGTCTCTGCCTCTCTTTCTCTCTCTCTGTGTCTCTCATGAATAAATAAATAAAATCTTAAAAAATAATAAAATGTGCACTCTTAGGCAACAAGCGATCATAAGACCTAAATCTGATGATCAACACAGTGCGATAAGACTATTTTACATCCTCTTTAGAATCCAGTGCTAGTTTTTACTGCATCTTAGCGAACTCCTGAGTGTAGTCAGGAGATTTTCTGGCATTTAAATATACTCTAAATTGAAATCTCAGACGTTTTCTAGAACTCCAGTGCCATAAGCTGCTTATCCTGAGTCGAAGCAGAATAATGTAGTGAATATGAACTCTGGAAAAAGACAAGCTTGACTCACATCTCTGCTCTGTCCCTCACTCGCCTTGTGCCCTGGTGAACACCCTGCACTCTCTGAATCCCATAGGTTAAATTAGTGAGGGCGATGAGTTAAAACAAGAGAAGTACTTGGAAGAGTGCTTAGCACACGAGAACCGTTCAGTGGGTTTTAGCAGTTATTATGTATATTTATAGATAGCTTAGCCCAAAGCCTGGTGCAAGTTATGTGCTCAATAAAGAATTCCTAAGTGAATGAGTTAATGAATGGACAAGAAAACCTAGAATCATTAAAAATCTGCATCTGTCCTACACCTTGAAACGAAACAGAACATTTCTGTATAGTCATAAAATTGTGGCCAAATGTAGGAAACATTTTGAAGACCTTAAAATCTATATTTAGGTGCTAGATTATTATTATCCCAAAATCATGACTATAATTTTTAAAGAATTTAAAAGTTAATTTGCATGTTCTATGAATGTGGATGACCACGAATAGAATTCAAAGAATACACTAATCATAAAATACCGTGAAGATCTTGCAAAGATATTTCAAAAACATAACCTTACAACCTTTAAAAAAAAAAGAGCCCGTTTGTACATAATTCACTGATGTCTGAAGTGAAGAGGCTGGGAAAAGTCTGCTTTGCGGACTGAGTTTCTTATCAAATTCTGTGCCACATGCAATGAATATTAAAACAACCACCACAAAACAAAACAAAATTAGAACAGCAACAACAACAGAAGGCTGTGGGACATGATCCTTTCTCCCAAGGAGGGTGTAATCGACAGGCAGTTATGCACGTAATATTCTTTGTGCTTGTCTGTTTGGCCTGCCTTCACTTCTTTATACATTTTTTTTAAAGATTTATTTATTTATCTTAGAAAGTGAAAGTGAGCAAGTGCATGAGCAAGAGGGGCAGAGGGGGAGAGAGAGAGAATCTCAAGCAGACTGCGTCGAGCAGAGAGCCCGATGTGGGGCTCTATCTCGTGACCCTGTGACCACCACCTGAGCCAAAACCAAGAGTTGGACGCTTAACCAACTGAGGCACCCAGATGTCCCACTATTTTAGTAATTCATGATTATCAAGGGAACAACTTGAGATCACTGTTATAAGTCAGATGGAGGATGGTATTGATGTGCGAAGCAGTGCATGCTGGCCACAGTGAAACTTCCATGAGATGAGCCAACCAATTTGGCAAGTTATTTCCACCAGCTAATTCTAAAATATCAGTCTCCATTGGGGTTTTCCTTAAAAAAAAAAAAAAAAAAAAAAAAAAAGTTATTATTTAAATCTCCCCAATGCATAAATAGTAAAATGATTCAGAAAGCATATTTTCATATGACAGAAATTTTTATCTTGGCAAATATGGCAGCAGAAATAATATTCACAAATATTTCATTGTCAGTCTTGTGTTTTTACAGTTGATTGGTTCATGAGACTAGATCTGGACAAAGCATGTGATGTGTGTCCCTTCCAGGTTGACTCGTGAGTGTGTGACTCTGTGGTCTCCATTCCTCTGCTATAAGGAAATACTATTCTTTTTTAATGAATAGTCCCGAGTAAATTGGAGTTACACTGAAAATGACTGTATTTATTCCTTATTTGAGATCTATGCAGAAATTTATTTCTGGTAGATCAAAGATTGAAATGTGAAGCCAAGCAATATATATGTATTTTAAGATTTGTGTATTTATTTTAGAGAGAAAGAGCATGGTGAGGAGGGGCAGAGGCAGAGGGAGAGAGTTTTACGCAGACTCTGCACGGAGCGCAGAGCCTGACTCAGGACCTTGATCTCATGACCCAGGATCATGATCTGAACTGAAACCAAGAGTCAGACACTTAATCGACTGGGCTACCCCAGGTGCCCCAAGCAATAATATTTCTTAAAAATGTCATAGAATATTTTCAAAATCTTTGGTTTGGCACATGTTTAAAAAATTAGACACATAGGGGCACCTGGGTGGCTTAGCGGTTGAGCATCTGCTTGGGCTCAGGACATGACCCCGGGGTCCTGGGATCGAGTCCCGCATTAGGCTCCCCACAGGGAGCTTGCTTCTCTTTCTACCTATGTCTCTGCCTCTCTGTGTCTCTCAGGAATAAATAAATAAAATCTTTTTTAAAAATGAGATTATAAAACACAAACCTTTAGATTATAATATTGACAAATATATAGTAAAACTGAGAACTTTTATCAGAGATTGCCTTTCATGAGGGGAGTGAGAGAAGTATATTTGTTATACACATAGCAACTGAAAGATTTATATACTGATTATATATTTTCTAAAACTAAAATAAATAAGAAAAAGAAGATAAGCCAATAAAACAAGAGAGAGAGGGACAGAGGTCCTAGCAGACACTTTAAAATAAAAATAGACAAATGGCCAATAAACACATTAAAAAGTGCTCAGCAAAAAAATAAATAATAAAACATAAGTGCTCAGCATCATTATTCATCAGGAAATGATTAAATTCGAACCGTAGCAAGATACCATCACTTAACCCATTAATACGGCTATTGTAAACAACAAAACATAAAAGAACAAAAAATGATAAAACCAAGTATTGGCAAACGCCCAGAACTACTGAAACTCTCAAAAATTGCCACTGGGGGCATAAATTGGTGCAGCCAATTTGGAAAATCGTTGTACAATATCCACCAGCACTGAATTTACTCACTCCCTATGGCCCAGCAATTCTATTTGTAGGTATATGTGCAACAGAGATATGTAGATTCGTATTTCAGAAGATGCGAACCAGAATGTTCCTAACAGCAGTATTTTTAAAACCTTCAGTGGAAACAACCTGTCCATCAACAATGGAACTCAAAAATAAATTGGAGAATATTTATACGATGGATTTACTCTTCAGCACCTAAAGTAAACGAGCTCTGGCTACGTACGGTAACATGCCTCTAAACACACAGGATTACGTCCCCAAGATTTCAAAGGGACTCAGTGTGTTACACGGACACTAGTCGCTTGCTCGGGGTGAGAAAGCCTTTTAAAAGCATAGACTGCCAAACTGGCTTCCAAATACTAGAATTTAATGTCCTCAAGCCCCGCTCTTCCCCTTTAATTTCTGTTTTAGGTTAGAGTCCTGTCTCTAGGGAAAACAAAGGGACCAGCGTGGTGGAAGACGGACAGACACGCACACTTAGATGTGGGAACACAGAATCACCAGCCAGTGTGACCGGGGTCAAAACACGTTTTTTTTCCAAGGTGTGAAGAACAAAACAGGACTGAAGATGTCCTAGAAATTTCCATCAGTTTTAGGCAAATAGTATGTTCTCTTTCACGAGTTCCACCCTCTTGACTGTCCCAGTTCGACACTGCCTCTTGGCAGACGGTATCGGAGAATGTGACTGTGGAGTCGGAGCCGCACAGACGCTCCGTTGGCAGGTGTGTGCAAAGGATCTTGGGGGGGGGGGTGGTGGTGAGCGACGTGGCGTGCGATCTCTGCTTGCTCCCCTTTGCTGTTTGAGTAGAGTCGGGGGCAGTGATTCCGCCTAACATGAGATGTCGCCTCTTCTCCGGATTTTGACTGAGTCCTGCACTTGGAAGTAGCTGGGGAAAACTAAAACTCGCTTGGCAAAGTTCAGGTTCCTGTGTATCCAGTGGGGGGAGAGAAAATTAGCGTCGTGGCTGGGAGCCAAAACACGACGATGACACCTACCGCGCTTTGCAAAGTCCGTCCTGTGATCAAAAGCAAGAAGAAAACGAAGCAAAGCCCTGGGCCGGGCAGCGCTGCTGATGGGCTGGTCTTCCCGGCGGACGCGCCCGGGCCTCGGCTCCCAGACGCGGAGGCTCGAGCGCGGTGCTGAGCCCGGTGGCTCCTCGCCCACCTGCGCGCGGGAGCATGTGATCCCGGGAGCAAAGTATAAAGTTTGGAATGACGTCCAGTTTCCAGCTTGATGTCATTAACTCTGTCGTACTCGTCCCTTCGGCAGAGGCTCAGCTCGGTAAGCATCTCCTCAGCGTCGGTGATGAGCGGGGGCACCGCATCTGCGGACGCAGCCCCGGCCCAGGGCCCCGCACGTGATAGGAGAAGGAAGTGGGGTAGACGCAAGGCCCCACCTGGATGTAACGGAAAGAAATATATTAAAAAATAGAGCTGACCCACCAGGAGAATGATTCTCTGGATCCAGGCTCATCCCCGACAACTCGCTTCGGGCCTCCGTTAGGTCTTACTTTTTCTGTTGGACCCTCAGGGCTTTGCACAATCTGGTTTTATTCCAAGGGAGAAAGCGTAAGGCCCCAGCTCCCTTCTCTACCATTGGTGCCCAGGCCTCAGCCTAAGTAATGCTTTGCCTCCACGCTGACCCCGATCCTCTTTGTCCTACACGCTGAAATCTCAGTTCATTGACCCTCCGTGCGACCTACCTTATCTCCCCTCTTTTTGCCATATCTTCCCCTGACTTTTACTCTCTTCTAGTCCTACGAGGTTATAAATTCCTCTGGGGGCAAGGCCATTCTTACTCCACTCAATGACGAAACCCGGCTTCCGACTCTGGAATTGAGTTTATCCGTGTTGCGTAAATAGTGAGCGAGTTCAGTCTGGGAACATGACTCAGTCTGGCTGGTGGCCCCCAGGAAAACGCAGGAAGAAATAAATCATTGCAGCTCATGGCATCTCTAAGGACGACTGCTTTCTTAGAGGGTTTTTGTCCTACACAGTACATAGTGGAGAAAGAAAACATCACCCACTTCTAACATAGGAGCTCTTGGGGCTTCTTAAATGTGGTCCATGTCCCCACTGGAAATCTGATAAAATGCATGGACTCTCTCTCATCCCCACCTCCCACATGTGCTGGCACCTACATGTTTGCACATAATTCCTGGATCCTGTGGGTGGACCTGCAGAAGCCCATCAAGACTTCAGTGCACGCTGTCTCCTGAGTCCCTGGTCACACTCAGCATTTCACGCTCCCTGTCTAGAATCTTGGTGCGTTTGATCTTCACAGTTGTTACTGGGAAGCAAGGATGCTTGTCCCCACTTTATGGTCTGAGAAACCTAAGCTCAGCAGGTGGAATGAATCATGTTGGGCGACTTCTGTGGTAGAGCATGAACATGACCCCAGGTGGATCTGGCCCCAGACACTTTGGCCTTTATACTACATCAAACCTCGGAGCATCTGGGACATAGTTGGCGCTCATCTGTGAAAAGACAGAGATAGGGAGATGAAAATATAGGGTTGAATGAGTCCAGACTGTTGAAAGGAATTAGGTCTGTCTTGTAAGTTGTGCAGAAAAGTGGGGAAGTAGGGACAGAATCTCAGAGGAGAGCATGAGAGGACCAAGGGCTGCCCTACTTCAAAATGAACTCATGAAAAACCATCGTTGGTATTTGGTTGTGGGCTTGGAAAGATCATCTTTTCAGAGATATTTTGAGTCAGACTCAAAATATACGTATGTGCGCACACCTGTGTGTATGCATTTATATTTAACCCTTGCAAAGTAGTATTTCAGTTTTAGATTCCTCGGCTAATCAGAAATTCATAAGTGCACATGTTATCGTGTCTTTAAAAACTGTGCATGACGAATTTACCTGCTCTTTGAGTCTCGTTCTTCTTGTTAGATTTGTTCTGAGGCTGGATAAAATTACCTACTTTTGTTATGTGATTGAGTTATACTCGTAACTCATTAGGTATTGTTTAGTGTAAACATTTGTTAAAACAAGAAGAGAAAATGTATTCACAGTAATGCATGTAAGTGTATTTTTTAAAAACCCACATAGAAGTAGATCCCTGCAGTTCGGATCCGTGTTGCTCCAGGGTCAGCCTTACGTGAAATGACCTTAGGTGTTTGTTGTGGTGTCTCCTACGCTAGAATGTACATTAGGGAGGGACAGAGACATTTTTTTCCTCTTTTTTTTTTTTTTTTTACTTATTTACTTATTTTTTTTAATATTTCTTTTTTTTTCATTTTTTTTCCTCTTGATATTTTGCATGTAGTGGGGTTTGACGATAACTGTCCATTGAGTAGTATGTGAATGAATAAATCTATACGTATAAAGCTTAAAAACAACGTACACATCTCTTATCTGGTTTAACCCAGGAAAGTTCTGAGTGATAACGGAAACTGAGGCAAGGAATCAAACTGTATTGTAGTAAATTTGCAAAAGAGCTAAAACACCCGTGGCTAACTAGGAACGCGCTGTCATCGTGCAGAGATCTATGTAAGAAAATGATTTCCTCTGTTATGTTTTGCTGAAAATCCACTGAGGCAACCTACGACATTCACTCTCCTCGCACAAGCCTTGTTGCAAGTTGAAGATGATAACTGGACCCACTATTGAATATTGAATGTATTGAATATTTAGTTTCCTTTTGATATGTCCGGTGATGCTTTGAGAAACACTAGTGGAAGCTTGAGGATGATTCTGAGAACTCAATCAAACCCGCTATTATGTGTCCACAGACTAAGAGGTCAAAGGCTTTTTAATAAATATCAGTGAATTAATCTCCTGGGAGACGTAATAGCACGTTAGCTTGACCAACAGCCCTTCTAAGTTGTCACTTGTTGAACTTTTGTGACGACTTGTTGAAATGGCGAAATCTTAAAAAAATAAAATTATGAAATCTTAATAATTAAATAATTAAAGTCACTTCCCATTTCTGGTCCAAGTAAATACTAGGAAAAATAATTCACACACACACACACACACACTCACGAATGATGTCAAATTAGAAGGGAGGAAACAAGTGTGAGTCAACTGTGCGTTGGGAACTTTTTGCTTCCCGAGACGTCAGCTGGACTCGTTAAACCCCTAAATAAAAAAACACGAATTAATGGAATTTCTTCATAAAAAGAACTCATTGCCTTTTCTCTTCACTGAATGCATGCGGTGGTGTTCTCGCTCCGTCCATAGTTCAGTGGCTTCCCAGTAGATGGCACCATTGTGACTGGTAAGGTCCTTGCATATAGATAAGGGACGGTTATGAAACACTTTCCACTTCAAAACGTTTGTACACGGTGCCCTATAGGAGCGCTTGCAGGGTTGCCTGGGAAAACAAATACTCTGACAATTGCTACAAAATAAGTCAACTGTAGAAGCCAGTGAATCTCATAAGGACCCCCCCCCCATTTGTGTATCTGGTGATTGCATACCTAATGATTGTTATTTTGAATTTCAATTATTTTTAGAAAGAATGTGAATGCACACACACGTTTTTCTCAAAAGATGTTTGTCTCTCCTCTTACAGACTCTGAAATCCTTCACAACGGTTTCTGTTAAGTCCTCACATTCTTACATGTTTTCCAAATACACTATAGCCACGTGTCGGGGAGGTGTACAAGGACCGCTAGCGGTACTGTCTTTCTGTCCAGACCACTCAGCTTCTTCCCATTCTAGTTGATTCAGCTTTGTCCTACCTGTACGGGCATGAAATACCCAGAGTGGGGGGGCTTCTAGGCCTATGCATTCAGGGGGCTTCTAGGTTTACGCATTCAGGGGGCTTCTAGGTCTACGCATCCAGGGGGCTTCTAGGTCTACGTATCCAGAGGGCTTCTAAGTCTATGCATCCAGGGGGGCTTCTAGGTCTATGCATCCAGAGGGCTTCTAGGTCTACGCATCCAGAGGGCTTCTAAGTCTATGCATCCAGGGGGGCTTCTAGGTCTATGCATCCAGAGGGCTTCTAGGTCTATGCATCCAGGGGGCTTCTAGGTCTATGCATCCAGAGGGCTTCTAGGTCTACACATCCAGGGGGCTTCTAGGTCTATGCATTCAGGGGGCTTCTAGGTCTACACATCCAGAGGGCTTCTAGGTCTACGCATCCAGGGGGCTTCTAGGTCTACGCATCCAGAGGGCTTCTAGGTCTACGCATCCAGGGGGGCTTCTAGGTCTATGCATTCAGGGGGCTTCTAGGTCTGTGCATTCAGAAATCTTGGAAAGCCACGAGGTGAACATGTGGCTGTCTGTGCTTTCATTGTCCAGGGTACTAACCCATCAGACCTGGCTGGTAACTTAAAAGCAACCCTCTCGTGTCATGTCTTAAAGATTTATGTGCTCATTTCCTATTTAAAATGTGGTACACTTTTTTCTTTAATTTTTTAATTTTTTTTGTTTTTGGTTTTATTTTTGTTTTCTCTAGGAACAGCATTTTAATGATTGGGAGATTGTTTCGATATTCCATGATGGTATTTCAAGCTGTGATCTGATAACTGCTCCATGAGTTTGAGACGATAGGGGTCAGAAATGAAAGGATGAGCGTCTGATAACTATCAGTGGATTTCAGAATCTTCCCAGTTAGCAATTAACTATTTGTACTTATTTATTTACGTTCTTTACTTACTCTGTTATTAATTATTAATCAATAATTTAATTGTGTAACTAAATGGATTTTGGCAAGTCACTCAGAGAAACTGAAAATCCCCATGGGTTTTAGGGCATGTGTGGCCTCAGTTGTTCTAGGGGCAGGGAAATGGGACCGTGATTCCAGGGATCCGCATGGCGCTGGACACCAACCCCAGCTCCTCTCCTTGCTGCATGTGTAACCTAAAGCAGTTGCCTTTAGGCTGAGACTGAGTTTTGCCATCAGGAGGATGGCAGGAGATGGTACCTACCTGGCGGTGTTGCTGTTAAAGGAGTGGGAACACCTGGGTGGTCCAGCTGTTACGCATCTGCCTTCAGCTCAGGGTGTGACCCTGGGGTCCTGGGATCGAGTCTCACCCACAGGGAGCCTGCTTCTGCCTGTGTCTCTGCCTCTCTCTCTGTGTCTCTCACAAATAAATAAATAAAATCTTAAAAAAAAAAAGTAAACAAGATTTCTGTTGTGTGTGGGTGTGTGGGGTGCACAGGTATGCATCCTGTGCATATTCGAGAGTAGAGACATTCAGAAATGGTGCCACATGACTGTTCTGCTTGTACTGAAGTGAAGTATTGAAAACAGGAGATTGGGCAGCCCGGGTGGCTCAGCGGTTTAGCGCCGCCTTCAGCCCAGGGTGTGATCCTGGAGACCCGGGATCGAGTCCCATGTCGGGCTCCCTGCATGGGGCCTGCTTCTCCCTCTGCCTGTGTCTCTGCCTCTCTCTCTCTCTCTCATGAATAAATAAATAAAATACTTAAATAAATAAATAAAAATTAAAAAAAAAAAAAACGAGATTGACTGCAGTACGTTCTATGACCTTACACATTTTATTCCATCTTAGACCAAGTCTGGGCTTTCAGAGATTTCCTCTGGCCTGTGTCACTCCCTTCCGTTATCGGAGTCCTGGGAAGCTTTGGTGCTTTAAAGGAACTCAATGTTACCTGCAAACCTGGCTCGTGGGGGTTCCGTGCAGGGGGCTGTGTGGGTCCTTTGAATAAAGTAGAGCCAGACCAGGCATCTTGAACAGAAAATTGTAACAGTAACAATAAACATTTTCTCTAATATCCAAAACATTACGCCCTCACCCTTCTTCACTGGGCTCACAATTCATTGCACCGTATTCCTAAATAATTATTGAAAACAAACACCCCACCTCATTCAACCTCCATTTATACAGGGTTTGTTGTTGTTTTTAAAGATTTTATTTATTTATTCATGAGAGACACAGAGAGAGAGGCAGAGACCCAGGCAGAGGGAGAAGCATGCTCCATGCAGGGAGCCCCATGCAGGACTGGATCCCAGGACCCCAGGATCGCACCCTGGGCCAAAGGCAGACACTCAACCGCTGAGCCCCCCAGACGCCCCTCTGCAGGTTTAGCAACAGTCTTTGCTTACAGTTTCTCTCTGTACTGCAACTGTGGGTGCAGGACTGGCAGGAATTTGAAGTTGACCCCGTACGGTTAAGGTAAATTTGTAGTTCTGAGGGACCATTGCGAACCCTGCTATATACTTTTGGAATTTCTCACTGTGTTTGTCTTTTGAAATGGCTCATTCATTCATTCAATTCATTCAACAAATATTGATGGAGGCCTTCATATGCCAGTGACTACTTCAGGCCCCGTGCTGTGCCTTCATGGTCCTTCGTCTTTGTCTAAAAATTAGCCATCGTTTGTTGAACACATCCTGGGTGTTGAGTTTTACAGATATTAATTTTATCCTTGTAGAGCTCTGTGAACTAGGGATTATAGATTACAGATGTGGGAAGTAATAGCAGAAGATAAGAAATGTACCAGAAAAAGGGAGAGGGAGGGAGGGGGGAAGGAGGGAAGGAAGGGAAGGAAGGGAGGGAGGGAGGGAGGGAAAGGAGAAGAAGTGGGGAAGAGAGGGAGAAAGAAAAGAGGAAAGTAAGTCACAAAAGGGTAAGTAGTGGAACTAGGGGCCCGGGGAGGATCCTCTGACCCAGAGTCCGTGCTCTCACCCACTCTGCATGCTGTGATGGGACGACGTACCAGGTGCTGACATCCAAGAGGCTTTCTGATGTTAGATAGTGAGGAGAAAACCGTATTAAATAATCCGACACGATATACTATCTACCCAGATAGCAGGAAAGGACCTAACAGAGCTAAGTTTATTGAGTATATAGGCTCATGTGTGGCTGGAAAAGTCACAAGAGCTTTTTGAAAATAATTTTAGGGGCAGCCTAGGTGGCTCAGCGGTTTAGCGGTTTACCCTGGCTTCAGCCCAGGGCCTGATCCTGAAGACCTGGGATCTAGTCCCACGTCGGGCTCCCTGCATGGAGCCTGCTTGTCCCTCTGCCTGCGTCTCTGCCTCTCTCTCTCTCTCTCTCTCTGTCTCATGAATAAATAAAATCTTTAAAAAAAAGAAAATAATTTTAGACCCCTTGCCCTTAGGTGAAGTAATGAATAGGGAGCAGTGAATGAACAGGTGAGTGGATACATCCATGCATCCCAACAGCCCAATCATTTCCAAGCCACGTTTGTCAACTATTGTTGGAAGCTGTAACCTAATGATGGTGCCTCGTTTTCAATCCGCTAAAATAATTCCCAACATTTTCAAGTTAAGTTGTTTGGCTTAAAGGCCGGAGTATTGAGACTTGAAAAGTTGCTATAACTCGCCCAAGTTAACTGCAAACTTCAAAAATTTTTCTGCTTGCCTGGATTCCACGCACCAGTTAAACACCTTCATGAAAGTGTTGGCTTCTCACATTGTTCTAATAGATCTGAACTTGATGAGCAAAGAAATTTGGGGGTATTCGTTTAGTTTAGAAAAAAAAACACCACCTTTATATCTGGAGATAAGTGTTTATTTTTAATAATTGTATTTTAAAAAATCCCAGCATAGCATTATTGGGAAGTTATGAAAGGATGATATGAGGAGAGACACTTATTGGGAAGGGCTTGGCTCATTGTCCTGGGGGCACCCGGGAGCCCACACCAGCACCTGGTGAACCTGGGCTCCGTGCCGGCCTCTGACCACAGGGCATTGACCTCACTGACCATACATCTCTAGCACAGGCTTCTATCTAGCTGCTTCCCCATGAGACCTAGCAGGACAATCATAAATCATAAAATAAGTAAATGCCCAACATTGACAAAATAGGACCCTCTGAAAACATGGGGGCCATATAGTTACCCGTACTCCTGTCCATCTTTTTATAGGCTGATAGATCAGATCACATATTTTACTTTATTTATTTGGCTCTAGACATCTCCTAAATTCCCGGGGCCTCGGCTTTCTCATCCGTAGAGTGGGGGGGGGGGGGATGAAAGTTTCACATTACCGAATGTTTCCGAAGCTTAAGTGGAATAATTCTGGGAAAGTGCAGCATGGTTCCTAGGTCATGGTAAATGCTCAATAAATAGAAATATCCTTGTTCCTGTTGGTGTTTTTGTTGGTACTATTTATAAAGTACCAAGGCTGTGGCCACCTTATTTCTATGCTTTGGACCACTTAGTAAATCCTGATCATATTATTAGCTGTGTCTCGTTGGGTAAACCTTAGATAAATCTGCAAGAGCAAAGCAATTACATCAATAGCAATTATATATTAAACCTAAAAAAATCATAGATTTATGATGATCCTTCTCCATTTTGAGTTGAGTTTTTTGGTTGAGATTTTTTTTTCCTTTGCTTTTTATGTGGATAGGCAATATAGCAGACTGGTTTAAGGCACAGATTCTAATGCCAGACTGCCTGGGTCAAAACCCTGCTCGGGATTCTTATTTTTTTTTTAACATTTTTTAAATTTTTATTTATTTATGATAGGCACACAGTGAGAGAGAGAGAGAGGCAGAGACACAGGCAGAGGGAGAAGCAGGCTCCATGCACCGGGAGCCCGACGTGGGATTCGATCCCGGGTCTCCAGGATCCCGCCCTGGGCCAAAGGCAGGCGCCAAACCGCTGCGCCACCCAGGGATCCCTTTTTTTATTTTTTATTTTTTTTTAACATTTTTTAAATTTTTATTTATTTATGATAGGCACACAGTGAGAGAGAGAGAGAGGCAGAGACACAGGCAGAGGGAGAAGCACCTGCTCGGGATTCACTAGCTGTGTGACCTTGGGCGAGTCACTGTTCCTTAGTTTCCCAGTCTGGAATAAAGGGAATACGATAGGACACACCTGTGAGGGTTTGGTGAGCAGAAATGACGTCAGTGAATCTCTGTAGAAAACATGGTTGGTGAGCGCACCTGGGAGGCTCGGTGGTTGAGCGCCTGCCTTCGGTCCAGGGCGTGACCCCGGGGTCCTGGGATCGAGTCCTGCATCGGGCTCCCTGCAGGGATCCTGCTTCTCCCTCTGCCTGTGTCTCTGCCTCTCTCTCTGTGTCTCATGAATAAATAAATAAAATCTTTTATCTTTTAAGGGTGGTTTATGCCATTGCTGGTCTTTAAAATTCTCTGCAGAGCCTAGAACAAAGGTGTCTTGTCTGTAAATATCCTCGGTGCTTCCAGGTCTTGCTCATCGTGCGGTGTGAGTGTTATGAGGGTCCACGTAAGCCCGTGCAAGCCAGATTCAGAAATGCGCTTGGCCAGTGGTCGCCACGGCCACCGGGGCTGGGCCGGAGCCAGGGTGAGCCCGAGAGCTGTGGGGGCCGCGGGGCGCGAGCCGGCGGCTTTGGGAGGGAGGCCCGCGGGCAGTGCCCCGGCGTGGGGCGCGCAGCCGAGTGTGCGTGGGCCCGGGCACCTGTGCGGTGGCTCGGACGGCGGCGCATCCAGGCGGCCGGGCAGCTGGGGCCTGCCGTTCCCGGGCCCGCGGTCGGGGCGGAGGAGGCCGCCGAGAGCCGGCGCAGATGGAAGGGACGGGGACCGCTCGCAGCTCCAGCGCTGGGGGCGGCCCTGGGTGTCACGTGGAGCGAAGCACCCGGGGTCCCGAGGGCCGTCCCGAGGGCCGTCACTCCGGGCACCTTCTTAACGAGGCCTGGGGTGGCCTTTGATTGCAGTGTCCTCCCGCGGGGAGCCCGCGATGGGTCTCCCGGGTGCGAGCCGCCTTCCCGTGGTTCACCTCGGCGCTGAGGGCAGGGATGGGGCCCCCGGGTCGTGTGTGTCCCCGAAGCGCCCGCCTCCGGCCCTCCTGGACCCTGAGGATGCGCCGCCCGCCGTCCTGTCCTGAGAGCAGGTGCTGACGCGGTTGGGTGCTGCCGGGTCCCCGGTGGACCCCGGGTGGTGTCACGCCTTCCCCAGCCAGCGGCCGGCCGACGGAGGGCCGAGGGCGGCCGCAGGGCTTCGCGGGGGGGCAGTGGCTGCAGATGGGCCGCTGGTGCGGAGACACAGTGGGGACGGGCCGCGGTCCCTCCCGGGACTCTGGCTCCCGGCGCCGCACACCGCGGCCGAACTCTGCAGGAGCCGGGGGAGGGGTGTCTCCCCGGGGGTCCGGGTACCAGCGATTGTCGGCAGTGGCCTCGGTGGCCCTCGCGTCGCCCCCCGCGGCACCTGCCGCCACAGCCCGGGCCGTGCCCCTTCTGCTCAGCAGCGCGGCCCTGGGCGACCGACCGACCGGAGCGGCTCCTGCCCGCCGTGCCCGGCCCGCCTCGGTCTCGGGCTGCTGCTCTCGGCTCCCTTCTGTCCCCGAGCCGCGGGGCTTTCGTAGTTGCAGCCAGTCCCTCCGCACTCACCGTGGACTGGACTGTCCTTCCCGTCCCCCCCGAAGCCCTAAACCCCCTCCAGTCTACAGTAAGGGGATGGGGCCGCGGGAGCGTGCGGCCCAGATGACGCCCGGAGGCCGGTCCCGTGTTGGGGTCCCAGGGGACGCGTGCTCTCTGCCAGCCGCAGCCAGCGCAGGCTGTCGCCGTCCTGACGCGGTCTTGGACTTGCCGGCATCTAACCGTAGGAGAGAACGTCCCGGTGCGTGTGCGCCCCGGCCCGCGGCCCCTCACGCGGAGCCCAGGCCCACTGAGACGCGCCCCCGCTCTCCTGCCCCTGGAGGGAACGAAGCAGAAGTCACCGCCTTGCCAGCGCTTGGGCCAGAGGTGGAGGTGGGGATGACCCTCAGCCTCCTAAATTGCATGGAGAATCAGGTGAACGGCATTGACTGAACTATTCCTCGGACTTCCTCGCCTTGTCCGGGAAGCGGGGCGCAGCCTCCCAGGCCACGGCACGTCTGAAAGCGACGGAAGCCCGATGGCCACGTGCGCCCCATGCCCGGCCTCGCTGGTGGGAGCGTTTTGTAGTAACTTTTAAAAATATCAAGGTTTTGCTTTTCCTTTGCAGCGAAGAGAGCTGATTCACGATGAATTCCTCTGTCCCTCTCTTCACCATCTGTCTCCTCCTCGGTGTTGATTTTCCGTTGACATTCAAGGCAGCAACACGTTGTTAAGATGTTGGGACGGGGACGCCTTAAATTCGATGATTAATGTCTTAAAAAGCACCGATCAAATGTTCTTATGAAGCTATTTAAAATGTGCTGTGAGTCATTTAGTTCATACTTAGTGCATTGGAAGCATCAATATTCCCTTTACCCCAAAAGACTGAGAAAAACTCTCACCAACAGATTTTCGTCTAGGGTCATGAGAGGAGGGGACCCGGGGACCCTCTGAGAGGCTGATGGGAGTCTCAGGCTCCAGCAGCACGGCCTGTCCAACCCGGCTCTGATGCCGAGGCTCCTAAGGACGGCTCGGTGCCCGGTGGACCATTTCTTCTGCCCCCTGCCCTCTTCCCGCCCCCACTTGACGACACTCATGCACACCCAGGCCAGATTACTTGGCATACCTACGTGGTGGCTTCATGTGCGTTTTGTTAGATTATTCACACTTAGAAATCAACAAGGACTGTTTCAGACAATTCAGGATGACCGTGATGGAGATGCGCGTGGGATGCCATCACCGTTTGCTGCTTGTGCCCTGTCAACTGGGAGATAGTCACAGTTCACAGGTCGTTTCTTGCTCATTTTTGATTTTCCACGATCCCACTTTATAACCCATAACCCTTTTGAGTAGTCCTCTTAGTGAGTTGGCCCAAATTTATGTATGACTATATCTGTATCACAGAAGGTCTCACAAATTGGATGCCTTTGAGTGTGAAATATAATCTGCTAAGAAATTTTAAAGTATTTTCTCTCCCTCTCCCTCTGCCCCTCCTTCATCAGCTCTCTCTTTCTCTCAAATAAATAAATGAATCTTTTTTTAAAAAATAGGGGGCAGGGGAGGCGTGCCTGGCTGGTGCAATTGGTTAAGCGTCCGACTCTTGGTTTCGGCTCAGGTCGTGATCTCTGGGTCTTGAGATTGAGCCCCATGTGAGAGTCTGCCTAAGGCTCTCTCCCTCTCCCTCTGCCCCTGCCCCCTGTGCTCTTTCTCTCTAATAAATACATCATTAAACTATTTTCTAATTTGTCCACCTGTTAATCAAGATGTCAGTGCGAAGTCAGACACTAATCCAGGCATGAATTGGTGTGGTTTGGATATTTAACATGGGCATGACACTTCATCTGTCTGCCTATTTTGGGGAAAACAGTACATGATAAAGTAAAAATAAATGAATGTATCAGTGATACATTCTTACTATTTTATATATGAGATATTAGTTTTAACTATAGAGAATGGCCAATATTGGGCCATGTCAACCTCAAAAAACAAAAAAAATAGGCTGTTAGTTTCAAATGATCTGACTTAATAGGGTAGTGCCATTTATTTATTTATTTATTTATTTATTAAAGATTTTATTTATTTATTCATGAGAGACACAGAGAGGCAGAGACACAGGCAGAGGGAGAAGCAGGCTCCCTGCAGGGAGCCCGACGTGGGACTTGATCCTGGGTCTCCAGGATCATGCCCTGGGCCGAAGGTAGTGCTAAACCACTGAGCTACCTGGGCTGCCAGGGATAGTGCCTTTTAAAATGTAATTATGGTCTGTGCCAATTGTCATTGGGCTACTTGAATTTTTGATATGCAACAATTTTTTTAAAGATTTATTTATTAGAGAGAGCGCGTGTGAACAGGGGAGGAGCGGAGTGCAGAGCTAGACACAGGGCTTGATCCCAAGACCCTGAGATCACAGCCTGAGCCGGAATCAAAAGTCAGATGCTTAACCAACTGAGCCACTTAGGCCCCCTGCCACACTTTTTTATACAACCCGAGCTTCAAGATTTTAGCTTCTGAAAGGTCCAATAATAGGAGAACGCATAATTGAAGATGCTAAGGCCTAGTGAGGAAATTTGCTAAGGGGGATGGCTGGGTGGCTCAGCAGTTGAGCATCTGCCTTCCGCCCGGGGCATGACCCTGGGGTCCTGGGATAGAGTCCCATGTTGGGCTCCCTGCATGGAATGGAGCCTGCTTCTCCCTCTGCCTGTGTCTCTGCCTCTCTCTGTGTATCTCATGAATAAATAAGTTAAATCTTAAAAAAAAAAAATGGTAAGGAAGAGTGCTGTTAAGAGAGAGCCAATGAAAACTCTATTCAGCAAATAGTACATGGAGTAATCTAAATACTGATGAGATTTTTGCATTTTCAATGATGAAGAATGAGTCCTGGCTACCCATTTCTGTGTATTGTTCTTGTTGGTAAGGAAAGACCCTTGGTGAAGATTTCCCCACCTGTGTTCTCTTCCTCCATATAGATATAAAAGCATTTATTTAGTTTTATTGTGAAAAATATGCATAAAAGTCATACTTATTTCTTCATTTCCTTCCTTCCTATCATGTGCAAGGCACTATTCTAAACTCGAGTGTCCTTGACGTGGAGTGGTCAGTCGGGGTCCTGCTCCCAGACAGCTCATGTCCTGATGTAAACTGCTACATACACAAAGACACTTCTGTGTCATGAAGGACCCTGGGCAGCAGGGGATGGAAGAGTCTCTATCAGGTGGACCTGTTGGGGTGGGCCTCGCTTTTTTTTTTTTTTTTGGAAGGGGCAGGATTTAAAACCATTTATTCTTTTATTTTTATTTCTTACATTTTTTATTTAAATTCAATTTGCCCACATACAGCATAACACCCAGTGCTCATCCCGCCAAGTGCCCCCCTCAGTGCCGGTCACCCAGTCACCCCATCCCCACGCCCGCCTCCCTTTCCGCCACCCCTTGTTCGTTTCCCAGAGTCAGGAGTCTCTCATGGTTTGTCTTCCCTATAATTTTTCCTACTCATTTTCTCTCCTTTCCCTTATAATCCCTTTCACTATTTCTTATATTCCCCGTATGAGTGAGACCATATTATGATTGTCCTTCTCTGATTGACTTACTTCACTCAGCATAATACCCTCCAGGTCCCTCCACATCGAAGCAAATGGTGGGTATTTGTCATTTCTAATGGCTGAGGAATTAGAATGGAATATTCATTCCATTGTATACATAGACCATCTTCTTTATTCATCTGTCGATGGACACCGAGGCTCCTTCTACAGTCTGGCTGTTGTGGACATTGCTGCTGTAAACACCGGGGTGCAGGTGTCCCGGCCTTTCACTGCATCTGTATTTTTGGGGTAAATCCCCAGCAGGGCAGATCTATTTTTAACTCTTTGAGGAACCGCCACACAGTTTTCCAGAGGTCACATTCCCACCAACAGTGCAGGAGGGCTCCCCTTGCTCCACATCCTCTCCTGCATTTGTTGTTTCCAGTCTTGTTAATTTTCCCCATTCTCCCTGGTGTGAGGTGGGATCTCATGGTGGTTTTGATTTCTATCCCGAGAGGCCCTTCGCACAGGTCCTTCATGAGACTGAACAAAACCGACACAGAGGTGACTTCACCTCTTAAGGGGTTTGAGACAACAACGAGACAGAGTTTTCAGGAAACAGAAAGAGAACCAGTGTCTATGAGACGAGAGAAAAGTGTGAAATGAGGATGGAGGTGGGAGGTTGGAGCAAAGTGGGTGTGTGTAGAACATTCAGTATCTTTCTGATTTTCTTTTTTTCATCTGGAGCTATTAAGTCCAGCAATTCTATTTAAAATGATTTGGAGGGGAGACACTTTAGATAAAATGTATCTCACTTAGTCACCTTGCTTGTTTTCTCTCTCTTAAGACCCTTGACGCTAAGACATTATTACCCGTCTCTGCTACGGCTCGGATATCTGGTTTACCCCAGGTTCCTTTTGTGTCTCTCCTCTCCTACCCAGAAGTGACTCACAGTTCACATGCTGTACAGCCAAATTTTTAGTGTGCGCTCAAAGTAAATCCATATATAGCTCTAGGGGGAGACCTTGAAGTTTGGGTAGGGTCTTTAATTTGTTACATTTTCCCATTTTCCCGAAAGCAGCCTAATTGAGATGGAGGAGGCATACTTAAAATTTCAAAAAAGAGATTTGAGGCAATGGAGAGATTATAAATAGATACCCTTAGTGAACATATCACAATACTCAATCTGTAATCACAATACTTAAATCTGTAATTTTTTTTTTTTGGAACATTCCTGAATGTTTACCAACGTGAAGAACCTATAAAGTAGGTATTTTATAATTTATTATTTAAATAAAACAGAATTTGAGAAACAGTGTTTAAAACGTATATACCCTCTTGACATTTAGAATTTAAATGGTTTTTCCAGGCCGAGGGGAAGAGAGTACTGTTCTGATTACAAACAGTTAAGTGGTAGACTTGTGCCTTGCCGTAGACGGTCTTCATTGGTCACTGCTCTAATTTGACCGGAGACTTGCCTGTTAAACTTTTAGTGGCATGGGGGACACTTAATTGTAAATATTCACTTACTGAAAGAAAGAATGAAACAGGGAAGACATAACTTACAACGTAAATACAGATGTTTAGCTGTCGTGTAACGTCTTAAAATTATTTTTATGCTTAAGGAAAGTTGTGAGTCTAATACATATTTATTCACAGCACTAACAAGGTATGGGTATGGGTTGATTTTAAAGTTTTGAGTTTCAAATCTAGCTTTCCATTGCATGTCATTTCTTAAAAGGGATGAGTCTTGGCTGGCAATTGATTTCATACACTACTTGTGTGGTTGAAGGATTTCTTGGCAATATCTGTTTCTCTGTTGATTAACTTTTTCAGATCGACTTTTTTAGGGAAAGGTAATATTTTGTGCTGCCTCATTAGAATTAGTAAATTAAGTGCATAAATGAAACAATTTGTTCATTGTCAAGTTACTCATAGATGCAGGGGACTGATGTTCTTATTGGCCATCTTTTCATTGAATACTGTCACTTTACAGGAATGTTAAATTGAATCAAGTGAGTACAAACTAGCCATAAAACCCTTTTATCTGGATCCCTGGGTGGCGCAGCGGTTTAGTGCCTGCCTTTGGCCAAGGGTGCGGTCCTGGAGACCCGAGATCGAATCCCACGTCGGGCTCCCGGTGCATGGAGCCTGCTTCTCCCTCTCCCTGTGTCTCTGCCTCTCTCTCTCTCTCTCTGTGTGTGACTATCATAAATAAATAAAAATTAAAAAACAAACAAGCAAACAAAAAAACCTTTTTATCTGCTTGTCAGTCTCAGAGTACCTGAACTTCATGAAAATGACAAAGTCTCATTGGTTCGGAATTAGATTATTACCCATCTTTAATGTCTGTGGAATTCCAGAATAAAAATCTAGTAGGGAAAGATTTTGAAAAAAAAATAAATAAAACTTAACAGACACAAATGTGCCCTTCTTATCAAAAATAATAATAATAATTTGAGAAAATAAGTCACGAAGTGAAAAGGATTGAAGAGACCCATGAAATTTGTTGTAGCTTTAAAAAATATCAACCACATTAAAGTGCTTATATAATAAGAATTCATATATTGTGGGGGATTTTTTCGTTTTTCAGTGACCATTTATTCAAATACAACTTGTAGAGTTGAACTATTATCAAATCTATATTATGTTATAAGCTGTTATATTGCTTTGTCCTACCTGAAAAACTACACATTTTATGTTACTTTTTTTTAAGGTCTGTACATTTTACTGTTATTGATTTATACGGTGGATATCAATATTTAAAATACCCAAATAATTTAAATAACAGCATTTAGTATTTTCTAGCAGTTTCCGATTTCAAATTGCATTTTATGTTATTGGCTAAGTTAAGTAAAAGATTTAGTTTTAACCAAAATACAGCAGTCTGTAGAACTCAGTTGTCTAATTTGGATTTGTTTTAATGCAATAATCGTCTCTAAGAAACATTCTTTTGAAATTTATTTATTTTAGAGCGAGCCTGTGGGTGAATGGGGGCATGGGCAGTGGGAGAGGGAGGGAAAGAATCTCAAGCAGACTCCCTGCTGAGCCTGGAGCCCTTCACAAGCTCGATCTCACAACCCTGAGATGATGACCTGAGCCGAAATCAGGAGTCAACACTTACCCGACTGAGCCACCCGGGCGCCCCGTCTAAAGTCAATGTACTCATCCCCTTTCTGGACATTCGTTTACTTATAGAAATAGTCATAGAAGTGTTGGCCAGGGTGCGGCGGTGCACCGTCCTGCTTTCAGAAGTTTGCCGAGTGACCCTTGCCTTTCGTTTCCCACCTCCGGGTGTGCGTGGTAAAGAGTTTCACACACGTCAGTCCTCGTTTGCCCCAATTCTTCAGTCACTCAGATTTCAAGATAGCAGCAAATGAGACTTGACAAATATCAGATTTGCAGGTCCAAGTAGATTATGCCTGAGTATCCCCCCCCCCCCCCCCGTTCACATAATCTTGTTAAGTACTTCTGTTGATTGGATAAGATATGATTTCCCTTATGAAAACCTTTGTTTTCCAAGGAATTGTGTTTTTTTCTCTGAATTTTCTGTGCATTTTAAATACGGAAGTTCATTGTGAGTATTTATTGCATGACGTTGTGTTTTAGCTCCAGTTACTTCTGCATTGTTTATGACCTTCAGACTGTATGGACTTGAGCAAACTTCATGTTTCTAATAGATAGCTTTGCTTTTTATAGAAAATGATTTTTTATTTTGTTACCAAGTCTTATGCTTTGTTCTACTTATTGTAATTCTGAAGGTTTTTTGGTATCGATTTGAGGTTTCTTTACTGTCACTTTCTTTTTTTAACTAGTAGCCCATTTTTTTTCTGAGTTCTTAACAATTTTTTAAATCTCTTTTTATCATAATTTTTAAAATACTGCCCAAGCTTCCAGTGTCTTTTATGTATGTAAATAAAATGGTCTCAAGGGGGAAGGGAAGTGGATTACAGGTCTATAGACATGTGTTTAGGGTGTATCTATTGTAAAGAATGAAGTTTCCATTTAAAAATATATTATATGGGGGATCCCTGGGTGGGTCAGCGGTTTGGTGCCTGCCTTTGGCCCAGGGCATGATCCTGGAGACCCGGGATCAAGTCCCACCTTGGGCTCCCCGCATGGAGCCTGCTTCTCCCTCTGCCTGTGTCTCTGCCTCTCTCTCTCTCTCTCTCTCTCTCTCTGCGTCTATCATAAATAATAAGTAAATAAATAAATAAATCTTTAAAAAAATAAAAATAATAAAAATAAAAAATAAAAATATATTATATGGATTAGATATAATTTAAAACACACCAGAAATCATTTTCTAAAGATGTGCTTCCTAACTATTCCTGTTTAGACATCAGTCTGAGAGAAAAGAAAGGCCACTTCCAATTTTAAGTTACCAGGAAATGCTTAGAATCTTCAAAAAATCAGAAGAGAGTAATTTTTCTGTGGATACTTTATAATGGAAACTGGCGCTTTAGCTGAAAGGCCCTTTAGCTTAAAGTGTTATATAGAGAAACTCCAGTGTGAGTCCACGTGCAGTGGCCCCCAACTGTTTGCACTCCCAGGGCCCCCTCGCCGTTTCACCTTGGCTTCCTTTGCCTGCACCGCCCCCTCGGTTTGGGCTTTGATGTCACCTCTGGTGCTTCTCTGGAAAGCTGCCTTTCTCCTGTGGCGCTTGCATGGGGACGAGTGTCTTGGTGGCCGCTCTTTCCTGGACGGTGGACGGTGAGCTTCCCGAGGGCGGGATGCGGCCTGGGGGTCAGTGCGTCCTCAGCCCGGCTCCAAGCACCATCCTCCCAGCGCCCCCGATTCCGCATGATGGGCAGGGGCACCGGTCACAGGTCACCTGGGGACACTTCGCTGGGCGGTTGTGCCCCTGGAAGGGAGGCCTTGGCTGGCGGTACGTGAAGTGGCACGGGCGGTAAGTGGTGTCGCTTCAGATGTCGCAGCGTGCCGAGCGGAGGAGGCAAAGGTGCGGGGCCTTGAACCCCGGCCGACGGGGAAGGAGCGGAGGGCAGCCCGGCTGCCCAGCCGCAGGGGCAGCGTCCAGTGGGGCGGGAAGGCGATTCGGGAATGTCGACGTAAGCCGTGCAGAGCAGGGCCAGCCTCACGTGGCTCCGTGGACGCTGCAGGCCGCCACCGGGGCCCGACTTCCAAGGTCACCCCCAAAGGCGGTGGCGGAATGCCCTGTCCGCCTCCCTTCTGCTCAGCTTCGGCCAAGCCCATGCACCCCATGCACCCCGTGGGCTTGCTCACTGCCCGGGGGCGCCCGGTGCCCGCAGCCTGCAGATGCCAGCGTCCTGGCCCGACGGCCAGCTCTGAGCTCGAGTGACGCTGTACTTCCTGCCAAGCCCGGCGACCCCCGTCCGCAGAAGGTGCACAGCAGTGGGCGTGTGGCGGCCCCTTAGGTTCCACGTCACCGTGTCCGGAGGCGTTAGCCTTAAACACAAAGCGGTCAGTTATTTCACCAGCAAAAAAAGGTGTTTGGGGGGAATAACTGAGAATTGCAATTCAAGCCACGTAAGCCGTGGGAAAAGCCCAGGCAAACAGGGGAGGCCTGGTATTGTATGGGGAACTGGGGGGGGGGGGGTCGTTTTCCAGGAAAGGCCGTCGGGGAAGAGCAGGGGCAGGAGGCGGGAGGCGTGCGGAGCTGCTGTCTGCCTGCGGCCCACGTCCTTCCCGCGGCCTCTGATCGGCGCCCCCTCCCGTGTCGGGGTCCGTCAGAGATGTCGGTGGTGGGGCCCCCCTGCGGGCTCCCTCCGCAGCCCGCTTCGCCCTGAGCCCCCCGTTATTCCTGGTAATAGGGGAAAATGTATATTCTCAGGGGCGGGGGGCTGCTCCCCCGGAGGTGAGCGCGGCGCGGGGCGAAGTCAGTGTGGACGGCAGGCGGGGCTGAGAGCGCGTGGCTGCGTGGCCAAGCCCTCGACCGCGGGTGCTGGTCCCCGAGCTGCACGAGCTGCACGGCCGCGGGGGAAGCTCCGGCCTCGCGTGCCTCCCGGAGGCCTCCCGGCAGCGGTGGCGGCTCCTCACCCACCAGCACCCATCCCGTCCCGGATCCGGGTCTCTCTTCCCCCAGCGGCAGGCACGCGGCTCTCTAGCATCCTCTGCCTCTCCCTGTTTCCCTTCACGTCCGAGCTTCCTGACTCCTCGTTCCCGAGGGCGCTGGAGAGAGGGGGCCGCGCGCCCGAGGAAGGAAGGGGGCCCACCCGTCTGGAGGCCGGCGTGGGTGCCCGTTGTGCCCGCGGCCTTCCCCTTCCTCGCATCCAAGGCAGGATGTCTATACCCGCGGACACGGAAAGGAAAACAGAGGCGGGGGGTGGGGGGCAGGGCTCGTGCAGAGGCCCCGGGCCGGTGGGAGGTAGACGTAAGCCACGTCTGACCCTCGATGCCACGCTTTCATCTCTGTGCTTAAAGACCCTCGCGTTCAAGTGCGCTCGCGGTGTGTGTATTCCTGAGGTTCCTATTGTGACAGCGACTGGCACCTCGGGACACACACACGCTGTGCGTCAAAGAGCGGAGGGATTTACAGCGGACCCCTCGGCGCCCACCTCCCTGGGGGGACACAGGACCGTGTCGCCCCCCACAGGTGTCCCCCGCTGTCCTGGACCCTCTGGCACCGCAGCCAACCTCGAGAAAGACCGTTTCTCCTGCTTCATGGCAGTCGCTGACTTGCGTTCCGTTGCCTTAAGACGCGGCCTGAAGGTCTCGTGTTGTCACCCAGCTAGGGAGACGTGGTGTCCAGGTGGGAAGGACCGGTGGTCCCGGGGTCGGCCCGCAGGAGCTCGCTGCGGCTGCCGACACCTCGTTGGCCGTCCTCCCGGCCCTGACGTCGGGGCTCAGGTGACCATTCCACAGCCTCTCAGTGGCCCACGGTGGTCGGGACAGAAAGTACGGCCTTGCACAGCTCAGGGACGGTGTCCGGGGCCCGGGCCTTGCTGCGGCCACACCCCAGCATTCTGCGTCCCGCTTTCCCCGCCTCTACGGAGCGAGGGCCCCAGGACTCTAGCTGGACCCTGCTTCCCGACGGGCGGGCTTCTGTGCCGTGTTCATTTGAGACGGGACATTTGGGCGTGCCGAGGTGGCCGTCTGTCCTGCTCCTGCTCGGGCCTCGGCGAGCCTGTGCTGCAGTTGTCCTGTGGACGGGGGATGGGGGCCGTGGCCCTCCCCTCGCTGGGCCGCGCACATGCCTGCTCTCCCTTCGTGCTCCCGGACCTGGGTGTCCTAGGAACGAGCCCACTTGCTGCAGTTTCCTTACGAGCCGTCAGGCCACATAATGCTGCAGATGGATCTTGTGATTTTTACTCCCTTTTGAAGTGACTTCATGGGGCTCAGGCCGCCTGTGAACACACGCAGCCTGTGGGCCTTTCCTCGGCGTGGGGAGGCAGCTTTAGTACCGGAAAGCACGTAATTCAGGAGCAGTTTTAAGACTTCTCCTTGGTGGGACTTGATTGGTTCCTCTGTCTCGTAATCAAGCCGGGAATTCTTTCTTCATTTGTCTCCACGGAGTCTCAGGGGCAACTCTTACTTTTCTAGAGGCTGAAAATGTTCGTTCTGTCTTAAGTCATTGTCTTATATTTTAAAAAATCGTGACCTTCCTTAATGGAGAATTTGGCCCATCCTCACGTTAAGCAGATACTCGCGGGGGCCCCTATCGTGGGCCGTGGTTGGCGGCATGAAGGCCGCGGGCCTCCGGTCTGCGTGATGCTTCTCTTCTGGAGCGGAGGACCCAGAAGTGACCATTAAATACGTGAATAAGTCCAGTGAAGTTATTCCTGATAACAATAAGAAATATGAAGAGACAAAACCTATTCTTCAGTTGGAGAACGACCGGGCAGAGAGAAGGGCTGCTTTCGACGGAAAGTCAGGGAAGGCTGCTCTGGACGCAGGGCGTTGGAGCTGCCGGTGAAGAGCAGGCACCACGACCTGGGCAGCGTTTGACGCAGAGTCACGGGGCGTAAATGTCTTTGGATGCACCTGAGAATCGGAAGATGATGAGTGAGGGAAGAAGAGGGTAGTGAGAGTAAGGCTGGGGGGCAAAGAGGGACCAGGTCCAGGTCCTTCGGGCCCGTGCGTGGCGCTTATCCTGCGGACGGTGGTCCTTGTAAGATGCCGATCCCAGAGGCCCCTCTAATCCACCGGGGTTGAAATAAATGGTGATAACCAGTGACCTCTCCACGTAGATCCTTGAAAGAAAAATCACAGTTGGGGCCCCCGGGGGGCTCAGGGGTGGAGCGTCTGCCTTCGGTGCAGGTCATGACCCCGGGATCCTGGGATCGAGTCCTGCATCGGGCTCCCCACAGGGAGCCTGCTTCTCCCTCTGCCTGTGTCTCTGCCTCTCTGTGTCTTTCATGAATGAATGAATGAATGAATAAATAAATAAATAGATAAATAAAATCTTTGTAAAAAAGGATTAAGTAAAGACCACAATCAATAAGAAGGTTTGTGAGTTGTTTTCAATTGTACGGGCACCTGGGATGCTGCTTCCATCACAATGAAGTAGACACAATCTGAGCAAGCCAGAGGGTAGCACAATGTAAGGGTTACTGTTTCTAGGTTAGCATACTTTCCTCTTTTTGTTTTTTTTTTTTTTTTTTTTGAGTGTTTCTTCCACGTTCTCCTCATTGACACGTACCCAGACTTTGGGACTTAGGCTCCCGCAGGCTGGACCGCTGGAGAGTCGCGTGCTGACGCTCAGGCGCGTGGCCCAGGCCAGCAGGGCTACTTGCCCTTGGCTTTCCGGAGGGCTGTCCTCCGAGGCTGCTGCTACCCCTGCTGTCGTATTTAGGGAGAAGTGTTTTGGGGACTGTGCCCCACCTCATCACGTGACCTCTCAGGCAGCTCTGCGCTCGGCTGCAGCGTCAAGGGGAAGAGAGAGGCTTCCCTGGAGAGCTGGTGTGCGTGCAGCTCAGAGACGGGGCGTGCTTCGTCGCCAGCGACAGAGGACCGAGTCCACCTGCTACCTGGGATGGGGATTTCTGTGAAGGAACAGCCCCTAACCTTTTCCACGGATTGTGCTCCTCCTCCTCCATCGTGTATCAGCTAGTTTCCGCGAACGGCCTCGAATCCTCTCTCATCAGATCACAGTGTATGGATCGCCCAAAACGCGCTCACCACCCCCGGCGCCGTGCTCTCGTTATTTCCAAATTGCTGCCAGCGGGTACGTAGCCCTTCCCCTGGCCCTGTAATTCCCCGAGGGCAGCAGGCCATGGCCACGTTGCAGTTGCTGTGTCCTTACCTGTCCCCACATCCTCCTCCAGACACCGACCTCGTACGCCGGAGACCAGGAAGCGGGGGAACCCAACCTCCTATGTCTTGAGCGGACTCCGTCCCGGGGAGGAGGACAGTAAATCAAAATACAGGCGCCTGCTACCTGAGACGCGTTGGGTCTGCAGTCTGCTGTCGTCGTCCGGGAACCGGCCCGTCTTCCCTCGTGCCGGTAACATTTTTCTGTGCCTCCCGAAGTTGGTCAAGCCGGGATGCTGCTCCGACACAGACCGCCTCCTTCCCAGGAGCATTTCCAAACCCATCTCCCTTGTGCTTCCAGGAGCAACGACAACAAAATCATGCAAGGTCGAGACACTGTTCTATTAACGTAAAAAACAAAACAGTTGACTTTGTGTGCCAAGAGCATGAAAGGCATTCTTCAGGAGGTAGAGACGGGGGCGGGGGAGGGAGGCTGAGAAGACCCCATCCTCGGAGGCTGCATCGTGCCTCTCTCTGTTTAAAGCAAACATTTGTTGTCTTTTTTGTTTTTGGGAGACAGAGTGGCCAACCTGCAAAAGCAGAAATGGGAGGGCAGCAGTCGTCTTCCACGGAAGTCAGATGAATTTCATGCTCTTTAACATCGCCTCGGAGGGCAGGCCTTTCCCCGGCCTGGCTGCCTCCCCGGTGGGCACAGAGGAGGGGAGGCGATCACAGGTCCCTCAGTAGGAGGCAGCAGGAGGCCGTGGGCTCGGGGCTCCTACCCAGGGAGCCAGAGTCCTTTAACAAGACTTGGGAGAGGTCTCTGAAAGAGAGAGGCCAGGCCCCCCGGGGCTGGCGAGGCCTGTCCCCCACTTGTTCATTTCCTCCCCCACCTCCCCATGTGGCTTCTTGGACTTCCCGCCGCCGCCGTGGTGTCACCTCGTCTTGCTGTGTCCCAGAGGAAGGAGGGAAGGGAAGCTGAGCTCCTGCAGGAGCCAGGGCTCAGCGAGCGCTGCTGCGAGGAGGAGTATTCACAACCTGAACTGTTAGAAGGCAATCAAACATGATGCTGATGCGGACTCGATCCTGTGCATGTGTGCATGTGCATGTAAGAAGGAGCCGGACACAGAGCATGAAGAAATGAGGCCAGGAGAGGATCTGCTCTGTGGTGGAATGAGGAATGAGGTGGCCCAGGATTGGGGATGGCCACTCCGTACAATGAACTGCCTACGGGGCCCCCCATGCTTCCCCCTCCAGGACCAAGCCCCTGGACCTTTCCCTTCCTTTAAAAAAAAAAAAAAAAAAAAAAAGTTTGCAATCAGTATTCAGACATTCTTATAACTAATAGGATTAGGGGCGTTACAAAGGGATTTGAACAAGATAATTAGTTTACTGCTTAGTCGACAGTGGAGCAAGCAAAATCCTTCTGAGAAAAAGCAGACAAAATAGGTCAGAAAATGTGTGGGAAATGAGGTAAGACCTCTCAACAAGGACCCTGATCATGAAAGGGCTCCAGAGCCTTCATTCATTGCTGCAGACTGTTTGCCTTTTTTTTTTTTTAAAACTTGGCCACCAGAGGTGTGAAGAGAAGTGACTCACTTAATTTTACAGTTAACGGATGCTGTTCCTCGACCCAGAGTATTCGGTTCCAAGGGCATACATATGCTGCCTTTAAAGTATTTTTCACGACGTGACATAAAGGGAACGTTTTGGAAAATATGAAGAGCTCGTATCAGGTGCTTTGCAAAGCTGGAAGAAATCATACAATTAAGAGAACCTTTTTTGTTGTTGTTGTTGTCATTCCTGATTTTCTTGAATAGATTCACTACTTTAATTGCTCCCCCTGCAAAAATAAAATAAAGTAAAATAAAATCTAGCAAACAAATGTGAGAGACATGTTCTGTGCTTAACGAGAGGGCTTACGTAAGTATTTGTGCTCTCATTGGGACTGGGACTCATTCACTGTGGTACCATATACTAAAGAAGAAGCATTTGAATTTCTTAAAAATCACGAAAAAGTACTTTGTTTTTCTTGCATAGTCACATCACATTGTGCCAAGTCCTCCGCATCTCCTTCAGAACTGGCATGAGCCACTGTACGATTGCTGTCTGCAAAGTAGAGAGTACTTCCCCAAGAATAGTGGGAAAAGGACCTTCAGAGCATCTGTGTAGGTGGAGGCCATGTACTTTGGTTAGCGTCAGAATCTTCCAGTAACCACTGACCAGATCAAAGCCGCCAGCAGTTGTTAGAAAGCTTTTTCACCTGGCTTTGGCACAGCCTGGACTTGAGGCTGGTAGAGGGAACAGCAGGGATCTTTGCCTAATAGACTGTCCAGTGGCCCCATAGAAGGAGATCCTGCACCATCTACGTGGAGGCCAAGGAGGCTCATGGACAAGGCAGCCCGTTGGGCCCAGGAAACAACTAAACGTGCGTGTGCGATGACAAATTGTTACATACGACGTGAGAACTCAGATAAAGCCCAAGTGTCTGTGTTCGTATTCCCAGTGTTGGGTGTGTTTATGTTCCCGTTTCCTGTTTAGACAGAATGTGTTGTGTGTTCTTTTCATGCCATAGTAACACATCATGTTATTTTCCCTCTCCAGAGATATGAAGCTATTTTTTTTTTTGCCATCCTGTCCTCAGCCCTGGGTTAGTTTGAGGATGCAATTTGAAATTCATTGCTTAGGGGGAAAAAAAAAAAAGAGCAGTGCAGGCCATTTTGCATGGTTGGGCCAGTTACCCTCTGGAGAGCCATGCCCTGTTGGCTGTGACTTTAACTCCGGCTGTCCGCTGCTGGCAGAAGGAGTGCCTTTGTTGGTTTATCTGTGATTTGTCTGCCTCTTTCTCCTTTACTCAAAGATGCTTTTGAACACCGTGACGGATTTGCAGTGACTGGTACTCCTCTTTAATCACTGTGAATAACACATATGTTGGGAGGGTAGGTGTCCTCGGATAACGAACTCTGACCAACAAGCGTCTTAAAAATGGTTTCAGACCAAAGTTTTCTCAACTTCCCTTGGGACTTAGGACACCCAATAACAACCTGAGATTTAAATTGAATTAAAAGAGTTATAGGCTCTCTTGAGTTTCGAGCCCTGTGTTCTAGACGTGCAGAAATACCTACATGAAGATTAGCGGGGTTCCTGAGCTCCAGAGGAAGGCCATGTGGAGGAGGCGGGTGCTGACCTTGGAAAGAATGGCAAGGTCAGACGGGGATGCACACACAGGACAGAAGGAGGTGGAGTGGGGAACTGGGGGAAGGAGGTGCTCTTGTAGGAGGCGGGGTTTTAGATCATTGGATTTCGCCATTAAAAGGAGAAAAAGAGGGCAGCCCTGGTGGCATAGTGGTTTAGCGCCGCCGTCAGGCCAGGGTGTGATCCTGGAGACCCAGGATCGAGTCCCACGTCGGGGTCCCTGCATGGGGCCTGCTTCTCCCTCTGCCTGTGTCTCTGCCTCTCTGTGTCTCTCACGAATAGATAAAATCTTCAAAAAATAAATAAATAAATAAAAGGAAAAAAAGAAGACTTGCATCCAGTGTGGGATGGATAGGAGCCTGTGGAAAATGTTGAGGGCCGGTGGTGAGCAGGGAGGCAGGTTCAGCACATGTTTGTACTGGATCACGGATGCATGGAATCTGGTGGAGCAGAAGTGGAAGGGTCGGATGGACTCATTAGAGCAGGAGTTTTACCGTCAGGGTGCTGCTCCGTTTGCCCTGGGGAGCCCTCACCAGCTTCGGAGAAAGGCGTGACCCTGCGAGGTTCATGGCACAGCCTGTTGGATGCTTTAATTTCATGGTCGAAGGGTAGAGATTTGAAAGAACAAGTTGGAGCTAGAAAGTCTGTGTGGGAAGCTAATGTCATCCTCCAGGTGAAGAGCACTAAGGCCTAATGGAGGGGAATGAGCATGAACATAGAAACGGGTTTACAGGTGCAAGGACCATCCCAACCTCATCTAAACTCTACAGATTGAGAACATACCACACGTGGAATCTTGTCTCCCACCTATTCGCATACCATTGTAGAGTGAGCACACTCACATATTAATTATTCGTGGAATTGTTCACTTTATTATCTGATAGTACTGAACTATAACTCCTGTATCCCGGCGTCTGTAAGTGGACACGTAGCATGTTTCGTAACTTTTCTTTAAAAAACGTGCTTTGAAGAACACGTTTACCCATAACATTTGTGTTGACATCGCTCTTTATTTTTTGGGCTAGCTTCCTGAGCCCATCCATTCATTATCACGCTCACCAGTCGTGAGCAGTGCGGTGTGTGGCCCTTTGCGGGAGGATGGATTATAAATGCTCTCTGGAGTCTAAGACGTCGCGGTGTCTAGTTGGTATGACAACCAATAGGCCACACGCACCACAGACCTTGACTGATCTCTTCATTCGAGGAAACTATCCTGGACTCCACCTGGAGAGAAGATGAAAAACACATGGTTGTTGTGGGCTGGAAGGAGTGTGCGGTTTATCGTGACGGTATAATTCTGTCCCGGAATGAGCACGGCGGGGAGATACATGCTTAGGGCTCTAGAGAGTAGTTCTAAGATGTTGTAATTAAGGGAGCGTGGTTCAACGAACACATGCTCTAAGATTTTGGAGAAGTAGATAAGCATCACCGACCAGAGTGGGTGAATGGGCCCGTCGAACTGGGTCTGGGGAAAAAAAAAAAAAAAAAAAAAAAGACATGCTTTCACATCCTGTGCAACAGGAGGGAGGAAATTCCCCGTGGAAGAACATGAATCAAGTCGTAGAGTTGAGCTGGGGGATTTTTGATTTGAAGAAGCAGAAGGCACCGACCCTAACGGGACCACGTGTAAGTGATGTGCGATGGACCGAATGCTCGGGTCTCCGTGTGTGGACGCCGCAGCCCCAGTGTGACCGTATTGAGAGGTGGAGCCTTTGGCGGGTAATTATGCTTAGATGAGGTCGTGAGGGCAGCCCCCCCCCCGATGGTGAGATTAGTGCCCTCCCCGAGGCTGCTGCTCGCCGCCCCACGAGGAGGGACGCCGCAGGAAGGCAGCCGGCCGCCAGCGAGACGCGGACCCTCATTGTGAACTCCGGCTGCAGACCCTGGCTTCTGGACATCGAAGCTTCCAGAAGCGTGGGGAGCAGACACCGCAGCCTGCGGTCTTGTGCTGTGGCCTCCTGAGCTGACGACGGGGAGTCACAGGTAGAAACCCGCAGGGAAGAATGGGTTGCGGCGTGGCTGGGAGGTCACGGGTGTCAGAGGCCGACCGCGTGGACCTCGCACAGAGATCAGAGGTGCGAAATGCCGGCAGATCGCGGGGTAGCCGGGAGGAGAGGAGGAGGAAAAGGTCAGGCGCCACAGACCTGGCGGGAATAACGGGACCTTCCTGAGGGTGTGGAGCGGAGAGCGAGTGAAGCTGAACCCGAGACCCTCGCCCTGGACGGAGCGGGCACAGCGCTGGCGCGTCTCAGGGGCCCGCCCTGTGCCAGGCTGTGCTCCGTGCTCCCGGTGAGGTCCTGCTCTGTGCCAGGCTGTCCTCCATGCTCCCTGCGAGGTCCTGCTCTGTGCCAGGCTGTGCCCCGTGCACCCTGCGAGGTCAGGCCACGGCTTAGACCCTTTGACTCCTATTAAACATTCAGATCATAGAAGTCTCCGGATCCTGCGAGACTTCGTATCCGGAGCCAGCAGCCGTCTTCCAGAGGACAGAATCACGTGCTTGCGGCGGCGCTGATCCCCTGCGCGGGGTGTTGAGAGGCATCTCCAAGGACGTGCCACCTTCGCACCATCTGAGCAGCGATCGCGTGGCTGCGGGCAGGCAGCTCTGCCATCCGCCCCATCCTCCTTCCTTCTATCCTGTCTCCACCCCTACAGCGCTTCTGTGTGGAGCGTGTGCAGCCCCCTCAGGGGAAGCCCAGCAAGTCATGCGCTTGTTTGGTTGGTTGTCTGGTTGTTTTTTTTGGAATTTCCTGGATTCTGGGATCTCCTGAATCTCAAGACGGCTGCAGGGCGGCACGTCTGGAAGCATCTCCTTCAACGCTGCACGTGGCTTGCTCACTGGACAGTATTGCGCTCCGTTTCTGAACATCCGTCTTCTAATTTTATCAACGTGAAACAACAGATCACGTGAAGTCATGTATTTAGGTCCGGGGCTCTGCAAAGTACTGCCTACAAGGTGAACTTGCCCTTTCCGTTTTTTTTTTTTTTGGGGGGGAAATAAAATTTAATTGGAATACGGCCACACCCCTTTTATGTCCAGGCTATGGCTGTGACCTCACTACGACCTTGGAATTGAGGGGGGGCAGGTCTCCGGGGACCGCGTGGCCTGCAAAGCCTAGACTATTTACAAGCTGGCTCTTCGTGAACAAGTTTGCCGACCCCTGCCTTCAATGCAGAATAAGTGCGTTGCAGTCCGTGAGCTACGACTGGTAGCGCTCACGTTCGTGGAAAGCAGCTTTCTTTGTAAAAGCAGGCGAAGTCTAAAAATTCAGGACAGTATAACATACAAGCTATCGAATCACTGTTGGGGTAGGTGCGGGGATTAATGAGATATAACACGTAAAATGTTGAGGAAGCCACCTGTAAGCACTTAAAAAATATTAGCTCTTTTGTTCCATCCACTTCGTTATCTCACGCAGTTTTTAAAACTTAGATTCTCCAGGCTCCCGGGTGGTGCAGTCAGATGAGCAGCCGCTTCTTTTTTTTTTTTTAATTTTTAATTTTTATTTATTTATTATTAGAGAGAGAGAGAGAGACAGGGGCAGAGACATAGGCAGAGGGAAAAGCAGGCTCCATGCACCGGGAGCCCAACATGGGATTCGATCCCGGGTCTCCAGGATCACACCCTGGGCCGAAGGCAGGTGCCAAACCTCTGCGCCACCCAGGGATCCCCGCTTCTTGATTTGGGGTCAGGTCGTGGCCTCAGGGTCCTGGGGTCAGGCTCTGAGCTCAGCACGGAGCCGGCCTCGGGATTTTCTCTCTCCCTCTGCTCCTCCCTCCCTGCCTCCTCTCAAACACATATTTAAAAAACCCAACAAACAAACAAACAAAAAAAACCCTTAGACTCTCTAATGACTCCCAAATGTATCTCTCCAGCCAGGCTCTGATCCCTAAATTCCAGAGTCCCGTCCCGCTGCCTGCCCTCCATCCCTGTTAGGATCTGTGAGAGGGAGAAACCCAAACTGGGCCCCTGGGCCTGCCTCCTGTGAATTTTCTCTCCTCGTTAAAGGCATCCTCTGGCCTCTCAAGTCAAAAAGCCAGGGGTCATCCTTGACTTCCCTCCTTCGCACACGCCCCGAGGCCAGGCCTAAGGCAGATCCTGTTAGCTCTGTCCCCAGAACATCCAGAGTCTTGCCACTTCTCCTGTCTCCACCGCCTGGCCCAAGCGGCTTACAACCCTCCCCGGTTATCAAAATAATGTTGTAAATGGTCTTTCTGCCTCCACGTTACCTCTTGTTCTATGACTTTCCAACCAGTAACTGCTAATCCTGTTAAACTGTACGTTTGACCATGTCAGCCCCAGTGCTCATAACCTTGCAGGGGCCTCTGTGCGGCCTGTGGTTCCTGCGTTCTGAGGCTGCCTGTCCCTGCCGTGTCTTGACCTCCGTCGTCTCTCCGGCTTCACATCTGATTTCATCTGCCACAGCTCTCCCCTGCCTCCTTGCCGTTACCAACGTACGTCGATACTATTTCTACCTCAGGGCCTTTGCACCTGCTGGTCCCTCCGTCTGGAATGTTTCCCCTCAGTCAGCCCCATGCCTGGCAACCTGCTTCATATAGTTCATAAATCTTTTTTTCTCTCATTTCGTCCAACAGACAAAACCATATGACATTTTGCTCCTTGAGCTCCTTCGGATTTCCCTTCCCTGCTTCATTTTTCCCCATCGACTTTATCGGCTGACAAACTGCACTGTTGACTTACCTGCTGTTGTCTGGCTTCTCCACTAGAATATTAGCTCTGTGAGGTTGAACCTTATTAATAGCTCTTTCCCCAGAGGTAAAGCCGGGCTTTGCACACTAAGGGGGGGGGGGGGTGCATAATAATACGTATTGGTTGGATGGATCACTATGCTCTTCGTCATTTTCGAGGCTGCCACTGATGGAGAACTAACCATGGCGCTGCTAGCACCATGCCGACCGGGGCCCGGTGCTGAGGTTTTGTTTCTCACTTACAGACAAGGCTCGTCACGTTAAAGGACTCGTTCTGAGCCGGCCTATCAGTTTGCTGGAGCTGCTGTAACGAAGCACAGCAAACGGAGTGGCTTAAGCGACGGGAGTTCGCCGTCTCCCGGTCTGGAGCCTGGGGGTCTGGGCAGAGCTGCTTCCTTCCCAGGCCCGTGAGGGACAGTCGTCCCCAGGCCTCTCGCCTCGCTCTGGGTGCTGGCCGGCTTTGGCCTCCGTCATCCTTGGACTTGGAGGAGAATCACCCGCCTGCACCCTCGTCTTCGCGTGGCGCTCTCTCTGCTGTGCAGCTGTCTGCACGTCCAATTTTCCCCTTATAATGGGGACACCAGTCACGTTGATTAGGGCTCAGCCTAATGACCCCCTTTTACCTGCATGACCTCCGTAAAGACCCTCCGTCCAAGTAAGGTCGCGATGGGAGGTTCCCGAGTGAGGATTTCCCCTTCGGAATGTGAAGGACGCACAGTTGAGCCCACACGGGGCTGCCAAAGCTCACGACAGGCCGGTGGGTGAACCCAAATGTGTGTTTAGTGATAGTTGTTAAATACCTGTCTGTGCTGTGGTCTCTGCTGGGAGCCACAGAGAGAGTTCAGCCCCGGTTCTTGAGGAACTCTCTCCGGGGCAGGAGAGAAAAACCTAAAGTGAAGACCAGTGGCTTAAAAGCACCCAGAAAGCAGCTCACCTGCCATTTTTAATTATATAGAGCTTTCCTCTATTAGGTTCAGTTTGCCAAAGCCTTCTAATGAAGGAGTTCCACCATTTAATTTCATTTTCAGTGGGGTTGCCAGCAGTGCAATTAATCGAGAAAAGTTCCAACTATGAAATTTTGCTTCGGAAAGCAGTCTGACACATCTTTATATACCATTAAATTCGATCCTATGCTTGTCATCTTGGGAGAACATCTTGATAGACTTGAAGAAACATGGTAGTGGAAATAAAAAAATTTATATATATCTATAGTGTCAGGAGTACACTGGTGGGTTTCCAAGTACAAATGTTAGCATGATTGGGTTATACCGATCCATCATTAGGCCGCAGCTCCGGGGAGCGGAGACTACATCTGAGCTTGGCGAGGATGCATTATCGCCCGTCAGAGTGGGAACCATGTGTCAGTCTCCCAAGGAAGATCTATGGCCTTGTGTACTCTTAGGATTGGATATGCTTATGTTGCAGACTTTAAATCAATTCCTGAAACCTTTCTACGGGCGTTGACTGCTGCCGGTCCGTAAATAGCACAGCGCATCGTGAAATGCAGCCGATGCACGCAGCCCCAGGAAATGCTGAAATACGGGGCACTAGGAAACAACCCGAGAATAAAACCGAGCCGGCGCGAAATTTGCTGAAATGGTCTCCTCTGTGTAGTGACATCCTTTACACCATATTTTACCTCTGAAATCGGAGTTGCCGTGTTCTCACATCAGTGCAGAATCTTTGTGGCTTTTAGATTCTAGAATATTCTTTGGTGGACTTTCTTATGGAAGATAGATTTGTTTGCAAAGTGATGTATGCTGATAAGTAGATACCTTTCCTTTTTTTTTTTTTAATGACAAAGTCAAATGCATTTAATTTCACTCGAATACTCGGGAATGGGGTGGGCATACTTTTGGCAGATTTACTAGTGAAAAGGTCAGAACGCCCCAAGTCAGGCCTTTGCGAGGAATTTTAAGTTCCTCGAACATCTGAACACAGATGTTCCCTTCAGTTAAAATCGCACCCCGCACTTGACAAAAATATCTAACTGCATTGACAGGACTTCTTTCTTGGGGCCACAGTAGGGTCATTGGAAAGTGATTGAATCTTCCATATATTAAAAAAAAAAAATCCTCTTCATAAATAGCAAACTTTTAAGTAATAGACAATGTGATCCTAATATAGGTTTACCCCCAGGACCACAAACTGGTGAAAACCTGTGGTGGCCATTGTGGCAAACGGGGGGTGGTGGTGGGGGTGGCTGTGTCCTGGCCCAAGGCAGATCCTGTTCTTGTAGGGCCTAAATTTTATATCATTTACTGATGCTTTTTTAAACCTATGTTTTGTGCCCTGTGCACCGGTAACCATTTCCTTCAATCAGGTGTCTATGCCTCTTGTCAATTTTAATGTAGTCCATGGTGTGTCTAGGTTGGTTTGCCTCCATCTAATATGTATTTGCTGCAAAATAATAGCTACTGATGACTGAGGATCATGCTTCTCTCATCCAAACACCCCCCCTTCTCTTTCTCTTTTTCTGTTCTTCTCTTTTTCCCTCTCTCCCCATTCTGCTCTTTTACACACACCTGTAATCCCCTTTCAGTCTCTCTGAGTCCAGGATAGTATTGTCCTCGAGGGTGTTTGGAAAAGTGTAACTTCCAAGCTGAAGAAAAGCTTTTAAAAAGTGTGTCCTCCCTGCTCACAGGTCATTCGCTGTGATAACTCCCTTGCAGATAATCAAACATTCCGTACAACAGCCCAGAACTTTCTTTTAACTGTATGTATCCCACCCTGTAAGGACCACAACATACTTCATCGAAAAAAATATTTTCAAAAAAAATATTTTCTGCATAATTATTATGCTCCAGGCATAATTGAGCCTGCTTGGAGAGCCCAATTCATATTAAAAATAATTTTAATGAAGCAAGAACATAATCACGTGAATGTAACCACGTGAACAGTTCTGTCAAGGGAGGCATAAACTGCTATGTGAGACCGAAAGAAGAAAAGTGCACATGTTCTGGTTGCAGGTGAGGAGGAAATGGTTAAGGAAAGGCAAAGTGGGTTCGGAGGGGGTCTTAATGAGCTCATGGTTTGTCTGCGATGGAGAAGGGAGGGGGCCGAGGAGGGGCAGATGGACAGGGTGGTTTGCACAAAGGCACCCAGCCCGATGAGCGGGGAGCAGGGCGCGTTTAGGGTGGGGACCACCTTGGTGAAGGGTTTGGAAGGTGGATGAAGTCACCATATGAAAGGGAGGAAGGCCGAGTCACACCCCACAGCTCTGCAGCAGAGGGAGGAGGTGACTGTGTCTGTGCTTGTAAAGTGCCTTGGTTAGGGACGCCTGGTGGCTCAGCCGGTGAGCCCAGGTCATGACCTCGGTCGGGGTCCCAGGATCGAGTCCCACGTTGGGCTCCCTGCATAGGGCCTGCTTCTCCTTCTGCCTGTATCTCTGCCTCTCTGTGTATCTCTCAGGAATAAATAAATAAAATCATTAAAAAAAAAAAAAAGTTCCTTGGTTAGAGATACGGCCAAGGAACAAGAGCGGGACTTGGCTGCAGGCACAGATTTCCTGTTTGGTGTAAGATGCATCTTGAGAGTCAAGAAGAATGGATCGCGGGATTTGCTGTATCACCAACTAACTGGGGAACTTTCCCTGCTGTTGAGAGGACGGCTGAATTTTTAAGTCTGCTCAGTGTTTTTCGGAACAGCGTTTAGACATGTTACGGGTTGAGACGTCGTCAGGTGAGAGATGGCCGAGGAAAACACATGGAAGCGAAAATTTTGCTAATAACGCATTGAAATAGGAGGAGGCAACTTCTCTCGCTTCAGTAGCTCAGAAGTGACTAGAATAAGTCACACGGATCCGAATCTGAGTGGATTGAATGGGATGTGGTTTCACATAGGTCACATCCTGCCTGGGAAATCTCCAGGTTCTTCGCAGCAATATACCAGGGAACGCAGTGACATTTCCGGCGTGCACCGTCCGCGTGCTTGTGCGTGCACACCCACGGCTTTGGTGATTAGAAAGTCTTTTGTTGAAGGATGAAGTATCAGGTAGAGCGCGGAGGATCCACGCCGGTCTTCTTAGAAGGCGGCTGAAATCCTGACTTGCATTTTACTGTGCGCAGGCACAGAGTGGGTTTAACCTCTTTCCACGCGAGAGGTAGCTGCCTTCTCGGAAAAGGCCTAGCCCATCTCTTCAAGGGTAGAACCTTGAAGACTAAAAGGCTCAAGAGATTGGTGCTTTAGGGGACAAGGCATGGAAATGACGTCTTTTCTCATAAAGTTTACATGCAGTTTGGCCCAAGTAGAGAACTCTTTGCTCAAGGCGCTTGAATGGATCGTTCGTTCATTCATCACAGGTTTACTGAGCCGTGGCTACAGTGATTGGGGGAGAACAGGAGAAAAAATGAAAACAAACAAACAACAACAAAAAAAGAAACTAAGAATGTAATTCGGGAACTTGACCCCCCGCAGCTTCACAGTCATGGTCCGCAAGGATTTCTTGAGCGCTCAGCATGTGCCCGGCAGTCGTGGGTGCGGGCGGCCCACCCTGCAGAAGCATCCGGAATCCTGGAGCACACAGAGCCTTGAGAGCAGACGAGGTCGCTTCACAAGCTCTGCAGAGCATCGTCACGCAGGGGTGTCCGTGGAGCAGAGAAGCAAAGCGTGAGATCAAGCGGAGCGCCCCGTGTGCAAGCGGGAGACCAAGGCAGGCGCTCAAGGAGGACACAGGAGTCAAAGCGTCGGACCCAGGACCGGAGAGTGTGTTGGGCGGGCGGTGCGCACACCCTCTGCCTGTGCGGGACGGAGGGAATGCAAGCTCCCGCCTGCTGGAGGAGGGGTGACTTGATGTGACAGACAGTGTGACCCTCACAGCGCGGGGACCGGGCGAGGGTTCCTGCAGGTGACCCCGGTGTGGGCAGGGAGGGGCCGTGCTCCCAGGCGGCTCCCATGTTTCCAGCAAATCGGAAGACAGGCCGGTTTCCCTGGACGTGGGGGGCTAAGCGCCGGTGAGCGGCTTGCAGAGCCTGGTCGGGTGACCCGCCGTCGCCAGTGGCCACTGCGGCACGTGGGAAAGTGCGGGCACGAGGCAGGCTCAAGGAAGGAGGACCTCCGGGGGCCCACGGGATGTGAAAACCATAAGCGCATCATGATGTTATGATCTGGTTTTATTTTTATATTCTCCTGTTTTCCCCAGCGGTTGTCTGTAGGGGGAATAAAAACAAACAAAACAGAACAAAACAGTCCGTTGATATTTACATTTGTCTCGTTGGTTCTGGGGCAGCTGTGATGGCTTTCCCCGTCGGTGGAGTCCCTCCTCCCCGGCTCCCAGATCCACCCAGTGGGTTAGGGGCCCGGCATGAGCTCTCACTGGGGACACTGTCAGCTATCCACGGAGGGTGTTTCGGTCACGCCACAGTATTTCCCTTTCCCGTCCTCCTCCCCCTCCTCCTTTTAGGATGCGTAATGACGTAACAGTGGATGCCCCAGGACGGTACTGGTGCAAGAGGTGCTGCTGTTGCCATCATTGCTGACATTTTTCCCGCGGTCGTTTAGTGACATAGCATTGCTTTCTTATTTCATCTTTAAGAGAAAAATTCTTTCAAGCGTCTCTGCTGGCTCGTCACTTAATTCTCTGTCTCTGCCTTCTCTGCACATCAATATCGCTCAATTGTCAGGTTCACCTCCTCCATGAAGCCTTCTCTCATACTCTGGGCTTCCAGTGCCTGTTTCTCTGCAACAGCCCTGGAGGCGTGAGCGCGTTCTCTGCACCCCAGGCCGTGCTCTCTTTGTCTTGGCGAGAGCATCGCCCGTTATTTGGACACAGAAGGAAGAGTCTCCTCCTCATCTCATGCATCCGGAGGAGCTGCCGGGGGCGGGGGCCTCAGTAGGGCGCTGGCGGCCCCGATGGGCCCCGACGGGCCCCTGCCTGCCAGCAGTCCTGTCCTCCCCTCCATCCTTCCCGCCCCTTTGCCGGCCATTAATGTGGAGAGCGCCGCACCCAACCCTGTTATTAAATTATCTGCTATTAAAATGATAAATTGGTTTCTGCTTCAGTAATTCAATGTGCTTGAAGACGACTCTTTCCAGAATCTTGTTTTTATATTAATGTGTTACTTTCGAAGGAGATAGATCTTCCCTGAACATCAAATTCTCCAGAATTTGCTACTTATTTTTACTATCAATTTGGACCCTTTAAAAAGAGAGAGAGAGAGAGAGATTTTAAGGAATGTTTTAAAATTAAATGCATTTTCCCCGAGGAAGAGCTGTAGGGATGCCCATTGCCGGACATGTTAAAAAGGGTTGACGGAGAAGCAGAAGGCCTCGCCTCCTTCCGGCATTGCCATTTCTTCCCGAAGGTCTTGCTTTCATCCTGTAAACTGGCCTGGCGTTTGCTGTGACTCTGGTGGCACAAGCACCGTCGCTTGCAGATGATCTCCTGGGGTCTGCGCGTCGTGCATCGATCGGCCCACACCATGTGCACGACCCTGGGGTGTGTCCCTGTAGGTGTTTCCAGGATCAGGCCCACAGAATTTGTACGGGCTCCCTTTTCTCTCATAAAACGGAAGAATAGCTGCTCTTGCGGAAAAGACTTTTCAGTCCCATAAACCTAGGTTCAGACGCAAGCTCCACCGCTCGCTGGCTTGGCGGCCTGGGACCTCCGCGGGGACTGTGTCACCTCAGCTCCCTCGAGGGGTCCCAAAGGAGGTGGGCAGGAGGTGAACGGGCCCAAGGGGCAGCCCGGCCGGGGAGGCTTCCTAAACGCTCCGCACCCCGGTCCCCGTGGCCCGCGCGTCCTGCGGCCATCCCAGCGCCCCGCCACCCGCCGTCGGAGACGGGCCGCCTGTCCGGCTGCGGGCACAGCTTCACACCCCTCGGCTCCTCGGCTGCGGGTTCATCCGTCCGACCCCTCCCGTGGCCTCGTGGCAGATGGGAGCTTTCTCGGCCGTCCGGGTGACCGTCTCTGGGGACGGCGTTGCGAGCCGAGCCGCGGAGCCGAGCCATGCGCGGGGGGTCCCCAGGGCCTCTGCTCTGCGGCGATGGGGGCGTCAAAGGGCCGCATGTCCCTTGAGCCGCATCAGCCCCGGCGACCACCGGCACCCAGAGATGGGGAGTGAGTGTGAGGAAATGTTGTGTGTCCAGGGATGGGTCATGAAGCGGAAAGAGTGAAGCAGAAAGAGTGGGCGGGGGGGGGGGGGTGGAGAAGGGGTTTGAATGGGATCCAGGATTTCCAGCCAGTCTGGAGCCAGGAAAAGCCAAAAATCAGGATGCAAGATGAACCATCCAGACACCTCTTTCCTTACCATCGGAAGTGAATCAGGCAGCTTTACAGGCAAGGACATTGCAATTCCAGAATTGCCAATTAGAAACAGATAAGGGCAAATATGAATTACTTTAAATGAATAGCTACAGCACAGAGGCCCCTCTGCATGCTTCTCTGTTCAGATAGCAAACTATGACTCTCCCGGGCCGCCTGGGTGGCTCCGTCGGTTGAGCATCTGACTCTTGATTTCAGCTCAGCTCATGATCTCAGGGCTGTGAGATCGAGCCTTGGGCTCCGCGCTGGGCTTGAGGCCTGCTCGAGATTCTCTGCCCTCCCCTCACACACTCTCCCCTCTTCCTCTCTCCCTCTCTTTCTCTCAAAAAAAAAAAAATTATAATCCCAAGTTCCAGACCAGCTAGTGAAATTCCAGCTGTATGTATGGAGTGTAGGACCAGGTAACTCCATCCAAATACATGACCTTCTGAAAATCCAACATACACCCACTCCCTCTTTATGGTATCACATGGGGTGACTGAGATGAAAATATCTTCCCTGTTTCACTTTTTGGTCTGATTTATTGTTAACTGGTTTTCCAGAACAAAAGCAGGAGGAAAGTCAGAGACACAACCTGGAAGTCCAAGGTATTTGGGGACTGTGGGCAGGACAGAGGCAGAGTTGGCCCTGATGCGTGCATTGCTGAAAGCAGGAGGCTCGCAGAGGGTAGAGACCCCCTCAAAGGCCATCCTCTTTCCCTTGGACGTGCACTGACCCCTACGATTTGGACCTCCTGCAGCTGTCATAGAATCCCTGGGGTCTTGGCAACAACTTCCAAGCCCGCGGTTTCCCTTGTCAGGTGGGGAGGCGGTGCAGTCTCCGAGGAACCAGGATGGGCAGTGCGGGCTCCGTGCGTCTGGTGAGCAGGGGGGCGGGGGGAGGCAGGTGCGGCGTCCCAGCAGAGGAAGAGCCAGAGGCTGGCGCTGGGTGGTCAGGAGCGAGGGCGGCAGGAGCAAATTCAGCGTGATGATAGCCAGAGGGGCCGTATTCCAAGAGGTTGCATTTTAAAAAGTCTGTTGAAGGTGATCCTTATTCTAGCACTGCTCTCATTTGAATCCCAACATCCTTTCTTGATTTGGGGAGAAAAAAAAAAAGATGGAGTTCATGGCTAAGAAATTCTCATAGGAGCGGGCCTTGGCCTATGATGCATGGAGGGAAATGGGTTCCGGATTGGTGTGGGGGGGGGGCAGGGGGCGGGGGGGAGCCAATGGGCAAGTCGCGGCCCTTCCTGCAGGAGCAGGAACTGAAATGGAGGGATGGACGTCTTTATTTGCCAAGGCATGGCTAGATTGGAAGACACAACCTTTCAGAGAAAAGTAAAACCTAGATGAGTCTGTCTTCCTCCCTCCCTCTCTCTCTCTCTCTCTCTCTCACACACACACACACACACACACACACACTCATGCACCTGCTAAATAAAGAAAAGAAGAAGAGGAGGAGGAGAAGGAGGAGGAAGAAGAAGAAAGAAGAAGGGGGAGAAGGAGGAGGAAGAGGAATAAGAAGAGGAGGAAGAAGAAGGAGGAGGAGGAGGAGGAAGAGGAATAAGAAGAGGAGGAAGAAGGAGGAGGAGGAAGGAAGGAAGAAGAAGGAGGAGGAAGAAGAATGAAGAAGGAGGAGGAGGAGAATAGAAGAAGAAAAGAGGAAGAAGAGAAAAGAGGAGGAGGAGGAGTTACTTTGCAGTAATAATACAGTGAGAATCACTGGGGCTCTGGATATCTGAGGAGAAAGAAGGGGTCTGCACATCTTCGGTGGGAAGGTGTAAAGAAGCAGTCTGAAGAAAGAGAAATGAGCAGTCAAAAGGGAATGGAAACTTTACAGGCTGGGGATTTACCAAACCTGAACCCACAGAGCAGCATCTGGAACCCACGCAGTACGTGGGACCTAACCCGCTCCCCGCCGTCTTTCTGAGACACCAGAGAAATCCACCTGTTTCCTCCTCGTTCAAAAATACTAGCCTTGCTGCGCTGACCGTGCACTGGTGTAACCGTGCCGTCTGTCCTGGTCGCATATTCAGAAGTCTGTACTTTCATGTGATCCGGAGGCCTCAGTTGTTTAAACCTCCCAGAGGTGTTTTTTTTTTTTTTAAACCGAGAAACTTAAAAATGTTTATTAATCCGTTAAAAAATAAAGCCATTACATATTAACATAAATGACATCCCTTATGAAAAAACAAGTATATTTTTCCAAGAATGGCTAGAGTGACATAATTTTATATTTCTGAATTCTATTTGATGTTTCTAACTTCACAGGATACAGCCGGGGCATCTGGATGGCTCAGTGGTTGAGTGTCTGCCTTTGGCTCTGGTCGTGACCTGTGATCCCAGGGTTCTGGGATTAAGTCCCACATCAGGCTCCTGCAGTAAGACTGCTCCTCCCTCTGCCTTTGTCTCTGCCTCTCTCTCTCAGTGCATCATCTTGCAATGAAGCAAAAAAGAAGCCATAGAGCAAGTTAATTTTTAAGAATTACTTGCTATTCAAGAGTGCCCGGTGAAAAATCGCTTCAGCCATCCCTTGAAGGGGTTTCGTTTTCGACTTGGAATTAGGAAGATTCATTGCTTTGCTTGAAAATTACTTTATCTGCTTGTAATTGTTATTATAAAAACGGTGAAAATGGTGATAGTCTGTATGCGTGAAAGAGCTGTAGGCAGGCACATTTGGAGACATGGTTTAGTTTTTATTTATTGGGAAACTTTGTCTCTGGGGAATTACTGAATATTTCCATTCAGAGTATTGGAGACGAAGGGACAGCGTGTAAGTTTGATTTTACTGCATGGTTTTCCGATTCACAGAGATAAAAACCTATTTTTATTTTTATTTGCTTAAAAAGAAGAAAATGGAACATCAATAATACTATTAAACTATTAAGGAATTCAAAATAACTGATAATTTAGACACCAGACAGATTATAGGAAAAACACAAGAGGTATGGAAGCTAGCATGTCTAAGTTTAAAAATAAAACCATGGGGCAGCCCAGGTGGCTCAGCAGTTTAGCGCCGCCTTCAGCCCAGGGCCTGATCCTGGGGTCCCGGGATCGAGTCCCACGTCGGGCTTCCTGCATGGAGCCTGCTCCTTCCTCTGCCTGTGTCTCTGCTTCTCTCTCTCTCATGAATAAATAAATAAAATATAAAAAATAAAAAATAAAGCTGTTCTCATTAAAAAAAATAAAAATAAAACTGTGAAAGCTATCTTATTTATAACTATTACCAAACAAATTAAAATACAGTCTGGAACCCACTGCTATGATTTATTTCAGGATTGATGGCTCGGTACTTTTTTTTTTTTTAATTCTTGAAAACACGATCTGAAATGTCAGACCTGCCAAGAATGTAGCCCATAACCGAGAACCTGTGGCCTGGTTTTTCCATCATCAGCACTGGTTTCCTGGATAGAGGAAAAGTGCCTTTGACAACATCTGAACTTCATCAAATGCAGTTGGACAAATGAATCTTCATCCTGCGTCGATGCCCCTGTTCGCTGCAGCAGGCGGTTAGAGAATCGTGCCTCTCCGGTGCCTCCACGCAATGATAGTGCTTCCGCTCTATCTGTAGGGAGGCTGCAGGGACGAGCGTGAAGTCCCATCCCTCCTGGGCCCACCGGCGCCCCATGGTGCGGGACGATGTTTCATTGACTGGGACACTATAAACAGAACATCACAGCTACGCTTCACGTTGGAGCTTTACATTTTAAGCCTCATTTTACAAATTTACAGTTCTATTTTCATTTTGTTCTACCTGAATTCCTTACAGTACATCACCCTAGTATCAGAAAGAGCAAACGATGATCCCTGGAGCCGAAGGGATCTGCACAACCTGGTGTCATCCTGTCCCCTTACTGTCCGAGACCACGGGAGTCACTCCGATGGATTGGAGACCACGTCCTATATTCAAAGATCTGCGCTACGGACCAACGTCCACCTGCGGTTCTGATGAAGGAAAGCTTTGATCCAGCTAGGTTTGCTGATTTTTCTATTTAATCATACAAATAATGAAAATCAGATTTCTTAAATTCTCCTCCAACGTTAACAAGCTTTTCCGCCAAGTCAAGATGTTATGAGGAGTCACAGCTTTTGCTCATCATGTGTATCTGGAAAAGCCAGGGGGTCAACCCGAGGTTCAGTTTGGAGTCGTGCTACTTCTTACAACATAGTAGTGCAGGTTACACTGTCCATTTGGCAATTTATAATTTCATGGGCTATGGCGTCTAAATCCATATGAGTGGGAGGGCTCACTTGAGTAATAAAATAAAAGTAAAAAGAGAGGCCCCAGTATTTGCCTCAGGATAACCTGTTTTAACAGCAACAACAAGTCGAGTTCAGCTAGAACAAGAGAGGAAGAACTTGAAAATACACGGGTCTGCGGGTTTGTCTAAAAAGCACAAGCTTTTTCAACCTCCACCAAAGGATTTTGTTTTCTTCAACGTCAGGTGACTTTGCAGCTCCCACTGGGCCCACGGGTCACTCCCTGGGGGCCCCGCAGACCTGGCTTTGGTGCCCTCTCCCGGCCCCGCGGTGCCGCACCTCCGTTAGGCGCTCCTCAGTGGGCCCCGCTTTCTGGTCCGACCCATGTGACCAGGGGCATCAATGAAAACCCCACAGAGCTGGGGCGCCTGTGCGGCTCGGTGGGTTGGGAGGTGCCTTCAGCTCAGGTCCTGATCCCAGCATCCTGGGGTTGAGGCCCAGCTCCCTGCTCCACGGGGAGCCTGCTTTTTCCTCTGCCTCTGCCTCTGCTCGTGTTTGGGCGCTCACTCGCTCTCCCCTCTCTCTGGAATAAATAAATGAAATTTTAAAAAATTTACGTATTGCCCTCATTGTTAAGGTTATAATTTCTTTGGAATTAATCCACTGACTTTTTAAATTTTTTGTAGATTTTACTTATTTATTTGAGAGAGAGAGAGCGCGCGCAGGAGCAGGGGGAGGGCAGAGGGACAGAGAGAAGCAGGTTCGCTGCTCAGCAGCCCTGGATCCCAGGACCCGGCGATCAGGACCTGAGCTGAAGTCAGATGCCCGCCGCACCGAGTCACCCAGGCGCCTCTATCCACCAACTAAAAAAAAAAAAAATCTAGGTCACTGCTGCCTCTGCAGATGGTCCCTATGCTCCTGGCTAATGCAGCTAAAAAAAATACTACGAGTCAAAAAAACATGAGCCAGGACTCACGACGGGTCATTGAATTTCGTTAGGATGTGTGACATTTTCCAGGATCTTGTGCAAAGAAGACGATTCGTACTCTGCAGGTTAATTTCCCACTCGTCACGCAACACGTAAGTGGCACGTGTGTGTCGTACCCACTTTATCAACGAGTATTTCTCGCAGACGCGCAACCAAGGCTGAGAACTGGACTCACACACGCGTCCCGAATCCGCTGGGGCTAATTCTCCGTGTATAATGACTGCGTGTAGCTTATGCACCTGTCGTTCCGTGCGGCTCTGTGGTAGCAAATTGATTTAAGTGCCTTTTTGGAACAGTGGTGGGGACACAATTGATTTGGCAGCCAGGAGGTTGACTTACACAGCAAAATTGTGTCTGGGTGGCCTCTGCCATCTAAACAGTTTTAAGTGAATGGAAGGGTCAGTGGTGCTGGAGCGCAGTCCTCCACCAGGGGAGACCCAAATACTGTGACGGACGTCATTCAGAGAGACTCGGTGAAGTGTGGGTCAAACTACCCACTGACAGCTGGCAAAAAAAAAAAAAAAAAAGTATTTGCATCAGAAATTTTCAAGAAGATGACATCTCATTGAAATTGTATAATCTGGGGGCCCCTGGGTGGCTCGGTGGTTGAGCATCTGCCTTCGGCCCAGGGCATGACCCAGGGTCCTGGGATCGAGTTCCGCGTCGGCCTCCGCACAGGGAGCCTGCTTCTCCCTCCATCTGTCTCTGCCTCTCTCTGTGTGTCTCATGAATAAATACTTAAAAAAAAAATTGCAGAATCTCACATGGTCAAGGTAGCATTGATGAGATGCTCTAATTGCATACTCTCGCCACGGGACAGACGCCGTTCGGAGCGGACAGCTGTGACTGGCGAGGTAGGGGGGCGTCCTAGCGCACGTGGGCTTCCTTTCGTTGCACACTCTCAACTTGATCTTTCCAAACCCAGCACAGTGCCAGCTGGGAGCCCTTTCGCCCTAGCTTCCTGAGGGCAGGGACTTTGTTGTGGTCCCTTCTGTGTCTCCAGGACCCGGCCGATGTCCCGTCAGTCGTCCCATCCGCTCTGTCCTGGCGCAGGCCACAGAGGGGCGGACCTGCTTTGTGTGGGGCACACGGCACGCGGGGCGTGTGGGGTTTCGGGGTGGACACAGTCCCCACTAGGATCTCCAGGACCCAGGCTGGGCGGTGACAGTGGCTCAGCACCCGTTCTAGCCCCCTCGGTACACTCGACATCCCCTTGTGCAGCATTTCCCCTTCTCATCCCCCGTCACCTGCTCCCTGCTCCGCTCTCCCCCTTTCATGCTTTCACCCCCCAGCTTCTCCCTCTCTTGTCGGGTTCCACCTGCACGGTGGCCGCCTCCCCGCTGGCAGGACGGGCCATGGGATGCACCTGCCTGCTGCTGGGTGGACGCCTTCACATGCCCCAGGCCGCCCCAGCCCAGTAACACGCCGATCCGAACCCGAGGTGGCTTTGCAGGCTCTCTGCCTGCGGCTGACTCCCTTTTAGATCCAGTTCAGAAATCCTGGTCACTGTGAGAGCACGGCTTCGGACCTCCTCGGGAGGCCTGCTGGCTGCATAATCAAGGGGGCTGTGTACACTAAGTGGAGGCATTAGCTTAAGGTGGCCTTTTCAAAATTTATAAAATGGCTTTTTGCATCGGAGCATTATGACATGCTCGGATAGGGGTTATGAACCTCTTATCCTTCTTTGTAATTCAGAAACTGTATATGATGAATTTAAATTTCCTGAATTTGAAATGTATCTTAAAATAGCTCAGTGCTTACTGGGATTGTGGTATATAATGACAGCAATGTAATACACAGATCCTGCGTTTAACCATAAAAAAAAAAAGACTTTTCTATTTTATTCAAAATTGAACTTTGATATAGATAAAGCTGGCATCTAAAAGTCCACCTAAATTATAGTACATCTTGCAAAATCCTCTTTGCTAGTATATATTTCCACATTGAAATGATAATACGCAACCTTGCTGAATATGATTAGTATGTGTGAGGTCCTGTGTTAAATATTTCATAGGATCTTTTCAGCAGCGCTAGGAAATGTGATCTAAATATTAGTTTTAATTTGGAGATGAGGCAATTGAGGTTTAGAGAAGTGAGAAAACAAGTTTCTACAAAGCCCTGACACAAGGTCACAGGGCTAATAAATGGCTCATCCAGGATGAATCTCGGAGACCATCAAGGCCAAGTCCAAGCGCTGGAAGTTCACATGGTGCAGAGACCAGAGTCAGACACACGTGGCGGCCCGCAGCTAAGGCGGGGCTCGCATTCACCGGGCACCTGCTCCACGCCAAGCGCGCCACCAGGCATTGCACAAGCTTTATTTCAGCTCTTCCCAGGAGCAGCCTTAGGAAGCTGGTGGTTTTGTTCTCCCCATCTCCCAGATGGAGAGGGTGAAGGGTTAGAAAGGTAGGGCGGCTTGCCCGAGTCGCAACGCCAGCAGGTGGCAGGGCCTAGATGTGGGTCTAGATGCCCTGGTTGGGGTAGGAAGGCCCTCAGACACGCCCTGTGCTCTTCTCTCTTTTTCCCAGGGAGGCGTGTGATGTTCTCACCTGATGCACGTAGCATTTAGTTAACACTGACGTGTGCTAACTTTTGCCCTTGACGACCATGCTTCCTTTCTACTTCCTTCAGAGCTGGCTGCCTTGTAGAGAATTCTCAGGAAGGAGAGAACATTGATGGGGAACGTCTCCCATCCTCCTCTCCCCAGTCTTGCATGAGTTCTTGAGGGGGTGAACCTCGAGATATTCCAGTAATATCAGATGATTCTTTGAATGTATAGCACGAGACTGCACTACACATAAACTTGTGTTTCTCTTGCACTAATGCAAAAGCCTCTCCTATGGGAGATGCGTTTTCTTTTCCTCACACAGCTATTTGGAGCCTCAGACACATGAAAATAATTCTCTTCCATTAAATGTATTATTTGATTATATACGGTAACGAAGTGAGCTGCATTAAGTAAACTGTACTTTTTAACAAATTGGGGATTTAAGCTGTGATGACTTTTACAGGTTGGCGTAGTCATTTCCCACCCACATTTATATTTATTTGCTTCTCTAAGTTAAAATCTGGCAAATACTCATTTATCATTACTCAGTAGTTTCCAAAGTAGTCCAAGGAAGTACAGATTTATGATATTCCTGGTCAGACTCTAAGAGAGGTTAAACTGTGGAGGAAAATAAAATTACCAGTAATTAAATTTACAGGCAGGTTTGCCATCAAAAGCAAATTTATTGCTTCATAGCAAAAGATAGTTTAGACACTTTCACATAAAGCGAATCCATTTTTACATGATATAGGTATTATACATTGCTGTTTCAATTTATATAATTAAAATGATATCATTGCACTCTGAGGTTAATGGGATACTCAACTGGAAACCATACGTCGTGAGTAATAAAATAGCAGCACGGCAGGATTGGCTCTTTTGTTAAAAGCTGATGCAGTATTTCAGCACCATTAGATTACATTCTACCTTTTAAAAATCTTTGGAACAAAGTAAGTAGCCAAGGCGTGCTGATTTTTCAAAGCATACTCTTGAAAGTCGTCTTTATTTTTTAGGAATAGAAGAATTAAATGAGGATCTATAAGGAGTGCTTAAGATAAACATCTTTGACAATGATGTTCATTTTATTTCCTTTGATTTTTTTTTTTCTAGATACTACTCCAAGGAACGCTTCAAGTGAGGCTTCTAGAATTATCATTAGGAGTTATAATGTAGGGTTGTTTTAAATTAAAAATAGTGGAAGTACAGTTAAGTCTGAAAAACACTTTCTTTGATCATAATATTTAACAATCTTCCTACCTAAATTATAGGTAGTGAGATATAAGTAAGATAGCCACATAACTAATACGTATCTCTATATATTCCTGTGTTTGCATATGGTAGACTTTTCTTTCTCTGTGTCTCTCTGCTTTCTCTTTCTCTCTATTTATTAATCTCTGTGTCTCTTTTTGTCTTCTCTTTATCATACACGTACATTTAGAAAAAATATATATATTTATTATATATAAAATATGTTATTTGGTACTCATTTAAGTCAGTCAACATGGATATACATATCTGGAAGAAAAGCAGTGATAGGAAAATACATCTATTCTGATTTTTATTTAAAGTTTTATGTATTTATTCATGAAATACACGCAGAGAGAGAGAGGGAGAGGCAGAGACACAGGCAGAGGGAAAAGCAGGCTCCCCGGAGGGAGCCCTATGTGAGACTCAATCCCAGGACCCCGGGGTCATGCCCTAGGCTGAAGGCAGATGCTCAACCACTGAGCCTCCCAGGTGTCCCTATTCTCATTTTTTTAAAGCAGTTTTATCTCAAGTTCAAAACAAGTCAAGAGCTGCTTCCATAGTCTCTACAAATTCTGTGAGAATTATCAAAAGAATATCACGCATGGTAGAGCAGCTGTGGGTATCCAGAGATAAAATTAGGGCAGGAACACTGTATCTAATGTACAGAGTTGAGCCAAAACAAACAAGTTTTGAAGTGTGGTATCTGAAAGGGTTCAAGGGCACCTGAGTGGCTCAGTCGGTTAAGCATCTGCCCTTGGCTCAGATCATGGTCTCCCTTTCAGTCTGTCCCTCCCCCGGCTTGTGGTCTGTCTCTTGCTCTCTCAAATAAATAAATAAAATCTTAAAGAGGAAGGGAGGGAGGGAGGGAGGGAGGGAGGGAGGGAGGGAGGGAGGGAGGGAGGAAGGGAGGAAGGAAGGAGAGAAGAAAAGAAAGAAAAAAGAAAAGAAAAGAAAAGAAAAAAAAGAAAAGAAAAGAAAAGAAAAGAAAAGAATTCAAGATGGCCTAAAGCAGTAAAGACTCCCATTGGTGTCACCCTTAATCTACTTGTGCATATTGTCTCCCCACGCTGGTCTCTTGAAATAACTTGCCATTTCTTCTTGCCAAACCATCTCCATCATGTTTCCTAAGACCCAGCTCAGCATCCTCGTCTTTGGAAAGCGTTTCCTGATTTATGTGCCACCTCACTCTTGTTATACCTCATTATTTAACTTTCATGTGCACGTCATCATTATTCAAGTATTCATACCTGGTCTTTCTTGCTATATTTGCAGTTATTTTGATGAGAAAATAGGAGAACATTTTTGACGCATCTCAGAAAATGAATAGTGCGAGTCCTGAAGCAAAAGCTGGAGTTATGTTCAGGAAATGATCATGTCTCAGTTGGCAGTCTTGTTTTATTGACTAAATCATGAAACTCACATACACCCCAGAACCCAGTATTGAAAGAATTAAAGGGTTCTTAAGCTCATCAGCTGAGACTAAGACTATAGTTTAGGCTGAATAAAGGATTTCAATGACTGTTTTCCATTTAAAATATGTGCTATTTATATTAACACGATCATTCTAACTTTGCCATTCCATTATATTTATTGGTCTTAGTAAAAACAATTGGACCACAAAAATATATATATTTACCATAATATATATAAAATATAAATATATATTTTATCATTATATGTGTATGTGTGTGTATATATATATATGTATATATATATTATTATTTTTTTTTACCATACAATATTTTACCATTTCTTTGGGAGCCAAAGGATAAGTAGTCCATCATGGTCTTAATTTACCACAGTAGAAGATGATATTTCATAAAATATATCCTAAGGAAACTATCAGGTACCTGTTAAATAAGTAATTTGCTTGAGAACCTAAATGTCCACAAGTATAATGCCAGTGTGCTAATCAGCTTTGCACATTTTATTTATGCTTTATTGACCACAGCCTGGCACTGTATTAGGCATTGGGGATACAATGATGAATTATTTAGTATCTGTTCTTAGAGAACTTTAGCTCTCATGGGCTGTGTCACCAAGTAAGGTAGCGATCATAATCCAGAATATCAGTTGAGTATAACATGTGACATGAGCACAAAAAAAGAAAAGAGAATCTACTCCAGCATTAGGATATTTCAGAGATTTTTAGAAAAGAGAATATTTAAATTCTGCCCCAGAGGGACAAGAAGAGGAACAATGTGAAAGACAACATGTAAATATTCCAGGCAGAGGAAAATACATGTACAAAGGCTTGATGGGGGGGGGGGTGGAAATGCATGTGTATTAGATTGTGTATGCGTCTATGTCTATACTCCGTGAATCCATACCTGAACATAAGAAATGCCACAGCAGAGGTCTTTCGTTGTTGCTGCTTGTCTAATTTGCTTTTTACTATAATCTACCATCCCAACAGTCCAAGCAATGACAAAATGGGAGTATTTCCTCCTTTGCTCTTTTGGGACTTTGAGTATTTTTCCCACTGATATTTTTGTTGGTTCAGTAGCGTGATGATTACCTCACCTGTCTGCTTCTTGAGAGCAGACATGTATTATTACCTTTTATTTCTGAGAACTAGCAGTGTGCTCAGCACACTCTGCTTTTAACAAATGATTGCTGAAGTGACCTGAATTGAGCTAATGGAACTGCAGGAAAGTAACGTGTGCGCACCTTTGTGTGTTAAGCATGGGCTGGGCACTTCATCCCTTCAGGTGGTTCAGTCCTCACAATAACCGTGACACAGTGAGCCTTGGTGGTTTCTTTAGAGTTAGGGAAAATAAAACATGATGTGAAGGATCTCAGTAGTTTGACTAAGATCCTATGATCAGGTCACATGGTTTTAGGGAGTGGCGCTAAGGAATTTTACCCAAACCTCATTCCAGGTCGGTCCCAGGACACCACCATCCAGGATGCCACTGTAGACACCTGGAAGTGTTTTCAGCCTTTTACCTCTATGCTTAGATATGACCCAAAACAAGTTTTCTTAAAACATCGGTCACTACTCAATGGTTCTTCTCATAAAAAGTACAAAGGGAGGTTTCTGTTGTTGTCCTTGCTGTATACTTTCAGAACTTGTCATTAGCTGATGGCTCTACACCATTAGGTATGTCCGTCCTTGAATACACGTAACAGGAGTGCTTTAAGCCCAAATGGTGGCTTAAATACCACTTGGAAAGCCCGATGTTAATATGAAACAGAATTATGGATACTGTTTTGAAGAGAAGAAATGAAAAGGGTGAAAATTACTTACATTTTGAATTATTTATTTTTTCAAGATTAGTATCCTAGTTGTGAGATTTTTATTACATGTATTTCACAATGATTGAAAAAACAATGGCTTTTCTTATCCAACCTTCTCCTTTGTCCAAAGAACTATATATAGTCGTGGTTTTAATGGTGCTTCTCATTTTTAATTCTCTGTTGGCATTCCCACTGGATGCACATAAATGAGCACCATGTTTAAAAACCAAACAAAAGGGGATCCCTGGGTGGCCCAGCGGTTTGGTGCCTGCCTTTGGCCCAGGGCACGATCCTGGAGTCCCGGGATCGAGTCCCACGTCGGGCTCCCGGCATGGAGCCCGCTTCTCCCTTCTCCTGTGTCTCTGCCTCTCTCTCAATCTCTGTGTCTATCATGAATAAATAAATAAATAAATCTTTAAAAAAAACAAACAAACAAACAAACAAAAGCTGTGGGGCATCTGGTGGCACAGTCGGTTAAGCGTCTGACTTTCATTTCAGCTCGGGTTATCGTCTCAGGGTCCTGGGACCAAGCCCTACATCAAGCTCCATGCATAGTGTGGAGTCTGCTTGAGATTCTCTCTCTCCCTCCCCATCTGTCCCTCTTGCTCAAGCTGTCTCTCTCTCTTTCTCTCAAATAAATAAGATCTTAAAAAAAAAAAAATTTAAAACACCAGAAGCTGGAAGATCATATTTATCAGAGATGGCCCAGCAAGCTACTAATGTGGGGTTCAAAGACAAAGGGCCTAACAGTTACCTAGGAGACTTGTTAAAAACACAAGTTATTGGACATCTCCCCTAAAGAGTCCGTCTAGTATTTCTGGAGTGGAGCTCAGAAGTCTTGTTTTTAACAATCTCTTTATAGAGGGTTCTAATGGTGATTCTCAAACCACACTGAAGCCACAGCTCCAGGGTGATGGACCCATAATGCCAGAAAGCTAGACATCTCCAGAAGCTTCCTCTGTATGAAGCAAGACAGTAGTAGTGGTTAAGCCAGTGGGATTTGGAGAACAACAGAGCCAAGTTCAAATGGCTCCAGGAGCTTCCTGGCTGTATGACCACAGCCCAACCCCCCGTAAGCACCAGTTCCCTGCCTTCAAATGAAAATAAAACAGTAGATCCTGATGTGATTATAGAAAAATTTAAATGAATCAAGTGTGTTGCCTGGCAGTAAGCAACTGCCCAATGAATGTTAGTTTGAGTATTAACGAAGTTCATCAGTTCTAAAGTGCGCACCCTTCACACTTAAATTTCTACAGAGATTTACAATTGTCAGTAAGTTGTGTTAAAAAAAAACTGCCATGAAAAAAAATAAAAATAAAAAATAAAATAAAAAAACTTCCATGGACACTTTTTATTAAGAGAAAGAAAGCGCTGTTATCAAAGTATATTGGACATCGGAAGTAAAGTAGGTCTCCATTCTCACCATCATGTTCGATGAAGCTTTGGTTACTGAGTACTGGAAGTTACGGCAAGTTCTGAGTAGCAAAACAATTTTTACTGAAGAAACAACTAAAAAGTGACCATTCGTGCATCTTGACAATGATAAAGTTATCTATTCTGTATGGGATACATTAAGACCTGGAAGAGAAAGGACATATGTAGAAGAGACAGCCCTGCTTATTAAAAAGCCGTAGTCACATTGGTGGCGGAAAACACCCTGTACAGGCACCTGGGTGTACGGCCGGTTAGGTGTCCAGCTCTTGATTTCGGCTCACGTCGTGATCTCAGGGTCATGAGACTGAGCCCCGCATCCAGCTCTGCTCAGCGCAGAGTCAGCGTGAGATTCTCTCTCCCTCTGCCCCTCCCTCTCATGTTTGCACACATGTTCTCTCTTTCGCTCTCTTTCTCTCTCATATAAATAAATCTTTAAAAAATACCATAGCATAAAAACCAAACTACCCCAAAGCAGTGATTATATCAGACTTTATGCTGTCGATAAATACTTTTGAACGCACGAGTGCAAGAACAGAAGGCAGGGTGGGAGATCTCAGCTGACTTTCCCACTTGCAAGTAGCGAAACCTTGAGCACACTTAGCATTGCTTCTTGGGGACAATAATCTGCAAGTTGGAGATCTGTGAGAGAGGAGATGCAGATGTGCGCTGTACGGTCATCCCAGCATGGCCCAAGGATGCTGTAGTCTGTATTTCTTTCTCTGACCTCTTTATTGGTCCATTTGTTTTGTGGAACATATGTCCATTGTTTTGTGGAACATGGTGGTGGAGTCACCCCTCTTGTGTTGCCACGACACCAGTATGTCTAAAAGTCCTCTTAGAAGTCCAGTTTTATTTCCTTATTTCCCCTCACTGAGTCTGCAGTATTAGATTTTGCTGCTTACCAGGGCTTCCACCGCAGGCTTATGCATAATAAGCTCTATCTCTTATCCGTATCCGTCTAGCAAGTTGCCATGTTTTGCAAGTTTTTTCTTTAGAACTTCTTTTTCGGTCTCAATCTCCTTTACACAAACCTTTGCTTACTGAATGCCTGCCATTTGCCGAGAATTCTGTAGAAATAAAATGAACTAAAACCCCTGCCTTGGTAGGAGAGGTGGGCGGGGAGTTGGGGTGACTGGGTGATGGGCACTGAGGGGGGCACTTGGGGTGATGAGCACTGGGTGTTATACTATACGTTGGCAAATTGAACTCCAATAAAAAATAAATTTAAAAAACCCTGCTTTTTATCATATTATCAAGCAGGAGACAGTCATCTAAGGAAAAAAAATTCAACTGAAATTTTTGAAATGCTATAATAAAGGTGTGTGCAACTCACCTACAGAGTACAGAAGAGGGAGTGACTGACTCACCAATAATAATTGGTTGTGTTTTATAGTTATGCAATAATTAAATGATATTTAATTACTTAAATGGTAATTTGTATTAATAACAATGTTGTTGTTTGGACCACAGATTGGCCCTAAGAGATGTTTATACAAGCTCATTTTTCAGATGAGCAAATGGAAGAAGAAGCTAAGTGCCTTGCACAGCACCACATAGCTAACAGGTTTCAGAGATCTTGGTACTAGGCTCAGCGGGGAGATTGGAGAAAATCTATGCTGAAGGAGGTGCTGTTTGCTCTGGGTCTTGAACAATTTTTAACTCTCCATCTTTTGGTGATAGGAACTAGGTGCTTCAGACAAAATAATTGTGCAAAAGCTGAAAGACTTGGAAAAATGACTTTAGAAAAGGTGAATTTGTGAATGACGATCTGAGGTGGAAATAGAGGCAGAAAAAGTATCAGGGGAGCCCCTAAGTGAGAGAATGGTGAGTTCAGTTCAGGAAACTCAAGAGGCCAGTGGGGCTACAGAATGGGGTGGATAAGGGAAAAGGAGGAAGAGATGAGGTCAAAGATAGTATGTCAACCAGCGTATTTTGGAGTCTGGTCGGCCTTTGGGATGCTTTGTACTATCTTTGTTGTCACCAAACTAAGTGATATGTGATATCACATCTTGGTGAGATGGGACATCAGTGAAGTTTTGATCGGTGATGTGGCGAGTTATGGTTATGGGAAGACAAGGGGAGACACAGAGTGATAGCTGCAAGGGTATTAAGATCCCCCAGACAAGGGGGGATGGTGGCTTTGTCAGGGAAGCAGAGGTGCTTCTCAGAGCACTCTGGTCAGATTGTGGATCTATTTTGAAGAGAGTCAAGACGATTTGCTGATGGGTTGATGTGGGCTGTGGAAGATTATGGAATTACAGGGGGAGACTGCAAAGGTTTTGGACTGAAAACTGTAAGGATGGTGTCTCCTTAACTGAGATGAGGAAGACTTCAGGAGGAAGTGGTTTGATACGATTTCAATTGTGGCAACAAAACTGGATGTGTTGGGAAGGATCATCAATGAAGTCAGAGAGGAGTTTGGCATCTTATTTGTGTCCAAACTGGTGCTGACTGTCCCCCCAGAGACTATGGCAGTGGAGACTGACAGGAGGGGACTCGACTGGAGACCCTATGGAAGTAGTTTTGGGAACGGGTTGGATGTAGCAGAGGGAGGCAGGATCTAAAGTGGGAAACCCCAGGGTTCCCTGGCTGATGACCATGAGGGCCACTACTCAGGCCTGCCTCAGGGGCCCTGAATATTTCCAGTTGTGCAAATACCAGGAACGTGGAACCTTTTCCATTGGAACCACTTATGTTCACCCTCATTCATGTCTTTCTTATCAAGATTAACTTCGGAATCAGCTTTTCCAGCTCTTTTCACTTCCTTGTCATCTTGGAAAGTGAACAAACCAGGCTCTCAAATTCAAGATGTTCAATATTTTTAGTTTTTGTAAAAAAATCTCAAATTATGATGTCTGAGTACTTGCAATAAATAGTCTTTTATTGAGAGTGGCGTTTTCCCCAGTTTTATTGAGATGTAACTACAGACAGCATTTTATTAATTTAAGATATGTAAGATATGATTTGATATATATATTTATTGCAAAATTGACTACGACACTAAGTTTAGCTAATAACCATCATCTCACACAGTTACAAAACCTTTTCTTTGGGTGAGAAATTTTAAGATCTACTGCCTTAGCAACTTCCAAACACACAGTATAGTATCATTAGCTATAATCATTATATATCCAGAACTTATTAATCATAACCTGGAAGTCTGTACCTTTTGACAATATTCACCTATTTTCCCCATCCCCCCCCCTCCTCCGTCTACACCCTGTCTGTTCTCTGTGTATATGAGTTCTGGGGTTTTCTTTAGATTCCACATATAAGTGAGATCATACAGTGATCCAGTATTTGTCTTTCTCTGACTTGTCTCACCTAGCATAATGCCCTCGGGGTCCATCCATGTTCTCCCAAAACACAGATTTCCCTTCGTTTTTATGGTTGAATAATAATCTGTTGTATCCTTTCAGTTTGTTCATTTCTCTATCCTTATTTTCTTTATCCATTTAATCACCAAAGGACGTTTAGATTGTTTTCATGGCTTAGCCAGTGTAAATAACTCTGCAGTAATCTTGGGAGTACAGATACTGTTTGGGGATACCAATTCCCTTTCCTTTGGATGCATACCCGCAAGTGGAATTGCTGGGTTTGTACAGTTGTTTTATTTTGATTTCGGACAGGATACTCCACACTGTTCTCCCCCAGTGGCTGCACCACTTTATATTGCCATAGACAGTGTGCAGGATCCCCTTTTCTCTACATCCTCACCTCATCCTCTAGTCTTTTTGTTGGCAGCCATTCTAACCGGTGTGAGGGGTATCTCGTTTGGGTTTTATCTTTGCATTTGATGTGTATAGTGACGTTGAGTACCTTTTCATGCACCTGTTGGCCATTTGTGTGTCTTCTTTACGAAAAACAATGTCTATTCAATATAGATGCCAAAAATCTCAGCAGGATATTAGCAAACAAAATCTAACAATATCCTTAAAAATCATATACCATGATCAAATGGGACTTATTCCTGGGATGCAAGGGTGTTTTAATATTCACAAAACAATCAGTGTGATAGGTCATACGGCTAAGATACCTATTTTTAATCATATTGAGGGTTTTTTTGTTAGTTTTTTGTTTTGTTTTGTTTGCTATTGAGTTGTATGTGTCCTTTATATACTCTGGATAGAAACCCCTTATGATGGGTTATGATTTGCAAATATTTCCTTCCATTCTGTAGGTTGCCTTTTGCCTTTCATTTTTATTTTGATAGTTTCCTTTGCTGTACAGAAGCTCTTTAGTTCGATATAGTCTAGACTTATGCATTTTTGCCTCTGTGGCCTTTGCTTTTGGTGTCAAATCCAAAAAATATCATTGCTAGGACTGATGTCAGGAGCTCAGCTCCTATATTTTCTTCTTGGGAATCTATGGTTTTAGGTCTTAGGCTCGTCTTTAATCCATTTTGAATTGATTTTTGTGTATAGTCTAATATAGAGGTTTGGTTTCATTCTTTTGTATGTGGCTGTCCAGTTGACAATACCATTTATTGAAGAGACATCCATCCTTCCCTGTTGTATATTCTTGGCTCCTTTGTTATAGATTAATTGGACATATGTATATAGGTTTATTTCTGGGTTCTTCTGCTACATTAGTATATGTGTCTGTCTTTATGCCATCACTATACTGCTTTGATTACTATAACTTTGTAATATTGTTTGAATTCATGGAGTATGATACCTCCAGTTTTGTCCTTATTTTCAAGATTGCTTTGGCTATTTGGGGTCTTTTGGGGTTCCACACAAATTTTACGATGTTTTGTTCTATTTCTGTGAAAAAAGACATTGGAATTTTGGTAGGAATTGAGTTGAATCTGTAGAATGCTTTGGGTAGTAAGGACACTTTAACAATAGTTTTAAGAAAAAAGGACATTTTAGCAATATTAATTCTTCCAACTTATGAGCATGGAATATATTTCCATTTATTTGAGTTCTAAATATCATAAAACCAAACTCGTCTCCTTGTCTTCAATCCCATTTCCCCAATTACTGCACTTGTGTCTTCCCTACTCCTGGCACTTTTGTATTTTATTATTTCCTTAATCAGAAAATTTGAGTAGTTGCAAGCTCTCCCCAAGATTAAAATAACCTTAACTTGCATTAAAGACCTTATATTTGGGCCTGAGCCAAAGTCACAAATTTATTGCTTAATACCCATCAAAAAGAATTTTCTAGTTAACTGGACCCACTGCTCTCTCCACCAACACTGCCCAATACCGATTCTCTGCCTGCACCAAAATTCAATCTCCAGATTAATCTTCCTAAAAATCAACTCCAATCAAGCCATTTTCCTACTCTGAAACACATTTTTACACTTTACTGCCTGGTGATATAATTACAGACTCTTCCCTTGGCAGCTCCATCCTGCTAACTCAGTAGTTCTGACTCATTTTTCTCATTCCCCACAGTTCACAGAGCAGTGCACTCCCATCCGTAATGTCTCACATTGCCTGCAGTGGTCTCCAAGGAACAAAGTAGTACACTCGGGAGGACATAACCAGTGTCTGATTGAAACACTTGTAACACGTATATAACCAGCACCTCCATGGTGCTTACTATGTACAGGTACTTTTGTGCTCATTTCAGGAGTATGAACTCGTTGAATTCCTATGCAGTAGGAACTCATTCCAATTGCAGAGGAAGAAACTGAGGCACAGAAGGGTAAGCCATTCTTCTAGGGGCACGTGGTTAATCAACAGCAGATAGTCCATCTCAGCCCAGGTCTGTGGTCTATGCTCTTAATTCCATTGACATGATGGCTCTCTTCTTGGATTCCTGCCACCTACTACCTACCATCCCTTTCCCCAATATTGAAGGCTGAGAATTACTGAGCTCTCTGTCATTTTCATCAAAGTTTAAAAAAAAAAAAAAAAACACTCTGTTTTGAAAGTGGCTTGAATCAATCTGACCTCCAGTGACTGACTTCTTTGATCTGGACCACCTTTCTCAGTTGCCACTTGTGTTTTATTTACCATATACTATCTTTGTTGTCACCAAACTAGGTGATATGTGATATCACATCTTTCTAACTGGATTGAGAAACTTTCAAAACCAAACTCATAATGGAAGTTGCGAATTGCTCTTTGAATTTCGCAATTTTATTAACACTACCTTTAATCTAAGCTCAAAGTAACTTCGGTGTCCTCCCCTCTCCCTCTTGCTGAATCTATGTCCACATACGATCCACTTCTGAGTTTTGATTCTTCATGCATCTCTGATGACACTCTTAGTCTTCTTCACCTTTTCTATCTATACAGTGGGAGATGCTGCTGCTACTAACTGGCCCATGGTAAGCAAGCGATACGTTGTTAGTAGTTATTACTGCTTGATGTTCTCACCAGCCTTTCCCCAACTATCAAGAGGTCTTGTATCTCATTTTCCAAACTCAAGTCTTTGACTCCATCTATTCATCTTAAATCCCGTTGCCAATGTAATTTATCCAAGGTACAGCCCCTGTCCTGCTCCTGTCTACCACACTTCCCTCCCCACCGTTGTGTGCTGAAATAAGAATTCACTGCTCAAAAAATCAACTCATCACTTTGACTTTTCCTTCTGACCTCATCTCCTATTATTCCACTGTGTATATTGTACCTTCTGAGCATATTAGATCAAAGGCTCCTCTCCTAAAAAGTTCTGTTTTTATATTTCACTCATGCCATTTATTTCACTAGTAGTGCTGTCCTCTACTCTTTCACCTTTACATCTTGATACGTTCACAGTGTGTTATTTCTTATTGGGCTAGCTTGCTTTTTTTTAGACACAATAATTTGTTTAAATCTCTCAATTGGTCCTCTATTTAGCTACTTATCTTCTTTACTGGATTTGAAAATTCCTGAAGCCAGGAAATGGGCCTTACTCAGCTCAGTAATCCTGCAACATCAGCCGATATCTTACATGTAGTAGATCTTAAATGAATATACGTTGCACTGAAGCAACTGGTGACCTCCCCCTAATTATGTATAGAAAATATGAGTCATTGTAATAACACAGTCTAATCCATCACTTTTCAAATGACATAGACCAGAGGCTAGGATAAGTTAAGGAAAAGCCTTTTAAGTTCTGGGGCACAGGAAGGACATATTGAAATGGATTAAGTAGCCCCTTGTATCATCTTTAGAATTCCTCAAATCCTAACTTGGTATCTATCCGTATTTCTTACACAATTTGTGTAAGATGAACATCTATGAACCACCGAAATACGTCCCTCTGACTTTCCTCCCACCGCACCCTCTCCCATTGAGAACACCACCCTAGGGACAACTGTGCCTGGAGACTGAGTAGAGCTGAGACTGTAGGCAGTGAACAAATTGGCCCTCGCCGGCTGGATGGGAAGACTGCAAAGCCTGGAAAGCAGGCAAGACCTGAAGAAAACAGCTCTGCCATTTTTATTCACCTACAGCCTCCAAGGCAGTCTTTGTCTTAGGAGAAGCTAGAAAAACACAAGTGATGAGCAAACATTGAACTGACAGAGACACAGCAGTAACAACACCACTGTTGGTTCCCATGGAGCATTGCAGAATCAGATTTGCTTGGGTTCAATGTTTTTGGGTTTTTGTTTTTTTTTTTTTGCCCCCTCATTTCTTATTACATTCTGAGTTTTCTTTTTCCAGTGTTTCTCTTGACTTTCTCCTTGCTGGGTAGCCTCCTTTCAACACTGTTTCCAGCATCAAGGCTGTTAAATATACGCTGTTAAACATTCTTAACCTGATGTAATTAAGGGAAGGAAGTCAGTCTGAATCAATGACAAGCTGGAGAAATAAGCAATTTTTAAGGAAATGAAGTTTTATTACTCTTAGGGATATACTGAAACTATTGAAAGCAGTAACGGAGCTACGGCACTTAGAGAATGGATGACTGCCTTAACTCCTACATAAGCACATATTATAAATTTACTGTTTGAAATAAAATATGTGTTTTCCTTTTTTTTCTCTCTCTCTCTCTAAAGACCTCTCCTCCTTAAATAGACTAGCATTTATTTCTTTACAAATTGCTTAGCACACATTTTTTTTATTTGCACATTGCAGATATTGAGATATGAATGCAAATCTCAGTTGTTTAAAACTTGGTGCTAATGAGGTCAAGACCACACACTAAATCTCTCTATCTGCCAATGATCTCTATTGCGTGGCCTTAAGTATGAGAACAACAAGCTCTGGTCATAAGCGTTAGGGGAGAGGATGTGGATGAGTCCGTCCAACATGCCTCTACAGATTGGAAAATGGCTCTGTTTTCATCAGCTCTGCACGCGTGGTTAGTAGCTTCATCTTTCTTAATGAGTATTAGCTATCTTGGATTTTTAAAGATAATTTTAGCACCATCATTGTTTACTTCAATAATGTATTTATTTGATATCTCATCTGCTGTGTGGTAGTGTGACTTAAAATTAGATGAGCATTTTCTGCCTTTAGTGACATTTCCTGCATGTATATTTATATCCTGCTTGTTAAGGCTAATACTATGTGAGCTCATAGAATTGCATCTGAACTCCGAGGGGAAGAAAATAATGATCCATTTCATGAGATGAGTGATTTTTTTACAAACTTCTCATTTCAACTGAAAGAGTGTTCCCCCCTTGATTAAAATGTATTTCCCAATTAAATTAAAATGCAAATATAGACTGTCTGTGTTTATGGTTTTAAATAGAATTATTTAAAGAAGGTTTTAAATCAACCTGCTGTTAATATTTCATGCGGGAACTGTTGGTTTTATTGTTGGGCCAATATTGCCATGTTCCATTTTCAAGATTGCTTAAAGCACTGTGAAAGCTTAATCATATTGCCCAGGTTTTATCAGCTTTTGGCCACTTTTCTCTAGAATGTTAAAAATGGACTTCTTTCCTATATACTTTGTAAGTTATGCCAGTGATGTTGGAGAAATATCAAGTCTAAAACTTAAGAACCTCTTGAAGCGGAGTCGTGAACAATTTACTGTTTGTTTTTAAAGAAATAGTTTATTACACAGAATTAGATCAACTCAAATTTAAGAGCATCATATTTTATAATTTATTATGAAATTAAAGATCTGGAAATGTACTTTAAGAAACCATTTGGCTCAGCCTTTCAATTTATATTATAAATATAAATTATCTGTATTAGAAATTCCATCTAAAGATAGGGATTTAAAAAAAATAAAGATAGGGATTTAATTATGATCCTGGTAGGATTCGTTTCAGCTTTTTTTTTTTTAAGATGTTCTATCATTTGTCAAACATATTAATTAAAATAGTTTTTAAACAATATTTTATAACTTGACCTTTTTTCTTTTTTCTCACTCTTAGTGATCTCAGTGAAAACCAAATTCAGGCAATTCCAAGGAAGGCTTTCCGTGGGGCAGTTGACATTAAAAATTTGTAAGTATTTTTTTTTCTAATCTATACTATTGTTTTCAAGTTATCTATTTTCAAAGTTAAATTTATATTGAATAATGTGTCAGAATAAAAAGTGAAAGGCCTATTTATCTTTAGGCTTGCTTAGGAGAGCTTGTAACATAAGTTTTAAATTGTTTTCACAAGGTATCTGGAGATATTCTCATGTAAAAGATGTCTTGAATCTGAAGTTGTTACCAAATTCATTCTTCAAACTTTGTTTTTAATCTTGTGAAATCTCAAGAAATGATTTGATTAAAAGGTATTCACATTGTATTTTTTTATTGTTCCTGTCAGCATATGTCAGTAAACTCCTTTTTCTGTTGTTATCGGTGTTTATTGAAAATGCAGAATATAAACTATTTTTTTTTTCTGGAAAGAGTAGATAACATTTTCTTGTTAGAGATGCCTGGAGCCTGGAGCTATAGCTTTTTTTTTTTTTTTTTAAATCACGTTTAGATCACTGTTTTCATTACATGCCAAAAGTATGAGAATGAGAAAATTATGTCTTTCCCTTTGTGTGAATATTTTTCTTACGTATTTTCCCCTCATATCTTTATGAAAGAATATGTGTATAGCCCTCTCTAGAAGGAAAAAAAAAGCACCAAGTAAAAGGAAACTGTGCTTCTAAATTTTCCCTTTATAAATCTAGTGTCTTGTGTAGAAGTGGTTTTTTTGCAAGTGCCTGTAGCTTTGAGGATACATATCAGATTTAAGATTTCAGTGACAATCCTAATTTTGTCAATGTATATCTTTATAAATTCTAAAATACAGCATAAGCCTTTGAAAATGTTTGTTTTTGATTGACTGCAAATGCTAGGACATAAAGTATTGTGCTCAGCTTTGACATTAGTTTGGAATGTGGGGTGGGGGGTGCGGAAAGCCCTGTGTGCTGAGATTAACTATCAGGAATTCAATATTTCTTAGCTAGTGATAAACAGTGCAGGCACTTTTCAAGAATTAACTTATATTCAGCATTCTCCATGGTGGGATACAACACTATTTTTCCAGTAGGGAAAGGGAGACAGATGTTTCCTGTCATCAAAGAGGTTGACTGTTCATAGAGTTACAAGTTTTGGTCTCTGCATCTTCTCCTCAGTGTAAGTGATTTTTGTGTTAAATGTACACTTTCTGAATGTACAGGCAAAGAAAGAGAAACATAGACATCTAGATATAAGTGTGTTAAAATTCTGGCCCTAGGTTTTCATGAATATTTACATGTGAAGAGGATTTTATTTGCTTTCTTTTTATCTTCTCTTGCTACAGCTTGAGGAAGTCTTCAGGTAGATTTTGAGACATAAGGTGTTCAAAACTACTTTGGATACTATGTCTGGTTAGAACCATATAAAGATCCTAATACAGCCCCAACTTAAGTCGCCTGTATGTTACCTAAAATGATAGTCTTGGCTACAGTTGACCACCCTCTGGGAATGCCATTTGCAATCTTACAATAGTATTTTCTCTAAATCCTTAAAACAGGTGGCTTTTAATCTTCTTAGTAAAGATATTCAGGGAATCCACATCTATAAGTAACCCATCTTCCATATTTAGGGATACATTTGGGAATGAGATACCAGTCGTGATGGGATTCCTCTTTATGTCCTCTTCATTTATCCTTAAAGATTGTAATTTTAGAAATTTAGAGATGAAAAGAAAATTGAGATGCTAGCCATTTTGTAATGAAAAAGGCAATATTGATTTCACAGTTTGAAAATCTTTTTTCCCCCACATGCATAATTTTCCCTCCTAATTTAAAGTCAGTTAATATGTATACGGTGAGATGAGTTTAGGACTGGAGTCTTGGAATCTTGCTACTTACTGGATTTGTAGACATGACAAGTCCATAAACTCCATTGAGTCTTAGTTTTGCTTCTGTAAAATGAATATGATAATTGCTTGGGTTTGACGTGGTTCTTCGGGAAAGAAGATAAATGAAAGGCCTTTTGGTAAATGCTATGAAACGGAGTGTATTATTTCATTCTCTACGTATGCACTAATCAACTGCTAGAAGCTAACTCTTGAAAAAGGTGTTGTAAAAAGATCAGAAAGTATAACATAAAGTAATTCACAATATTGGTCATGGGTAGGATAGATCCATGTGTGTAGGGATGCCCCGTGGCTCAGCGGCTGAGCGTCTGCCTTCAGCCCCGGGATCTGGGATCGAGTCCCAAATCGGGCTCCCTGCATGGAGCCTGCTTCTCCCTCTGCCTGTGTCTCTGTCTCTCTCTCTCTCTCAAATAAATAAATAATTTTTTTTAAATGATAGATCTGAGTGTACTATGGGTCAGTTAGACATGGGGCTAATAAAAAGGAAAAGCAAATATAGCAGAAAGCACTAAATATACACCAGACTCTGATTTATAAACAAGATATTATGTGCTCTCGGTGCACAGGAAAGAAAGAGATAAAAAATACTGCCTGAGGTCCTCAGGGGGGAATCTGTAGGAAAGAATTCCTGAAAGAGGATCTAAAGGAATCTTCAAGGATGTTGGTTATGTTTTTGCTGAGTCGCAACGGACAAGGGTAGACTGAGGAAGTTAGAATCTATCAAAGAAGCCGGGCAAAGTGAGAATTAATTCCTACTCTTCTCACTGCCTTCCATGTGACAGTGTCAAAGACCGTTAGAGCAATATTGAAATACCACAGTGTGTTTAGATGTTTTGTTTGTTTGTTTGTTAATTAGGCTCATAGCTACAGTTTTACAGAATTTTACAGCTAAAAGGCATGTTTCTGTAATTAAAACATAGCTCAAAAGACATTGTTAAAAAATAGTTTCTTGGGGCTTTGTATGAAGATCAGTTTTATCACTAAAGGTCAAGGAAGATGCCTGGTAAAATATGTTAAAACTGAGGGTAAATTCTAATTCGTATTGTTATTAAAGGTAAACATCAGTCACCAAGTAATAACTCGGTAAGAGCCCATAAATATTAATATTAACATTATTACTATTCAGCGTGGGAAGGAGAGGTGCAGTACTTTGTCCTATTTATCGTTCCGCTGCATGCATTTACAATGTGGATAATCCTGCATGGTGGATGGCTACTGTTCCAACTCATTCAGAGAATAAAAGAAGAAAAAAAAAAAAAGCTAGACAGAAGAAATATGTTCTTTAGCCGCATTACGGCGATATGACGATATTTTGTATAGAGCTGTCTAAATGCCCCGTCTGATGCACTGTAACAGGTTTATTGGATTTACCACATTCAGGCCTCATTCAGAGCAAATTCCAGTTATCAGAAGATTTCCACTGGAAGCACTTACCCTAATCTTGTGGATTGGGTAAATATGCTCAAGGCAGCATCTTGACAATATGAAACTGATGCTGTGAAAATTTTGCAAATTAGCAGATCCTATTCCTCTTCCACCAGGCAAACCACACGGAAACTATTCTAGGCAGATGGACATTTATCTTGCTCTTAAACATCTCCGGGGAGGAATTCCCATAACTTTTTTTGCTCATTGCTATTAATTTCTTAACTGGATAAAACCCTATCTTATTTTGTTATCTGATTTTCTCCAGCTGCAACTTAAACCATGTTCTTTTTCCTGACATTTTAGATGGTGAGATTGGTATTAAAATACCAACTAAATTATAATGTTTGTAATAGTCCCTGGCAGCACTTTTCCATAGTATTTACATCTGTTTTTAAATTCCCCAATCAAGTATGAATTAAAGTTTTGATACCATATTATTACCAACTGATACTTCACCAAAGTGACAATATTTATATGATTTTTCCTTATAAACTTTCTATATGTATTTTGTTTATTGAAACACTGATGCAGGAAAGCCTTGTTACCTCCTGATTAGATTTCGAAGGAAGACACGTTATATTATTTAAGCTATTTTGTTTATAAATATCTTTGAGGTATTTTCATCAAATGGATCAATTTAGGAGAATATTTAAATTAAGCCTTGCTTTATTGTCGAGACCCGTGAGCTCACTCTCTAAGCATACACCTTAGGGTATAAAAACTTTCCAAGTCTCATGTTTTTTGTTTTTTGTTTTTTAATGATAAAACATTCCTAGTTAGAGTTATCCCAAGATTTAAGCAAGAAACTGTACGGATATATGAACCTAAAAATTAAATTGATTGCTAGTTGCTATTCATATTACAGATACAGACTTTAACATGTTTTTAGTTTCATTAGTCAGCACGACACAAACACTTAACAGCAGTTAAATTCCAACATGCATTATTTTGGGTATACTTGTAAAGTAAATCACACCTGCTTTTTTCTTCTTTCATTTTGCAGTACATCCTCAAAATGTACTCTGTGTTCCAGTCAAACTGTAATGTTTATTGCTTTAATAAATAAATACATGTCTTTCTATTTGCTTGCATTATCCCACTTCCCTTAACCCTGTATCTGTTGAGTCATATCCACCTTTTCAAGGAAAACTGCCTCTTACTAAAAAAACAGGTTAGGGAAAATATTTATATTTTCCTTTTTTTGAAAAAAATTATTAAAATTAAATTTAGTTAACATATAGTGTATTCTTAGTTTTAGGGGTAGAATTCAGTGATTCGTCAGTTGCATATTAACAGCCAGTGCTCATTGCATGAAATACTCTCCTTAACACCCATCACCCAGTTACCCCGTCCCCCACCCCAGCCCCTCCAACAGTCCTCAGTTTGTTTCCTGTAGTTAAGAGTCTCTTGGAGTTTGCCTCCCTCTCTGATTTCATCTTATTTTATTTTTCCTTTTTTAACACATTAATTTTTTTTAATATTTTTTAAATTTATTTATGATAGAGAGAGGCAGAGACACAGGCAGAGGGAGAAGCAGGCTCCATGCAGGGAGCCCGACAAAGGACTCGATCCCGGGACTCCAGGATCGCGCCCTGGGCCAAAGGCAGGCACCAAACTGCTAAGCCACCCAGGGATCCCCTTAACACATTAATTTTTATAGGCAAGGGTCAGGTTACAAGATGACTTTGTTTTCTTGGGGCAAATCATTGCAATATTTGGGAAACAAATACAAATGGCCATGACTTTTTAGGAAACAAATCACTCAGTTTGGGTGGCAATGATTATTGGCAATAAGATTTGGCAAATGGGAAAGACAGAGTTAATAATCTATATGTTGTCATGTACCTATTTATATTATTTAGAAATTTCATTTTTTTTCTGGAACTCTTTCATCTTCAATTTATTTTATTTTATTTTTTTTAATAAATTTTTATTTATTTATGATAGTCACACAGAGAGAGAGAGAGAGAGAGAGAGGCAGAGACTCAGGCAGAGGGAGAAGCAGGCTCCCTGCAGGGAGCCCGACATGGGACTCGATCCCAGGTCTCCAGGATCGTGCCCTGGGCCAAAGGCAGGCGCCAAACCGCTGCGCCACCCAGGGATCCTTTCAATTTATTTTATTGATGGATTCATTAAAACCCATGGATGGAATATCTGCCATTCTAGAGTAGGGACACAGAATTTTTATTTTTTACATTTCTCTAGTTTTAAATACCTCTCCACTGGATACTTCATAACAATAAGGGGACCAGTGTTGCTCACATATTATAGAATCCATCTGTAACAATTAGAAGAGTGTATTATGTATTTTTTAAATATAAGTATATATTTATATATTTTTCCATGCAAATGCAAGACTTATTTTAGCTCCATCTTATAAGTTGTCCTATTTGCAACATATCTGGTATAAGCAGCTGGTTTTCAGGTTATTGAATATCAGCTCATAATATTTCTTACCATACTTACATACTTGGTATATTATCATAAAAATAAAATTCACCGACATCAAATTTAAATTGTATCTTACTTAAATTGTATTTTAGTTTCCCCAGCTCCTTTTTTGGCGTGTTTTCAGTAAACCTGAGGCTGAAGAGACTTGATGGGGCGGGGGGGGGGGAGTTGGTTTGTCACTCAGGGGGTCAGCTCTCTCCTGTGTGTTAGAGTAAATGCCAGAGGTCCTCAGTGGGATGTAGAACCTCCTGGACAATCCTCTTCATCGAGGTAGATAGTAAGTGAACTGAAGTTTCATTTCAGTGGACGGAGCTCCTCTTCACGCCCAGAATGTTGTCTGTGGACCGTAGGGCTAAGGAACCAACGGAGCTCTGGGCTCTCCGCAGAGGCCGGCGGCACCTCGGGAACTGTCCGTGGTCCTGTAACCTTCTGGTTTGTGCTCCCTGTATGACAGGCCAGCAGAATTGTCATAATCCCCAACAACTCTGATCAAGGTTGCTGCCAACGACCTCTCCAGCTGTTCATTTTGCTCTGTTGACGGGGTGCCTTGGCATTTTTCTTCAATGATGTCATTCTCTTACGTGAAAATGAATCGCTTTGACGCATCTTCATAAACTCTATCCAAAACACAAGACTCTGCAGTCAGATGCTCTAACTGAGCTCTAAACACAAGACTATCTGATTGAGTGATTGGGAATCCAGTTCCAATATGGATAAAATAAGAATCGGTGTGATCTTTCCATGGCCGCCATGTTGTCCTTGAGATAGAACAAATCTTTAGTTTTCTTGCTTCCCCTCCCTAGTCCGGGACAGACACACTTCACTCCCTCTGAACTATTACTGTGCTCTGCTAATTGGATTTTGATCTCCAGTCTATATTCTCATTAGATAATTTTAACATTGCAGACAGATTTGTTTTTATAAAGCATTGTTTTTGTTTGTTTGTTTGTTTTGTTTTGTTTTTTTATCCCCAGCTCTCCTGGGTTTGGGATCATTCAGCTTTTTAAAAACAACAACAACACTGTCTTGGCACTATGGCAAAGCCTTGGGGATAGCGCAGAATAGTGTCATGGTTTTATAGGTTCTGAAAAATATAGACTCTTTCCTGAGAAAACAGTGGCTTTTATTGGATAGCAAACTCTTTAGATTTTCTGACTAGTCCTAACTTTCTGACAGCCACTCAGGCTCCCAGCCCCCTCTCCCAGTGAGTCTGCACACAAGCTCTTTGCTCAAGCCATAAATAATGACCTCTCCCTTGCAGATATTCACTATGAACATTGTAGAACCTCTGCTCACAACGTTCTTGATTGGGTCTTTTTCCTCCATAGGGAATACCCACTTTTATTTTCTGTCTTTTTGGGTACTACCTGTTTTTTTAAGGTTCAGGTTTTTTTTTTCTTCCTCACACAAGACTACTTCAGCCTAGAATAATCGGTTACTTCCCTGACATTCAATAGCACTCTTTATGTGCTGACTTCTTTGAAATTTGGCCATCAGAGATTTTTTTTATTAAAGATTTTATTTATTTGTTCATGAGAGACACAGAGAGAGAGAGAGAGAGAGGCAGAGACACAGGCAGAGGGAGAAGTAGGCTCCCTGCAGGGAGCCCGATGTGGGACTCAATCTGGGACTTCAGGAACATGCCCTGGGCCAAAGGCAGGCACCAAACCGCTGAGCCACCCAGGGATCCCCCACCAGAGATTTAGCTGAAACTTTCATTTGCAGAATGAACAGCCCCTAAATTCCCAAACTATGGAGTGGAGGCTTCAGTAACACACAAATTTAAATTTGAATCAAGATTTCACTACATATATATTACCTACTTTGAATAAGTTATTAAACTTCGGTGAGCTGCAGAGTCTCCTCTGTAAAATCAGAATGATGATAACATTTACCTTTTCAAGTTATTGTGAGAAATAATGAGATAGCACATCTACGGACCCTGTCATTTGCTATGCATTCAATATATGTAAGCAATTGTTATTGTCAGCTTCATTTTCTACCACCTTTGATTAGTTTATAAGAGCTACTAGAACGTGAAGGGCTACTTAGTTGTTCCTCCATTTTCTGATAAGCTCTCTTAGAGCTTGCCTTTTGCAAGTGGATATGACTTTATACTATAGATACTATAGATACCATACTATATTATACTTTTATAGTATAGATTATTCCAATAAAAACTGTGAGATTCTTTATTCCTATGCAAAAAAAAAAAACAACCTACAAGTTTGCTTGAAAGATTGCAAAAGAACTAAATTCTAAAGAAATCATTTTTCATTCATCAGGATAGTCGTTACTTTGGTTATTTTATTCACTAATATCTGAGTTAGCACTGATGTGCTTTTATGCTGAGATTACATGACATGGTTGCTGAAACTTTGGCCTAGAATGTTCATTATATAGGTCAATTTATATTATTCTTATGTTCTCTATACATTATAATTTAAATCTTGTACTGCTTCTTAGAGTCATTATAGGCATAATATTTTCATATTTAGGCACTCCTATTGACACAATTTTATACACACGAGGGAAGAAATAGAACAGAGCATTCCTATATCCTTAACAACGTTTTTTTTTTTTTTTCTTTCCCATTTGATTTACATGGTTTATCAGGCTTCTTTCCAAGTGGCAAAATGTTGTTACTCCCTCCTATTGGTCCTAATCACTTTGATATATTATTTTAAGTCAACTAAACTTTTGGAGTTTGCCATTTACAGTAATATGAATATGAACTAAACTTCTATTTCTAGTACCTAAAACTCCCTGGAGAGCCAGAGCATTGTTATAATACTTTTGTTGAAATACTCAGAGACTCTCTCTGGCTTTACAGTCATTTTTAAGATTTTATTTATTTGCTTGTTTGAGAGGGAGAGAGAGAGAGAGAGCACAAGTGGGAAGAGAGGTAGAGAAGAAGGAAGAGGAAGAAGAGGAGAATCTGAGCTCAGACCCCAATGCTGGGTCGATCTCATGACCCTGAGAGTATGACCTGAACCTAAACCAAGAGTCGGACACTTAACTGACTGAGCCACCCAGGTCCACCTGCCTTTAAATTTATTAAAGACTTTCTATGTGCAGTATTGTTTCAAAATTAAGTAAATTTTATGGTGTTCTAATTCTTACAAAAAGAAAATCAGTAATTAAAATCTTATTACTTGGATGCTGCAGTGAAACATGAGTTTTCTATGGGTAAGGACAAAACTAAAATTAATACAGGGAGATGAGTTTTACATATGTAATTCAAACACAGTATGTATCCAAGTTTTAATAACCCAAAACAGGAAATCCCTGAAAAAAATGTAAAAAGTAACAAAATGCACTATCTCTGGTTATATTTCAAGATGCCACGTAAGCAAATGTTCAACCTTCTGTCATTTAATATGCCTGTTTCTAAAATTCATAGTTAGCAGCATTATATATTTTTTTCATACCTAGAATTAATCAGAATCTGAAACTAGGCTATGTCGTGTTTTGTGGTAAGAACATCAGATCAGCTTTAGGAACTTCATGAGTGCGAGGCACAGGGTAACACCTCTTGATAAAGAGATGCTGTGTTGTCAAAGACGACATTCACCAGTACTAGGAAAAATTAAGCAAGCAGCCTGGTGTTATTCTAGAATAGAAGAGAAGTAGTGACCAATGCAAGAGAAGCATAGAGTGTTAATGCCGAAGACAGTTTGAAGGTTCCTGTTCTTTTCAGCATCGTCATTTTCATGAAATTGAAGATAAAGCCCTTGCTTCAGAACGCACACTTACAAACTAGGACATGAGGGGTCAGATAGAGATGGAATTTGAAATTCGAACAGAAACAGGAGATTTGAGGGAGGAAATCGGGAGAGAAGCCACACACGTCTGTGCTAGGATAGATCCGCTGAAGGTCCGAAAGAAATCACGAATAATACTATCTATGCCATTCTTTCTCTCCAGAAAATACGAAAAGTGCTAGCCTGCTTTCCCGTGGGATGTGACCCCGGTGCCAGGACAGGATCCTGAAGCTGTCCCCAATGTATCTAAACGTCCTTATTATCCAAAGATCAACAAATTGATCCTATATTTGGCTGAATAATTGTAATACTGCTTTTTGGAGAAGTGAAAAAAAAAAAAACAACTCTCCTCTTACTAATGCCTTAATTCAGAATAATTTCATTGCACGATTGGAAATCACATCGAAACAAAATCGGCCTGTCACTAAATGCATGGCTGAGAACAGATCCCTTCCTTTTACAGAAAGCAGAAGTGCCGGGCTTTGAAAGGTGGTAGAGAAGAAAGTGAACTGGAGGATCCCTGAAAGAAAGCGTGCTCTTGCATGGCTTTGACACTCGTTATCTCGAACCATATACAAACCAGTGGAAGTTTGTGCAGAGAGGTTTTCTCAGGAGCAGTCAAAGCCGGCGCAAGTTTGCGTCGACATTCCTTTCGATAGAACGAAATCTAGCAGTCCATGAAAAAATCATTCGTGTTGATTGGCCTTTCATACGAATAACGTTTTCATGCGGTACCTTCGTGCTCAGAAGGTGCATGGCCTGAGACATGACGGCATTCAGAAAACTTCCAAGGACAACTTTGGTCCCACGAGAGCCGAATATTCTTAATACTTTGGGATGAAGAAGGACTTAGGTTTCTGCTAAGAATCAGAAGCGTGTCACCATGAGCCATGTTGCACAGGGGTGAAAGCAACAAAGTTTTCAGCAGCGTCTCAACTTCTGGTGGTATAGGGGAAATAATCTGCTTTTCAGTCCCTGTAGAACAAGATTTGCTTGAGTGCTTTCTGGCATGCAAGGGCTTCCCCTTTGTGTATAGTATGCATGATTTAAAAGAAGCAGTGTCAGCACTGATTTATACATTGACAGCTAAGGATAATAAGATATGGGCAAACATACAGCTCACCCTTTTACAGATTAACCTGGAGACTGCATTAGGCAAATTTGATAGCATTAAAAGATTTTGCCAATTTGTCTGGAAACAATTTCTCTTTTGTAGTGTGTCAAGGGTAACACTTCATGCCATTGTACTAATTTAAATGGCTTTGATAAATCGTTCAAGAGGTTAGAGAATAGCGGTGTAGATATATATTTAGCACTTTAAAATAAAAAGGCTGTTAACTTAATTGTTAAATGAATTTAATCTGTAAAAATCAAAAGTGCTCAAGAATGAAAGTGTTTTCTTGGAACTGCAGCAGCCATATTACATCATGAAATTTTAAAAGTCTTCTTAGAAAATAAAATTATCCTTCTGCATTACTTCCTAATAAGTAGAAATGCTTTCAGCTATTACAGGAGCATGGAAGGTACCTATTATTTGGGGAAAGCCTTAGTTTATAAAAGCAATAAAACGGTATCTTCTCCAGAGTTGGCCTTTTTTTTTTTTATGTTGCGTGTCCTAGATTGTACCATTTGCATGATCAAGGTAGTCTCGTGTCCCCCGGAGACCTTCTTAAAAATGAGATGTATATTTCATGAGACATTCTCTATGTACATAATTTCTAAAGTAAGGAATTTGAAAAGGCCCCTCTGAAAGTCACTGGATTAAATCATTGCACCTTTATTCAGTAGCCCTGTGAGAGAAACAGCTATTGTACGAGAATGTTTAAACAATTCTTTAAGAACCCACCTCAAATATGAATCAGCCCTTCTGCTGAGTCCCGCACTTGAAAGGAGGACGAGATCCATTTGTATTATGATCATAGTCTTAGCCCGGCACATCTGCATTCCCTCCCAGTGCGCGGAGAACTGACAACTCACCTGACCATTTCATCAAACGTTTTGTTTCTGTCTCAAGTGAAGCATTAAAATACTGTTTCTTTACTGGAATAATAATATCGCTAAGCATCGAGCTGCTAGATTTAAACAACCACCGTTTATTTGTTAAAAAGAAATTTAAAAGGACATAAAGATAGGGCAGGTAGGGCTTAGTACTTAGCTGTTCATTTCAAATAAATGCCTTAGCTTGGATGAAGGAGATTTTAATTCCCAAAGCGCAAGTGGCAGGAGAAAGCTGACTTAACCAAGTTTGGAGTGACTTTGTTTTTTTCATCTTTGAATGATAAACAAATGAGTGCTCAAACTACAAGAAAGGTTCGTGTGTTTGCCTTCTGTATTATTTAGAAGGAACTGATAAGGCTTTAAACTTTTTACCGTAGATGCGTGTGGTGTTTTAATGATGTTGCTGCAGTATTGTGTCCTTAGTGTTGTCAGCTAAAATCAGCATCTTTGAGAAAAGAAAAAAAAAAAATTGTTAATTTCTTAACACTTTATAAACTTATTTTCCGGAAATTTGCGGAGCTCCTCAAACTGAAGTGTATGCCATATTTACAGTGCAGATAATTTGCACATAATGACAAACGGTGCGAGTCACGGAAATGGTGAAGCTTAATGTAGACAACGGCTCGCTTTCTAAAGTGCGTTCCTGGTTGGGAATAGCAGGGACATATGTGGGGCCTCATTTCTCTTGCGATTGGGAGTTCTCGAAGGAAAACTGCTTTTAAAAGAAGAAAACCTAAAAGTAGCGTCGCTCTTTCTTGCCAAGGATAGTGAAATTAACATGCAGCTGGGCTTCTCTGATAAATGGATCCTGTTAGGTCACTGAGGGGGTGCATGTGACATTAAGTGATTTACAGTCCTTTACCTTAATGAAATTGTTTCAGCAAGATGACGCTGAAAGCTCTTAATGGATAGCTTTTCTTGATGTAATGAAATTGCATTCCTATGGCATTTAATATAAGGTGCAGTTATTATTTACTGGAGCTTTCCAAGGGCTGCTCTGTGCACAGACAGTTCAGAACAAAAAGAGATTTCAGTAGCGGCATCGGGACCAGAATGGCTTGTGACATTCTTAAGCAGATGAGTGCGTTTGTGGAGAGCATTTCAGTTAGCACAGCCGGGCTTCCTAGACCCTTCAGGAGACTCCCTTCACCCAACCCCGCTAGTCTTCGGCCTTTTACGTATATTCTTCTAATCTATTTACAGGCAACTGGATTACAACCAGATCAGCTGTATTGAAGATGGGGCATTTAGAGCTCTGCGGGACCTGGAAGTGCTGTAAGTACTGCTTGTCTCTCCTACTCTTCCGAATGAGAGCTTTGTGTCTGGGGAGTGCTAATGTGGGAGCTTCGCAGCCAGCTCCAAACCTTGTGTCAAAATGGTCTCTGATTAAAAGTACTTAAATGACTCCTGGGGAAGACACAGAAGAGTTGAAATGTGTGTGCACACCACCGTCCGTCTCCTGCCTGTATGGGTCGGTAAAAATGTCTATACAAGGAGGACATCCAGATGCTCGCAATACTGTCCTTTAAGTGTTTCTCCTTAGAACAAAATATTCGCAGTTGCAGGTTTTGTGAGAATTCCTGGAATTGCCAAATATTAAGGTAAAATCAGTCAGGAAAGTGACAACAGAAATTAAACCTCTTAGTCGCTGGTAAGTTGCAAGATTTTGTAGTTGCCATGCAATGGAAAGATGCCTTCTCATTTCAAGATGTCATTTTTAACCAGATAACATCATTTTTTGAAAGGTGATTTTGAGATCTCTCTAATTTTAGTAAGCTGCCCATCGGGTCCATTTTAAAGTCTTCACTACTGACTTAGTAAAGCACAGCACGGAGATCTGAATTATGATTGGCATCCCCTCCCTTTCCTTGCTGGGTAGACATGGCTGACAAAATGGGTTAGAGGCAACCAAGTAATCTCTATAGACCTTTGACTTGCTAAAATGATTTTAATGAAATCATTGCGCTGAAAAAATAATCTTAAAGTAGAGTTACTAAAGTGGTTGAAGTCGCCAGTACATTTCTAGAACTTTTTTTTTTCCCAGAGATTCACAAGTCTAGCTTTTAAAATAGATTTGCAGATTTCTCCCCCAAATAAAATATTTTTTCTCTGCTACAATTCATCCCTGACTAAATTTATTCAGAAATCCAAAATGGAATTAAACAGGAAGAGGTTTTGAATTTTTAAACCATGTGGTAAAAGTTATCTAAGAATCATGAAATCCTCTTGAAAAAAAAAAAAAAAAGATCCCATTACTTTATAAATTGAGGAACAGAATGTAATTCTGAAAAAAAAAGTTTGATGTTTCAACAAAATGGCTTATTTTAGCAACATTTTCTGTATGATTTTGATTTTAATTGCAAGTAAATGCATAGAATTTCCAGCTGCATCATGTGTAAAGTTACTGCTTGTGTTTAAGGACTTAACACAAGTATTAGTTGATTGAGATAAACTGTTATAAGAATATATACTGTCCCCATAGAAGTCACCTTTATTTCTGTTGATAACCGTCTTTTTCTGTAGGAAAAACAAAATGCTTGTCATAGTTATAAAGCCACTTTTTATTTATGTTCCAGACCCATTAATAAACAAAGCTCACTGCCGCTGTTTCCGAGTCAGAATAATGAGGATACAACTATGACTTCATGATAGTAGTCTGATGTCAAAACCATGGTCAATCTCATAAACTTGGTATATGAAGAGATTGCCATAAGGTCTTATTTCATTGAATGTTGCTGATCAAGCAAAAAATGTGTTACTAAGTCAATGCTTCTAACTGACACCAAAAATTTTATGAAAAATTTGATGACTATTTTGGATGGATTAAAATCCCTTAAAGTATTTTGTTATTAATTAAAAGAGCTTATTTATTAGATATAAAATAATTCACATACCCAATATGTTAAGTATATACTGAGCACATGTACGTGTGTGTAAATATATATATAATAGACAGAAAAAAAAAGATACACGTACATAATACCTGCTCTGTGCCAAGCGCTGTGCTGGGCATTGAGAACACTTTACCCGCAAACGCAATAACTATTCATTTGATTCATTTGCTTATTTGTTATAAAGTAATATCACTGTTTTTAGAAGAGTAAGTTCATTAAAATGCAGTCACCTCATCCATTGTTTGTCATGTTGGCAAAATATTTAAAAGGTGACTTTAGCAAGACCTGCTAACTTGAAACACCCCAAAGAGTGAAAGATGTCATCTGCGTCATGGAGTTAAAATCAAAATTCAGTGTTGGGAATTCCTTTGAGGACCTTTACATCTAGGTTTCGAAGAGATATATGATGGTGAGAGTTTGCTAAAAAAGAAATAATTAAAATTAGTATGTGATACAAGAAAATGTGAATATTTTGAAATGACTTAAAAAGTTTGTATTAAAATCTGATAAAGTCAAGCAGACATTCTTTTAATACGTGTTAATGTTGAAAATCCTCGTAGTTCATTCAGCCTTTAGAGAAATTAATTGAAGAAAAATTTAAGACTAATTGGATAAAGAACTCAAAAGATTGGAATTTTACTGTCAAGTAAATCAGAAGTTCTTCAATTGTAAACATTCAGTTGGGGGGCTTTTTTTATAGAAGGTTCTAGAAAGAAAGTTGTCTATTTTGCTTATTTTTACCAGGTGTGACTCTTCACAGTATATCTTCTTATGTAGGAGTAATGAAGGATTAATTAATTTACAAATCACCTTAAACTTCAGAGTCCCAATGTGTTAGTTTTTTTTTTAATCTAGTTCCATGAGCCATTTATGAATATATGATTATACTGAGGCAAAACAGGGAGAAGATGGAAGTACTCATCCTGGGCCACTGATGAAAATTTGTTGAATTAAGATATATATTAGGGTTAAGAGAGTAACCAAAGTTTAAGAAGGAAAAGTCCAGGTAAATGAAATCAAGGGGGAGCCAGTTCATCACTTGTATGTTCATGCCAACCTAGATTTCTGATTGACATGATTCAGAAATGTCTATTTAAAAATCTTTAAAAAGTTTATTTTTTTAATATGAGGATATCATCTCAAAAATCACATTGGAAACTAAATCTAGGTCAGTGTTCTCCGTTTCTTTGGACAGCAGATTAGGAAATGAAATATATCCTTAAGTTGCCAGTTTTATATGTATTTTTTTTCTTTTTTCAGAAAATAAGCGTAGTTTTATTTAATTGAGATACGGAGATTCGTATCCATAAAATTTCAGACTCTCTGCCGAATACTGTGCTGAGCACTAAGGGAATAAGAAAGGAGTAAGTGAAGATCTAAGTCTGGGAGGGCCTACGTGATTACCAAGACTAACATTTTGTATTTACACATAAAGATCCTTTGTACAAGAATATATTCTCAAAAAAAATATATATATATATATTCTCATTAGAGAAAATCTTGAGGTTGAACATAGAAATGCACTTTCATATAGGAGAAAGTGTTCACAAATGAAGTACGGTAGATAAGTTTGCGTTGTTTCAGAGTAGGAATCGATCACGGTCATGACATATACGTGTCTCCATAAGTAATTAGCACATAATCTATTATTTATTTTAAAATAACTTAATTTCATTGGTTCCACATATTGCTCCATTACCAGGCATCCATATCGATACTGTTTCGCCGGCAGCAGTTCTGAATAAAAATACTAAGATGATATATTTCTTCAGTTGTGTTATGCAGGGTAACATTTGGAGAAAAGGGTCCAAACTTAGAGCCACCCGTTTCATCATTCAATGAAAACTCTCTTTTGTGTGGAATCATAAGAAAATCAACGCGTGTCTCCTGCACGTGAATCACTTTTGAAACATGTGTGATCCCTACAGTCACATTTCAGTGCGTTATGTCCTCGAAAGATTTTAGCCGTGTAAAGTCCGCGTAGATTTTGAGGGTGGGAAAGGGGTCATTTGAAAGCAAATCCCTTTGAGAAGTGAAACCTGTCAGTTCAGACACCAGGATACATGTTAATGGTGTTGGAAAAAAAAAACCCTCTCGTTCCACTTGAGTCCAGACGAGTGCTGCGGCTGTCAGAGAACAGGAACCAAGCGATGCAGCGCTTTCGGGTCCTGCACAAGGCGGGGGGCTTCTCATGCAACTTCCATCTCTTGGATTCGTTCTTCCGTCATTGGGCGGCGAAGCTGGGGAGGGAAGGAAGCGAGCGTGTGGAGGTCTGTGCTGCGCCCCCTTGGCAGGTGCCCCCGAGCCCCCGGCGCCGCGCTGACCGCGGCCTCCAGCTCCGCACGCGGCCCCACGCGCGCTCGGCGCCCGGACTCCGAACCGCCTGAGCTGGCGGCCAGTGTCTAGACTTGGGAGGCCCCGCTGTGGCCCCGGCACCCCCCCGGCCCCCCTCGGCCTCCCGGCTCCCGCCGCAGGGCCTCTCCCGCTGTCCTCCCCGCGCTGGCACAGCCCCGCCCTGGGGTGGCCCTCTTCGCCCTCTCTCCTCCCGGCCAGACTGCCCCGAAGGGAGGGAGGAAGAAACTCTCCCCTTAGTCTTACTACACTAAGTCTTCATGACGTGCGTACTCCCCTCCGCAGTGGGGCTGTCGGCTATTTTAAGGCAGGTTTCCGACCAGTCCGGGTTGCCATCAAACTGAGAGCCGTTTAGGAAACACTAGACGACTGAATGGGGGTGGGGGGAGTGGTGGTGGTGGGAGTGGGGATGGTGGTAGGGGTGGTAGTAGGAGAAATAGCTCATGGGTAGTGGTGGATGGTGGGGATGGTGGTGGTGGTGGTGGTGGTGGGGGTGGTGGCGGGGATGATGGTGATGGGGGTGGTGGTGGGGATGCTGGTGGGGATGCTGGTGGGGATGGTGGTGGTAGTGGTGGTGGTAGTAGTGGTAGTGTGGGGTCGGGGTCGGGGTGGGGGTGGTAGGAGAAACAGCCATGATAATACAGCAGACGAGGCCTGTGTTGGGGGAAAGTGGGAGCAACTTGAACCAGGCAAGAATCAGGCTCATTTTCACCGGCTGCCCTGACGCCCCATCCTCCGGGCCCAGCGCCGAGAAGCCACGATCACGAGCCACAGCAGTGGCACACGGCAGGATACGGGCCCCCGACGTAAAGCTGTCAGAAGGGGGTGAGCTTTTCATGAACCGCTGCGGCCTGGCGCTGTGCCCGATCCGGGGCGAGTACCAGCCGCGGGGGCCTCCCGCGCCCTCCCACGCCTCGCAGCCCCGCAGCGCCCGGGGTCCCCGGGAGAGGGTGATGAGCAGGACTCCTCTGTTCCAGGACCCGACAAAACCGCTTCTGAGCCACTGCTGTGAAATTTCAGCAGGAGACTTCCAGGGTGCGTCCATCCGTCATGCCCCCAGCTGCACACGGGGCCCTGGAAGGAACTGTGGCCGCCCCGTTTTCAGTGACTGTTGACGGTCTCGTGCTAATTCCTCAAGGGGTGTCCTGAAGACCCGCATAAAGCAGCATGTGAATAGCCAAAACTATTATGGCTTAAGACCTAACTCTGCCATAAATATTTGATAAAGCCGAATGCATAGTAATATGTTAAAGCATAACGTCTCTTTCTCGTCTTGCTTATGATACAGGACGCTCTTTATGCCGTCTCCACCAGGCAGGTGCTCTCTCTAGGATTATAGAGCATAATCAGTGAATTTTCATTATCTAAAATGTCTAACTTTTTTTTTTTTTTTTTTATCCTACAGCACTCTCAACAATAACAACATTACTAGACTTTCTGTGGCAAGTTTCAACCATATGCCTAAACTTAGGACTTTGTAAGTATATGGGACTTATATACTTTATACTTAGGACTATATTTATAAAGGTCAATTTAATCAATTAAGGCTTCCCCTAGCGTACTATTTTTAGTAAACAAAGAACAGGATCGCGAGTTCGTTATGAGATGAAAACACCACTTTTTTAAAAAGTGCTACATACATGATATTGGAGTAAATGAACTATTATTCTGAAAACCTGAACGCTTCCCTTTAAATGATATGCATGATGGGAATTTGGGGAGGAGGGACGTTTACTTTGAGCTATTGTTGGAGGTCACATTTCATTAAGAAATGTAAGGCTCCTTGATTGGCTGTCAGAAATGATAAATGGTAAATCTTTATGATTTTATTACTGTACAGCCAGCAGACCTAATAAAGCTAAACTGGCTCTCCTACATTCTTTGTAATGTAAAATTACAACATCACCCTTTTAGTCCTTCTGTAACTAAGGTCGTGGCAACATTTATATTTAGAAATACCTTTCCAGGAGGTAAACATTAAAATGTTTTAGGTGAATATACACCTGATCTCAAACTCTTTGCTACAGATAATGTGTATTTTTTTTCCTCTCGGGGAAAACTTAATCCTTAAAGCCCAGGGTGGGGACAGTTCGTTAAAGCATTTTCAGAGATAAATCTCATTTGAACTGGGTTTGGGATCACCTTGACCTCGAAACTACGTTACATACAACATGCGGGAAATGGTGGGAAACATAAGCGAAGCATTGAATTTCTTGATAAAAAAAAAATAATAATGTGTTTTTCAGTAGATTGTGTATATATTAACTGGGTTTTCAAAATGATTTTCAGTTTACAATGGTTTATCACTGGGAAATCTATGACATTGCAGTTTTCTCTTGAATGAAATCATTTGAATTGCCAGTTTTTTAATGAAGTAGGTGATACCATTCTAAATGCCCCCCCTTTTTTTTGATCACTAAAATATGGTGATCTATGTATGATACAATACGTCATTACTGTTCCCTTGGAATTTGATTTAACAAAATAGAGGAGTCCTGAAAGTATGTAGATATAGCTAACATCGTATGTGCATTAATGTTAGTTATGAACTGACTAGCTTTCATCAAAAATAGGAGCATGGCTATTAAAAATTTCATTTTCTAAAAAAAAAAAAAAAAAAGAAGAAGAGGAATTTCATTTTCTTGGAGTGCCTAAATCTGACCAAATGAACATACCAAGTCACTCAGACTGTATTTGGTGAAGTTAGTTTCTTAATCATGAACTTCAGCTAATTTTTTAAAAAAGCAAAGTGAGCGAGTTCTTACGTGGCAAAGAAATGAGACTGCAGAAACATCGATCATCTGCATTTTTGATGGTGTGCCTTATTTCCATATAGAAATCCATCGTAGTTCGTCTTGCTAACCAGGTTTTTAAAGTTTTGTGTTCTTATTTCAAATTCGCTCACACCTTATTGAGTCATTGTAACGTGCTTGGTTTATGGTTTGGTTTATGGAAATATTTCTAGAACGATGAGGTGGAGCGTGGAGCGTGCGGTGTGGCTTCCAAAGGATGCCATTCTGACTTCCAAGCAAACTGAGCTGGAGGTCACCCAGCTTTCGCAAAATGTAGCTTTTTGTCCTGCGGCACGCCGTCTAAGTTTTGATGCAAGACCGTCTGTTCCATACCTACAGGCTCAAGGAGAATGTAAAGCAGTCGTCTAACTTGAAATTCCCTTGCTTTGGTTGTTTCATTATTCTATATTATCACTGCTACTTAAAAATTCCATTTTTATGGTCCAATTATCTTTCTGGACTGAGTTCCATGTTTTAATATCCATTACTGTTATTGGGTTAGAATTGAACACATCAGCTAAAAAGGACTAAAATGGTATTACTGTGTCACGGATGATTCTGGAAATGATGCTTTGATTTATAGCTTAGGATGTCCTTTTCTTTAGTTTGAGAAAACATAAAAGCCAATTTGAAGTCATTTACCTAATTTAGTGGATACATTTGTCTGATATTTTATTAATGGAAAAGTGCTATTTGCCACTTGGAATGGATCCATGCTCTGGTGTGGATCCCTGCCAACACAGAGAGGGGGGCTCACTTAATTCCTTCACTCCCGGCCGTTTATGTCTTTTCATTTCAGTTCCTGCTCTTTGAGGATGGGGTCCCAAGAGCCAAAAGCAGCTAATCCCTTTTTCTGCTATTAAACAAAAAGAAGGAAATCAGAATAGGGACGTGAAAGAAGTGTTTTAGATTGAATTATTATTCTCTCTTATTCAGCAAAAAAACAGGAGTGACCTGCTAAAAAGATTTTGCAAGCACTTCCTACAGAAACTAACAACGGCAGGGCGAACTGATAATTCCTCCTGGGAGCCCCGACTTTTACTAACGTGCCCCCGCCCATTCCCTGCCCCTTACCTCCCCATTCCCCCAGCCAGCCCCGTTGGCTGTCAGTGTACTGGGACCGCAGAGCCATTTGCCTTGGACAAATCTGTTTCTCTCTGCCCTTTTGAGCGAACACAGGAAAACCATTTTTATGGTCGGGCTCAAGCTCCTGCGAGTTTGCTTAGCTCAGAGGTAAAGGAAGGGAAACGTGATTCTGTGGCTGTAAACGAGTTCAGTTTTTAGAAAACTCATTCGATCGGGACTTCCTAAGTCTTGTCTACGAGCATGTTAAGTAGTAAAGTTATGTATTATTGGTCCATTTTTCAGTTTTTAAAGTAACTATTTACTGTTGTTTTTTTTTTTTTTTTTTTTTTTGCTTTCAATTTGTCTTTTTCTTCTCCAGTCGGCTGCATTCAAACAATCTGTATTGCGACTGCCACCTGGCCTGGCTTTCTGACTGGCTGCGCCAAAGGCCCCGGGTTGGTCTCTACACTCAGTGTATGGGCCCATCCCACCTGAGGGGTCATAACGTAGCCGAGGTTCAAAAACGCGAATTTGTCTGCAGTGGTAAGGGAGAAAGAACCTTTCTGTTGTCCTATTATCTTATGCTACTTTGTCGGTGAGCTGCGAAGAATGCATGCTTTAAAAGTTTCCGTGTTGCTCACTTACATGTGCAATTGCGCACTCATCATCCCTTGGAAATCCTCGGTTTTAGCGATGCTGATAATAGGTTCTAAGACGTTTGTGCATGATTGGCAATTACAGGTTCCTTGTCCTGATGTTATGATGAAAGATTTCTCAATTTTCACTCCTGTAGATATATGGGAAACGCCTAGATTTTAGTTCTGTTCGTACTTATTTTCCCGTTAGGTAATAATTTATATCTACGTTTTTGCCAACAATTGGAAATATGGTTAATACTGGGTCCCTGCTGGGACGTTTAAAAAAGTAGCCCAACAATAGTTGCAGAGTGGCAAAGCACTTTTCACGAATACTAGTGGTTCACTTCTACTTCTAAGAGATGAATGACTAGCTTTAATGATGAAAATCTGGAAACAAAAATAAGGTGCGGACTATGTAAAATATTAGTAAGTCACATTCACTTAGTGCTTTCTATATGTTTGAGTGCCAATCTAGGTATTTCATATATATTTCTTCAATTATATATATACTTCAATTTTATATATATATATGTGTGTGTATATATATATACTTATAATATATATATATCTCTATATATATACACTTCATTTTACCTCCCTCATGACAACTCTAGTGAAATGTAGTATCTTTATATTAGAGATACAAATGCAGAAAAAGAAAAAAAAATAAATGCAGAAAAAGAATACTAAGTAGCCTGGTGCAGGATCACATAGCTGAGTCCAAGGACCTCAAGCTAGGCAGTCTGATTACCGACTCATATATATTGATATTTATGCTTGTATTTATTTATAAAATGACTTGTCAATAGTATCTGATACACATTAACCCGTATCTTATTTTATAAATAGAGGGCTGGTTCTGCTTCAGAAGTATCTGTTCAAAATACAATAATACAAAATTTCTAAATAATATATAATGCCTCACAAACAGTTCCTTCGAGGAGGAACAGAAAGTATTAGCATAGGATTTGGATTTATTGTTATCTTTTAGAACTTTCTGTGTATTTTTCCACACTTTTTATAACCCAGACAAAAGTTTCTTACAATGTCATGGAATGTTCTCGTTAGGCCTGATTGCTTTTTAAAAAAATTAAATAATGAAATGACTAACCGTTCGTTACTAACCACTTTTTTCTCTCTTCGCTTTTCCCTTCCTGTTTTCTAGATGAGGAAGAAGGCAAGTTCACGTTTCTTTTTTAGACTGAGATTTATTATTATTATTATTTTGTAAACTCTGAGAGCTTGTTCAGAGGGCTTGGGTTAGTAGGGAGCCTGCAGCCTCTCCCTGGGGCACACGACCGCTCAGGCCCTCCTGCTGCAGATCAGAGAGGGTCGGCCCTGCCCTGCTAGCAGATGTGTGCAGATGCCCATTCACACAACACGGCCGACATTCTGTTGCTCATCATTCCAACAGTGAACTCGCATTTCAAAACTGTTTTGTTTCCAAATACTGAGTAGTGAAAATACACGTCTGCAGGTAACCACTCACGCTAAAAGCTGTAGGCCACGCGAAGCCAAATGAGAGAACTATCTAGATTAACAATTATGGAATGGCATGTTACCACTTCTTACAATAACTTCAGAGGAAGTGCAGGCCTTCTCAAGACATCAAACTTGATGAGATTTAATTTTCCACACATTTACCGATGCATGATTACTTATTGAGAATCAACACTTACATCTTCTAAGAGGAAAATGTTACTGTTTTCCTTTCTTTTTTTTTTTTTTTGAAGGAAAGTAAGTTATGCCACCTGACTTTAATAAAGACCAAACTTTATTTAAGCTTAACAGAAATGAAATGTAGGTTAGTCTGAAACTGCTGCTTTTTTTTTTTTTTTTTTTTTTTTTTTTTTAACTCAGAATAGTTAGTAATCAAATTCCAGTTTCAGGTCTGAGTTTAGCCTTTCTCAACAATTATTTCAAGTCTGAAAAATTATCATTTTCATAATTCTAAGAATCTCATTTGCTTTATCTGAGTGTTGACCCAGAGCCATAAATGCATGCTTCCTAAAATATATCTTAGAAAAATGGAAGACTGATTTTATGCTCAGGTATTTAGAGAAATTAATTTCTGTTAAATATCATGCTTTGTTGTTTGAGATTAAGCTCATGTGTTTCACAATTAGCAATTGCAGGAGAGTAAATACCATTGCTGTTTGTTTCTCTTGCAGGCCACCAGTCCTTCATGGCTCCTTCTTGCAGCGTCCTGCATTGTCCAGCCGCTTGTACCTGTAGCAACAATATCGTAGACTGTCGTGGGAAAGGTCTCACTGAGATCCCCACGAACCTGCCAGAGACCATCACAGAAATGTAGGTGCCCTGAAATTTCCTCTCATCTCTCCACCTCCACAGTGACCCAAACCATGACTTCCTCTAGAGATTCTGGGTTTATTGAAGGCAACTGGGATCGATTACTTTAGACAAATACTCCTTTCAGAGTTCTGTTGGGCCTGGCTCTGATTCAGGAGACATCTCGTTGGAGGGGCCAGGATTTCTCTTTCTTTAATGTAGATAGATTGCAAAGGAATGCATTTGAAGGATACATAGTATTCCCTTTGCTTGGGAAGGTCTTATTAGGTTATTCCGGAAAAGTAAGCAGTTGTTCATAGTCTGACCATTTGGGTCTGTAGATCTGCTCCTCCTGCCCATGTCTAGCTTGCAGTGAGGAAACAATAGAAGGATCAAACTGGGGGAATAAATCATAGAAACAGTGTAACTAGATGATGTTCTCCCTCCTCAAGAGCTCATGTCTTAAAATGCAGTTTCACTATTTTGTTTGCACTACTGTATGGTCTATCACAAAATGTTTTTTTTTTAAAAAAAAAGGATAAAATCATCAAGTCAGCATATATAAGATTTTTTAATTACTGAGCATTTTAACTTATAGGAGCCTATCTCTATCAAAAGTAAAATCGTCTTGACAAAGTATTTCTATTTTGTATGCAGCTGCTTTGTGCATTTGTTCTGCCAAATAGAAGTCCTGTGGGTAAAACAAGGTCATGTAAGATGTAAAATGAACTGCTTTTCGCACCTTGAGAAGGAAGCAGTAGGGAAAAATCTCAGTATCCATTAACTGAGACAACACCTCTTAACCGCTGAGCCTATCACGGTGTTGTTTTAAAGGCCAATTCTTAACAGACAAATAAACAGTTTAGGGCATTTTAGGTTGAAATGATAAAAGTAAGACTAACTTCATAGAAGTTTACGTAGTAGGCACAAAATTATTTTTCAAAACTATTAATGTTTTGTCTGTTAGCCGCTTTCATTTGCTTTATGTAAGACTAACTTTAATTCACAAGATCCACTAATGATATTTAAAGTATCTAATGAGTGCTTAAAAGTATGTTTAGAGCTTTGCAGCGTAAGACGTGATCATCTATAAAGACTCTGGAATCTGTGGAGGTTTGACACAGACATGAAATAACGTGTGCTCATAATATTATTGTCATTGGAATTTTAATTTTGCTCATAGAAGGCATTTATAAGTATTTTTTTAGCTGACCTTTGGGAAAAGGATAATAAATGGTTTTGGAAGGGGCAAATGACATCTCAGCAAAGAGAAGTCTCAGGAACGAAGGACAGAGGTGGTGGTGGTGAGCGTCCCATTTTAGAGATTGTACAGTTGAGCCTAATTAGTATAATAGGAGCATGTTGGCACGTCATGGAAAATAATGCCTCAGAAAGACATCTCCATATAATCTTCAAGCTGCAGATTAGGGAAGGACTTTTATTTTAGTTAGAAGATGTAATATAGGATGAACTAGATAGTAGAAAGACATAGTAAGTTTTCATATGGGAGACTAGTATATTCATCTATCCAGGCAAGAGCATTTTTTAAGTAAACACTTACTATAGAAATGGCAGCAGGGATTGTCCAGAGATCTTCCATCAAGTGACTCGCAAACCTGACATGGAAATTAAAAGCTATGAAATTAGGTACAAATTAATACATGTCGTAAGAGAGGAACAAAGGAAGTTCTAGGTAGTTACACAGAGGCAGAAAGTGGAGGTCCAGTGACAGTGGCTCATGAAAGGCAGCAACCTACATAGTTAGAACCATTCACTATCTGTGAGATCATAGCAAGGTATTTATCTTCTGTGAGACTGTCCCCTTGTCTGAAACTAAGGGTTGTTCTTAATTTGGAGTGAAATAACACACGTAGAGCTTTTTGTGTTTAGTATAGAGTAGTATCCCAGTCAGCAATACTTCAGTCATTGAAGCCTTCATATAAGAAGTGACATCTGAGGTAGGCCTTGAAGGATGGGTAGTGAACAGAAATGCAAAAATGAGGAAAGGGGCTTTCAAAATGAACAGGACATTGTAAGCATAGGCAGTAAGAATGGAAATGCAAGACACAACCAAACAGGAGCTCAGGGTGGCATTTGGAGCCCATGGGGGCGCAGGAAAATAAAGCTGGAAAGGTGGGTCAGAACGAATTCATGGAGGGCCTTGATACTAGAAGGACCTAAATCTTTATTTGGAATGCATCTGAATATAGGACTTTTAGTCTGAATCTTCAGAATCCGTCAGGTTAATCTGACAGCTGTGTGTTTAGCAAAGGACAGACCGCCAGGCATGAAGCCTCCTTGGACAGCTCTCATGTTGATTAAGGGGAGATGTCCTAAGAGCAGGCGCAAAGTAGCTGTAGGAATGACGATGTGGAAGTGGGTACGGTCGTTAATATAGGAGCAGAATTCATGGGATCGGGCATTTGGTGAGATGAGGGACTAAAGGAGAAAAATGAACCAAAGATGGTGCCAGAATTTCAAGTATGAGGGATAGAGGAATGGTGGTTGTGTCATTGTATATAAGAAGCTGAAGGGCAGGGCAAAAACTGGAAAGGAAGATGATGGTAAACAAAATTTGTGAAACCCTGAAGTGCCAACTGGATGTTTGGAGGTGCTAAAATACAAACTATAAGGATTTGGTGCCAGACCAGGACTTGAGGCAAAGATTTTAAGATAAAAGCTGATGGCTTAATCCACGGAATGGTCAATGAGAGCAATAGAAGAGAACCAAGTAAGAACAGCAGAGGGCCAGAATAGATCAGAGAGAAAGGGGCTTAGCTTGGCTAAGAAAGGGTTTTTTGTTTTTGTTGTTTTGTTTTGTTTTAAAAGACAGTTGTCTCTGTGAAGGACAGACGTGGACTGATTTGAAGATGCAGAAAGCTGCAGTCATTAGGAAGTCAGAGACAGTGGGGTTAGAGAGAGAGAGATGAGAGTGTGAGAATTAGTGGGAGCGTGATGGTCCTGGACATGGGAGTGGGTGGATCCAGTCCTGGTTACGGGAAAGAACAAAACACCGCCGTGGGCTGACAAAAGAACAGTGAGCTGTAGATACAACAGAGCGAAAGCAATGTGAGACATTTAAAGTTGTTTATCTCATGTAGTCTATTTTTTTACAACAGAGCATTTCTTCTATTTTGTATGCTCTATAGATTTTGTATTATCGTGAAATTTAGTAACATAAAAGTTATACTGAATAATACGTCCCATCGGCTCTGCCCGTATTGAGGAGGTGGTGTATCAGATAAAGCTACAATAAATTAAATTTATAAGTAGAGATGACAACATCTGTGAAGCTCTAGGTGAATTTCACTTCTCTGATTATTACATTATCAGCTTTATCAGTAGAGCATCTGGTAATAAATCATATTGATCTTCAACTCCAACAAAATACCCCATTACCATTCATTATACTGGCATAACTTAGCAGCTTAGTAACTCATTTCTTTTATTACTCTTTTATTTTTATTAGTATAAAGAACATCAGTAAGATTCATAAGATGTGGAAGTAAAGCTATACAACATCTTCTTTTTTTTCATTTTTATAGATTTCAGTTTTTTAATACACGATGAGCTGAAATTTATAAGCTCCCTCCATATTTTTCAAATAATTTTTATTCTGGATTTTACCGTAAATTATAAGTAGAATTTCTTTCCCGCAGTTTGTCAGACATTTCATTTAACTTCTGTATGTGCTTTGCCTTTTTATTCCTGCAACTGCCTCATATAATTCTAACAAAAAGAAAGTATGTATGTGCTACAAGTAGGAGTGATCTACTGCCTGTGATTCTAGGTAGAAAAGCTTGACTCATCCTTTTCTTTCTTCTGCGTTGTGCTTACAACTGTAATTTCACACTTCTGGTATTCTCTCAAACACTTATTTGTTAAGTGAGATGGGAAGTGTTCTTTTAAAGTCGCAGCTGGAATAATTTGTAGAAGGAGGACTAGAAAGAGACCAGCATTTATCTAACAGCGTTGGGTGCTATACACACATTATATCCTGTGATCTTCTCATTGGCTTTTGATGGGGGTATTGATGGAAATTAAATAGAGTAGAAAACTAATGCAGGAGAACACATGCCAGATAAATGTTAGTGGATTTCTCCACGAGGCCTCATCATCCTAACGGCCTGACGACGATCCAGAATCTGTCATCCCATCTGTAGGCTAGGAATCTTATTTTGACTGCACCTAACTATTACATTTTGTTTTGTTTGTTTATATATATATAATATATATATATATATATATATAATATATATATTGTGTGGATTCATTTAAACACCTGTCATCCCTACTGAAGTAGAAGCTCTGTGAAGGCAGAGGCAGGAACTGGTTCTGTTCTGATCATCACTGAATGCCCAGCAACAAATCAAATACGTGGCACCTAATAGCCACTTGATAAATATAAAATAAATATTTATTGGGTGAATGTATAATGTAAGCGTTCACAGCAAATTTATCCCCAAAAGGAGCTAGAGGTGCCTCGCTGGCTCAGTCAGTGGAGCATCTGACTCTCGATCTTAGGGCCGTGAATTCAAGTCCCATGTTGGGCATAGAGCCTATGTAAAATAAAAATAAAAATAAGATATTTAAAAAAATAATTAAAAGGAGCTATATTAAACAAAACTGAAAAATAAAAACTGAAGGAATGGCCCACAGACTCCCTGTAGAAAAAAAAAAAAAAAGAGGGCTTTTTAAGCATACAGTAAGAGTTGATTAACATTAAGGATAGTTAATGGAAAGGGCTAAAAATGGGGCTACGGTACTTAAAATTAATTCATTAAATTTGCCTGCTCCCCATACTGACTTGGATTCCACTCTCTGCAGGTGTCTGAAAGCTCCTTTTTCTCTCTTCTAGGCTGACCCAGTCAGTATCTAATAGGTAACCTCCTTCTCTAGATATGTTCATTGATCCAGCCATCCTACAGATGAGTCGTAGAGGTCTTCTTTCTCTAAGGCCATGTTTCTTCTATAATGAAGCCTGTAGACGTTTACCTCAAATCCCTCAAAGACTGACTTCAGTCCACTGGGGTCTTTTTGTTTGGTGTTGTTTTTTAATGAGGCCAAAAATATTAAGAAATTGTATTTAAGGTGTTTCAATTGTGAAATGGCTAAACTAGCCTCAATCTGAGATGTATTTGATTCCAGAGCTCATGCTCTTTCATTGATCTAGCTGCAAAAGAGAGGTAAACATGACGCGGGCTTATGGGGACGTTGTAGAAGAGAGAATTAAAAAAAATCAGAAGACTGACACTCGGAAAAACAGGGCAAGAGAAGCTTTGAGAGACTTCCACAAGAAGAGAACATAGAGGGAGCATAAAGACAGGTGTTAAGGTATAATAACTTGACCAAGAATGAGCGCTGTTTCATGTTGCTTTCTACGGGCAACTACTGGAGTGTCGTCTCTCCTATTCTCTGTCAAGTATTCTCAGACCTCCCTGGATCTTACCTGCATAGAACTTGTCATGGTGTAATTTCGTATTTAGATTAATGTCAGGCTCTCCTGAATCGACTGCAAACTGAGGGCAGGACTGTGTCTGTGTTCCTCACCACGTCCACGCCGACGCTTAGTGTAGTGGGGACCAGGAGAAGGACAGTGTTGGAGACAAGGACAGGCTTGCGAGAGCCGCCAAACCTCCATTCTTCATAGTAAATAGAAAATCTGACAAAGCTATGTGGACTGATAAAGAGGGACAAATAGAAAGTGTAATAGCAAAAGATAAAGTAACTTTAAAAGAATCTGTTGCCTTCACCCCACCCCCGCTGAGATCTTCCCAGCACTTTGCTGCTTTGAACTCTGCTGGATAAAACCTGCTTTTCATACAGATGGAATGCCTGAGGCAAGTCTTACATGATCTGGCCCATGGCAGCAGAATTATTATTAGTAAATTGATTCTCTATATATCAAATCCTCGGAATTAATTTCTTAAGTCATGTTTGAGATATAAAATTTTGAATACGATATGATGGATCGTTATAAAGTAGACATTTAGTTCTCTTCAATCTCGTTATGGATTTTCTGTGGCATATCACCTGTTCAAACCATTATGCACAAGCTCCATAAATCATGGAAAACAGAACATAGATTGTAACAATTTAGTACATCTTGCTTACTCCAATGTCCTACTGCCTTCACTCTTGGTTGCCTTGTTTAGGGCTCAGAAACTGGAAATCAAGACATTCTTTTATTTGTTCAAAGAAGGGCAGGGAGAGGTTCAAATTATGGGATGGGAGAAAAGATGGTAGCAAAGTTGTCAGCCCAGGTCTTCTGAGGGATGATTCAGTGTTTTCGAGATGGACTGGAAATTCAGAGAAGCAATAAAAAAAAAAAAAAAAAGAAATTCAGAGAAGCTATGATACATTTTTTGGGATGTGCTAATCAAATAGGTAAAATGGAAAAGAAGCTCATTATTGTGTAGACTACTGGTCTGCTTTTACTCTGCTAGCAATAAAGAAGGTTCTTTCAAAGAGATTCACAATGTGGGGTTTGGGAGTACTTTTGCTTCTTTGGATTCCTCTGGATCACTTACATTCATAAAGAAGTGAAAGAAAAGATGACTCTTAAACGTTTTATTTTATTACAATCTACATTTATGATGCTGAATACAACTTAAAATGCTTGTTTCTCCTCCATTTCTGTTTAGACAAACACTCTTCCCATATACATTTAACCTTTTTGCAGGCTATTTCCGTATTTGCTCCTTCCAAATTTTTGAATCCTTAATTTTAATAAATACTACTTGCCAAATTGATCCCCATACTGTATGCCCAAGTCATCTGATTTTCTATAGGTAAGGATACCAAAGTTCGGTTTGATTAACACGTTTTTAAATTGCCCATTCTATACTAGATTATTAAGAGAGTTATGAAATCAAGTGTGAATGTTTAATTATTTATCATGCACTTAGTAATGTCTCAGCTGTAGGACAGCTATCAAGTTGCATAATTGGATGATTTTCTTCTCATATGCCATGATTTTGAAAGTAAATTTTTTAAAATAAATGGAGCATGCAGTTTGACTAATTTTTATAACAGGTAAATTACCTTGACTTCACTATCTAGACAGCATTAACTAAATAAAGCAAATGATAACCATTTTTAATGTAATTTGATATGGAAGAAAGAAATAGTCTGTAATTTGAGTTTGCCTTGCTAAATAAAAAGTAGGTTGATAATTTCAAAGGGACATTGTTTTCACTGCAGAAGCATTTAATTGTTTCACTTTGAAAGTGTTTAAAAATTTAGAGATATGTCCAACTTAAGGATTATTAAGTGCAAGGATAAGTAGGTAGAGTCAAGAAAATATTTTAAGAGTGAAAATACTTCAGTTGATAGTTTTACTGGAGCACTGATTAGCATTTTGCAGTTTTACACTCCTGATATTTTTACTTCAGATCCACTCACAGAATTAGCTAGCATGTAGCATGACTTTTGGCTTTGAATTTTATATTTTTTACAATTTTGTGCTTTGCAGGCTGAGATGACAGCACTCTGATATTCTATGTCTAGTAGAAATATTTATGACCTAGTGCTTTAAAAAAAAAAGGATCTTGCATCATAGTTAAGGCCTTTTTTATGATAAAGAAGCTTGCTTCAGACCTGCTCAAACAGAACACAGGAAGCTGCATAGTCTCTAACGTTAGCAAAAAACTTTTAATTCTTTTGTAACGTGGAAAATAATTTTTTGATTTTTTAATTTGGTAATTGTGTAATTTTTACACAAACCTAATTTCAAATATGGAGCTATCACTTTACCTATCTACTTTGATGTAGAGAATTAGAACTAAATTTACATATTTGGTTCTGAGATTCTTCCAATAGCGGAAATAGCAGAAATTTCATACGTATCCCCCCCAAGTCTCATAAAAAAACCTAGATTTTTTTCTATCAAGTAATTTTGACTAGAAACGTCATCAGATAAACAATCCTAGGATCAAAATAAAGCCATCATCAAAATATGTACATAAGTCAACAATTGAGTTCTGATTATGTGCTAATCACATAGTTACAGTTAGGAAAACAGAATAATAGGATTTCTTTCTGACCATATATTTTATGGGAGGAGTAGTCATTTGGTATAAAAGAAGATGTTCATGCAAACTTTGTTCATTCTTATTTTTACTTCCTCAAGTTTCTGGATTATATCTTCTGTAATTTTCATTTTATGACTCTATCATTAATTAAGCACCCAGAAAAAAACCTTTCTTTGTAATTTAGCTTCATACAGAATGCAGAGAGCCAGTTCATTGTTCGGTATACAAAACAAAGATCCCTATCAAGTTCTGTCGGAACAAACATTTCATGTTCTGGGTTATCAGTAGCCATGCTTCCTGTAATCCCTCCAGCAGCTCTGAGAGCTCCACCGCAAAATAGTGTTAAGATAAATGGTGCAAAACTGATTTGTAGATTCGACTGTACTTGTAGTTCCATAGACCATTTTTCAGTTCACTAATAATACTGGAGTGCACTCATATTTATTTTGGCTGAATTTTCAATTTCATATGTGTATCTTGAACAATCTTTAATTGCTATTGGATGAAATAGTGAAATGGTTATCTTTGAAAAGCTACATATATCCATTGGATGCAGTTTTTATTAAGAATCTGTATTCATGATAAGAATATTATTACCTGTTTCTCTCAACTTCTCCCCCACCCCAATTTTATTGAGGAATAATTGATAAATGCAATTGTATATATCTAAAATACACAATGTGATGCCTTGATAAATGTGTATATTGTGGAGTGATTGTCAAGATCAAGATAATTAATGCATCCATCACCTCACATAGTCAACATAGTCAACTCTTTGTGTGTGTGGTGAGAACACCAAAGATCTACTCTTAGTGTTATATTATTAACTATAGTCACCATGCTGTGCATTAGAGCCTCAGAACTCACTCCTTTATAACTGAAAATTTGTAGCCTTTGACCTACATCTTCCCATTTTCCCATCCCCACAGCCCCTGGCAACTACCATTCTGTTCTCTGTTTCAATGAAATCAGCATTTTTTTTTTTTAAAGATTCCACTTACAAGTGGTAGCTTACAATATTTGTCTTTCTCTGACTTACTTCACTTAGCATAATGTCTTCCAGGTTCATCTGTGCTGCAAATGACAAGATGTTTTTTCTTTCTGTGGCTGAATAATGTGTGCGTGTGTGTGTCACATTTTCTTTATCCATTAATCTGTCAAAGGACATTGAGGTTGTCCCCATATATTGGCTACTGTGCATAAAGCTGCAATGAACATGAGGGTACAGACATATCAAGATACTCTTCATTTTTTTTAGATGTACACCCAAGAGTGAGATTTCTAGGCCGTGTGGTAGTTCTGTTTTTAATCTTTTGAGGAACTTACATACTTTTTTCCAAAAGGGCTGCACCAGGGGCAGCCCCCATAGCCCAGGGCGTGATCCTGGAGACCCAGGATCGAATCCCACATCGGGCTCCCTGCATGGGGCCTGCTTCTCCCTCTGCCTGTGTCTCTGCCTCTCTCTCTCTCTCTGTCTCTCATGAATAAATAAATAAAATATTTTAAAAAAAGGGGCTGCACCAGTACACACTCCCACCAACAGTCCACATCTTTGCCAACCTTTGGTACTCTTGTCTTTTTGGTTATAACCATCATAAAAGTGAGAGGTGATAGCTTATTGTGGTTTTGATTTGCATTTCCCTGATGACTAGTCACGTTGAGTACCTTTTCATGTATGTATTGGCCATTTGTATGTCTCCTTTGGCAAAATGTCTGTTTAAGTCCTCTGGTTATTTTAAATTGGATTATTTGCTTTTTTTGCTACTGAGTTTTATTAGTTCTGTATATATTTTGGATATTAATACCTTATCAAATATATGATTTGAGAATAGTTTCTCCCTTCTATCAGTTGCCCTTTCAATTTATTTTCTTTTTTTTTCATTTTTTTCAATTTATTTTCTTACCTATTTTTATTTGTACCTCATTTCACAAAAGCTACATATGTGACGTATGACGTATATGTATGTATATACTCGTACTTTATGTGTTTTTGTTGAGATGTGTGATCATTTAAGCAAAAAGCTATAATGGCTTTCTTAAGAGAAAGACATAGAAGACTGAATCAAAATTTTATAATATTAGTTGAGTGAAAATATTACGGTAGAATTTATAAATAATTGGCAAAAATACGGTAAAATTTATAAATAAATTTAAAAAAGAATTTGTTTATTTATAAATAAATTTTAAAAAATACTAAAACAACTAGAGTGGAGATTAAGGTGGTAAGAAAAGAAAGAAACTCCAACTGGTTTCTCAAAAAAAAAAAAAAAAAAGTCCAAGGAGTCTCATGAGTATTATTGCAACAGAAGAACAAGTGGGAAAATAGCATATTTTTATGTACTACATACTCAACAAATATTTTTGAGGGCCTACTTTGCCTCAGGCCTTATAGACAAAAGGACACACTCCCCGCCTTCACGATGTTTACAGTACAGAGAATCAAAACCACACAGAGAATATTTTAAAACTGTGTGATAAGTTATAAAATGCACACAGGCAATACAGAGAAAGGAATACCTTGGCTTGCCTGGGAGAATCAAAGAATCTCCAGGTATGAGGATGTAGGTGTCTTGCAGGCAGAGAAATTGAGGGCTTTACAGACAGAGGGAAAAAGCATGTGCAAAGTCCCAGAAAAGTTCGAGGTAGTATGTGTTTGAGAAATTAAAGCAATTTTTGATTGCTAGACCATGAAGTGAAAGCCTGATCTTGAAGAATCACCTCTCCTAATAACAATAGTGTACAAGGAAGCGTTCTGAGACAGGTAGTAGACTAGATATGCTTAGATATGATATGATTAGATATGCTAGAAAAATCACCCTAAGACCGAAGGGAGAATGGTTTGGAGGGAAAGAGTACTCTAGGAATGTGAAAGCAACAGTCTATAGGGCGTGTGCATGGTGAAGGCGGGCGTAGCAGTGGATAAGGATGGAAGGCCATCCCAAGAAGTGACCCTAGTGCTGTTGTGGTTACTTCCCTAAAATCTACAGAAAAGAAAATGGAGACCTATCGGAGGTACAATAAGACCTGTGTAGACTTTAACATAAAAATGAAGACAGCTGGTGCATAGTCAACATATTCTTTATTATCTGATGGATCACCAGCATGTGTTTTGGGAGGATTAAGCTATAGATTTATGGCTCTGTAATCATCTGGAAAGATTAAGTTGAAAATTCATACAGTTCAAATACTACTAGTGGCCACAGTGTTACCTAAATTCAAGGGAAAAGATGATGGATAATTTGGACGATAAATCGGTGCAAGGGGAGAAGGCCAATTGTGATCTACTCATTGAGTAATGCTGTTAAACAAGCGATGTGGAAAGACAATTTGCATAATGTTTCTAAAACTAAAATTATTACCAAATGGACAACGTAGCTCAGTGCCTGACTCAGAATCAGTGTCCAAAAGGCTTTCATCGTTAATGAAAAACAATGCAGCAGAACATTGAGTTATTTTTCTTTCTTGAATTGCTAAAGAAAAATTATGAAAGCTTAATGTTATTGACATTATGAATCTATACTCTGTCCCCCTGAAATCAGGGAGCCATGTGCCTATGCCAATCTTCCCGTCTAAATCTAAACCATGTGATTGTGAGTTTTGAGTGTATCTTTGCATTTGAATATATATCCGTGTGAATACACCCATGAGAACGTTAACGTTCATTTAGGTCGCTGTCAGAATACGAAGTCAGTGAGAACACATACCCTTGGACACACGTACACACACACACATCTTTGTCTTGCATTAAACGCTTAAAGGCCAAAAGGAAGAAGAGTTCTTTCTACTCTGAAAGTATCAGTTGAATTTATCCTCAGGGGCATGTACCCTAGAACGACATCACAAAAAAATAAATAAATAAATAAGATTAAGGCAACAGACAATATTCAGGGACAAGTCATCCCATGGCGGGGATGACTGATAATCCATTAGAATGGCCACCGTCCTAAGGCTAGATGCATAATATGTCCCTCTAGAGGCAAATAGTCACTCCACTACTGAAGATATTAATTAAATTTACAAAGTACTAAAGAGACTACAATTATATAACAGAAATTGTGTTTCACTCAAATATTTTTTCATCATTTTGTATAGATGTATGGAGGACTTCAAGGCATACGTTTACTGCTAAAGTTAGTAATAGTCCAGAAATATCAAGTACTTACTTTAGAATTATTATGTAATAGGCAAGAGAATCCCTAATGTCAAAGGAATAGAGCTGCTTCCTCCTTTTCAAATGTTGAATTGGCGTTACCTATGATGAGAATATTTGGCTGCACTGAGCAGGCCAAGATTCAGAAGCTAGGGTCATTCCAACCCCCCACCCCCACCCCCATTAAATCTACATTCTAGTCTCTGGCAGCTGTTTTTGCCATTTATGTTAAAAGCAGATGGGGAAAATGCAAAGAACTGTCAGTTTTATTGCCATGTATAATCAACATCTGGGCTGTATGTTACAGACACGATCAATCCAAACTCATACTTCACTGATGTTGTAAAACCTTTTTGAGTTCCTAAGACAGTTTTCAGATTTGAGAAAATGCTCTATATTTTAATCATGTTGATCATGGAAATTACAACATTCTATGTTTTTTTCAGCCTCTCTGTGAAGGATCTATGCGTGTACGTGTTTAATACATAATTGCTGGGTTGTCTACAAAGCTGTACTGCTAATTAGTTTAAAAATGCGTTTTGTGATCCTATATATTTATTTCATACTAGAGATCAAATCATGTATCAGATTCATTTCTGTATATAATCTGTGTGCATGAAACTATTATGTGTTAAAAGTGTTTTATTATCTAGTGCTGCTTATTATATGTGTGATTGCAAATATACACATGTGTATCCCCATATTTTAATTCTTTCACCATTTTTCATGCAAGAAAAAAAGCATTTTTCTACATCTCATCATTTTTACAAAAATATATTTTATAGTAAGTTTTATTTTCATTTTCTGGAAAGAGAAACTGAGACAGAGAAGCAAATTAATTTTTGCAGGGTCCACAGAGTTTTATCAGTGGTTGTAAAGCTCATACTTTTAATCACTAAACCATACATGTTTATCTTTTAGTCACTAAGCCATACATATTTATCTTTATGTACACACATATATAAAACATAATACCTCTTGGAGAGAGCTGTTTCAGCTTTGGCATGTGGATGTTATTTTGTATGGTTGGTCAACATAATTTAGCTTGAAAAATATTGAAAATAATTCCTGAGAATTGAAAAACCAGCGAGCTGGAAGTGTCATTTAAAATAAATTGATATTATTATCTCATAAATGGCTTCAGAACTAGTTAGAGTTTTTTTAATTCCCAAGTTGTACTGAGTTATATACTCTACTGTTCTAAGATCTCCTCGTGAATAACCATCATAGAGTGTTTTATGTCACAGAGCTCAGGTATACGTGCATGTCATTTCCATGTTCTAAGGGCCTATACAGTATTAGAGAGATTTCTTGATAATTTTCCATTTTCTACAGTGTTTAAAATAGGCATCAGAAAGTGGTATATATTGGTTGCAGCTCATCCCTAGGAACTCTATAAGTGTGACGACATACATGATTTTTTTTTAAAGCAATAATTAAAGAACAAGGGAAAAAGGTGTATGTGAGTGAGGAGAGGAAGGCTTTTATTGATTAAACATACTTTACTTCTGAATTTTTTGATGGCGCAGTTAGAAAATTGTCTCCATTTTCTTATCTCATGGAATTTCTAACTAAAATTTCCTTGTGATTTTGATGAAGTAGTAACAGCAGGTTGCTTTTATATAAACTATACACACACACACAGAGTGATAAAATGTTTTGGAATTGTCCACGTACATTCTGTGGAGCTACTCACACATGAAAAAGACTTCCATATAGTATATATGGTTGATAGAATTTTCCTCCTCCCGTATTCAGCTTTCTAAATATATTTTTGCTTTGAAATTCAATATATTGAATCTTATTTTTATGAAGGACTAACATTTGGAAGGCTCTTAATCATGGTGGGTTTTATCTGCAGCATGCAAATATATCTTAGCCATGACACTATCTGTTTTTGTAACCCTGGAATGTTTTTAATTAGATTTTTCATGGAACAATGGATTCAAATTTGCACTCTATAAAATTCAGCAGATTTTATGCTATTAAAATAGAAGATTACAGGATAGCAAAAATAGAAAAGGTACATTTCATTTGTTTCTTTTTTTTAACCTTCACCTGAATGCTATATTTCCTTATTTTTTATAATCTGATTGAAATACTTTCCCCTCTTTTCTGTAGGAGTGTGAACACCATTTGAGATGTGCGTTGCTTGTAGTTTTAAAAATATATTCTAAAGTTCTCATAATGAGAAGTAGGATCCCAGACATCTGAAAGTTTAGAGGGAAGTACACATTAGTTTATTGTTTGCTCACTAAAGAGGAGAAAATGGACATTTTGAAACATCTTAAAATTTATTGGTTGACATCTGCCAGTGGTAGAATGTTTTCTTGCTTGAGAATCTGTTTGAATGAAGGAGGCAATTACATTTTGCCTTAATGGACTGCTGGTGCTGTGCCGTAAAAACCAATTAGCTGCTGAGTCAGTGTAAATAACCGTATAAGCTCTGTTTCAAATTTTTTTTTTTTTTTTTGGAACAAAGGTTGGAAGCAAATAGATAAATAAAGAAAAGCAACCAAATCCATTTTACATGTCATTGTTCAGCTTTCTGTTGCATATGTTGTAAATGAAATGGTTTGCAGTGTGAAGGTTAAGTCACGGTACATTGCAAGAAGGAATGACACATGCAACATCACTGTATTACGTTGGAATTGTTATTTTTGCATGTAATACTTAACACTATTTCATCATGAATTCTCCTTGTTTTAGAACTTTATATGCATGCATTTTCTAAAAAACATATAGCCTCACATATATCTTTGGTTTGCTTTAGTAGGAATATTTATCAATGACATGAATTGTAGATTAGACACATGAATTTAGTTGTCATACTAAAATATATTTCCGTTCCGTTAGAACAATTAGTGATCATAAGTGTTCTAGATTCAAATACTTTAAAATAATAAAAGAACTTTAAAATATCTAAGGAAGTTCTTCAGTTATATTACATGATAGCATTCGTTTGACCACATTCGTGAATTAATGTTATTGATATTTCAGTGCTGAATATATCATGTTTTAAAAACTTATACTGAACAAATCAATCAGAAGTGTAACTGCAAATTAGACATTTATCAATAAAACTTCCATGAGGGTATAAACATGCTTGCTTCCGATCACCACTGAACTCCATTCATATAGTATGTTTTGCACAGGTAAAGTACAGAGGGTGAATGAATGAATGATTACTGGTTTTCTATTTCAAGAACTTTAAATGATATTTATGAAAATTAATCATATGACCTAGTTTCACATTACTGTTGCTTTGAAGGAAATATACTGGACAAAAATAATTTGAATTTTTTTCTCATCATAGCTTTATAGTTTGTTTTTTTTTTTTTGCTTTAATAGTATTTTGAGCAAAGTTATAAGAAAAGAAAATGATGTTTCATTGCCCTAGATGCGAAGAAAGTCCTCCAGTCAATAGTGTTGTGTCTATAGCTTGCTTTCACTGTATTTTCATTGATTACATTTTAAACTTCTTAAAATCTAACTGCAAGAATGGATCACAGAAAAAAAAAAGGTGTCTCTAAACCATCAATTTATGACATTCTAATCGATAGTGTAACAGTGAAATGATTCAAACACCCTTTGTTATATTTAGAGCTTTTGAAAAAAATACCCTTTCTCAAGACCTAGATAAATAATCCAGATGCCAAATCCATATTTTCTTCGTACGATTTATTTTTTGTCTTCTGGGGCAAATCTGCCCCTGAGGAGCCAACAAACCGGGTAGAGGAGCAATATGTGAAAAATGACTAGAATACAGTGAGAGAGCAGAGGTGCAGACGAAAGGATGCCCTTGGGTATAGAGAGAAAGATCCAAGTAACCATACCTGAGAGATATAGTAAGGCTTCAGTTGTCTTAAAATAACTAAATGATATTATTCATAATAATGTAAAATTACTACTAACCAAATGGGCTAATAATTGAAAAGGATTAAAGAACTGTGGTCCATTTTGATAATTGGATGTTATAACGACATTAAAAATAACATCTTCCAAAATATCTAATGGTGTTAGGAAAACGTGATACGATATTTGATATAAGGCATAACAACTCACAATTTTCTATACAGTAAGATTTCCATTATATATAAAATAAATATACATACCAGAAACAAAACAAAAAACCTAAAACTCCCTCATCTGAGTGGTGCATTACAAGCAGATGGAATTTTCTTCTTTACGTATTTTGTAAATAAACTTTATCTTAAATGTAAACAAAATAATTTCTGCTTCCTGGAGGGACCGAATCATACTAGTGTTGCCGATTATGGAAAAAGGATTTTTACCTTTTGTGTGAGAAAGGAAAGGATAGTAACTTGGGAGAATTAACTGGATTTAGAGGATCAAGAGGTCAATCTAGAAATTAAGAGACAAGTAGAGAACCAGAGGCAGATAATGCCACATCCCAGGAAGAAGTGTTGTTCCCAACAGTCAAAAGGCCACAGTGTGTTGGGAACCCATTGCCTGTGGAGATGAGGTCAGAGTGACCCCTGAGGCTGTTGAAGAAAAGCCTGGAACTGGGAGGAGAAGGACTTTGGAATTAGATAAGACCAAAATGTAGGCATTGCTGCTTAACCTTCTGGGGATATTTTGTTTGCTTCGATTCAGTGTTCATTGCATGTTGGCTTCACCTACATGTTCAAGTATTACTAACATTCAGCAAAAATGAACCAATGTATATGACGCAGTATACTCTATAGATGGATATTGTATTTGTACATAAATATATAAATATGCCAATATAATTACATGCATTTATATATAAATACATATATTCATCTATATACATTTATATATGTATTTATTTGTATTTATATATTTTGTATATTATATAAATATGTATTTATATATATCTACATATTTGCATATATATATTTTTTAAATCCAGACAGATAAATGAAGCTCATGCCAGGTCTTTAAATAGAGGGATTCATATGAGGACTGAATTAAGCAATTGTGAAGGTGACACAGAATAGAAAGCTGTGTCTATCTGCAGGGCCACAAAGATGTAGGAGGAAACTGGTGTTATACAAAGTCAAGAGGTAGCCCCGCAGGAGCTAACTTTCAGAAGAAAATGGGACCCCTGCTGGGTACGTCCCCCAAGGCCAAGGAGGGGAGGACATCCTGACTTCTTGGCTCATCCTCCCTTTAGTCTCCGGCAGTGCCTCCCCTTATTGGCCAAACTCCACCAAAGCAAGAGTGAGCCTGGGATATATGGTCCCCAGGAGTCAGCCTCCAGGATTCAAAGAGAAGAGGATGAAAAATGTTTATTACGATGTTCCCATGGATAGACATGAAGTTGAGAGGCAACATTTTTTGATGGATAAAATATTTACCAAGACACTTAATGAAATCTGTGTGGTTTTTTTTGTGTCTTTCATAACAAAATGAGAAAAAAATGTGTTTTTGTCCAATAACAGAACCAGAGAGTAGAATTATTTTCATCTCTGATTTCAATGCATGGTTAAAACACTTGCGTTTGAATGCACTTGGCTACAGTGGTTTTCACACGACATATTCAGAGTCCAGCCAGTCTTGCTGAAAATGCGTATAGTATTTAATGGATTTGGAATTTAAGATTTTACCTCATAAAAAGCTGCAAAATTAATCTTCTGAGCTTTTTTCAACCTATAATATGCTTTCTGTAGAGGAAATAAAAGGTTTATAAAATCTAATACTCAACAGTAATTTCCTTTGTGAAAGAGTTATAATTATCTCTAAAACATCTTGTACATCTATTCAGTGTTACTACATTTCTCTTTCTGATACAGAGGTTATTAAAATATACTTCGAAGTTAGTTTCTTACAGGTGCTTTCTCTTTTTATTTTTTTTTGATTCGTGCTTTCTCTTTTATACAAAGTCCAGACTTAAATATTAATGGACCTGTAATGCCTAAAAATGAGGAGATTTTTTATTCATTGTATAATTGCCTTGTTTTTATTCCCAATCTTGCTCCACATTTAGGGCACAGCATTATTAATTTTAGTAATCATTTTTGAGAAAAAAAAAAGACTCACTCATGAAGAGCATCAGCTTTGCTTCTTGACATGAATCCTGGGCTTGAATTAAACATCCCCGAGAGCTCACGTTTCCATTTAAAAATTGAATTTTTTCCTTGCAGACGTTTGGAACAGAACTCAATCAAGGTCATCCCTCCTGGAGCTTTCTCACCATATAAAAAGCTTAGAAGAATGTGAGTGAATACTATTCTGGAATATATGTAATTTAAAAAATCATACAGGTCATGACCATACAGACATTCGCTTATGTATGAATGCTTGAGTGTTTGACAGCTTAAATATTAGGTAATGTGACTGATGGCTACAATGTTAAGAGCTAAACTATGTAATATTTTAAAGTTCTGGGAAATTTAACATATTGATTCACACCAGTGTGAACACATGTGATCAATATCGTTCGCTGTCAAATCTTAGATGTTCTATTTTCAAAAATAGGCCAAGGCATCTTTTATAATAATTTCAGAAAAGAGCCAATAATTGGTTTAAAAGTCTGATTTTTTTTTTAATTTAAGATTCTTCAGATGTTTTACGTTACAAATTTCATACAGGCATTAATAAGTGTAAAATGGATGCATAAAGGCAGTAAATAGCTTTCTCCTGCTGTAAATCCTCCCTGACGTCCTATTTAATGTAACCTAACCCTATTTCTCATCTTAGTGACCTGAGCAATAATCAGATCTCTGAACTAGCACCGGACGCTTTCCAAGGACTACGCTCTCTGAATTCACTGTAAGTACGGACTCATCACTAAAGAAAAGCAGAATGAATACACAACTAACGATTGCTCTTAGGATGGACTGTCAGGTTCTAAAATGGCAAAGTTTAATGTAAAACTCAGTTAAACTACTCAAATTGTCCATGAAGTCCTGTGTATGCCATTTTGGACAGTAATATCGTCCAAAGTAAATACAACATTCCAGCTACACAAAAGGACAGAACACGAGTAAAGCCATTGCACCAATGCCGGGTCCTTCGAGTATCTGTGCCTCCAAGAAAACCAGTAAATGTCAAAAGAGAGAAATGGTTGGAGAACTTTTATTTATACTTGTTTGCTTGCAGTTTTACTCTTAAGCTCTACTGCTTTACTGTTAATGGACACACTCTGGTTGTGAGAATTAAAATAAATAATGAAAAGAAATAATAAGATCAATAAAATAAGCAATAAATAGAACAGATAATTTATCGTCTCTGTATTCATTATATTATACATTATGTTTTATATATAATAACACATTAACTACTATGTTATGTATTTTATTATGTATTACACATTACTGATATAGTGATGTATTATATTAATATTATATATTTATTAGTAAACTCATAGTTACAACTAATGATATTATAAATTATTACATACCTACCCAGATTCATAGCAAATAGAGAAATATATATATAAAAGAACATGCTTGCAGAAATAAGATCTTAGTCTTGATGATTGATGCTCCATGTACACAGTTTTTTTTCCAGAAGGCTGTAACCATTAGCTTTCCTTTTGGAACTTATAGTCAGGGTGTTAGGTCATTGGGGAATTTATATTTTAAAAAAACCTAGTGGTATACAGAAGAGTAGAAACTGTTTTCCAGAAGTAGAATGCCCAAATACTGCCCGTGGCATCAGAAAACAGTCCTTTTATGAAGAGAATCAAACAGCTATGCTAGAGAGAAAGTCTGTGTGTTACAGGTGGTATCATTTTCCTTATTGTGTTCACAGTTTTTTTTAAAGATTTTATTTATTCATGAGAGTCAGAGAGAGGCAGAGACACAGGCAGAGGGAGAAGCAGGCTCCCCGTGGGGAGGCTGACATGGGACTCGATCCTGGGACCAGGTCACACCCTGAGCAGAAGGCAGGTGCTCAACCTCTGAGCCACCCAGGTGTCCCAATCTATTGAATGTTTTAAAGATCCCCCCTAGTAAGGGCACCTGGCTGGTTCAGTTGGTAGAGCATGTGGCTCTTGACCTCAGGGTCATCAGTTCAAGCCCCACTTTGGGTATGGAGATTACTTACGTAAATAAAGGTCTCTCATATTAAATAATTGCATTAATATTTGTTTATTGACATTCATGTTAAAATTTATTACATATTATCACTATATGTTATTATATTATTGGTATATTAATATATTTTATTAGCATACTACGTATTAATGGCAAATATCATTCAGGATACATGTACCTGTTGGATCATTTTATCCTCAGTGCTTTTTATTGCCCTGTTGTGACATCCATAGCATCCGCATAATATTTAATAATAATTTCTTAGGAATCCAATATATGAATTAGTGTATTAGGCCTTGTCTGTAAGTATCTTTTATTGTTTTCCATTGACTGGTTAGAAACTTATTTCATATGACAAAATAAAGAAATGCCTTAGTGGTATAGCACAATGGCTCAGCGAGATGGCCTTTGGGACACTAAGTGGCTTGTGTTCAAATGCCAGCTCTTAACACTTGACGAGGCTCAGGGCTGAAGTAGTCACTAATTTCCTTGTGCTTCAGTTATCTCATTTCTAAAATGGGGGTAAGATTACTCCCCTGCTGGCTCTATTAAAGCACAGAGGAAATATTACAGAAATAGCAGATAGGCCCTTGGCAAAGTCTTCTGAGTAGATTTGTATGCTTCTCAATTTTGATGATCTCAGAAAATATTTATGCCCACGATCCTTAACCTATAGTTTTCCTCTTTTCTTATTTTTTCATTGCAAGCTATCATCGTTCTTATTCCAGTTTCCCTCTTCACTAAACTAGCTCCCGAATTCCACAGAGGTCTCCAGAGGAAGGATGGCGGTATTTTGCTGTGATTGCTGTATTCACGATCCCTACAATCTTAGATTAGTGATAACTGTCCAGTACCTGACATTTCACTACCAGTTTTCATTGAAAATGGAGCAACCTCCATTTTTCTCTTTATCATGGTCTCTTTAAAATTGCTTAGTGTTTTAAATATTCACAACTATATATTACTTTTAACTTTAAGTATAGCTCTCTGGCATTTATTTGAATAATAAAGTTGCTCATCGCACCTTTCTCGGGATAGCTATCTTACAGGTTTCTGTTTTGAGCATTTTTTAGGCTGGCCACCGGCTCTTGCCGTCTCCTACTCCTACTGTCCTAACATTGAAACTTGCAAGGGTGAGGCTGGGCTTACAGTTCCTGGCTTCTTTCTGGTAGCAGGTACAAGAAATGCTGAAGATTTCCCTATCGGTACCATGGACTATAAAACAATTCTTGATCGGCATACGTGTACACTGTATAGAGTATGCTGGACGTAAGTTATGTGTTAGAAAACTGTAGAGAAGCTACCCAATTTGTCACTGTTGGTATTGGGATGATATTATCCAAATCCCTCGGGTATTTATTTTCTTTTCAGCTGAATTCATTTTCATCTTACAGTTTTGTGGGGGTTTTTTTAAGGATTTTCTTTACCTCCTAGGAATGTAGCACAGGTTCTCACTGGCCTTCTTTCACTTTCTATCTTTATGTGATGACATGACTTTTCCCCGTTTTTATGGATGTTGGTCCTATTTTCTTGACTCTCATCCAGCTTCTCTGTCCTGATCTTTGGACTTTTTATGTTTTTAATTTATTTTTTCTTGTTTGATTTGATCTCACTGTGTATAAGAAAACTATACCAGCTCTAGTATTGCTATACCTTTTGGAGAGAAACTTCATTTCCATCACATTTAGTATTTCTTTATTATAACATTTTATGATTGACAGTCCATCTATCTAATAATGCCATATATCTAATAATAGTAATTATGTCTAATAATACGAATTATTTTGTGACATTCTTCTGTATTTCCCCATGTACCCAAATTGCCTCATTAATAACAAACATCTATTTTTTAACATGATCATAAAGAAAACAATGATTTGTTGGGGGGAAAATAGTTTCATAATATACATATGACACACCTCTTAACCTCTATTTGTGCTGTTTGAGACAACCTTTAAAGCAAAGCCCCAAATGAACAACCTACTAAATTATTCGCCCTTTAATTCTTTTTTCCCTTTTATTTTTTTTTTTCATTTTAATTCCAGTATAGTTAACCATACAGTGATACTAGTTTCAGGTGCACACTATAGTGATTCAACAATTCTATACATTACTCAGTGCTCGTTCTAAGTGCACCCTTGATCCCCTTCAGTCTCATCCATCACTCCATGCACCTCCTCTCTGGTAACCATCAGTTCACTGTAGTTAAGAGTCTGTTCTTTGGGTTGTCTCTGTTTCTATTTGTTAATTTGTTTCATAAATTCCACTTAGGAGTGAAATCACATGGTATCTTGTCTTTCTCTGACTGGTTTATTTCATTTAGCATTATACTCTCTAGATCCCTCCCTATTATCACAAAGGGCAAGATTTCATTCTTTTTGAATGGCTCAGTAGTATTCCATTGTATATATGTCTTCTTTATTCATTCATCTATCGATGGACACTCGGGCCGCTTCCATATCATAGCTATTGTAAATAGGGCTGCTAATAAACATAGGGCTGCGTATATCTTTTCAAATTAGCATCTTCATATTCTTTGCGTAAATGCCCAGTAGTGAAATTACTGAATCCTATGGTAGTTCTACTTTTCACTTTTTGGGGAACCTCCATACTGTTTTTTCACAGTGGCTACACCAGTCTGCATTCTCAAGAACACTGCACGAGAGTTTCTTTTTCTCCACATCCTGCCAACACTTGTTGTTTCTTGTCTTTTTCATATTAGCCATTCTGACAGATATGAGGTGATATCTCATTGTGGTTATAATTTGCATTTCCCCGACAATGAATGATGTTGATTAACTTTTTACATGTCTGTTGACCATTTGTATATCTTCTTAAAATGTCTGCTCATGTCTTTGGCTCATTTTTTTAATCAGATTATTTCAGGTTTTTTGCTGTTGAGTTGTAGAAATTCTTTATATATTTTGGATATGTCATTTCTAGCCCTTTATTGGATATAACATTTGCAGATATTTTCTCCCATTCAGTAAATTGCCTTTAGTTTTGTTAATAGTTTTCTTTGATTTGAAGAAGCTTTTTATTTTGATATAGTCCCAATAGCTTATATTTGCTTTCTGATAGGGATTTCATCAAATCGGTAGATTGTTTTGGGTCACATGGACATTTTAACAATACTTATTCTTTAATCCATGAGCATGGAATATTTTTCCATTTGTGTTGTCTTTAGTTTCATTCACCAATGTTTTATAGTTTTCGGAGTACAGGTTTCCACTTCCTCAGTTAAGTTATTACTTGGTATTTTATTCTTTTTTTTTTGCTGCAAATGCAAATGGGATTGTTTTCTTAATTTCTCCTTCTGTTACTGCAGTATTAATGTATAGAAATACAACAGATATCTGTATATTGATTTTGTATCCTATGACCTTATGGAATTAATATATCTGTTTTAGTAGTTTTTTGGTGTAGTCTTTAGGGTTTTTCATATATAATACCGTGTCATCTTCAATTAGTGTAGATTTTACTTTTTCTTTACCAAATTGGATGCCTTTTTTTCTTTTTCTTGTCTGATTGCTATGGCTAGGGCTTCCAGTGCTACATTGAATGAAAGTGGTGAGAACGGACATCCATATCTTATAGGGAAAGATCTGTTTTTCACCATTGGGGATGATGTTAGCTGTGGATTTTTCTTAGATGGCTTTTATTATGTTGAGGTGTGTTCCCTCTAAATCTACTTTGTTGAGGGTTTTCATCATGAATGGATGTTGTAATTTGTCAAAGGCTCTGTATCTATTGAAATGATCATATGGTTTTTACCCTTTCTCTTGATGTGATGTATCATGTTGGTTGATTTGCAAATATTGATCCACCTTTGCATTCCAGGAATAAATCCCACTTGATTGTGGTGAATGATTTTTTAATGTATTGTTAGATTCAGTTTGCTAATATTTTGTTGAGGATTTTTACATCTGTGTTTACTAGAGGTATTGGCCTGTGTTCTCTTCTTTTTGGTGTCAGGGTAATGCTGGCCTCATAGAATGAATTTGGAAACTTTCCTTCCTCTTCCATTTTTTGAAATAGTTTGAGAAAAATAGGTATTAACTTTTCCTTAAACGTTTAGTAGTGTGAAGCCATCTGCTTTAGAACTTCTGTTTGTTGGGAGTTTTGTTTTGTTTTGTTTTTGTTTTGTTTTTTTCACTGATTCCATTTCATTGCTGGTAATCGGTCTGTTCAAATTTTCTCTTCTTCCTGATTCTGTTTCTAGGAATTTATCATTTCTTCTAAGCTGTCCAATTTGTTGGTGTATAGTTTTTCATCATATTCTCTTACAATTCTTTGTATTTCTTTTTTTTTTTTTAATTCTTTGTATTTCTGTGGTGTCAGTTTTTATTTCTTTTCTTTCTAATTTTGTTTTTTTTTTTTTGGTTTTTTTTTTTTTTTTTTTTTTTTTTTGAGTCCTCTTTCTCTCTGTCTCTCTTTTTTTTTCTGATGAGTCTGGTTAAAGGTTTATCAATTCTGTTTATCTTTCCAAGAAGCTCCTGATTTCATTGATCTGTTATATTCTCTCTCTTTTTTAAAGTTTCTGTCTCATTTATTCTCCTCTAATTTTTATTCTTTCTTCCTTTCTACTGGTTTGGAGTTTTGTTAATTTTCTTTTTCCAACTCCTTTAGGTGTAAGGTTAGGTTGTTCACTTGAGACTTTTTTTTTTTGCTTTTTGAGGAAGGCGTGTGTTGCTATAAACTTCGCTCTGTGAATAGCTTTCCCTGTATCCTAAAGGTTTTGGACCATCGTGTTTTCATTTTCATTTGTCTTCATGTATCCTTTTATTTCCTCTTTGATTTCTTGGTTGACTCATTCATGGTTTAGTAGCATGTTATTTTACCTCATGTATTTGTGTTCTTTCCATATTTTTTCTCATATTTGATTTCTAGTTTCATAACTTGCTCCTTAATTCTTATGTGGGTCCCCCACAACTTTTTTGCATCCTATTTTCTTCTTATATTTCAATGCATTCAAAATATGAAACTCCCTCAGTATTCAAAATTGGTATTTTGGGTTGCTCTTTGAAATCATACTTCATTAAACTCACTCATATTAGCCTGGCTAAAGGGTAAATGATGAATATTCAGCAAGTAACCATTGGATTCAGCTTAATTGGACACCAACCTTAGAACCTAGTAAAGTTCCTGACACATAATAAGTATATGCTATATATTGTTAAATTAATCAGTTGAATGGCATTGCATCGAATATCCTGAAATGGTTCCACCTTGATCTGCTTATGTGTGTCTCCAAAAGCCCTCTGTTTTCTTATTCTTAACCTTAAAAATACAAGTTATTGCTTATCCTTTCTTAATTCCCTTACCTCTTTGACCCTGACAATATAGAATTTTCTCTTTTACTCTTTGATATTTTTTTAGTGGTTTCTTCTCTAATTGACTTACCTTTTTTTTAAAGTATTTATATTCTGCACAAGTGAGTTTTTGTGTTATGCTATATAATAACTATACCTCTGGGACCTATACAAACGGAATGTCTCCTTACACCACATAGTGTCCAGCTATATTTATTTATTCCCTTGAGAATTTTCTTCCTATACTGTAATACATCCCATCTCTCACTGACATCTTAAAAGGAAACAACAGCTTTTCGCTCACTCATATTCATTCCTCTTGTACTGTTATTTTCTTCCTTTTCAAACAGAAATCATGTACTGCTGCCAAACATATTAATTATTTAGATTCCTATTTCAGCTTTCTCCTTTACATATGACATCCTTCATGTCTTTCCAAAAGATTATTTTTCTTATTCTCAGAAGAAATAGAATCATTGTAGAGAAAATTAAAAAATGAAAAATACATAGATACAAATTAAAATCACTTCTGAATAGCAAAGTGCCTGCCATCCAGAGATTTTCTTTTTTTTTTTATGTGTATACAGGTGTATATTTTTCTAAATAAAATCAAGATCATGCTAGAATATACTGTTTTATTAGGTTTTTTTTTCAAATTTAAGGTTACATCATCACTTTCATGTCATTAAATACTCTTCAAAATACAATTTTTATCAATGTGAAATATGCATTTAACTAATACCTTTGTTGGGGGTTTGGAGACATTTTGTTTGTGTCTATTTTTTTCATTGTTAAAAATTAGGCTGTGATTAACATTTTGTGCATAAAATACTGTTTGTCTCTGATTATTTTCTTAAACTCCCAAGAGCAAAACTATGTAAAAATTCTCATGAATGTCTTTACAACTCTTGATATATAATGCCAGATTGTCCCTCTAAGGATAATAATTTCTATTTTTTCCTATTCATAATTATGGCTTCCTACTTTTGGGGGTTAAAAGTAGATAGGCATCAAAAAATGTACATAGGCATCATTGCAGACCTATTATTAATAGCCAGCATGATGAGTGAACCCATTTATATTCATTTGTTGTTAAAATCCCCTCATTTCAGGTCACGTGGGTGGCTCAGTAGTTGAGCATCTGCCTTTGGCTCAGGTTGTGATCCTAGGGTCCTGGGATTGAGTCCCACGTCGGGCTCCCTGCATGGAGTCTGCTTCTCCCTCTGCCTGTGTCTCTGCCTCTCTCTCTCTCTCTCTCTGTCTCTCTCTCTCTGTCTCTCATTAATAAATAAAATCTTTTTTTAAATTCCCTCATTTCACCCAGTTTTTAAATTATTCCTTAATTTATTCCCCTGCTACTTTATTTTTTCATTCCACTCCTCAGACAGTGATCACTCATCAATCCAATGTTAGGATATCACCGCATACTCAAATGAATGCTAGGCACCAGGTATACTGAGGGACTAAGCCATGCTTGCACTTGGTGGTGGCATTCAGTGGCTGATCAGAGGTGGATACCATAAGGATACATTCCTGATCATATTTTTGGAGAAACATACGTTTCAAAAATGTTTCTGTATTCCTGTCAGTGATCACTTTCTTCACAGATCTTAGGTTTCTCAAGCATACACATGATGTTACAGAAACCTTACCTTTTTCTAGATGTGTTTTACTTCTTACCAATATAATAAGCACTCATTACATATGAACTTTGTGTGTGTGTGTGTGTGTGTGTGCTGAAAAATATGACAATTTAACAGTGGACACGTCTATAAAAGGGCAAGAAAGCATGAATTTTGCTCATTTTTGTTAATTCCTCTTTGTTTTTCAGTGTTTTCTTTTTTTAAGATTATTTATTTTAGAGAGAGAGAAAGTGGGGGAGAGAGACAGAGGGAGCACGAGAGAGAGGACCTTAAGCAGACTCTCTGCTGAGTGTGGAGCCCAGCAACATCATGGGGCTCAATCTTATGACCCTGAGGTCATGACCTGGCTGAAATCAAGAGTTGGTTGCTTAACTGACTCAGGTGCCCAAGCACCCCTGTGGTTTAGCGTTTTCTAAACTCCTCAGTGTATATCTGATCTATAATCAGGAAAAAAACATATCTGCAAATTAAAGTTTGTTTACTCAACTATAGCTTTTATGATATATGGAGTGTTCAGTAACCTCCTGTATACCTGAATACATATGTGTTGGATCAATTTGTTATGCTAGCTTGATGTCTGATTTTTGCAATTAAATTATGTTTTTTTCAGTGTCCTCTATGGAAATAAAATCACGGAACTCCCAAAAAGTTTATTTGAAGGACTGTTTTCCTTACAGCTGCTGTAAGTATTCAATTATTTCTCATCTGTTGAACCAAGCGTTATATTTTAGTCAGTGTGCCATCTCATAGGTTTATAGAGACTTCAGAAACACTTGACCCCAAATGACATAATTTAATGAAATGGAAAAGATTAGTCTAGTGCAGCTAACATTGATGGTGGTTATTTATTTGAAGACACAGTACTTTAAAGTTGTCTCAAAACCTTTCTGTCTGCCTGTCACAAATGTATGCTTCTTCCTGGCTACTCTGTCATTTAAAGCTCATGTGGTTCCTGACCTTTGTGAAATCTGTTTTGATTTAACAACAGTTGGGAAGGAGAGTGACGTAGTGATAGGCTTACCCATCTTTGTCCAAAGCATCTGCAGGAGTGACAATGCTGCAGTACCGTGCCCCAACCCAAAGGGTGGTATGCAGAGGCTCAGAACACAGCAGTAGCATTCCAGCTGGTGTTGACTGAGAAAATTCTCTGTGAATCCCTGGACTTCATCTTCTAAAAATCATTCTGCTTAGACTGTAACTACCACTCCTCTGTCTCAAAAGAAGAATTACTATGCATCTATGTAGAACAAAACCTGAACGCAGCTGCCTTAGTGACAGCTCATATGGGAAGGAAATTGGAAAAAATATGCTAGTGTTAAGATTGTCAGTGTTAGATCATCCCATTCTGTTCAAGTCACCAAACACCTAGAGTTCCTCATTTGGGGCGTCCACTAGCCTAGCTGCTGTGGAGGCAAAGATGAGTATACATACTGTCTTCTCAACTGCTTCATAGATGGTCTACTTTAAAATTCTTAAGTTTCAATTGCTATTTTCTCTTTTGGTACATTCATTGGTTGATTTGAGGTTTATATCATTGATTTGGTAAAAAAAAAAAAAAAAAAAAAACTCCTACTACCACAGATTTCCATGTAGATCTTTTTCCTTACTTGATAAATGTAAGTTATCATCATATCATGGTATTCATGTTTTAAATTTTCATCATTATCCAGAAACATATTTTATTTCACAACCCAGTTTTCCCACACACCCCGATGAAGGAAATTGTTAGCAGATCGGTGTATACCCTGTACCGTGTATAGTCCTCTCCATTTTGCTACGTTCTCTGTCCATCTTTCTCTCTGTCTCTCTTTCTAATCTCTTTAATTCTGTACAACCCAGTAAATTGGCTTCACAACAGACCAGTAAGTCATTAAAAATACTGGATCTTGTGACTTAATGTCTTTATTTGGGTTTCAAATTATGTTTTTAACCTTTGAGGTGGGCTCAGCAAATATTGTCTCTGATCTTTAATAGAATGACTCTATGGGTACAGCTGGATGCTGTAGCCAAATATTGCCCACGTGTTACTTGCTTCTCTGCTGTTCTACATTCTCCCAGCTCTATTACCCTTGCCACTTACTTGCAATCTCTTGCTATCACCAGCCCGTCTAGTACTAGTACTAGTACTTCAATAGCACCGCCTTTTTCCTTCCACACGTACTTACTGGTGGTTGATGTAACAATCAGGTTAAGAAGCCGTGGGACCTGTATGCAGATAAATCTTATTTAAAAAGCTATCCTTGTCCTTCAGCTTAATATTTTATCTCCAGATTAAAGCCCATTCTTAAGCCTGCCAGGGCTAAAGCGACACAATTTTCTCTTTATGGCTAGCTGAGAACTTGGTTAAGCATCTTAGATTTGCTTGAACAGAGTGAGGTACTGGGAAAAGAGTAGGTAAATGGAAGGAACAAAAGAAAGGAGTGTGCCCAACACTTACTTTCTCCTACTCTGCAGACCACATGATTTAGAGTAAGTGCAAAGTACTCAAAGCAGCACCTTCTTCAATTGTCTCTGAGGCTCCCCGCTTTTTCCTTCTTATTTCTGCTTTTTGACTCCTTCAGTAGCTGACAGATTGGTGTGACCTGGTTGTGGTGCAGAATGAAGAAATGAGATTGTTGGGCCATTCCTGAAACCAGTCCCTAAGTCTTTAAGAAACTATTATGGGGACCACAAAGAAGGCCAAAATGTCAGGTCCTTAAAGGAAGGTTTAAAAAAAAAAAAAAAAAAGCAAAGAATTACCCCGAGGAAGTCACAGCTTTGCATGTATGTGGATCCCTAAAAAAGCAAGCAAAGCAGAGAAACTACCCTAGGTTAATTACTAATAGAGATTCTTGGTGGACAAAAGGGAAAACATTTTTCAGTGCGTTAAGTAATCAGGTATATGAACTCAAACGACAGAGCATATATTTTTTGAGCTACTAAATATTCAAGTTTCAAGTATTGAAGCTGTAAAGTAAATGCTAGTAGGGAAAAAAAGAATAAAAAAAAAAAATTCTCAGCCTACGAGGGCACTAGTCTACCTTTGGGCCAACAAGAAGGTCTCCATAAAGGAGTTGCCAGGACTCAGTAGCACTGAACAATATCCTGGGGATCCTAGAGGAGGAAATACTTTAGCTGGGTGGAGGTCACGTTCTGGAACAGATGAGCTTTCCGTGAGGCTCGGGTAGGCCAGAGTGTTGAGGACAGTGGAGGGTGGGGCTGGGGTGTTCCCAAAGGGAGGCCAGTGTGTTTAAAAGCTCAGAAACCATCACAGAGAACCTGTAAGAATGGCATTGGCCAAAGTCTCATTTGTAAACCACAGCTCCACAGAAAATTGAAGTTGAATATTGATAGCACACTTGAAAAAAAAAAAAAAAACAGAAACAAACAAAAAAAGAGTTTCTGGGATGTTGTGTTAAACCAAGTGAAATGGATATTTATAATGTGGGACTGGGGCCTTTAATAGGGTTATGAGCCATGTCACTGTCCAAGAGGGTCATAAAGTGTCCATTCAACAACAGCTATGTATGGAGACCCTAGAATGTTCCAGGCAGGTGAGACATGTCAGGGATCAAAACAGAACGAATGTCCGCAGTAATGTGATAAGTAAGGTATATGCCACAGAGAGGAATATATACTCAAGAAAATAGAGGGGAAAGTCCTGGTCAAGGAATGGAGTGTGCTAAGAGCTTGGGGCGGGGCAGAGACAGGTGACAGTGCTGAAGAGGGCGCCAGGGTGGGCTGAATTCAGAAGGGGGATTGCAGCGGGCGCAGAGAGGCAGAGGAGCCAGGGGCAGGGCCCAGAACATTCTGAGAGCGGAGACCTGACGAGGAGCTGGGTGGGGCTGGAGCTGAAGCAACCAGGGGAGAGAAATCGGGGGTCCCGGGTTCAGTGGGGGCGCCCGGGGTCGTCCTGGGCCTCAAGGCAGCCTGTCAGGACCTTGGCCCCTTCCTCACAGCAACCTGGAGTGGCTGCCCCCGCCCCCGAGAGGAAGCGGTCTGTGCTTGAAAAGACCTGGCTTCTGTTTTGGGAACAGACTGAACCTCTGCCCAGAGCAGCTAGAGAGAGCCGCGCTCCGCGACATTTACTTTTCATGGCGCCCCTGACACGTTGGGCCTCGCCCTCCTTTGCCTCCTGCGCCACGTCTTCATCTTCCGGAGAACCCGTTGAGTAATCCTCGTTGGGTAGTTGCGCGGGGACCCCGAGACCGTAGGCCTTGGTCCGCGCGCACGACCCTTGCTTCATCTGGTGCATCTTCCCCCCGTGGTCCTGACTCCAGTTGTAGTGTCAGTGTTGAGGCTCCGAGAACCGTTTTAATTCCTTGACTCCTCGTGTTTCTCAAGAAGGAGAGAATCTTGAAGGTGGGTTCACGAGATGCTACGCTTTAATTCTGCAACTGTTTGATCAAACAGATTATTGAATGCCAACAAGATAAACTGCCTTCGGGTAGATGCTTTTCAGGATCTGCACAACCTGAATCTTCTCTCCCTGTACGACAACAAGCTGCAGACCATCGCCAAGGGGACCTTCTCACCTCTCCGGGCCATTCAGACCATGTATGTATAATACGCCTTGGATCACGTACGATGACCGCTGTCTTCACTGTGAATTCGAGACTTAGCTCATTGCGAGTCATGCATAAAGTGTTCTGTCTGTGTTTCTGAAAGGCACCTGGCCCAGAACCCCTTTATTTGTGACTGCCATCTCAAGTGGCTGGCGGACTATCTCCACACCAACCCCATCGAGACCAGTGGTGCCCGGTGCACCAGCCCCCGGCGCCTGGCAAACAAAAGAATCGGACAGATCAAAAGCAAGAAATTCCGTTGTTCAGGTAATTTCCTACCTCCTGTGACATTTCCCCTGTGTTACCTAAAACAGTGGTTGTGGAGACCTAGAGACAGCTGGTCTTCGGATGAATCACCAAACGTTGTAGGTCATGCTGCTTCTTCTTCCATCAAGGACACAATAAAGACAGCTGTAGATGCAATTCCTATGGCCCTCCTGGGTGAAATATTTTTGACACTAGATTCAAAAAGGAAAAAAATTAAAAAAAAAAAAAAGAGGCCTGAATACTTGATACTGTATTTTTAAGGTTCAGACTTCACAAAGGCCTTTTAGCAAGCTCAGGATTTTTTTTTACGTCTCTTAAGTCTCACGTTTGTCATATTTTTCTTCGTTGAGAAACCGAAGGTAATCAATCATGTTCTCATTTCTTCAGAAAGTGAACTGAGACTTGGTTGTGTGATTTGCTTAGGCTCAGAACTTGGGGGAGAAAATTTCCTGATCCCTCAGCTTCTCACACTAAAAGTGTTTTCTTATTTTTCCCCCTCTTGTTTTAAAAATAGGACCGTGAGGATAATTTTTTTTTTCTTTTACCAAAAGCCCATCTTTTAGTATTTGGGGAATATTATATTTATTTATAAAAAGCCAATTATAGATCCACTGTGTGACCGTTAATTAAAGGGCCTTCTTCATTGAAATTTGCTGTTTGTTTTGGTCTCATCTTCTCTGTGTTCTTATGATAAAGTACACTCTATGTTTGGGGTAGTTTGCTGACTATTCCAGGGGTATTTCACATTCGGCAGTTAATTCATACTAAAAAGCTAATATCAGAACAAAGCTGTTTATTGTCCATGGTCCTAGAGACATTTACTACTCACTGTACATTAGTATACTTCAGCCACTGCTGTGAATATAATTCCCTTAATTATCTGTAGTACCTTTAGTCCATTCTTAATCTAATATAACTCATATCTCTGCTTGCTGACATTCAGGTGCATCTTCTATTTTTTTTTCTCTTTTTTTATTTAGCTAAAGAACAGTATTTCATTCCAGGTAGGTTTTGCTCGGTAGTAGGACTAACGCAGACACCCTTTCCTGACCTTATAAAATGTAGCTTCTGAAACTTTGATATGCATGCGTTTGAAAGTACAGTGGGTACCCCGTAGATAGATTGACTTCTGCATAGATCACTTGTAGCTGTTTCCTGAAAACCTGACCTTTGCATGCAGCTTCTGATGTTAGACATATATATTATTAAACCCCCATCTTCTTTTTTCTCTCTCACTTTGGCACATTATCTAAAACTTCTCACAGTAGCTAAAATGTGTGAACCTATGCCTTCTACTTAAATCATTTTCTCTCCTTATGTTGTATATCTGATCTTTCAACCTGTTTTTAAAATGTAGCTTATCGAGCTGGTTTTAAAGACAGAGACCTTTCTGTTGTCAAAGAACTAGTTCTACATGAAATCAGCCACCCACACATGGAATTGTCTTTTCAATCGTGAAATTGACTTTTTAAAAAAATATATCATGGTTTGTACTAAAAAAGTGCCCCTTACTTTTTGCTTTATTTGGCCGTACTGTTGCTTCACTTTTTACACAAAAACAGCAGCCTCCTGCTTGTTTATATGCAAGTAAGCCTTGGGCGTTCACATTCTTGCAGACCTGGAGTGACACGATGACTCCATAGAAACTATATTGACGTACATCCTGAAAGCATCAGATGTTCCTGGGCACTAAACGCCTTGAATAATTCAGGCAGACGAATGAAATGTCGTTTTTAGAAAAGTAATTGAAATGTTTTACCACTACAATCTCAACACTATCAAGGCTGATGATTCTGGAACTAGCTCTTTGAAATTACTTATATTTTCCTTGCCTGCCAATTGTGTAAAATGCCTCTTGACTTGTTTGTTTTAAACCATTATATAAAAATATGTTAGTAATTGATTGGCTACATTCACCATCTCCTGGGGATATTCTAGACTCTAATATATTTTAGCAGCTACATTTATGCGGTGTTAGTATGCAAAAACCGTGCTGATTTTTTAAAGAAGAGTTCTGGGTTTTGTCTCTGTTTTAAGGAGATATGTGTTAATTGGCATTATTGATTCATAATTTGAATAATTTTAGGCATATAGCAGATTTTGTTTTATTACTTATTTTGAGCTGGAAGAGCCAATAAGATCTTGTACATTATACTGGTTACATGAGAAGTAACACGTCGAAAAGAAAAGCTGATTGGCCTTCATAGGCAATCTTTAAAATTCATTAATTTTACCTCATTACTAAGCAGAAAGTCCTCTGATAGCTGTTATTTGCCCCAAAAAAGCCATCTACTAAACACCAGAACACCTATGGGATAAAACATTAATATTACTGAAATCTTCAAATTATGGCAGTTAATATCATTGTTACCAACTGATTCAATCAGTTACATTTAAATATACTTTATTAATAACTTAGAAACTAATGTTTCTGATTCACAAATTGAAGAACCAACATCGGATTGTTTTTATAAATTCTGATACAGTTTTGCCTATTTATTGACAGAAGTCAAAATAGGTTTTATTAAAAATACATTTTATATTGTGATATCACGGCTTAAATTGTCAATTTCTGATAATTCAATTTACATTAAAGCCATAATAATAGGAGACAGGACTCAGAAGGATTCTTTGGGCCTTTTCTCCCTTTTTTTTTTTATTTTTTCTAGATTTCAGCAAAAATTTTAGCCTACCTAAACAGTCTCCGTAAAATAAACATCATTGTCATTGCATTGAATGCAGACTATTTTAAATGTAAGATACCTGACGTCCCTGCCACTTAGACCTTTGTTCCCAGTGCTTCTTCATTTCACTTTTAAAATGAAAGCTTCCACTGCAGTGCAGCAGTTCCTCCGTAAATGCCCTGGCATTAATTGCCCAGATCTGATGAAACGATTACATTCAGCTTTGCAGTTGTAGGAGGTTCTGATTTCACCTCGACTAAGTGACGTTATTTATAAGTCGGGAAGGTCATTGAAAAGCATGTAAGCCACAACCTAAGGATCAATCCAGATGTATTTGTTTTCGAGGATCTCCCTGATTGGTTTTTCACTTCAGTTTGCATGTGTACTTGCCTACCACGGTTCTATATGGCCTTCTAGATATTATAGCGATAACTCAAAAGAAAATCTATCTTGCAGAGAGTTCATCATTTAAAGGAATCGACAAGAACTTAATTTGTGCTGTGCATCTTGTATGCCCTTGCTTTTCCTGAAAGACCACTGTGCTTCAAAAAAAAAAAAAAAAAAATCACTACACAAGTTTGCAAAGCATGACGATCGCTGTCATACTATGCCATTCCCCTGTCATTGCCACAGTAAGGAAAGAAGGAAGAGACCTTAGCTAGTTTCATATATGTGTTTATTAATCTTAACTGGGATTGCTCTTTCTCTCCTTCTTGGTGATCTTTACTTTTGCAGGAATTCACCATTTGGGCTGTAAGTAAAAGTGTCTGATCTGAAACATAATGTCCTCCCTTCTCAATCCTGATTGTACCTTCTTCTAGTCTCGGTCTTTTGCGCCCTTTTTCCCCCCCCTCTCAAGAAGAAACCGCAGATCTTTTGAGCTTCTCTGTTGTCCTTGTAGCTCACCTTGAACTTCTTCCTGGATGTTGTTCCCGAAAGCTGTTGTTTCCATTCTGCAGTTCTGAGGAACAGTGGAGGCACCTTTCAGTGTAGTCCCTACTTTGTGTTTCCAGGAACTCTTCGGTAGTAATACTCTTACTATGGTCATAAACATTCTGCGGGAAGAATGCATGTCATGTAAACAGTATTACGTTTCCAGAACGTCTGTAGCTTTTTCTCCTGCTTCCCTTCATCTTTCCTCTCGGTCTTCCCCTTGGCCTAGTGGATGGTGTAGTGATTATGTAGCGAGATTTTCTGTTGTGCTTGATCTAACCATGTGGTTGCCAGGTATGAGTAAAACATGGTTCCGTCAAGCACCATGGAACGTCACGCAGCTTTCTACAGCATGGCAAGCTGCTGAGGCTTAAATCAGGATTTACTGGTCTCTTTTGATAAAATCAAAATGAAAAAAAAAAAAAAGAGGGCTTTTTTTAGGCGTCTCCGAAGATTATGTGAGAGGGAGAGAATAATATAAGACCATAGAAAATTTAAAAACCTGAGGACATCTATTTGCCTTGAAAGCCCTAATTTAAAAAATGATATATAGGACTATGTTTCTTACTGGATACATTTAAAATTCTTGACTCGGAGAAAAAATAAACTTTGTAACGATTAATAGCCATTGTATGATTAGCTGTCAAATAGGCTAGAATGGCTCATAACTGGATCAGCAGAAAGTACAGCTGTGAAAAGCTCATCTCTATTAATGTTTTCCTGTCCTGTGAATCTGGTTACTCTTTTTTCCAGCAAATTCCAAGCCCTTGTTTTAACCCTCTCCTGACATCCATTGACCAAAAACTCCCCAAGTTGTCTCCCTGCTGCATAATCTATAGTTATCTTACTATTTTTCTTCCTACAAATTAACAAATGTTCTAACCTTTAGACTCAGTATCTTTTTTTTTTTTTTTTTTGCCTTGAATCCTCACTAGGTACAGAAGATTATCGATCAAAATTAAGCGGGGACTGCTTTGCAGATCTGGCTTGCCCTGAAAAGTGCCGCTGTGAAGGAACCACAGTAGATTGCTCCAATCAAAAACTCACCAAAATCCCAGACCACATTCCCCAGTACACTGCAGAGCTGTGAGTTCATCTTCGACCAAAATCCGGGTTGGGAGGGAGGGAATGAGAGCATCGTAGCATTGGAATTTTTGTCTTTCCCTTTTATTTTCAATAATTGCATTGATCTTAATTAATTAGCACAGATGGCCATGACTCTTCTTTGTACAAGGATATATCAGAAGCTATCTTGCTTCATCTTTCTTGTCCAAGACGTGCCTGCGGAAATTAATTCACCTCTCGAAAATCCAGTTAGCGCTTAATAATGCTAATGATAAGAACATCCCTTTGATCTCTATTTCTTGGGTATTGCTTATGCCCGCACCCATTTTTCTAAACATGTAACAGATTTCGAAGGTATGTAGTCTTTTGCGGCAACCAGGTTAAATAGTTGGAGAGTCACCGTCTTGAATCTGTGTTAATTGTGAATTCAGAGAGCCTTTCTCGGCTTTATTACTTGACTGGCTGGGAGGTGGAAGGACTCAGTGATTATCAAGTACTAAAGCACAGAGGAGAGTTTCTTTCTGAACCCTGGATAGCATAGCATAGCAGGAAAAACTGAAAGGACAATGAGCTCGGGCTTCTATTTATAACCCTAACTCGGGCCTACCATGTACCAGGTGCTAAAATATGTTTGTTGGATCATCTGTAGGTTCTCTGCCATGTATGGTTTGCCTTTAGTGCCTTTATTTATAAAAGTCATGCTAGTGTTCTTAGAATTCAAGAAAAACTTGGTGAAAGCTCATTGTTTTCTGAACATCTTAGCAACGTTTATGTATAGCACCATCTGGTATTTGCCATTGAGTGCTTTGCAAAGTCAGTTGTCCTTTTATGCACCTATAATCCTTTTGTCTGCAGCCAGCTTGTACCTCCTTGACGGAGGATTGGGTTTTCTACGTTATCTCCCACTGCGCCTACACACGTTACTTAGTGGATTCTAACCAATTTGAATAATTAAAAATAATATATTGCTTTCAAAGAGATGACAGAAACTATCCTGTGGCTATAGTGATACTTTTTCTTTTTTTTTAAATTATTCCTGTTAGTTTTTGAAACTTATTTGGAAGCTCCAGGGTTTTTGGAAATGTGTGGAGGCCTTGCAGTAAAAGGCCTGAACTCTGGGGTCATGGAGGAAGCTGTGTATATTTCCAATATTATTACAACAATTCAGATTATGTCTTCCAGCATAATAACAGCTTAAATAGGCTTACTTGTGAATTAAGAATCATAGCATTAGCATCTAATTTATCTGTCAGGAGAGTTTGTGTGTGTTTCGGGAAATTAAGGATTTTTTTAATTCTGCATTTAAAAATTAGCACTGGGAAGAAAATATTTGCAAATCATCTATCTGATAGGGGACTTAGATCCAGAATATATAAAGAGCTACTACAACTCAACAATAAAAATGTGCGTTACCCAGTCAGAAGGTGCTCAAATAACCTGTATGCAATTTCTCCAAAAAAGATACACAGATGACCAAGAAGTAACTAAAGAATTGTTTAGTATCATCAAGCACTAGGGAACCATACATCAAAACCACAATGAGGTAACACTTTCCCTAGAATGGCCACAAAAAAAAAAAAAAATTGGACCCCTCATACATTGTGGGGGAATATAAAAGTGACACATCTTTGGAGAACAGTTTGGCTAGCCCTCCAGTTGTTAAATATAGTTTTACCATGTAACCCAGCGATTTTACACTAGTGTACATATCCAATGGAGTTGAAAACACATATCCACACAGAAACTTGCACGGCAGTGTTGGTAGTAAGTAGCATTATTCATGATAATCAAAGAGTGGAAGCAACCCAAATATCCAGCAGCTGATAGAGGGATGAAGAAAACTGGTATATCCATACAACAAGATACTTTCTGCCGTAAAAAGGAATGAGGTACTGTTGTGTGCTCAACATGGACCAGTCTTGTGATCATTAAGCAAAGTGAAAAGAGCCAGGCACAAAAAGGCCACGTTTTTTATGACTTCCCTCATATGAAAATGTCCAGAATAGGAAAATCCATAGAGACAAAAAATAAATTCATGGTTGCCAAGGACTGAGGCAAGGAGGGAAACAAACTGAAAGTGATTTCTGATGGGTATGAGATTTCTCTTTCAGGTGATGAATATGTTCTGAAATTAGGTAGCAAAGATACATGTGCAATTTTGTGAATTTACTCTAAGCTCTACTAGATGGTACGATGTAAAAGGGTGAATGTTGTATATGTCACATATAAATTGCATATCATGAAAGCATATAAATTGCATATCTTAAGAGCTATTAGCAAAAAACATGCAGAGCAAATGATTAGGAAAAATGGTCTAAAATGCTTTTGGGGGGAAAAATACTTTCAAGGGGAGGGATAAATGTGGAAAAAATGGTCTGAGAAACTTTGTGCTACAGGATTACTGCGTGGGAGCTGGGTTCGATTTTTGATTATTGGTTTTCTTTGCAGTGTGCTTCTTAGCATTTTTTACTTTGATCATTAAGATTTTGAGTGAGATGGGGAAAAATCTACGGATTTCCCGTGACACATGTTCTGTATTTTACTTTAGAATAATCATGAAATGATCTTACGTTTCTGGATGAGAGGTAAAACTTCATCCTTTCCTGGCTGTTGGTAATGAAACTTTCATTTCTTTTTTTTTTTTTTTTCCCCCGAGGCGTCTCAATAATAATGAATTCACAGTGCTGGAAGCTACAGGAATCTTCAAGAAACTTCCGCAGTTACGTAAAATGTAAGCCGTGCATTAGCCACCTTTTCAAATTTCTGTGGTGTGTTGTGTTTTTCTAAATCCCTGTGCGGTTTTATTCAGATTCCTTTGGAAATTGGAAACTATAAAGGGGAAGCGTGTCTGCGATGACTACCTGTGACATGAATTTAGGGTATTTTCTGAGAGGAGCCCGAGTCCTCACCTCTTCTCTATGTATTCCAGCGACGCCAGCCGCATTTTCTGTGGCCGAGCGCTGGCGCCTGACTCTGATTCACACAGCTGCTTTGTTACGTGGCCACAGCAGGGACGCAGCAATCGAGGCTCATTAGAAATGGCCCCGGCAGTGTTTTGTAACTTCCTTTACTGTTCCCTAAACCACGCTCTTCTATCTCTTTCAGCACATTCATGTCAACTATTTGACTTTTTGCTTCATTAAACTTTCATTAGAAGGTAGTCCAAGTCCGCGATGGTAGACGGGCCTGATAGCTCGTCGGTGTCACTACATACCCACAACCCATATTTCAAAATTAGTTTATGAACTCAGCAGTTCCAGCAACAGAGAGTATTGCCCCCCGCCCCCCCCCCCCCAAGGAGGAGGCAGGGAGGCCCAGGACAGGGGTCGGGCCCGGAGGCCAAGGGAACAACGTCCAAGTAAGAGGACACATCGGAACGGAAGCGAAAGGGAGCGTCTTGCGCGTAGTGTGAGCGGCCCAGGGCCGCGCCGACTGCACGTGGCCGGGCGGACTCCTTCCTAGGTGCTCCGGCCCCGCGTGGGCTGCGTCCCACAGGGGTTCCCGCTGCTTGTTCTCCTTTCCACTGACCCTGATTGTGCTCCCGTTATAGCCGCACCTTTCAATCCAACACATGTTTATTGATCAGCTACTGGGCACGGTGCTCCGGGACGCGGGAAATGACACATCACACCGGTCCCTGTTCTGGGGGCGCGCGCGGTCTTGGCGGGAACCAGGAGGAAGCGGAGGGTAGGACCTATGGGCAGGCGTCACCTCCACGGCTGTCGTTGCCCTCCGGCCAAGCCTTGTAGAGTCTGTGGCACACAAAGTAGTCACCGTGCCGTTGGTTGTTTGACTCATGCCTACAATGAGCAGTTTAACTGCAAACAAACCCATATTCAGGGACATTTCTGATGCCACCTGAAAACTCACACTTAGCCCACCCTTTTCTCTACGTGGCTGCCTTCTTTGAGTCATTCACTCATTCCATCATTTTTATCAGGGGCCCTTATTGTAAAAGTTCCTTATTAGGTTTTGTGCTGGGCATAAAGATCCGTGCAAAATACCTGACCTCAAGAATTTTATGCTCCTGGGGGACCCTTCAGGATCATTCTAACATCGATGGGGCTGGTAGTTTCCACCACCGGCATTCTCCCCCAGTATCATCATCAGTTAGGCCCCACGGAGTAGGACGTGGGGTCTCTTCAGAACCTCAGGGGTGCTGGGCAGTGAAGGGCTGGGAAGTCGTGAAACCCTCGTTCCCGAGAAGAAAACAATCGGACATACTGTGTCAGTGTCCTCGTCGTTAGAAAGAAAAGCTCACAATCCTTGTCTCAACAGTGTTTTTATTATTATTATTATTATTATTATTATTATTATTATTTAGAAACTTCAGCAACAACAAGATCACAGACATTGAAGAAGGAGCATTTGAAGGAGCAGCTGGTGTAAACGAAATCCTTCTCACGAGTAACCGTTTGGAAAATGTTCAGCATAAGATGTTCAAGGGATTGGAAAGCCTGAAAACGTTGTAAGTATTCTCCGCAGAGTGATGCTTCGGCCGCAGCCCTGGCGCTCACTGGCCTGGGATGCTCACCCCCCACCCCCCCATCTCTGCCTCCGGCTCTCATCACATGCACATGCCCCCCCCACACACACACACACACGTACACACACATGTTCTGTGCGTGCGAACATCCCGTGCTCGGATGCCCCTGACTGACGTGTGTTGCTTGCAAAAGCTCAAGAATGCCTCCTGGCTGCTGATTGCTCAACAACAACAAAGCGAAGTCCTTGCTCCAGCGCTTGTTGGGATCTGGCCCCTGGGCCGCCCCAGCACGTCGGTCCTCCTGCCTTTGCCTCAGACGCCTCCGTCCAACGTTCACTGTTGGGCTGGGGCTCGAGCCCCAGGACCCAGGCCACACCCTGCGGCAGGGTCGCTAGCAGCTTACCTGCGGACCCCGTCGTCTGTTCCTTGAGGCCTCGTTGAAAAGAGGGGCTGCCCGACGGGAGACCCGGTGCTGCCCCTTGTGAAGAAATGCAGTTGCGGGTTGTGGCCACTCCCTCGGGGCGTGGGGGGGAGGGGAAGGGACAGTCTGTGGCTCCTAAACGCCGTTGGCCAGAGAGGCCAGGGATCCGCGGAGAGCAAAACACCCGCTGCCCCGTGCGTGTTTCCAGGGTCTCAGTGGCCCCCTGGGCCCTGGTGGGGACGCTGGTCAGAGCCCTGAGCTTCGGGAGGTGACCCAGAGGCGGCCGAGGGGCGGGCAGTGGGGGGCCGTGTGTCGCCGCGTGCCCTGCACCGTGTGGACAACCACGACGACAGGGCCCTCAGGCTGCCAGGCGCAGGTGCTGGGGACGAGAGGGCGGAGCAGAGCCCGTGCCCGCGGGGCTGTGTCCCCTGCCCCCGGCCACCCCAGGGCCCGCAGAACCCGGATCCTGGGACACGCCGAAGCCTGTCTGGGGGGCCCTGTTTGGGGGCCGCTTGCTCCTGGGGCGGGCGCGGGGGCTGAGCGAGGAGGCATGGGGACAGGAGGGGGGCCCACCCGACGGCCCCCCCGCCGAGACCCGTTGTCCTGCAGCTCCGGAGCCCGGCAGTGGCTCTGTGGGCGGCTGACCCGAGCCCCCTGGGCCTGGGCGGCCCTTCCTGTGCGGAGCGGGCGCGCTTGCTGTCCCCCTCAGGACACCGGTCCTGACAGCCCCCCATCCTCTCTAGAGGCAGCCACGTGGCAGGGGGGGCTCAAGGTAGGAGGTGCGGGGCACACGTGACAGCGCCAGGGCTCGCGGAGCATTGGCCGGCTGCTTCCATTCACATGACCCACCCACAGCCCCTGCGTTCCTGTTCTCCTCGGGTGCGTTTCTAGCAGCTTCTCTCCCTCTGACCTTGGGCACCCATGACGGATGCCGTGGCCCCCACCCGCTCTGCTGCATGAGGCCGATGGAGGGTCCTAGACCCCAGCTCCGAGGTTCAAAGGACGAAAGTAGGTTTGTTGAGACGTGATTGTCCCCGGGGGCATCCGTCAGCGTGGTGACTGGCAGATGCTGACGAGCGGCCCCCTCCTGACTGCGTCACCCCCGGGCCTCGGGGGCCTCTCGGAGTCTTGGGGGCCACAGCCCCGACGTCGCGGCCGGGTGCCCCGGCGGTGTTGCAGCAACAGGAAGCACAGCGTCCTCCCAGGGCTCCAGGAGGCCGGGACTCCGGCCCGACGGGACCGCGGATTCTTGGTCACTCGCGGCCCACGGCAGCGCGGACAGAAACCCCCTTTCTGGGGGGCACTGGCTTCCGGATGTAAAACGATGCCCCAATGAGAGGCGGGCGTCCTGCCTTCCCCCTGCCTGTGCCCTAGCAGACCGCGGAAATCGATGTGTGTCCTTTATTCCCATAGAACAACCTAGAATTTTACGGGAACACTTTGTTGCCCGCTTCTTTTCGCCTCTCGGTTGTGGGTCCTGCAGCCTTCCAGCCGGGCAGGGGCGCCGCGGGGCCGGAGGGGTCCAGGGCGCGACGGCTTGGCCCGCTCCCGGGGACACCCGCGGCGGCTGTTCCTTGTCACGTCGGGTTTTCAAGGACTGTTTCCCGCCTCTTCGGAGCCTCAAGGGAGAATTGAGAACGGAGCCAGAACCTCGGCCGTGATGGGGAAAGGACAACAGCGTTAATCCCACTGATGGCAACGACCAAAAGTTCAAAAAAAAGAAAAGTCCGAATTCTTTCAAGAGAAGCCTGTTTAAATTTTACTGTGAACAACTGGAGTCTGCTAATGATTGCCTCTTTTCAAGTCCCAAACGTTAAAGGAATAAAATAATTCTCATAAAGAAAATAGTTTGTGCGGGCCCCCTGGGTGGAGCATCTGCCTTCGGCCCAGGCCGGGACTCTGGGGTCCCGGGATCGAGTCCCGCGTCGGGCTCCCCGCAGGGAGCCTGCTTCTCCGTCTGCCTGTGTCTCTGTATCTCTCATGAATAAATAAATTAATTAATTAAAAAAAAGGAAAGAAAAGGTGCGAGACCTGCGGGCCTCGGCCGGTTTGGGCTCCCGAGCCCGCGCTGCCCGTCCTCGGCCCGGGGTGGTGGGGTGCCCTCCGCCTGCCCGTGCGGGGCCTAGTGACCCACTGTCCTCTCTCCCTCAGGATGTTGCGAAGCAATCGCATAAGCTGCGTTGGCAACGATAGCTTCATAGGCCTGAGCTCTGTGCGGTTGCTTTCGCTGTACGATAATCAGATCGCCACCATCGCGCCGGGGGCGTTCGACACCCTGCACTCGTTGTCCACCCTGTAAGTACCGGGCCCTGCGCCTCAGGGGCGGCCCCCCGGGCGTCGCATCGCTTGCTCTCACCAATCGCATTTGAAGGCCTCATGAGGCATTTCACAAAAATGGGGGCAAGCGTTCGGGGATCAACAGAATTTGTCGATGTTGAACTTACCGTAGTTTTCCTATCAACGCTGCCTACGGCCAGGTGTTGAAATCCAACGATGACTGTAATATTTTTCAGCCAGCTCTTTTTTACGACAATGTGATGTGACGTCATCTCTAAAGTTGCGTCTTCGTGTGACTCGATGGCACCGCACATCACAGTAACGTCGTGGCTTTTCCCCAGTGTTCTTGCACCAGAGTCCTTTTGGCGTCAGGTGTCATAAAAATGGAGCTGATAAGGTTTTTGCCAACAAACTGTGCTCCAAAGGAGCATTCACGGCGACAGGAGTTACATTAGGATGGCCGGGCCAACAATAAAAACAGCTCACCAGAGGGCATTTACCACGATATTAGGAAAATATTGAAGAAATAGGTTGAGCCTGTCCAAGAGGACATTTTATGAAGACAGAAAATAAAGAATATTTGTAGATCTATAGTCAGAACTCAGAAGGTCTTTTTTTTTTTTAAGAGGGAAAAAACCTCTAAACAATGTATTTCAGCTCTCTTAAATGTCAGTATGTAAAAAGCAGTGTTTGAAATGATGAATCCTACAACGGATTTGATTTCCTAGGAACGATGGCATCTAAATATACTAATCTAACTGAAAAGGTAGTTAGAAAAAAAACACATCCCACATAGCTCAAGTCACTGAAGAAATAATTTGCGGGAAGCATCCATCCATCAGTGAAGTACTTAATCCTCTTTCCACATAAAATGTGACACTTTACATCGAGTGAATAATTTGTGCATATTAAAGATGGCATGTTTATAAATAATAAGGTTGTCAATAGGTTTGTGCTGAAGTGGTGAGATGCCAAAAGTATTGAGATTTGTAGAAGTAAATTCATTTTTATAACTGGCATTTAATCAACTCAGCTGTCAGTTTAGATGGGAAACCTATTCTCTGGAGCAAATAAGAGATGGAAATCTCGAAATGACAAATTAATGAAATAGCTGTTGTCAGGTTAAACTCAATAATATAAGGTAATCAGCCTTCATCTTTATATTAAATTACTGCATTATCAGTGTAGGGAAGTTTGACAGCACGTCGGATCGCTGACGAGTTTAAATTCTCTCTGAATGAGATCTCTGTCGGGATCCAGCGTGTAAACCCCCAAAATTGCTGCCCTCGCTTTATTTTCTGCATGAAATCATTTGAAGAATTCTTACATAAAAGTGTTGTTATTTTTTAAGATCCAAACATAAATATTTTAGCCTAAAAAAAAGCATCCTGTGTGTTGAGTATGATGGAGAGTGAATGGCCGGGCAGGGGCGGGGGGAGGTGGATGGTGGGTAGGGGCAAGCATGAATGAGGAGCAATCATTTTAGCAGAAATGGGGTTGGGGGGGAAATGGCAGCATGGGGTTTTGAGAAGTAAGACCCTGGAACCCCACACTCATCCCTGCGTTGTTTCCTCGCGGCTCTTAGAAACCTGTTGGCCAACCCTTTTAACTGCAACTGCTACCTGGCTTGGCTGGGCGAGTGGCTCAGGAAGAAAAGAATTGTAACCGGAAATCCTCGCTGTCAAAAACCATACTTCCTCAAAGAAATCCCCATCCAGGACGTCGCCATTCAAGACTTCACGTGTGACGACGGTAAGAAGGCCTTGCTAGGTCTCTGGTCACCAGGCCTTCAGTGGCTGTTTCCTGTGCATTTTTTGCTCTTGTTTGTTTAGGTCTGGAAACAGGGCACATACTTCCTCAGAGCTGCCTTCACGGACCCACGTCGGCTTGATTGGCGTTTGCAAAAATTTTATTTAAATTTCCCAGTTTCCAAAGTGTGGTTGACACCGTTTCTCTAGCTTCGTTGTGACATCATTAGTCTAAGCATCGCTTTTGGTTACTGCCATTTTCAAAGGAGAAAAGCAATTGGCTTAAAAGAAATAGAAATTCTAGTAAGCCTGACAAAGATAGCAGTTTTCACTTTTTAGTATGTCCATCATGATACTTGATTCTCGTGATGGCCTTGTAAGGTAGGGAGAGCCAGGTGAAGGGAGGGCCCCTTTGAGCCTTATATTTTAAAATGAGGGGCATGTTGGGGATACCTGGGTGGTTCAGCAGTTTAGCACCACCTTTGGCCCAGGACATGATCCTGGAGTCCTGGGATCGAGTCCTGCGTCGGGCTCCCCGCATGGAGCCTGCTTCTCCCTCTGCCTGTGTCTCTGCCCCTCTCTCTCTCTCTCTCTATGTTTATCATGAATAAATAAATAAAAGTCTTGAAAAATAAAATAAAATGAGGGGCATGTAGATTTTTCTACTAAACATTTTAAATTAACCTACCCCTTTATGTCTTTTCACGGCTGTGTCCTTATAATTTCTCTGTAATTCAGTTTATATTTACATAGTCTCATTAAAAGTGTGATTTGTATAAATAACTGAACAAAGAAAACTGCTGTTATGATTGGATGAATTATACAGATTGTGACTTGTTTCCTGGAATTCGGCCCCAGGCAATCAGAAAGCAGTGCTCTGTAGAATGGATGGCATCAGTTTGTAAATACTCAAGGCGCTGGACGCACATAAGTGATCTCGTGGCTCAAGACTCTGGTGTTTGTCAGGGTCAAAGCACAACATCCCTTCTAGCATTTCCAAAGCCACGCATCTGGGTTTTCCTGTGTTTCTTTTGGCCATATAGGAAATGACGACAGTAGCTGTTCTCCACTCTCGCGCTGTCCCACGGAATGCACGTGCTTGGATACAGTTGTCCGATGTAGCAACAAGGGCCTGAAGGTCTTGCCCAAAGGTATTCCCAGAGACGTCACTGAACTGTAAGTAGAGCTTGCCTTTCTGTGTCCTTAACAAATCCCATTTCAACTCAGGAAATGGAAACCAAATAGAAGTCTTTAGAGGCCCGTCTCCAAATTCTGTTCTGTAGGCCATTAAATAGCATCATGTCAAGCCCTAAGATCATATAAAAGCCAGCTTAGATACACTTGGGGGAATGCTGGTTGTGTGTGTTTCCCTCCTATTCACTGTGGGATTTCTCAGCATCGGTATCATGCTAAGGTTTGCTGTGACGCTCCAAGAGAGGGCGGTAAAAGATGAGATAGCGCCCACCCGTGTTTGTCTCCACAGCCCTCTTCCCTGGACCATCTTGCAAGACTCAGACGCCATCAAATACACCTTGGGAAATGCTGTGTTGTATTTAGCTTATCTACGATGTCTGGGATATTCCATATGGTTAATTATTCTTTACCACTGTGTCCCCTGAGAGGATAGCTTCCCACATGGGATACATAAATATCCGGGATGTAGAAGAAGCTGGGATAATCTTAATCCTTAGCAAGAGGTCCTGCCCTCTGGACCTGAGTTAGAATCCTTTAGATTGTAAAGGGTGTGGGGCCAGTTATCCCTAAGATTTTTCATAACGACCGCAGACTACATGGTCAGTATATACTCCTCTAGATCCCCAGCACCATGCGTGTGCGCACCTTCTTAGCTGCCTCGTGTTACGTATGTGGGATGGAATAAATCCAAGAGAAGGTTGCTTGAATAACATGACACGTGCACGCACCATTCCATCCCCGTAATCTGTAGACTGACGTAGCAGGGACAGAGGTGCGATGCGAATGCAGTTGCGCCTTTTGCCTCTGTTTTTTCCTACGTGGAACTACCTGTCAGAAGTGATTTAAGCTCCAGTGTGCTCTGTGCAGATGTGCACCCGTAATTCACGCACGCGCATACAAGCGAGATTCTGAACGAGTGGCTTGGATAAACTTCCGGAAACATGCAACAGAGGTGTTATATGAGTTTCAAAAGATGCCCCTTCAGCTATCAGAGAACTGATCTGCAAGTCAGGTGCAGTTCTGCGAGTCCTGATCTGGGCCTGAGTTGAACACTTGAGGGGAAAGGAAAAGGTGTGATCTTCGTGCAGAGACACAGAGGGTCCCTCTTGGATCTGAACTGCTCTGAAGTGTTTAGTTTCTCTCTCGCCACCAGTCACAGTTGTTAATTGGCTATAAGCACTGCTTTGTGCGCGTGTGTAATCAGATACTTAATTCTTATTTTAGTAAGTGTTTCTTTCCGAAGATTACTCTCCATCCAGCTAGATGCCTTTAGAGTATTCTGTATGCAAAGCATGGATTCTGGAAACACCCCAGCCACGAACACGGCACTTGGCATAACCAGATCATCTCTAATGGGGAATCTCTCCTGAACTGGCCCAAACCTTCATGCTTCTACCCGATTGCCTATCAAAAACTTTTAAACATTCTCTAATTTCCTTATTAAATTACATCTAAAAAATAAATAAATAAATAAATAATAAATAAGTAAATAGATGAAATAAATAATAAATTTATTACATAATTACATAATTATTACATAAATAATACATAATTACATTTATTTATAAATAAATAATAAATAAATAAATAGATGAAATAAATAATAAATTTATAAATTACACCTAAGCACCTGCTTGAGTCACATTCTGCCTGTGCCATCCATATGTTTCTGCTTCAGACAGTTGGATCTTCAATCTGTTTCTTTACAAAGTATTGAAACGTACTTTTCTGAAGAAATATGTCACAGAGACGAGGAAAATATTAATTCCTCTCTTGTGAATTCTAGTTTTACCTCCCCAAGAGCTTATTCTTAGAATCATACCAAGGCAGCAGGATCCTTCTCTACGATCACATGCATGCATGTACTAGAAAAACTTCATTGTGTATTATATTAAATTATTAAAGAATTTGGCAAAAACAAGGACATATTAGTGGACAACTTTGAACAAATGGTATCTATTATTTTTAATCAGTTCCATATAATTTCTCTCTTAGATTGTTTTACATGTAAACATCCATAGCACACATTCTGAATCTTTTTAGCTTTCTGTTACGACGTTTTTCCAGAATAAAGGGAGGATATTGAGGTAGATGGGATTATGCTTCCCTCTAGCGGTACCAAGACTGAGGTGGAGGAAAGAAACGAGTCGAAGAAGAAATGTGAAGTCAGAAAATTTGAACGGGCATAGGTTCGATGTCATAACATAGGCCTGATTCTTAGTCATGTGTTTATTACAGATTATGATCCTTTGTGCCATTTATATAAACTTTTTATTTTGAACTGTTTTAAAGAGATTATTATCTGAGGCAGTTTCTCAGCTACTTCTCTATCCAGCAAAAATACTGGTAACTTCAACCTCAGACCTCAAGGTTGGCCACAACACTGGGGTAGGAGGTGCTGTGTGCCCAACATGCCGCAATTGTGGGCACATCCAAAGCAGATGGCCCACGTTGCTGGAAAGACGTTTGACCTTCATCGTCTACATTCTCAGAAAACACAGCCCTCGTTGACGTGGAGTTTATTTTTTTTTGTATGTGACGTTAGGGACAGAACTTTAAGCATTCACTTAGTTTTACATCTTGCCAGTTAACCCCAAAGTCTATCTAAATTCAGATGATTCTGCTGACTTTAATCAGAAGAGGAAACCCCATATATACGTGGTTGTCTGATTATTCCTTTTACATATATATGCTACATTTGTGCTCTTGATAAAGGTTGTGATTTTCTATAAAACCTTCTAAGGTCATCTTAAAAATTATGTTTAGGATATTGTTTTCACCTGAGATCTAATTGGAATTCCTAAATACCTCCTTTAAGACGTCCACTGTTATTTACTAACTGTATGGCTACGTGTTAACGGCAGTGAAGAGAGGCCTTGCCCTCAGGAGCAAGACTCTGGCAGTACTGAATGCATTTCATGGTACTGTCCCCACATAAATACAAGCAGACTGGAGGCCAATAGAAATATGCTTGATTGCACGAACCTTCTACCTGATGCACAAATGGTTGGACACACGATGCGCCTCACCACATAAGCCACAAAGAGCTGCACTCACCAGTCTCCCCTTGGTTTTATAATGTACACTGAGCAACCCACAAAATAATTCTACTGAATTGGACAGCTGTGCTCCCCCCGCCTTTACTTCTTTTATATGACAACGCCCACTAGGAGCATATCTTAAAGCCAGAATTGCAGAGTGCTTCCTTGCCTCAGTTAAGAGCGAAATAGTGTCACACCACGCCAGTGTTCCTTAAAAAAAAAAAAAAAAAAGATAATATTGTTTCCTTGTTTTTAGGTATCTGGATGGGAACCACTTTACCTTGGTTCCCAAGGAGCTCTATAACTACAAACATCTAACGCTTATGTAAGTAACGTATTGTATTTTTTTCATCTTTGACTTACTCTGTTTCACCAAAGTGGGGGTAGCAAGGGGCAGAAGATTTGGTGGACCTTTCAGATAATATAAATCATTTACAGATAGATGCTTCCCTCCTTCCTTGCTCCTCACGGTTCTGGATCACTAGCTGCATCTTCATTGAGTATCAGTCAGGCAATGGCGCTTCTTAGAGAAAGGGCCTCCTCGATCCAAAGTACAAATATTGAACAAATCTAAGTATCGGAGAACTACAGAAATACAGTACATTTGGATACTTATGATGATGAATATGGGCTATTTTATAACAAGCCAAGAAAAGAAAGAAAGTAATGGCTTTATTCTTGACCTTAAGCAAATGGTTGTGGTTGGTAGTAACTTTTCTGAAAATACATTTTATTAGGCTTGGTTTTGTCATATAAGACATCCTAAGTTAAGTCATGGACTTCCAGTATTCAAATTTAATCTTATAAAATTCATTTTTAATTACACGGTATTTAAATAAACTTGACAAACAGGCTGACATTCTTAGCATGAATTTTAGACTTGGGCTTTTTTTCACTTTGGTTTGATGCCCTTGTAAGATAACATCTTTTTCATAAATGTAAATGATTTTTAAGTGGTAGTACAAGATTATATTTAGATATACCAATATTTCAATCTATTTATATGTGCAATATTTTTTAAAGATTTTATTCATTTATTCATGAGCAACACCAAGAGGCAGGGACACAGCAGGCTCCCTGTAGGGATCCCGATGCAGGACTAGATCCCAGGACCCCAGGATTACCACCTGAGATGAAAGCAGATGCTCACCATTGAGCCACCCGGGCGTCCCATATATGCACAATATTTTCAAAGAGATGTAATGTTACAGTATGTAATGTCACACTTAGAGTAGCCTTGCTAGTAATTGATAAATCTCCTCAAAAAAAAAAAAAAACTAACAAACAAAAATCAGTAACAGGAGTAAATGTAAAGGGAAATACTTTATGTTTAGTTAGGTCCTATCTGATTTTAGAGTAAATATGGCTGGCTGAGAAGGCTGATTTCTAGCATTCTTAGAATAAGGAGGTTTATTCCTAATTAGTGAATTCCAGAAACGCAAGTCACAGAAAATGTTACACTTTTCAAAGTAAACTTGACCCTAAGAAGGTTGTGATTGGTTAAAACACTGCTCATCATTTTCAATTTCCCTTAAACATGTAAGAAAAACTTTGTAGAATGTGTAGGACTATTTAAATGAAAAGTGATTAAATTAGGAAACAGAGAACATTCCCTAATATGTCTTGTTCTGCCTCTAGTTACTTATTTAATAGCAGCAAGAACTGATTACATACATTTTCTTCTGTTAAATAAACCATTAAATTGCTGCCATTTCCAGAGGGTCACTGCAGCAGAACTGGGTCATTTGTGGGACAGTATCCAGTTATTTAAGACCAGTTTGGAAATGAAAAATGAGAATCTGTAGATCCAAGAATGGCTTTACCAATGATTCATTATGCTACTCTAGGCAAATAAATTTTGCAAATATAGATATGCTTATTTTCTAAATTTAGGGATAGTATTTCAGCAGCTAAGAAGATGGATTATGATGCTCCTATATCATTCCTATCATTTTGCAGGTTGTATAGGTTCATTTTACTGATACTTTGGTTATTTTTAATAAAGGAATGGATAATCTTTGGCTTTTCTGCACCTTACATTTATTTATATATTTTTCTTTAGAAAGAAAAGGAATGTACACAATACAACAATCATAAATTATGTCCTATAATTTTTCATTTATTCATGAATCTTCCTTCCTAAAATGTATTTAGCATTTTACGTTAAAGAAAACTCAGCGAATATATGCCTATCACTATATGACTATGTGGATGTAAACATTCACTAATTTTTTTCTATTGCAAAATTGCCAAAGATATATGATATATATCATGTCATTATATATTCTGTATTATTGTATTGCATTATACGTTACAATATAATTATAGTCAAAATTTGTATTATATGTCATATATGGTCACATATATATTACATGTGATAAAAATAAGATCAAGTTCACCGAATAGACATTATAGCCCATAGTAACAATTACACTTGGCTGTAAGCAGCCATGTAGCGATGGATTTTTTAACCAAAATCCACGTCTCTCTTATCCACTTAGTCATTAAACAGCTATTTGTTGAGGACCTACTGTGTGCCAGTGACTTTGCCCTTTTTCATCATGGTGCTGCAAATGTCATTTAATGCGTTCCTTTAGTTATCAGATTGGACTGTGGGTCCCCGTGGGCCTACATATCAGGGATGATGAAGGATATGCAGCCAACGGAACGTTCAAGAACAAAGGCTTATTTCTCACACATAAAATGTGTCTGTTGTGAGTGGCCTCCACATGTCTCTGCCCCAGGACCAGGACACAGTCACCGGCTGGGGGACATCACAGGTCTGGGACAGGAGCGAGCGGAGGGAGAAATAGGAGAAGGGAGCCCAAGCCCAGCCTAGAGCTTCTGTTCTGATGTGAAACCCGCCCTGGTGCCCACACTTACTTCTCTGGCCAGAGCAAAACATCATCACTTCTAATTTCAACAGGCCAGGGCTTGAATAATTATGAATACGACGGTCTATCCCCAGGGGTCATCCAGTGTTTTGTTATTTTCGGGTAAAAGCAGCATGTTCACAACACCATTGTAACCGAACAAGAAGAGCTTTGTCTTTCTAAGAATCACTAACCTCTCACCTTCTCAGCTAACAGTATGCTCCATGTGTTTCTTTTCTCTTGTAGAGACCTGAGCAACAACCGCATAAGCACTCTTTCTAATCAGAGCTTCAGCAACATGACCCAGCTCCTCACCCTGTGAGTATGAAAACGTGGTACCGAGTGCTTGTTGACTCACTGGACAAAATGCATATCCTGGGCGCTTGGACATCCCCTCTTAACAAGACAGTCTGCCCTCGAGAAATATAAATCTTGTGGGAGAAACAGACAAAAACAAAAAACCTTGATAAATAAACAACTATAGAATATTATTTAAATTTTTAAATTTAAAAAAAAAAAAGTGTTGGGTTCCAGAAAAGGAACAGAGTAATTTACGTTTGTGGATGGGTTGGGAGAGACCCTCAGGCGGCCTGTCACCTGGGGAGGGAACAGGGCACGAGCATCAGCCGGGGTGGGAGGCGTGCCCGACTGTGTCCCTGACCACACCAGCACTAACCAAATGCTGTGCATCAATATTCCCAATTTGTAAAATGCTAAAACAACCTTTTTCGTAACCGCTTTCTTTTGAAAATGCGTTTGGCCTCTTCGGGATATCTGAGTAAAACCAGCCCACTGTGTCTGCTTTCAGAATTCTCAGTTACAACCGTTTGAGATGTATTCCTCCTCGAACCTTCGATGGACTCAAGTCTCTCCGATTACTGTAAGCATCTTAGGTTCAACAGAATGTCTCGTATCTCAGGGATCTGAGTTTTGGCTCGTGATTTTTAATGATTTAACTGCTTTTTTTTGATTCTTGGGTGTTTTCATATCTATACGTTAGGATTTACTACAGATTTGGAAATAGGAAAATTCTTATCTCTTCCTGTATCACTACCCAACAGCTTTTATTTGGGCCTCACCACATTGGTGCCATAGTCATTTATTGGGTAATGGGTAATAGTGAGATGTATGTTTTATAGAGATCCAACTAATTTTGAACGAAATATAGGAAATTTTAATTTCTTTAAAAATTATATAATCAATGAGTACATTTTTTACTACTAACATTATTTTATTTTATTTTTAATTTTTTTTATTTATTTATGATAGTCACACACAGAGAGAGAGAGAGAGAGAGGCAGAGACATAGGCAGAGGGAGAAGCAGGCTCCATGCACCGGGGAGAGAGAGAGAGAGAGAGGCAGAGACATAGGCAGAGGGAGAAGCAGGCTCCATGCACCGGGAGCCCGACGTGGGATTCGATCCCGGGTCTCCAGGATCGCGCCCTGGGCCAAAGGCAGGCACTAAACTGCTGCGCCACCCAGGGATCCCCACATAATTTTAAATATATGAAATGAAACATGATTCCCAATCAGTCTCCTCCCCCAGAATGAACAGTTACAACAGTTTTATGTTGTCATCAGGTCCTCTTATATATGCATTTATTTTTAGATGCTGATATATGTATACACAACAGCTATATACCGTATAAAACCATACATTGGATTTGTTCTTGTTCTGTCCTTGGTTAATTTTTACTTAACAACGTGCTTTAGACTATTTCCATTCCATCATATATAAATATTTCTCAGCTATTTATCTGGTAGAGAATATTCCATAGGATGAGGGAACCGTAGCTTAATCATCCTCATCTTTAACTATCACGTGTTGGGTTTTGGTTGTTTGGTTGGTTGGTGTTGTTTTGTCTTTGAGCGGGGAGGGGCAGAGGGAGAGAGAGAATCATAAGCAGGCTCCACACCCAGCGCAGAGCCTGACACAAGCTCCATCTCCCAGCTCTGAGATCACGACCTGAGCTGAAATCAACAGTCAGACCTTAACCGCCTGAGCCACCCAGGCGCCCCCCCGTCACGTGATTTGATTCCAGATTTTCATTATTCCATACGGTGCCAGAGTGAATATCCTGCACGTCCATCTTACTGTCAGGTGTACTGTGAGGTACCAAAAGTAACTGTCAGGTTTCCCCCCAAAAACCAAGATTTGTTAGTTTACAAATCTATGCCCCACTGACTGTGTTTTAATAGAGTCCTGCTACGAAGCTCTCTGGCAAATTGTGAACGGCGTTGATCCTTTCACTTTTGTTCTGTGACCGTCAGAGTATCTATCTTAGAGCTCCTATTTCAAAGCACTCTGGCGAATACTGAATAATATTAATAACTGTGACAGATGGAATGTTACTTTCCCTTCCTGTTTTAATTTGAAGTTCCAATAATTAGAGCATTTGTGTCAAATTTTTTAATCAATCATTTGTTTCTTATTCCATGAGCCTGATCATATAATTTCCAATTTTCTGTTGGGTTCCTTGTCTTTTTATTGATATTTATGTCTTTATGCATCGACTTCTGGATTCTAACTTTGCAGGTCTTTTTACAAAAGAGTTAACCCTTGTCTCTTATGTGTGTTGTAAATATGCTCCGTTCTGTTCCTTTTATGTTATTATCTTTCATATTATGGATGTATTTTGTGTCGTCAAAAATGTATCACTCTCTTCCTTTATGGTTTCTGAGTTTTATATGGTGCTTTGAAAGCCTGTCCCATCCTATGTGAATAAAGGGAGCTCTTCTCAATTTTCTTTTCATACATTTTTAGTTTTGTTTTTACATTTAGCTCTTCAGTCTAGAATTGATTTTATGCATATGTGAAGTAGGAACTAACTTTCTGTTTTCCCAAATAGATGTGCAGCTATTCCAAGATTATGTATTAATAAAGAGATCGTATTTTCTGTACCGATGTAAACTGCTTATTGTAAACACAAGTCTCATCCATGAATGAGAATTTTTCTGAACTCTCTGACATGTAAGAAATTTAATATTGCTTTTTTTCCGTTTTTAGTTCATTACATGGAAATGACATTTCTGTTGTGCCTGAAGGTGCTTTCAGTGATCTCTCTGCATTATCACACCTGTGAGTACCTAGTTCGTGAATGTGGGTTTAGGGTCAAACTCTCCCTGGCAAGTGAGTTTGAAACACACAGTCCTTTGTCACACCTTTTATTGTCGCATCATGAGATGTGGTTGGTTCCATCTTTAAAGAAAATGTGAAGATTTTCAATCTCGATACGGGGCTTTCTGCAAGATAGCCTTAATTTGTCCGTCTGGCCCTTACTCTCCATTAGCTAATGGAGTTGAATTCTCTTTGCGTAGCTCAGTGTCTTCCTACAAACATGACTCTCCAACTTCCTGTCTGTGTCTTCTCTGAACGTTCTCCGAGTCTAGAACACCAGCTCCCTTTCAATTCAGTTGGCCCAAACCTTGTATTTCCCAGGTGACATTCTTCTTTTTTTTTTAGTGATTTTTTTAATAAATTTATTTTTTAGTGGTGTTCAATGTGCCAACATACAGAACAACACCCAGTGCTCATCCCATCAAGTGCCCCCCTCAGTGCCCGTCACCCAGTCACCCCACCCCCCACCCACCTCCCCTTCCACCACCCCTAGTTCGTTTCCCAGAGTTAGGAGTCTTCCATGTTCTGTCTCCCTTTCTGATATTTCTCACTCATTTTCTCTCCTTTCCCCTTTATTCCTTTTCACTATTTTTTATATTCCCCAAATGAATGAGACCATATAATGTTTGTCCTTCTCCAATTGACTTATTTCACCCAGGTGACATTCTAAGTGTCATGTCCTTTATGAAGCCCTTCTTGAGTTACTCAAAGTGGATTCATTTATTTAGCAAATATTAGTCAGCACGGGCTGTGGCACCCTGCAGAAATAGAGATAGATCAAGACGTTATAATAGGTAGGGGAAACTGCTGGTAAAATGTTTTTTTTTTTTTTTTTTTTTTTTCTTTGTGCTCTGTCTCCTAGCAGCCTGTTTGTATCTCCTTATTTTGGGGAAGTACAATAAAACAACATAATAAAATATGTCATGAATGGAGTCCGAAAAACTCCTTTGGGCCAAATTCCTTAATTCCATTATTTATAGCTGTGCTGTTAAGACCATGGCAAACACGGAAGGAAAATCTGGGGACAGATTTTAGGCTCTAAAATTTGGTTAGGTCAGGGCAGGTCTCGTTCAATAGCAGGCAATATCCATTGCCTGCCAGTCCCCCAGAAATTGCCTGCCATCGTATCTCTTGGCTTGTCCTCCTCTCCCAAACCCACTACATCCCGAGAAGATACATTCAGAAGATTGTGAAGGAGGGATGGTCAAAGGATAGGCAACAATAGTCATGCTATTATCTGAATGTGCTTTATGGGGCTCTGATAATCACTGTAGGTTTTTGGTACGTGTGTCTATCAGACTCTTTGGTGCCAGCTGTTAATGTCTCTCTCACCAAACGCTAGGGTCCCAGGAGGCAAAGCCTCCACTCCTTCAGGTGTGAACCCCAGCACCTACCTCACAGTCCACACGGGAGACACTCCTGCTCAGAGTCCATGGATGTCTTTGTGTGAGATACAGCGTGGTGAAGCCGCCTAGCTCAGGGGTGCAGGACTCGGTACTGTCTTCCTGTCATCATCAGGAAGAAAGTAGTCACTCTGCTAATATTAGGGTGATTTGTCAGAAAAGGCCTCTGAAGGAAGATGCTGGTTGGGCTAAGCAAAACTGCTCCTTCTGCGAGCACCCCCACTGACGGTAGGAACAGTTTGACTTGTCCTTGCCATGTGTCTGGTTCTGTCATATATTTCTTTTATGCATTTGTTTTTGATTCTCTAGATCATAAAGAGCCCTGCTCCATTTACTTTTTCCACGTGTCCCCGTGCAGAGCAAGGACTTAGCAAATGTCAGTAGAGATGCCATCAAACGACTCAAAAAACATCATTTTGTGCCTTTTTAATTTAAAAGAGAAGCTTGAATCTGAGCATAACGTTCCCCACACTCCCGTTCTTCATGAGAGTTGGACATTAAAGCTGCTACAGTATAAAGTATTACGGTTTTACAAGTATATTTTGGGACTTTCCTCATGAAAGAACACGATGAATTTTGCTTAGACCATAGACCTAGAAGCATTACTAATCACAAGTTAATTAAAAATCGGAATTAATCCATTTTTAAATGCCACTGTATGCATCTGCTACTTGTGCCAGGCTTGACAAGTTTACAAAACCCACAGGCTACCTTCTCTGGCCTCAGTTTCTCCATCTGTAAGACAAATTTATTAATACTATTGACCTCTTAGAGTTGCTATTTAGGATTAAAGGAGGTCGTTCATACAAATGGCTCAGAGGCACAGTCCCTGCATTTCAGTGCTATGACTATTAGCTATCTTTTTTGTTTTCCATCACTACTATTGCTTAGGGGAGTAGGAACCAAAGTTCTAACATAAAGGACGTTATAAAGGGACAGACATCTAGTGAAGGTCCAGATCCACTCTGGTGAACTAGCTCTATGCATCTTTATTATTATTTCCTATCCCCTCTTTTTTAAAAAGATTTATTTATTTATTTATTTATTTATTTATTTATTATTTATTTATTTATTTATGGGAGAGAGGAAAAGAGCCTGAGCAGGAGGGGAGAGACTCTTAAGCTGACTCCCTAGTGAGTGCAGAGCCTAATACGGCCCTTGGTGTCAGGACGCCGGAGCCAAAACCAAGAGTTGGAGGCTCAACCAACTGGGCTACCCAGTCGCCCCTTGCACCCTTTCTGATCTCTGTGCCTTCACACTTACGATCCTTTACCCTGAAACATCCTTCCCAACCTTTTCCATCTCCTTGAATCTACCTGTGTAAAAAGCTCAGGCTTTTAACCACCGGTCTCCCAAAAAAGTTACCCTCTGTTCAAGGTCACCTTGTAAATACTTTTGCTGTAGCACTTCTAATGCAAATTTTGTGCGTGTTTGAGTTTGTGCCAGTCACCTTCCCAGAAGCAGTACTTTGGGGTTAAAAATAACGTGGTATTTGTAGTTGGGTCCTGGAGACCTGGCATAGTGATCGGGTCCTCCAAAAATAATTAGTGAATGAGGGAGAAGTTATTAACCTGCGTGGTGGGGGTGGGCTTGCGCCCAAAATGAGCCCATCTTTGCAAATACGAGAACATCTTGTGGAGCCCAGGTAAATTTTAAGGCCAGTGACAACCCCCTGAGTCTCAGCTGCATATAATTCAGGAAAAATGGGAAATCCCCGATGTGTACGTTTTCTTCTAAATTGTTATCAATTAAAAAAAATTGTTATCAATAACTCCATAGGGATTTTTCTACTGAGCATCACTTTGAGTTCTGTTCCTTTAGGAAATAACAAGACATCCATACTGTGTGTGTGTATGTGTGTTTGTGCTATTGTTTTCCAGAGCAATCGGAGCCAACCCCCTTTACTGTGATTGCAACATGCAGTGGTTATCGGACTGGGTAAAGTCGGAATACAAAGAACCCGGGATTGCTCGCTGTGCCGGCCCCGGAGAAATGGCAGATAAATTATTACTCACGACTCCCTCCAAAAAATTTACATGTCAAGGTACGGTTTTCTAACCACTTTCACTTCTGTAAATAAATTTAAGGAAATCGCTGTATCAATTTAAAAAGGAAACCACTGCTGCGAGGCTTCGAAGGTACAGGCGGAAAGCCCCTCACCAGTACCTCCTGGCGCCACCCATGCGTGCACAGCCCTGAGCGGTCACCTGAGGAGCCCAAGTAGAGAACCTGGCTTCTCAAATAGATTGCAGGAGTCAGTGGGAAATGCCTCTTAAGTTTTCTTTAAAATGTACGGAAAAATGAAGAGTACACGATTTCTGGAACTTTCTCTCATAGCCTCTAACACATAAAATATTTTGCTTTTGCCTTATCTGAACGTGTGTGCCCTGCTCCTAGGGCTGCCAGGGCCCTGTGGCTTCCTGATGCCAGGTAAGGGGAAACGAGCCCTCCCGAGCGTTCAGGCCAAACCTTCTGACTCACCTGCTGTGTTGATGGGGGTGTCCCTTGCTTGTCTGCATCCCTTTCTTTTCCCTGTGTTTCATGTATTTGCGGATTCTGAATAGTGCCTTAGTAACAAATGCTTTTTTTTTTTCTATGTGTCCAATATAGAGAATCTAAATAGAATGTAAATGATAACAGACCTTGTATTTCCACAAGAACTGAAATGACACGCTACTCACAATACCTAGAAAATATTGAACTTTTTTTTTTTTCAGTTAACTTTGTTTTGTATATAAAACTAAATCGTAGCTATCATGGACCTTATAGAAGTGCACAGTACGATCTTGCCTTCCAAGGCTTGCAAACCTAGCCGAAGAGATAAATTGTCCACACCTGGGCATTTTAGGTAGAAAAAAAAACATCTGGGGAGGTCGTACTGTGCAGTGGGTCATGGTGTGCATTTCTAGCTTTACGTTTCAGTGGTTAGATAACCTGACTTTAGTGCCTTAACCAGCTCATGCCTCAATTTCCTCATGTGTAAGCACAGATGATGATAGTACATACTTGAAAGTGTTATTGTTGAGATTAAAAAAGTTACTACGTGTGAAATTTAAAAAAAAAAAGTAAAGAAAATGCCGATTTTCACAGAAACAGAACAGAATGTTAGATTGCAGGGATTGAGGGATGCGGGAGATAGAGGAAATGGGGAGATAGAGGTTAAAGAGCACAAACGTTGAGTGGTAACAGTAAGTTCCAGGGACGCCCGGGAGGCTCAGCGGTTGAGCATCTGCCTTCGGCTCAAGGCATGACCCTGGGGTCCTGGGTTCAAGTCCTGCATTGGGCTCCCCACAAGGAGCCTGCTTCTCCCTCTGCCTGTGTCTCTGCCTCTCTCTCTGGGTCTCTCATGAATAAATAAATAAAATCTTAAAAAAAAAAAATAAAAGGAATAAGGCCCAAGGATCTAATGTCCAATGTGGTGAGTATAGTTAATACCCCAGTATCACGCTGCACACTTGCCGAGAAGCCTTCTCACCACACGCACGCAGAGGTTAACTGCGGGAGGAAGTGGAGGTGCTAGACACTTTGACCTTATTGATCCTTCCACGGCGTATGTGACATCACGTCACCACATCGTACCTTTTAAATATATGCAGCTGTATTTGTGGGTCGCTCCTCGGTACAGCAGGGGGAAAACTTAGTTGAATTAGTGTTTGCAAAACACATTACCCCACACCGAGTAAGCCCTCCGTGTAGGTTGCCTGGCAGTGTTACCGTCATGACCTTTCAGAACACCAACCAAGCCACGATATAGGACACGCAGTTTTACTGATCAAAGGAGGAGTTTCCAAAAACTACACTCCCTTGAAGCCTTTTTTTTTTTTAATGGCATCTGATGTTTTTTCATAGCCATAAATGGCCGCAAATGATGTCACTTGCAGCACATTGTAAATACTGACATTTTGAAACTAAACTCTTGCAGGGGCTCCTGGGCAGCTCAGTCCATTAAGTGTCTGAGTCTTGATTTCAGCTCAGGTCGTGATCTCAGGGTCGTGAGATCGAGCCCCGGGTCAGGCACCGTGCTGGGCGTGGAGCCTGCTTAGGATTCTCTGTCTCCCCCTCTCCCTCTGCTCCTCGCCCTCCACACCCTTAACGAAAACAAAACAACTCTTCTATTCTTCTTCTAAATGCATTTGATGGAATTTAAATGTCAGCCAATTTATTTATTTTTTTAAATGTCAGAGCTAATTTAAAAGAGACAAAAACAAGATCCTCTTTAGATTTCACATTGTTCTTTTTTTCCTTGAACTTCTGTTTTTCTCCTCGAGTTTCTATTTCCAGTACCTCAGCAAATTGTCTTATTTTTTGCTCCAAAAGTATCTATAGAATTTGAATTTTTAAGATGTCCTGCCACCAAAAGTCTTTGAGTCTTTAAATTTTTTCTTAAAACTGAACTGCTGTTAATACTCATGCACCGTTGCTTGGGATGGCATAATTATTTATCAACGTGTTAATGTTTTTTATTAAAAATTGAAAGTACAGTTTTCTTGGAAGTGCCTCTCTGGGATTATGTGCACTGATTTCAAGAGGCTTTGCAGATCACTGACATTTCAAATTATTCTTTTGTAACCACAGGTTACAAAATATCTTTGGGGGCAGTGCCCCACAATTCCTGGTGTCTGGAAAGGCATCTCGTTGTTTTAGAAAGTGGAGGACATTGTCAAGTGGGAGATGGGGACAGAAACTGGCACTAAAACTTTCTCTTAGGCATTATCATTGGGCAGATGTGTTTCAGAAAGATTATATGGAGAATTTGAGAAACTATAAAGTGATTTTCTTATACTTCTCCTCGCCCAGGGATACATGCTCTCCATTCTGAAAAATGCTAGTGCTTACCTATGTTTCTCAACGTTGAGAGTTCCCTGGAGATACTACTTTAAAAAATGTTTCATGATAATATAAATTTGAGAAAAGCTACATACTTATATTCAATTCTCTGAGGGTCATCATTCACAATCATTTATTAAATGTCCTCAGAAGCCCGACATGTGCAACAAACATACGCACGTACATAAATGACTGCTTAACTCAAGATATAGCTAACTGATTTGACCTTTTTTCCCCTTTAACAGCATCTTGTTTAGTTCTTAGTGTGGCATGATTGGAAATAGGCTTGAGGGAAAACGGGTCTGGATCAGGGATGCCTGGTACAACTTTCTGCAGTGGTAAAATTGTTGCATATCTGTGCAACTACAGTAGTCACTGGCCACGCGCGGTTGCTAAGAGGTAGCTGATGCAACGGAGGAAGTGAATTTTTAATTTTATTAAGTTTGACTTTAATGGGAAAGAATCAGGTGCAGCCACTGGCTACCATGCTGGATAGTGTGGTTGCTACAAAAGCTCAGAGGAGGAAACTGTGTCAGAGGAGAGTGGCTGTGAAAAATTTAGTGCAAGTGCATCTAACTAAGCCACTTGTTGGGGCAGGCTGTCAGGTGTGAGCACGGTGCTCCCGGAGCAGAGCCATATTGTAGGAAAATGCTGGAACTGTGCTATTCATCTCAAGTCAACAGGTTGCATGTATTTCCAGCTGTACCCTAAACTAGATAGCGGACCGCAGAGGGTGTAGGGCAGGCGACAAGAAGTGTAGACATTCAGAACTCAATAAATAGATTGTAATTGCATTTAGCAGACTTTAAGATTTACTTGGTTTTTCTATAACTCAATGTACTTTTAGAGTGATAGCGGACATTGAAACTTATCATGCCCTCGGCCAGCATATTTCGCTATTTGTCAAAATATTGCAAAGTTTCATTGTCTTATTAAGATTCTGCTAGTTGCCAATTTATGACAGTTCAGGCTGCATCTTCGCTGCTGCTACTACCACTACTACTACTCTACTACTACTACTACTACTACGACGACTACTACTACTACGACTAACAGCTTATATTGAATGGTTTGCATTATGCTGAGGATCTGACTTAAATCCTTATCTACTGTAATCTTTATATCACTCCTAAAGTAAGTACCGCTCTTTCCCCATTTGGGAGATGAAAATATTATAATTTAGAGAGATTAGATAATTTGTTCAGAAGCACTCAGCTGCTAAGGAGCCAGAATTTTTGATTCACTGACCCCCAGTGTTTACCACTGAAGTTTACTTTATAATTTTCAATGAAAATATTCTCAAAACAAATCATCAATGTAAGTAAGAGCGCCATTCTACTATTGAAACATACTTGGAAAATGAACGTTTTGAACCACTTTCATGTGCGTTGCTAGAAATAGTTATTCATAATAAGTGTGTTGGTAGAAGGCAAAGTACTCTAATCTACTAATTAAAATAATTCACTCTAAGAAATCTACTGAGTTTTTGAGCTAACATGCCTTATGAGCTTGAAAGCAATAAAATGACACTTCTTTAAATATTTTATAGTTTGAGTTTTTAATATTTTAACTTTTCCCATAGTTATGCCAGTTTAATATGTTTAATTTTATTCATGGAAATCATGTAAGTGCATGCTCCTAATATTAAGATTTGTAAATATGTAATTTCAAATTACAGCAGGAAGATGAATATCCTTTAATTGAAGACATGTTTATATAGCTATATATAAATATAATTTAAATGTTTTCTCTGCTAGGAAAGGCTAGGCTATTATTTTGAGTAATATATTCAGTTAACAGTTTTTATCCTACATTTTTCAGAGTACTTTCTTTATTGTATAATATAGTTTCGGGGTACAATAGAAATAAATAAACTGGATGAAATAGATCATCAGAGAATATTAAACACCTGAAAAAAAAAAAAAACACCTGGGTTAGAACACTCTTGAGTGGGAGGTAAATGGTCATGACTTTTCTTCATAACCCAAATGTCCAGTCTTCATCTTTTAAATATCAGATGATGCTAAAATGGTCAAGGAGTTGGTAGTAAAGCAGAGATTTTTGCCCTCCCCACGAAATGCAGAATATTGTTAATTTCTGAGAACTTCTTTATTGCTCTTGGCTCAGAAAGGTTTAGCTACATAGACGACTAAGTTGTTCACTTTTAATTTGACAGACATTTACTAAACACTTACATGTGCCAAAATGAACAGTCTGGTGAAAATGAATGATATGTCCCTTCTTTCATTCACCGGATGTCATGTGAGTTCCTGTTACGCACCAGACGCAGTTCCAAGGAATTGAGTCTCTAGTTCGTGCCATAAACAGGACGTAGAAAGATGTTGGTCTTCACAGAGTTTATATTTCTACTGATACATTTAAACAGATAATCTCAAAACAATATGGAGATTTGACAATAGAAACATAGGTATAAGATACTAATAACATATATCCAGACCAAACAATCATGGGGTTGTAATGGATACCCCCAGGTCCATCAGGGCTTCAGGAGATTCTGATAGTGAGTCAAAAGGAACTCAGATAAAGGATCAGAAAACCTGGAACCTTTTCATGTCTTAAGATTACCAACAATGCATCACCCCACATTAATAATGTCTTCCACTAATTTTATATGTTAAGATTCCTCTAGGTTCCAGAATTCCTTGGGGAAATTCCACATCTCTCAGCAGTAACATTGTAATACTATCTTCCCCTCCCCCCCCCCAGCAAGATCAACATCTTCCTTTTAGGGAAGTTCTTGACAATCCTGAGATCTTTGTTTTGTGTCTCAAAATTACTGGTTGATCGTGTCCTTAGTCATTTAGGCAGTTAAATAATACAGCCTAGAGGTGCCTGGGTGCCTCACCCAGTTAAGCATCTGGCTCTTGATTTTGGCTCAGGTCATGATTTTGGGGTCCTGGGATCGAGCCCTGCATCGGGCTCTGCGCTCAGTGGGGGCGCCTACTTGGGATTCTCTCCTTTCCCACTCCATCTCCCTCTGCCCCTCTCTCTCTCTCTCTTTCTCTCAGATAAATAAATAAATCTTTAAAAATTTTAAAATTGTAATAATATAGCCCAAACTAGAAGCAATGAAAAATTATAACTAGATCCATTTTGAAGTAATACTTAAAATTTGATCAGATCCTTTTTACATTTTCAAATTTATTACCACCAGCACATAATTATAATTTTGAAATAAGCTTAGCTTTTTTGGGATTATGAATTGCTCACTGGCCAAGGAAAACATTCAGGTTTGTACATAGTTACTTGCCAAAAGCACCATCTTTAAAAAACAAGCAAGGACTATTTTTCTGTTTTCTTTTTTTCTTTTTTTTTTTTTTAACAAGACTCTTTTTCATTATACTTTTGAAAACTTAAAACACTGGGAAATTTTAACAGACATTAATTTTAATAGGGGATGAGAACCAGCAATTCATATTCTGTTCTTAAATATCATACATCCATATTCAATCTATCATAAAATCCCATAAAATAATTATTATTGTTCTTTTCCATTCCATTGTGACTCCAGAACATTTATTGGCCTGAGGTCCCATATATATATACCAAATAGCCAAGCCTAGTGATTCCAGAGATGGCATTATGCAGCCTTTACGTTTTTATTAAATCATTTATGCAACTCAAATTTATAAGACCTTAACCCCCTATCATGTGTCGACCATCTCCAACCCTACAGTAAAACTACAAGAATTCCAGCGATTTCCATCTTGCCAACTTCAGTGGCTTACTTTTAGTCATCTTTGTTTTTTGTCTTAGACATTGAGCAATACTGCTCTTTTTTTGTTTGTTTGTTTTTGTTTAAAGATTTTGTTTATTTATTCATGAGAGACACAGAGAGGCAGAGACACAGGCAGAGGGAGAAGCAGGGTCCCTGCAGGAAGCCTGATGTGGGACTCGATCCCAGGACCCCAGGATCACGCCCTGGGCCAAAGGCAGATGCTCAACCACTGAGCCACCCAAGTGTCCCACGAGACTGCTCCTTCTTGTACATTCTCTTTGCTTCCTTCTTCATTCCTTTGCTGACACCTTTTTCTTACATTCTTTAATGTTGATATAGATGAGGTTTTCTCCTACCCCTATTAAATTAACTGATTTCAATACCATGACCATGGCTTTTCTAATGATCTCCAGATTTAATATTTCCATGCACCTAGTGAATTCCTCCCCTGTGTAGGCTTGCAGAAACTTAAAACACATATTCCAAAACCTGCATTTTCATTTCCCACATCCTCTTGCAACTGCATTCTGTAGTTGATATATGCATGTCTCTACTACTGAACTGTAAGTTTTTCCAGAAACTTCGATGTTTCACTTACCTTTGAACTCCCCAGACTTAGCTTACTTCCTGGCATGAAGTAGATCCTCAATAAATATTTGATAAATGAATGACCTAGTGATGGAATGTTGTTAAAAATATGCATTTGATATTAATGCTTAAGAAATGCAGTAAGTAATAGCAAGTGAAGCTTAGAGTTTTGGGGTTTTAAATAAGAACCTTCTTTTAGTTAATTATGCCCAACATCAAATACCCCCTACATTTTTCCTGAGTTGTCTTTGATGTACCTTTGACTTTATACAAGGGCAGTGCTAGAGGATTCTCTTATTTGACTTAGGTTTCCAAGGGATGCCACAATGAAGGCAGACTCTGGGATATAGTTAGAAATTTGTGTCTGGAGCTTTTAGTAATAAATCAAAGTGAGAATGCAATTCTCAGTGGGTGGCGATATTGGTGTCAGGTGCATAGCGAGTGATTTCCGTCCAGTAAGCAAGTCTGCCTACAAGCTTTAATGGATTTGAGGTCCAGCAGTTTGTCTGTTAAAGATTAAAGTAACTGGCAAAGACAAATTGTTAACCAAACTTTTGGCTCATTTTCCCTTTGAATTATTAAGCTAAACACACTTCCAATCCATACAGCTGATGCTGGAGGGCTCTCTTAAGTCCAGACCAAGTCTTAAATCACCCTAGTTATCCTAGACTGCCCTCCTTCATTTCAGGGACATAGTAAACATGTATAGTCTTTTTTTTTAAAGATCTTTATTTATTTATTCAGTAGAAACACTGGGAGAGAGGGAGAGACACAGGCAGAGGGGGAAGCAGGCTCCCTGCAGAGAGCCTGATATGAGACTCGATCCCAGGACCCTGGGGTCACGACCTGAGCTGAAGGCAGACGCTCAACCACGGAGCCCCCCAGGTGCCCCAACATCTGTATTCCTGAAACTAGATTTTTTTTTTTTGTCCTCTGTGGCTCACATCTTACAAAGGCTAATGTGCTGGCAATAATTTAAAATTTCTTGAGACTAAACTTAGGGCAGGTGGAAAGATTGAAGATTGGTGAAGTTGTATCAGCAAGGAAGCTGCAGTTCCTTGCCAAGCAGCAGTGTAAGAACAAAAACTCTCCTCCTTAACGTTGCAGTGTTCCTGGTGGCTGTGCATGCCAAATTTGCAACCCTGGTTGCAGTCCTTCAACACATAAAATCATTAATGCTGGGTGTTGTTACCCAGTGAATAATGATCGCTCAGTGCCCCCTGCCATTCCTCCATGATTCTGATAATTATAGTCCCTACAATTTTCCCAAATTTCAGCACCTCCTGGCACGGACAGAAGGTGCTCAGTGAAACCTGTAATGAATGAATACATAGCAAGTTCTAGTTTGCCTTAGTCAGTGTTAAAATTGGAGCAAACAAGCGGAGGAAGATTTCCTTTCTCCTTCCAGGTAAACCACCCATGTTCCTTTCAGCTGCCTACCTTCTTTGGAAGCCTCGGGAAGACGGTCTGAATTTGGCTGGGGTTTCTGTGCTTGCTCTCACTTTACTCTGTACTCAAAACTCAGTATCCTTTCATTTAACACTGAAAGCAACCCATTGAGACGACCACCACTACTCTAACTCCACACCCGTACTAACGAATCGGGCTTACTAGTTTAGCTTGATGGACCTCTGATCCTCTGTCCAAGACTGCTTGTGTTACAATAAGGGTCTTGTCCAATTCCTCTTCCTGGACATCTTCTTTCATCTGAGAATAATTAAGTGTGCAAAATTCTATATGTGCTGGTTTTCCCCTAAAGAGCCGTCTTCAGCATCACTCTTTAGCTCTGATATCATCTCCTTGTTATAGAAATGGATTAAAGATGTCGATCCCCTTGAATAAGAATTTTGCAGAAAAGGACCTCAGAGAAAGTATCCTGGGCAGAAAATAAATCACAAATTGAAGGCAAAAAAAGAAAACGGAAGGTAGACTTAGAAGAGGAACGATATACTGGTGGGAAGATGAATGAGAGGAGAGAGCCAGATACAAGGGATATAATTCTGAGGGCCTAGTAGATAGAAATGAGCAGATTTAGATAAACCAGGTGGGCATGAAAATCACACTATAGGAAGGATGTTTAGTTTGGGAGAATCACAATCTAAATAAGAAAATGAAATAAGTAAAAATAAATAAGAATCATATCACTTGTAAGGTATTTGGGGGATATTAGACACTATTTGGAATTGCTGTATCTCACAAACATCTTTTGAATTACCTCACACTCAGGAACTAGAAATAAGAAATTATCTTTGAGAAATGGACTTTAAAAGAAAGGTTTGAAAAAGGAGAAGCGGATAGAGTGGTAGCTGGAGTAGTCAACTTTATGAACCTGAAGAACTTAGAACTCAGTGTGTTATTTTATTTTATTTTGTTTATTTTATTTTTAAGATTTATTTATTTTTTTGTAAAAGACACACAGAGAGAGGCAGAGACACAGGCAGAGGGAGAAGCAGGCCCCATGCAGGGAGCCTGATGCAAGACTCGATCCCAGGACCCCCGGGCCACGCCCTGAGCCCAAAGACAGACACTCAACCCCTGAGCCCCCCAGGCGCCCCAGAACTCAGTATTTTAGAACTATAATCCCAATTCTGATGCCACCAAAACAGTTTGCAGCTTTAAGAAATATATTGGGAAAAGCCAGCGCACATGGGAAAGGCTGTTATTTTGATTCCTTTATCTAAAGTGAATATATATGAGGGGACAATGATCTCATTTGGTTTGCCCATAAGAAATTCTAGGTAATGAAAATAGTTGAGCAGGATTAATTATATAGGAACCCAAATTTGTCCCTGGGGGAAAAAAAAACTGGAAAAATTAGTGCTTATTGGAGAAATTAGTGCTTATTGATTAACATATTAGATACAGTTCAGTGGATATGTATTAAATCTTGGCTCTGTGCTAAAACAGTCTCCTTCAGCCTGGCAGTGTTGTTATCTCCATCCTCTGTTACATGCTTCAAGATGTTTTTAATTGTTTTTCTTGAAACAATTTCTGGCTCCTCATCTAAACAATCAAGTGTAATTTTTGAAGAATGTCACATTTCCACAGAATAAACAACACAACTGCCAACCCTAAACTCCTCTATTCAAACCACAGTCTTAAGAGGTTTAAAGCACAGAAATAGACCACGAGGCAATCTTCCTCAAGGTCTTGGGAAGTGGCCAGATGAGTGTTTATAGTCCTCATATTTGCTGATGTTCTGTTTTGCTTGTGCACATTCTTAGCTGTTTCCCCCTGTGGCTTTTTTCCAAATGAGATTCTTCTTTCTTCTACCCTAGCCAAGTGCCCACTACTTCCTTTTCTGTTGCTGATTTCAGGCATGATAAGGTTGGCCAACACAGGGCTATTCATGGTGGGGTGTTATCTTAATTCAACTCCTTGCTTTAACTAACTGTCAGCACTTATTTCTCCAGGGTGCTTAATAGCTAAATTTATTTAATAAACAAGTCAGGGCGGGGGTGAGAAATTAAATGTCTCTGAGCATCCCTTTGGTATTAATCCCAGCAATCTCCCAGCTGTGATTTGATAGAAAAAGCTGCATTCGTTACTCTGGTTACCAAGGGGAAATGCAGGGGACACTGGCAAGGTCTCCCTAGTGACGGAGGTGTCACTAGAAGTACCCGCCACCCCTCTCCATTGATAAAGTCATTCCCCAGAGCTGTCGTCCATTTCCCAGCGGCTTAAGAAGAAACAAAATAATTTCTTAAGAAGAAATTATTTTGTAGAAATAATTTAGGGTTCTTGTTAATAGAAAAAACTGACCGATACAGAACACTCTCTTCCTTCGGATTTTATTCCAAAGCCATTATGTGAGTGTGTTCTGGTATTTTCTAGGGTCAGGGAGTAAGCACATAGATATGAAGAGTCCTGAGGCCTACCGTGATGACTCACATTTTCTTTCTGTTCCCGTCACTAACCCCGTTACTCACAAACATACACTCTAACCTGTAGAAGAATTCGATGAGAGCAGACGTTTTGGGGTAGAGGGAGGTACCTCAGAACGTTAGGTCAGGGAGAGTGGGAAGAGGGGCAAGCTGACAGTCAACTCAGATAGCTTCGCTGGAAGTTACGTGGGATGAAGCGCTCAGCTGGAATGATCGCTGCTTGCTCCAGCGGGGATGAAGAACTACTGAGATGAGGCTGAGGACAGAAACATCATTAACGTTTGTGTTACTAGATAGTTGAGTTTGATATGTGTCATCTATTTGATTGACGTCTATATTTGATTTTATTTGATTGACAATATATGACATATATTTGGTATATGTCACCCTGATTCTGTCCTCATCGGTTGCCAAGAGGCAGTCTAAGGAGCTCTCAAAAATACGGACGCACGTAGCATCGGTGGAACGTAATTTTATCGAAGACAGTACAATTTCCGCATTGTTAGCCATTTATGGGATGAATATGTGCAACCAAAGGAAAGTGGCTGCAAATGAATCTGCCTTTAATCTAAACCTTTCATGGATCAGGAGGTTTTTTTTTTTTTTAAAGCGTGTATCCCGAAAGGTGAGATCGCAAGTGAAGATTATGTCTACGGTATTTCCTTTGTGGAGGGGAAGAGACAGAAATCTCACCTATCACAGGCCTGCGCTAATGTGTCACCACACTGAACCGAAGGGATCTGAGGGGGAATATGATGGAAATTACATTTTTGGTTTATTTCCAGTGCACCGTGTTCTATCTCCTGTATGTAAAGAACACTACTGAACTAATGATAGCCAGGCAGGTGCATACTGTTGTATTTTTAATTGCACTGACATATTTCTATTTATGCATTGAACTTGCCCGCACATGCCCCAACACCCGCTCCCCCAGACGGACCCACACAAAGTCCTCTTTGGGATCAGTGGTGTGCTCGTCCATGCAAGTGGGCTAAAGTTAAGGTGCAGGCAAACCACAGGATGCATCCACACAGGCTAGTTGGCCCATGAGGGGATTGACCTGTGATATGGGCATCACTACCATCGGATCCGAACCACTTAGGTTCACAGTCCGTAGTCCCGCTCTGACACCGGGCACTCTCACCAGACCTCAATGAGGTGCTCTCCTGTTGCATTCTTGAACATTATCTGATGATGCTAATTTTGGTTTTATTCATGGAAGAGAAATACATATAGATATGTGATCAACACTTTTCATACAAAATCTGCTATATTAAGGCATTTAAATAATTCAAGAGAACTGAAAACACAAAGCATCGGTTTCTTATATTTTTTAATTAATTTTCAGGTCCTGTGGATATCAATATTCTAGCTAAATGTAATCCCTGCTTATCAAACCCATGTAAGAATGATGGCACCTGTAACAATGATCCAGTCGACTTTTATCGCTGTACCTGTCCGTATGGTTTCAAGGTAAGTAGAACCTTTTGAGGGAGCCATGGTCTGAAAACACAACTTTCTTTGGTGGGTCCTCATTATTCTGTTGTGTTTTCTCGATGTACTGAGATCTCCTCTGTTTACTCTTGACTTGACTTGGCCATTCCTTCTCCAGGGGCAGGACTGTGATGTCCCAATCCACGCATGCATCAGTAACCCGTGTACACATGGAGGAACTTGCCACTTAAAGGAGGGAGAAAAAGATGGATTCTGGTAGGTCACTCATCTAGAATATTCTTTCTGAAGCGTTGGAGCATGAGCAAGCAAACATTCATTTTCCTTTTCAGGTCAAGGGGTATTATTCTTAACGCCGGAAATTTATTTCACAAGAACAATATAGATTAGTCCTTCTCAGAGATACTGTAATATAAAAAACAAGTGGAGAGATTACAGTATTCTCAGCTCAGGATGCTATAAAAAGCAAGAAATGTTTAAGACATGCAGGTGCGTGCATTAGGATTCACGCAGTCAGATGAGGTCAAGACAAAGTAGTAGTTCTGTTATGCTAATTAATAGCCAGGGGTCTCCTACTTCAAGTCCTGAATTCATCTGTTGCTTTGTGTATTGCTTTAACAGACAGTGTGTAATGATAAGCTGCAGGGCCCACGGAAACAGAAAATTAATGATTCATTTCCAGGCCACAAAATGAGGAGACAAACATGCTGTGAACATTTTTAATCTGGAGTTATTTAATCGTACGGTACAATTACTTCAGATGTATTTCATGAATTATGAAATAGAGTTCTTATAATGACAGTAATCATTTCACCTAAGAGTGTTAATCTACTGCAAAGCTTGTTAGAAATACCACTTCTTATTATAAAAATTCTTCAGCTCTGCGTTCCATTATGAAATGGTCGCGTTTCTAGTACGACTACTCCCCAAGATTATTCTGATACGTATCGAGGTGAAGTATACGATGTTTTTATTGTCATTGAAAAACTATATTTGTTGAGACTTGAAGAGAACGTGTACACTTTATGGTGACAAGGAAGATGTAATTTAATTTTCATATTTTTTTGTTTTGAGATGTGGAAGACATTACAGCCGTGGTAGGAGATAGTGTCATTTTTTTAAGTCAGAATCAGTGCCTCCTCATTTATGAGCAGAGAAGCATGAGTCATTTTATTAGAGCACAAGTTGATATTAAGATATCTAGGGCTGTAAACTTTGCTTGTGTTTTAGAGCTGCGAATACATTGGATTTATTGACTTACAGGACCATGGGGCCATTTGCCATCTTGCGGCCCACGTAAATTTTCTTTTTAAATTGTTTCTGACTGGATACTACCTTAAATCCATGCTTACTACATGTCATTTAAAAGCATTTTAAAGTTCAGTTTCTTACAGTTAAAACCTCTGTAATTGATGAGAATGTTTAGCTTTTTTTTTTCAGTATTCGGACCATATGACTTTAAAATGCAGCAAGAACATGTCTTTTGCCTTCTCTCCCTCCTGGCGTTCAGGTGTATTTGTGCCGATGGATTTGAAGGAGAAAATTGTGAAGTCAATGTTGATGACTGTGAAGATAATGACTGTGAAAATAACTCTACGTGTGTCGATGGAATTAATAACTACACATGCCTTTGTCCGCCTGAGTACACAGGTAGGAAGAGCAGGAAATTCTGTGCCGTCAATAGGGTCTCTGTTTGAAAGCATCATTGGCAATGTGCTGTATTTGTGTATTAAGCCATTGTATTATTCAATAACCGGTAGGTGTTCCAAAAATTAGATGCAATGTGAATAACAGCTAAGGAGGGTTTCAGCCAAGCCAATGAAAGACGAAGCAGGCTCAGAACACAGGCATCTACGTAGAGCCACACTCTCCAGCAGAAAAAGAAATGATCGTTCTGAAGTTTTCAGACCACAGTTACGTAACATTTTCACGTAAAGCATTTCTCCCATGCAAACCGACCCACCAATACGTAGGTGAAAAGGGGGCATTTTTTTCACATTGTCAAAACATAATTAGGCATTTGAGATGGCTCGTGTCCATACTTGTGTTTTCCCTTAGTAACTCATGTCCTTCTAAATAAAACATAATCAGGAAGATACTGAGCACTTTGGATAATCATATAATTACCACCTTTTTTTTTTTCTTTCTTCCTGACATTTCGTATCTGGGGGTGACATATTCCGTTAAGTCTTTCACAGCAGGTAAACTTCCCTGCACAAACCAATTTGCTGTAAAGGCAACATCAAGTTTAGACCTCCCTGTTATGTCAGATTATCTGTTCTGATTGGTTTTGGCGGCTCTGAGTTACAATCTTGTTTCTTAGCAATAAACCACTTCATTTTAATGTTGTTAGAGAAAAGGGGAATGTTACAGATTTTATTTCTAAGAAAAGATGGGGAAGTAGAGTTGTCACTCTATCCAAAATCACCATTCTTATTTTGATGACTATTTTTCCTTAACCCTACACTTGTCTACAATTTTAATACATAGTTAAGAATATCAGAGGGTAGGATAACTGTGTGGATGACTGAGGTTAACATCTCTAAACATGAAAAGATGAGAGCACATCTGTATGATTCACTTTCCCAGGGATTTGTTAGAATAGCATTGAAATTTAAGCTTTTATGGAATACTCAAACTTTGAATTTTAATAAGTACTTTCTTGGTGGGAAAATGCTAGATAAAATAAAAGCATTCTGTTTTGACATCCCAGACCTGTTTGCCTTCAAACCTGTCTTTTCCATGATACGTTTTTTTTTTTACACCAGTGAAGCATATCATATGATCTGCTACGTGTCTAGTAGAAATCTGAACATGTTGTATCATAATTGTTCCATGATGTATGTGGAGCCCTTCGGCCCCTTAGTGGCTAGTTTGAATTCCTCGATATTTCCCACTAATAGAGGATAGCAAGTATGTCCAGTAGGTTTCCATTCTCACATGGTTGGGGAGTTTAGATGCCACATAACTTTCACATTTGCACTCACATTACATGTGTCACACCTCCGAGACTTGCCACTGACCTGCACGCACAGGTCCTGGAGCCCTGGGCGCTGCCCTGAGAATCTGAGTTTTGTTGACTGAGCTGATTTAGACTTGTACAGGAAACCCAGTGTTTGCACTAAAATCGGTACCTGTTACCCTCTTAGGATAGAAGAATTCTGTTTTCCTATCATGGCTCTGGTCATTACTGGAAGGGCTTAATTCATTTAATTTTGGTAGCCTCTTTAAACTCATCTGCACTGACCTGGACAGATCGGACCCCAGCAGCTCAAGCATACCTGGGTTTGCCCGTGTGCTCCTGAGCACGAAAATCAAGAATTTATCTATATCCCCTCATGAGAACCTCAGCTTGAAAGCACCATGTATTCAGTTCCTACACACTGTTTTTTTTTTTTAGGATAATTTACATCAGGTGGCAGCTCTTCTCAGTTGGTTTAGGGGTCCCCCTGCTTTGGCTGTAGATTTATTGTATCTTATTCCTTATCCATTTCTTTTGAGTCTTATTTTACCTTCTCTCCCTTCATTTTCCAAGCTTCCTTCCAGCACCTGCTCCTCTTGAACACGTTTTCTCCATCCTAAGTGATTTTGTTCAGTGCCACTTCCTCTGAGAAGTGTCATGAACCCTCATTTCCATCTGTCCAATCACTTCATCTGAAACATATCAACCCCAAAATGTAGCAAAACCCCTTTTGAGCCAAAATATGACATCTGTAAAAGCCATCGTGTGGAAATCTGCCATGACTGTCTACCCCAGAGTCATGGGGCTCTCAACAAGAACTGAGACTCTGACATGTTTTTAGCCATAGCAATTGCAAATACTGGCTTGCCTTACTTTGGGCAAAGGATGAACAAAAACATTGAACTCACTAGAAAGCTCGCAGCATACAGCACATGCAGACATTGCCCCAGTAACTGGGCTGGGTCTTGTGGGCAACCAAGAGCTTGACAGTGGGCATCAGAGCAGGTATCTCTACCAGGCACATTTGTCACTCATCCATTAGCTGTCGTATTTTTGTCCATATGTGAAATGAGCTCATTTACAAAATATCAAGCAACCATCTGCAGATTTTGAAATCGGTGGCACATAAATGGCCTTTAATTATAGGAAAGCATAAATCGGACTCTAGAGTTTCATATCATGCTTCATCCAAGTCTGTAGTGAGGGGGGAATTTTTTTGTTGTTGTTAATAATATGGCTGTATTGTTTAGATTTAAGATTGGAATCTGATTAATGAGTAGGAGACCTGGGAAAAGAAACCCCGGCTGTGCTCAGGGAATATAATCATGTTGTCATTGCTTAAAAATCATTCAAGTCACAAGTTGCTTTTCTGTTTGGAGATGTTTTGCTCTATACCGCCAAAGGCAGACAATGAGAAAGTGAACTGTTGAGCAGGAACAAATAAAATTTCATGGGAAAAGGCTGTAAATTATTATGGTGAAAGGTCTTAACATTTGGCACCCGTGTCAAGAGTCAGAAATGGACATAATGTTGTTAACAGAGAAAATTCAGAGATCTGCAAGCAGTCTGACAGAGAACTCATGATTTGATGGGCAGGCTCTAAAATGGAGCTAAAAATATCCAAAACAAAATGAACTGCCATTGGGAAATTAAATTTATTTAAACCCTTGTGACCAAAACATCCCAGTAAATAGTTATTGATTTATTAAAGGAGAAAACTCTCTGTTCTTTCCTCCTGCAGGGATTGACAACATAAATTTTAAGGGTCAATATTGTTTTTTATTATCTAATCCTTGCTCTGCCTTCCCCACCAGAGCTCTCAAAACTATTCTTTTCTACCCAACTCAGCGTATTATCTATCCTCCTAGTTGTGTCATATGACTGTTGGTAGCTAGTATTTTTTGGATGAGATTAATTTTTGGAAAGTTTAATTCACTGTGATTTTAAATTAACATTAGTATGTACAGATTCAGGAGGTAGGACTCTGGAATTATTAAACAAATAACTTAAAAATTCACTCTAAGATTTTAATTTTAGCTTGCGAGATCGTTTTTGTTTTTCTTTTAATCATTACTATATCCTTCCTAAAAACAGCACATACCTTGGAGAAATATTTTCAAGGAATCCCTCAAATTACCTAAGCTCAAAACCTATAAAAGTAAAAATTGTAAACATGGCATCCCTGCAACATTGTCATCTATTCTTAAGCTCAGGTATGAACTTAGGTGTTGAGTTGAAAAATATGTTTTTGCACAGCTCACAGGAGTCAGAACCCTGGATGAACTACATCAACGTTATGTTTCTTAACACTGTTCTCATGGGACCATATACAAAGATAACACAAAATTGGCCACAACATAAACCACAGCATATTAATGGGATTACAGAAATTCTGTGACTGAAAGCTTCCACACAAATTGGGCATGTAAAAACTCAGAATTATTTTGTTGAAAATACTCAGACCATTTTAGTCGTTCCATTTTGTACCATTATTTCTTCGCTTTCCAAATCTCCAATGCTCCCACACAAACCGTGAAGTGCATAGCTTCAAGAGGTAGAGCTGGTTGTTAAATAAACTGGCTTAGACACAGACCTATGGCTCCCTGTGTGATGGCCTTAACCTTTTGCCTCGTTTACTCCATGTTTGTGCGTCTGGCCTGCCGTAGGTAAGAAATCTAAGCCTTGCTTCAGTTTGCTCTCACCCTTGGCTTCTCTGTTGTTAATGCTGCGCATTGGCTTCGTGTGCTCTGCTGTTGTATTGCAATGTAAAAAGTCTTTTGTCTCTTCTGTCTTTGTCGCTGCCAGCTGCTAATCTGAATGAGGTGGAAAAAGGTTAGTTGCCTTTTAAGTCTATTATGATTTCCATTTTAGTTTCCCTCTTTCTTTTAAAGCTACATAGATTTCATTGTGTGTACATGATGAAAGGAATGTTGGCAAAATCTGAAATTAATATGTCAAATCAGTCCCTCAGATCCTTGACATGGAGAGCTATGCCAAACACTGTAAAAGGGGCATCTGAAGTGCACTTTATCAATTTCTAGAAAGCTATGAAAGATGTAGCCTGAGTGAGAAGAAGGGGTGGCTAAAAAGAAAGACTAATACTTTCTACTTCCTACTTGGTTTTATGCTTCTACTTTTTAAAGATCTCACAAACAAGAATAACTTTTACAGTGAAAACCAGATCATTCAGTACAGTATATAGGGTACAGACAGAAAAATTTTTAAATAGTGGAAATTTCCTTATACCTCTTAACTAACATCATTAGTAATTTGAAACATGGAAAATATTGGAAGATGTATATATTTATTAAAACATTTTATAAAATAAATATTACAAAGCCCAGGAGGTTGATTTTTAGACTCACATTGTCAAAACACATTATGGAATGTCATGAGGATTTGGCAGTATTTCTAAAGCATAAAAAAAAAAAAAAAAAAAACTATATCTAATCACTGATGTCAACATGGTCCACATAGTTCCCCAAAAACATCAGGGGCCCGGGAAAAGACGTCCTAGAGTAATGCTAGTGATAGGCATTTCTGGGGAATTATCCTGAAGGATTTGTGAAATTCCATCATAAAGATTCAGAATGATTACTAACAACATTGGATGTTTACTCATTCAGCTGACTAGATGTCTTCACATGTCACATACAGGCACGGCATCCTAACAGGAACACAATATGTGCTTGTCTTGACATTTCCGGTTGTATGTAAAGCATTTGCAGTGGGATAATAGAGTTAACATGGAATGCATTATATAGCAGTTCTCCTCTTCTCTGCCTACTAAGGACTTCATTAATTTTTTTTTCTCTGTTGCATTACTTAGGTGATATGCTGTGTTTGGTCACTTACTATGTACAGAGTTAAGTTGAAAACATGGGAAAAAAATAATAAAAATTAAAATTAAAAAAAATGGGAAAACATGGCTTCATATTTTAGAATGTTAAAATAAAGCCTGTGCAGTTCTTGGAGGATTAATGAATCCAATACTATTGTTGGTCAAATGTCCCCTTTTCTTTTTACAAGTACTAAAGCAATTAGTGGTCTGGACAGGGATGTTTAAGGTTTGATTCCATCTCAGAAACACAATAGCAATTGTTCTGTTATAGGAATATGTCCTTAAATAGTTATCTATACTCTCAGGAACTAGCTTGGCAGTGTGATAGGGTTTTAAATCACCATGTGGTTTCATATGTTGACTAAATTTCATGCTTATGTTTATAAAAATGCCTTCTCTTTCCAAGAATCTGCTGCTGACTGAATTCGCTTCAAAAAGCAGTCAAACTCTACTCTATTTTTTAATCCAAAACTTAACTAGAAATTAAATTTCAGCTTCTTTAGAGCAGAGAGTAGCTTTCTTAAATAAAGAGAAACTCCATAATTAGGTGATGTATTGTTACTTTACAAAAACACCGTAGATGTGAACAAAAGGATTTAAGGTAATAACTTGTATAAAATAGGAAAACATTTTACCCAAGGTTACACACTTTGCAAGTAGGGATGCAAATGGAAACCAACATCTAACTGACCCCAAGGCATGCACTGCGATTGGGAGTAGGGGTGGTTTCCATTGGAATAAGTCTCTTCCTGTTTGCTACTATCTTCCAGGCTTGGAATCTTTTTACATCCCATAGTGGCTCTGTCTATGGTTTAGGGTAAGCAAGCTCTTCTTCTGCTGTCTTTTCAGCTTGCTGTATATAATAGTCTTTTATATCCATTTGAAAAGAGTGAAGCTGTAACCACAAAATTCAGGTGCAGGCAGTCTATTTTATCTACACATGAAAAAAAAAAGTGCCTAATCAATGCCTGCACAATTAATTAAATATTTTCCCTGATAACTAGGCTACCTTCCATCACAAAGGGTAGGTTGGGGGTACTGATGAATTTGTGTAGCTAATGAGAAAAGCTCAGGTTTCTTATCCTGGCATGAGGTTATCAACTCTGGGACTTTTTACATTTTTGTTTTCTTCTGGGAAACAGGGATAGTGACATCTGCCCACCTCACATAGGTGCTTGAGAGTAAGATGGAAGATTGGGGAAATACCATATAGTGTTAAATATCTGTACTTCAAAAATACCAGGGGCTGCTATTCTAATGGCATAAGAATTCTTAAGGGAATTTTAATAGAGAAAATCTTACCTGAAGTAAATTATATGTGCGAGGGAAATTTCTCTCCCCATATTTTTCAGTATGTCTTTCTTTAAATTATTATTTTGTATTTCTGTTTTCCATGCACATTTCAAATGGAAAGACTTCAGGAAGGTCTTTGATTCTCTTTACCCCTTTACTCGTCTTTGACGTATAAGGAAATATTAAATGCTGAAGAACTCTTGGGTTTCACAGTTTTGTTTGTTTGGGTTTTTTTTTTTTTTAGGTTTTGTGTATATTTTTAAATTTTTATGATCCCTTAATAACAGTGACTCTTACTGCTGTTTATTCTGCCTCAAAATACATAACACTTTAAGTCAAAGTCAATATACGTGCAATCATGCTTGCAGTGTGTTTTAACTCGAGAGAATATTCTAGAAGCCTAATAAGATTGTGTAGTTTGCCTTCGTCTTCCTACCTTTCAAAGTCTTCTTAAATTTGAATCTCAGAAAACCTGTTAAAGGTCCTGTTTGCTCTTTAGTTAGTAGGCAGGACCCATTCAGCCCAAAACAACAGTTTAGCTTTACTAAGCCTTATTTCAATCTAGTCTGGATTTATTTATTTTGAAAACAGATTTAAATATTTCTAGAGTTTCAGTAGTTGTTGGAATTGGCTACATTATTTAGCTCCAATGTTCCAATGAGGAAGTACTGAAAAACACCTCTTTTTTGTTTATTTTGGGGAGAGGCAAGTTTTTTATTTTAAAAAATCAAAAGATATTTATTGAGAAAATACCTTATACAGGACACTGTGCGAAGCATCAAATGTGATTTTGTTAAATGCATAAAACATGATCCCTGTCTACCAGGCAAACTATTTGGCTTTGTTTCCTCACTTTGAGTTCAATTTGGGTCAGTTATTTCACCAGTACAAAGCCATCATGTCTCATACCCCAAGAAAGTGGCATAATATACTTAAACTTTACTATTTGATAAGTAAAAAGTCTTTTCTGAATGAAGGCAAATTCAGCGTTCTAGCGAACAAGGCATTACGGAGCAACCCATTTCATACTATTTAGAACAAAAATAAGAACATAAAATAATTTTCCTTGTTTAAAACATCTCATTATCCACATTTACAGAATATTTTCTTGAGCCTTCCTATTTTGAATTATAATTAATTTTATCTCATGATGTTATTCTGTGACAAGGTACGCCTTCTACACATGGCCCATTTTGTATACCTTTTGCACCCAGAGGACATTTCTCAGTGGCTATTGGATTTTCATGAACCCACTCCCCTCAAGATCATTTCCTTATATAGAAATAAAACCATGGAATTAATTAAGTTTAGAGAAGTAGAGATGATCTGGGTAGTTTATTGATCATGTTTTGGAGGCCACTGAACTTTCTAATTGATAGGATGAATTTCAGTGTATTGGACACAAATAAGAAACCATCATATTATTGAAAAGAATCCTCAGGAAGACTTGGTTCTTAAAGAAAAGGAGGAGGAAGACAAACAGTTCATCCATCTCCTTGCTACACTGAAAGGTCTCTGAGAGTAAAGAGAATGTTTTTCTTTATATGAATGAAGAACAAATGGGAAATGTGCAATTTTTTTTTATAGGAATGGGATGGAATGTTTAAATTTTGGTCACGAGAAACATTCAGGTCTATTTATCTTACCTTTCTCAACCAGGCCACTTAAGTGCTGATACTCCTATGTCTATCATTCCTGAATTCACGCACTCCATTTCCAATTGGAATGGTTATTCTTTTGCAATGAGACGGTAGATAGTGCAGCTCGTCCGGCCTGCCAGGGCATACCTCGGGCTGGGCTCTTGGAACACAGATCTGCTACAGGGATTCCTTATTCTCTGTTCGTCCTTGCATTGTTCTTTATACCATCTGGGTCTCCTTCATGAATGTTCTTAAAGCTTTTTCCTTTGAAAAGCAATCAAAAAGTGCTCTCTTCCACCTTTTTCAGTAGCCATCGAGTACCCAGTTTGTGCCAGGCAATTTGCTAGTCAATGGAATGGGAATGAGGAGGTGTAAAAATATCAGTAAAGGTATCCTCTGCACTCAAGTTGTACTTATAAGAAATTAAATCTCATTTATTTCATCCTAGTTTCATCAAAACTAGGTTGCTGTTTTTGATACCTTCCCTTGCTGTGCCAATTCAAGTAAGGTAAAATTAGGACCATTTATTCAGGATTTTCTTGAGGCAAACAAGAACTTCAAAATGCAAATATTTGAAGAATGATGCATCTCCAGAACTCTGTCCTGGAGATTGACCAGATTTCCTCCCCTGTTATATTTGAAAATGTCATAACAGATTAAGTTTAACACTAGAATGCTGGTTCAGTTATTCAGATTGCTGTCATAAGTTCCCTATGATTATCATTATTAATGATCCTTTTTGTATTAAAAAAAAAAAAGTTTGGTGATAATTTATAAATGGGAACAAGAACAGTGGGCAGTGTCAGCCCAGGACCCTCCTCTCTCCCTTCATATATCTATGATTTCCAGAATGGGCTCTGAAACTTTTTTCTGTTTCAGAGAAAAAAATCTGGTTATGTTAGCAAAAACTAGCAACAGTTGAGTATTCCAGCAATGCTATGTACCTATATTTAACATTGTTTTGTTGTAGACGCCCTCAACCTGAATTTATAACTTGTCATTTAACTTTTGGAAAAATTAAAATGAGATGCTTACTGAGTCAAATGTACTTTTTCCTATTGCTTTATCAGTCTAAAATGACTATTTTAAACAGTGAGAAGTTCAAAAATTTCAGAAATCCTAATCCAGGGGCCAAATAATCAACCCCTTTTCTGCTCAGACTTTGACGACTGAATAAACCCATGTGAGACATGCTCTTACTCAAATTTCTTGGCAGATGGAAATCAACAAATTGTCTGATAACTCTTCATACATATCTTCTTCTTAAAGGCATAGTTAACCTTAGCAAGAGGAGAAAATTTCTTTAGGGGTAATAATGAATTTGAGGACTGTGTAGTATATTTTTAAATAATAAATAAAAATAATAAGTCATTCAGCCAGTGTCTAAGCCAGGATGCTGTCCATATTTTAGTCACTAAACGAAGCCCAAGGAATGCTGAAGAATTAGGCTTTTTTTTTTTTCCTTCTCATTTTTCCAGATTGTAATTTCTCCAGAGAAAGGACCTCATCACATATCATCATGCATGTCCTTTAATCATTTGATGGGTCAGTCTCAAAGTATTTCTTCCCAACATTTTATTATGAAAATTATTAAATTAAAGCAGCTTTGTGTTTTGGTTAAATAAATTCCCACTCCAGGGTACATGTGAGTTAATCCTATTATTAATGGTTGCTTTCCTTTTAACACTATATTTATTAGTTTCAGAAAGCATTTAATGTTAACTCCTATGGACTGTATAATATCTTCATTATTCATTGATTCGCCAAAGAATCACTATAGCTAAAAATTTTCAACAATGCCATTAGTTGAACCAGTATTTTTTTTTTTTGAACCAGTATTTTTTTAAGGAAAAGCGTGTTTAAGAAATTTGTGTAAGGGAAATGTAAATTATTAATTTATGACAAGATTCAACTCAGGTATCCTCCAGTTATCATGAGCTTTGATGTCTTTGAGATAAGTTAATAAAATATATTCTTCTTTTTAAATTAATAGTAATATAGATAGTTGGTAGTTATTAATTGTAGCTCTCCGCAAAGTTGAAGCCAGTCTTCCTGTTCATTGTAAAGTTGATGAAACAGACATTGGACTCACTTTTCTCCCTCTCTACAAGACACAGTTGCTTTGTAATTCTCTTGGTCTTTGTCACCTTTAATACCCTAAGGGGAGAAGTTTCATTGCAGTCCTCTCATGTGTAAGTTCCGTGAGAATAGGGATAAAAGACATTTTGTTGTCATAGTTCACCATTTTACTCCTAGCTTTAACACAGGTCCTCATACATAGTTGACACTCACAATGTATGATGATGTTAAAAATCTGATTCGTTGTCATAATCATGAGAAAAAGCTATAGGGTGATCACTCCATATGATATCATGGAAGAAGTTTGTAGAATAGTTCCAAAGTACTTCAGTAAGTTTGATAATAAGAAATGCAAACAAAAGGATAAGTTAAGATGCTAGGAGTATAAATGAAGATAACAGGAAGAGCTCCCTGTATCCAAGAAGGAAGGAACATTAAAATCAGCTAGTTTTGGGATGCCTGGGGTCGCTCAATTGTTGAGCATCTCCCTTTGGGTCAGATGTGATTCCAGGGTCTACTATCAAGTCCCACATCAGGCTCCCCGCAGGGAGCCTGCTTCTCCCTCTGCCTGTGTCTCTGCCTCTCTCTGTGTGTCTCATGAATGAATAAATAAATAAAATCTTTTATAAATAAATAAATACATACATACATACATACATATATAAAATCAGCTCGGTTCATAGATCTAAAATGAAGCAGGAGGCAGGGCCAATTGCAGGGACCTTTTTCCGTAACAGCCACCAAAGTACATTAGTATTTCTGCCTCACTTCAACAATGTCACAATATCACAACCTCAGACAGTTCTGGGCACATGCTGACACTTTGTTCTTACCACTGAATGCAATCATGTCCTGTGCAGCCCAGGGTGATGGTCCCTCTTTTAACCTGCTCTCTGCATTATCCATCTTTGTAGGTTTGTCCTTTTGCATGTACATGTGTGTGTGAGAGATTACTTTTTTAGAGCCACAGTTGACCTTGCACAACTTCCATTCCAGAAGATCATTTTACCAATGAAGAATTGGAGCCCAGAACGAAAGAAATAGTTCACTTTCCTGCAACCAGGCCACTGTTTTATAATGAAGAAGTTGCAGAAGGCCATTTGAAGCGATAACTCAGCAACCCAAATATCATCTCACCCACTAAGAGTACTTACTCCCTAGGATTTCTTTATGCTGGCTCAGTCCTCGCTCTAAACAGAGCATTAATTCTGGTGATCTTGCTTCTACTGTTCCACCTACAAGGTGACCATAACATTTATCATTCAAGTCAGGGCATCTGTGTGAGTTCATTGATGATTACCTTAAAACAAGAGGACTGTCCTGAGCAAGCCAGCATATGTGGTCACATTACCACCATATCAAAATCTTCAGAAAAATCACATTTACAGGTATTCAGTAAATAGTGATTATATTTCCTCCTCAAGAGTGGGCTTTGAGGAACCATTCCCTTTTAGGAACCATTCCCTTTTAGGGGAGTGGGCATCATTCTTGCTTTGCTCCTTTACAGCTCATGCTACTATAACTGTAGAACTTGGCCATTTCCAATCCTACTTTCTGCCAGACTTATCTGATAGACACAATCAGGAAGAAGTGATCCAAGAACTAGATGTCACTTTTTTACAAAAAAAGACACCTGTTTAGAAGATGCAATGCCTTTTCTTCATAAGTCATAGCAGATTATTCACCCTGTTATTCTGAAGAAATAACAATAGGCTTCCTGTTTGACCACTCTCCCTTTCTTCTCCAAAACATATCCCTCCCTCCCTCTCTCTCACACACCTCTTTTTAAATTCTCACCAAAAAAAATTAAAATAATTTAAAAATAAATAAAAAAAATAAAAAATAAAAAAAATAAATAAAATAATTTAAAAATAAAATAAACCAAAAATAATAATAATAATAAAAATAATAAAAGAAACCTTAAAGCATAAGGCAAAAGTGAAAATGAAATCACAATTTCCAGGCAACCATTTTGTTCCATGCTATTACTTTGTCATTGGGGACTTCTAAGGGTATAGAGCTGAAAGCAAATAAAAAATAAAGATTTCCTCGGGTTTAGCAGAGTGGGTTGGAGCCAAATTATGGAGTCCATGTTTGTCTAGACTCCTGTCTCGAGGGGTTCCTGGGCACTGAAATTTAACCACTCTTCAAGGATATTGTCCTTAACCACTCCAATGAGCTAACTTATGGTTCCTGCCACCATGTTAAAAATATAAAGACTTGCTGACAGGATAATAGATTATAATGCTAACTATGTGTGGTAGAATAAAGAACATTTCCACCTTTCCTTTCTATCACCTCATACTTCATCATCTCAAGAAGGGAGCTAGGCACTGATGATACTGTCTCAGGCAGGCCCTGGACCATCGAAAGAGCAAACGCAATTGCCTTATTTTCCATTATTCTCCCCTGATTTTTTTCACTAATTCAGTACTAGCTCTAACTACATATAAAGGAAGGGAGGGAAGGAAGGAAGGAAGGAAGGAAGGAAGGAAGGAAGGAAGGAAGGAAGGAAGGAAGGAAGGAAGGAAGGGAAGCAAGGCAGGCAGGCTGCATAATGTTCACTCAATTTTGTGAGTTTTAAGGGAAATTTTTCAGTAATACCTAAAAGCATAGGAGTGAACAAGTGTTAGTGAATTTTATTTCTATTCGTCATGGAAAACCAATGCAGCTTTCAAATGTCCAACTTTCCTTTACTGGTTGAGATGTAGATATAAATAAATTTCTGTATTTTTCTGTGGAGCTTTCTACAATTCCCATCTTCTATTGAGCTCCTGAGTCTCACCACTGCAGGACAGTATTTGCACTGTAAAAGCTACCTTCCCCCAAGTACAGTAGAATCTAGTATAATTCAAAAAAAAAGAAATAGTTCAATGAAAACATTTATTTTAATATTTGGCCAGAGAAAATTTAAAGTAATGCTTAAAGAAAAGTCACCTTTTATAATTAAAAATGCATGATTAATTATTAAGCAAAAATTAAACAAAAATATCTAAATGCTAAAATGAAATCCAAGTTAAATATACACCAGTAAGATAGAGAGCTCTTACATCTTTTTTCAGTAACTATTATTTTAGTATGTCATAATATCATACTTTATAGAGATATAAAGGCAAATATGCCAAGAATACTGCTCTCAGTGATCTTCCAGTCAAAGAAAAGGAATGAGATAAACACCATGAAATCTGTGCTATCCAAAAGAGTGCAGCCCTATTACCTTTCCTTATTAAATGGTTGTCATGAACATTAAGTGACTTCATATTTGTACAGTGTTTAAAACTATCTGATACATTAAACACTGTACAAATACTTATGAAGTCCATAAATAAATGCATACAATATATGTTCCATAGGATAGGCAGGCATAGGCAAACATGACATAGAAAAATTGTAGACTGAAAACAAATGGTTGAAAAGATCCATGAAGATTTCATAAAGAAGGGACGTACAATGGATGGAAAAATTGACAACATAACTTATTAAAGTTACTAACACAAAAGAAAATACTATTAGCCCAGACATGAACTTGAGATAAATTCATGAAATCATAACTAGACACAAGAGACAAGTATAGGTCGCAAGATTTGGCTTTAGTAGTGAGTCAGGCAGAAATGGGATGTAGAGGATGCCTTTGTGATAGTTGTTAGTATTGTAATATTTGGTGACACTAACAGGGAGACAGATGCTTTTTGAGGTGATAAATCTTAACCAGAGTTATTGGTCACAAAAAATTATCATACACAAGTTCAGTAACGATTAATATTGCTGCTGTGCTATTCTTATAAGATAGACTCCTTATAAAATAAAATAATCCTTATTTTATAAGAAATATTATGTACCTATTTTATAAGGAAAAGCTATCAATAGCTTTTTACATTCAAATAAGCATGTGTAGTCTGAAAGCCATTGATTACAGAATGGCCAATCTGTTTAGCCAACAGTTTTTTAGAACCATTTCCTTTTTCACACCTTTCCACACCGAGTTATGGAGGTACACCTGATGGAAAATTAAGGGTCAACTCTAATTTCTTCTATTAGAGATGAATTTCTCTTTCTGTGTTCTATGTTCTTTCTCAACTGGTTGATTGGGAGCTGATTGAGGGCAGAGTCCATTACATCTGTCCTTGTGGCTGCAGCATTTAGCACAGCATCATATAGTAAATACTTAACAAGCTGTGGTTTAGGTCGGCTTGATTGGATTGGGTTGGGTTGAGTTGGGTTGAGTTGGGTTGGATTGGATTAGATCCAAGTGAATAAGAAGTCAGACTTTTTTCCCTTTGCTTAGAATTTTTAAAACAATTTCTTATTTGAGTGTAGAGTGAAAAATACATATTTTAATTTATTTTATATCTTAAATGGTCCCTCTCTACCATAAATGATAACAAACTGCCTTGTCTGCAGACTACGGTAAACAGCCTGTATCCAACCAAGTAGATTTGATTAGAAAATTAAAAAATGAATTCATCCTGGTAGGCTGATAAATCATAATGAATGAATTCCATCAAGGTGAATTACTTAAAGTAAAACTAATTGAAAGTGAAAAGCTTTAAATAAACCCTGTTTTAAAATAGCTCATTACGTACGTGTTGTTGAAAACTCGTATCATAAATCAAGAGACACAGCCTCCTTATAGAAGAAATATAGAAGACTTTCGGTGTAATTAGTTCACTTTAAGAGATAGAAAAAAATTACCTTACACCAAACTGATATAATAACTGAATACACTTATATATTTGCATCATGGATGCAGATTCTTGAAGTGTAAATAATATGCCGCATTGAGTTGCTAAGCAACTCTTTCTACTGGTTAGCAAAGTTTTTCCTTAAAAGGACAAGTCTTATAACAAAGGAATGCACTGCAAACTCCTCGTTTTTTAATGGTGCTGCTAATATCCATACACCTTGAATGAATGAAAGTTCTAACAGTTTCTTGGAAAGGAACAGCTGCCCACAGTGGTGTCACTTTATTCATTCATTTACTATATAGGACACAAAAAGTGACTAAGAGGTAGGGGTAGCAAAGAAGAGAACTTTTAAATCTCAGATCTTTCTAGTTATTAGGTCACAAAATGATGGGGAAAGTATCACTGAAAATTATGATTTTGGCCTAACATATCGGAAAATAAAATAGACCACATTACTTATAATTGAAGAAATCTCTTGAAGAGTTTTTCAGACCTGGAATTCAACATAGAGTGTCTAGAATCTGCATGGTTGTGCTTTTAGCTCTCATTTATTGATAAAATATATTCTTAATTAGCTAGCTGATATTCGGGGGGGGCAGGGAGTGTATATCCCTTTCAGATTGATTCAGGTTGATTCTCCTTTTGCTTTTTCCCATCTTAGTGGATATAACGAAGGGGTATTCGGTTGAGCTGTTGAAATGAAGTCATACAAGGGAAACAAAGTCTTTTTCTTCCAGACTTTATAAGACCTCAGAAAAAAAAAAGAAAAGAAAAAAAAAAGACCTCGGAGACTATGAAGATACGAGGATTATGTTTTCAGACATAAAACATCAGAATAGGCCAGACATAAAGGGGTACCTACCACGTGATTTCACTTACGTCACGTTCAGAAACAGACACAACTGACGTGGGGTCCTGTTAATTTCCTTACCCCGGGGTCAGGCTTCTGGGGTGCTAGTAAGTGGTGTGTTTCCGGATGTGGGCGCTGGCTGCACGGGAGGGCTCCGCTTGTGAAGAAGATTCACTGGCCATTCAACCATCCTTTGGGTCCATGCCATACCTCAGTAAAAAGGCCAACTTAGCGTAAATAAAACAGCAGAAACGCAAAAGCATCCGGGTTGCCTTTTCCTCCTTCCAACAGTATATTCTGAAGGGGCTCAGAGTAGTGGCAAATCGCGATAGTTGTGTTGCCCCAAACCGTCAGGCTGTTGGGCAGCGTGACCAGCGTCTCGGATCTTGGCTTCGTGTCTTGTGATGTATTTTTCTCCCCAGTCACAAGCCGTGTTAACCTCTGGGGCCCGCGACGGCCGCTGCCGGGAAGCCTGCTAAGCTTTCTCTGTGAACTAACGCCGTTTGCCATGTTAACAGGCGAGTTGTGTGAGGAGAAGCTGGACTTCTGCGCTCAGGACCTGAACCCCTGCCAGCACGACTCCAAGTGCATCCTGATGCCCAAAGGATTCAAGTGAGTCCCAGGCTGTGTCGGGCCCACAGGGCGGGGCTGCTCCCCAGGAGCCTGTCCGGCTCCCCTTCCTTTCCGGGCCTCGCCCCCACACCCTTGCTCAGGATGAAGGGGACATCCTCTAGCGTCAGCGGCGCTTTCATAAGTGTTCATCTACAGCATCGATCGTTTATTTTTTAGTAACCACAGGAAATGAAATACGGCCTTTCCTTCTGTCCCATGGCCCTTCCTGGGGAGTCGTATATGAAATCCGTTAGCCTTTGACTGTGTTTATTTAAATGCATCTGAAGGCCAGACAAATCCGTAATGTCTACGAGCTGCTTTGTCAGCTGAATGTGAGTCTGTGGTAGGGAGGGAGTTTAATCTAACTGAGATTTTTTTCTTGGTCGGCAACAATTCTTAACCATCCAAGGTTTAGAAGGTGGAGTGACCGGATGTCCCAGATGCCCGAGGACAGTCCCAGTTGATGCCTGTTGGTGGCTCAGCGTTGTTATTGATGATAGTGCCCCTTCCACCTTACGTTCGTCTTGTGTGGGGTGATAAAGCATATAGTCCCTCTAGGTACAGGGTTCCCTCGAGTGAACTCGTAATTTTAAAATTACTTCTTTTTCCTCCTCCATAGTCTTCCCGAAATATATTTGGTATCAAATTAAATTACTCCTTCGCCACGATCCTGGAAGAGTGTAAGGATCTGTCAACAGCAACTCCTCTTCTTAGAGCTGATGGTAGTTTCGAGATCATCTGGTCCAAATTTTTCATTTTAAACATGAGGAAAACAGGACCCAGACAGGGCGGTGGCTGTCCACAGATCTCGGGGCTATGCATTGGCAGAGGTGGGAGCTGGATCTGCTGGTTCTCACTTGGGCGATTTTTCTAATACGAGTTACCGCCAGGAAGTTCCGTAGTTTATTAACATTACAGTTGGTTTGCTGCAGGAGGTAAGTTGGAGTCTCAGGAATGACACAGTCGGGTTCAAGAGTGGAGAAGCCGTGTTTATGTCAGGCAACTGGCAAACAGAATTATTTGTTCTTTTACCCAGTATTTATTGAGCACCTGCCAAGGGTCAGGGCCCGTGGTAATACCACCAGCCTGTGTAGCGTTTTATAGCTACTCACATTCACATGCTTTATCTTCTCAGTGAAATAACTTAGGCTTAATTGCCAGAAGGTGCAGAGAATTAAAAATTACTTGGGTTTAATTAAAAAAACTTGGGTTTTGTAAGATGGGAATTGAGCTGGAACTCTAGCATTCTGATACTTGTCCACAAATTATCAGGTACTCTAAGTTGAACGGGAAGTAGGGTCTGTATCTCCAGACCTGCCTTTCACAGATCAATCTGAATAAAATATTTATTCATATTTTATTTACAGAATATTTTTATGCCCTTTCGTTTAAAATGTTGGAATATACAAACACAGTTTTAGAATATACAAATACAAGGGCGCCTGGGTGGCTCAGCCGGTTACACGTCCCGACTTCCGACTCCCGGTTTCAGGTCATGATTTTGCAGTGGTGGGATCGAGCCTCACCCTGGGCTCGGCGCTCGGCATGGAGTCTGCTTCAGGTTCTCTCTCCTTCTCCCTCGCGCTTGCTCTCTCTCAAATAAAATCCTTTTCTTTTTTTTAAAAGATTTACTTATTTTTTTTAATTGGAGTTCAATTTGCCAACATATAGCATAACACCCAGTGCTCATCCCGTCAAGTGCCCACCTCAGTGCCCGTCACCCAGTCACCCCCACCCCCCAACCACTTCCCTTTCACCACCCCTTGTTCATTTCCCAGAGTTAAGTGTCTCTCCTGTTCTGTCTCCCTAAAATCTTAAAAAAAAAAAAAAAAAAAAGGGAAGAATATACAAATACAGTGGCAGTACCCACTGATGCCGTTTGGTTCCTTATCGAGAGAGAAAATATCTTTGATTCTACTTTTCATTATGTTTTAGTTTATCATCCTATGCAAAAACCAGAGGTCTTACTGAAATCCTTATGTATACAAAATTCCACATTGCATTTTGTTCAGCAAGGTACTGTACGTGAATTATTTTAACTCCCAATGTCTTTGATCTGCCCACAATTGAATTTAGCCAATTGAAAATCCACCACTCCCCCAAGAAAAAGAAAAGCCACCACGAACATAACAAATATTATCATTTCTCAGAGGAATTCGTCAGGAAAGCACGTGGCTTACAGAACCGCTTACCTGCCGTGCAGGTACCCGTGGGCTTTGTGCAGTGCGATTTTAAGCTAAAAAATTCATAGGACTTCATGGAAACCATTAAACAATGAGAGAATTTGTCTTCAAAAAGACCACTCCTTAGTTCAACCTCTTCTTTTACCACTGATTAACTTACACTCTCAGAAATGCATCTTCCTGGATTGTGGGTTAGCTGATTCGGGCAGCCCGTTGCTTTCAGCAGCAGTTTGGGAGCTTGTTTCGTAGCCGTATGTAGTTTAGCAGGAAGCAGGTGAAGTCCCAGTGTCCACTGCTCCATATTATAAATTAATTGCAAATTGTGGGAGAAGAGAGGTGCAAAAAAAGGACGATGGCCTTAAAAACCAAAACCATATGAAGCTGCTAAAGAGAGTCCCTCCTGACAAATGTTGTTTGGACAAACCGTATGGTCTCTTCAACTTCATTTTCTTATTACTGAGCTAACAGAGCTGGCTTTACTTTTCTTGCTTTATTATAGACCTCATAAATCTCCTAAATTGCTTTGAGGTATTTTTAGACCATGATGTGCCATAAGCAAGTATTTTCAAGCATGCGTCTTCCTTAGTCAGCTGTTGGGCTTCTCCACAATATATCTTACAGTCTCTGCTTTCCTCCTCCCTCCTTGGCAGATCATAGAGTTGAGGGGATGTGACAGGTTTTATTGATAATACAAACCTTGAGGAATTCTTTTTTTGTTTGTTTGTTTGTTTTTTGGTTTTTTTTGTTTTTTTTTTACCTTGAGGAATTCTTAAATATTTTCTTCTGTTTCGAAATTTGATGTGAGGAGCAAGAGGAAAACCAAAAAAAAACAAAAAACAAAAAACAAAACAACAAAAAAAAGTTGGTCATAACAGGCCTGCAGTTCTGATGGGCTCGAAAAATAGTATTTGTAGAGAAGAGAATATAAAACAGCTCTTAGCCACTGGTGGTGAGTGTGTGGTTCTCTTATCTTTTGCTTTGATTTCTTTTCTCAGATAAATAATTCAGGGTGTTTCAAAGCATTTCTTCTTTCTTTTAATGCGTGGCTCACATGGACACTGGTGGAAGCTCTCTTCCCAGACTTTGTCCGTCTATTCGAGGATGTGTATGGCCACTTAAGACCCATTTAACTTCAGACGTGTTGTTTGCTCTGCTCTGTTAGGATTTAGTATTAGAACCACGGGCTCTAGAGCAAGCGTGCTTCTGCAGTGACCTCATTTTATTTCCCAATTCACACATGCAGAGCCCAACGTCTGCTCTCCTTAGAGGCCATACACCCCCATTTATTCTGATTCATCGGCCCTCCGGTAACTCTTAAATCCTGATTCTGCATTTTTCAGAGAAAACCCTCGGTGTTCCGTCATGTCCACGCACTCCCTTGGGCATCTTTAATTATCCTCATTCATTTAAATCCTAATGGCCCTGAAATAGAAAACTGGAAAATTAGTCAAGACGAAACCACGGAAGAGTTTAGGGGATTATGAAGACTTGATAGAATCATCCTTTAGACACCTACCTACCCTTATTGATCATGCATTACATATCAAACACACATTCTCTTACAGATGGCGGTTTTATCTAATCGTTTAGCAAACCCATGAGATGGAAATTACTTTGTACCGTGGTGAAGACACAAACACCTCGGAAGTGTAGGTTAGTCAAGACCGCAAACATGCAGGGATGAAGCCACAGTACTGACCCGGCCCTGACTGCAAAGTCCAAATTCTCTAAAGCTGAATAAGCTGTCGTTTCCTGGTTTGCTTTTTTTTTTTTTTTAAGTCGGTGACCCCTCTCTTAAACCCCAAACAGAAACACCCGTGGAAGCCCGACGTGTAGAACCGATAAACCAGCGCAGGAGGATGTTGGGGAAGAGAGGAGGGAGGCAGGAGGCCGCGGGGGCTGCCTTCCCTCCTGTGGCCCCTTCCGGCTCCTCAGAGCAGAGTTCGAAAACCCCTGCACCTGCCCGGCTGCCTTTCCTCGGGCGACTGCAGGGCGCTTCGTCCTTCAGCGGTTAGAAGTCCGGGCCCTACTGCCACATGGGTGGGACCTTGTCCTTGAGGCCCTTGTCCTTCCGATGCTCCCCGTGGAGAGGGAGTCCGAGGGCCACATGCGGGCGGGGGCAGCGGGGCCTGGCGTGGGGGCAGTGCTGCGGGGACACCGGCTCCCCCACCAGGCTGGCGCCGCCCCTTCCCTGGGGCCTCCAGACCGAGCAGCGGCCGAGGGCTGTCGGCGGACTCGGGCCCACGTGCAGGTCACGTCCTTAGGAGACGGTCCCATAGCCCTTTGCGTTCTGCTTGTTCAAGCGAATTAAAGCGAATGAAGACAGGATGGGACAGGCGGGGGCGCGCAGGGAGGGGGCGCTGGGCAGGGAGGAGGAGGAGGAGGAGGGCAGCGAGCGAGGGAGGGGAAGGGAGGCCGCAGAGAGGAGGCTGCTGGCGCCCGTGTCCCCGCGTGGACGTGCGCCGCCGACCCCGACCCGCCGACAGAGGTGGCAGATGCGGCCGGGGGCCCTGGGGGCTACTGGGCCTGTAGCTTCCGAGTTTCGCGTTCTCGGCCTCCTCCGTCGCAGCTGATCTCTCCAGCGGCAGAGCCGAGGCCACGCCGTCCGCGGACCCCGGGGGCTCCCCGGAGGCCGCGCCACCCGCCGCTGGGTGGAATGCGACGGCCTCACGTACCGTGGCCCCGTGGGGTTTGAATCCGTGTCCCGCTCGCGCCCACAGATGCGACTGCACGCCGGGGTACGTGGGCGAGCACTGCGACATCGACTTCGACGACTGCCAGGATCACAAGTGTAAAAACGGAGCGCACTGCACGGACGCGGTGAACGGCTACACGTGCACCTGCCCCGAAGGCTACAGGTAAGGGGGGCGGCTCGGGCGGGGGGCGCGGCGTCGCCCCGAGGGCCTCGGCCCCGCTGGCAGCTGGTAAGCGCCACGCACCGTCTGTCCCTTCAGCGGCTTGTTCTGTGAATTCTCCCCGCCCATGGTCCTCCCACGCACCAGCCCCTGTGACAACTTCGACTGTCAGAACGGGGCGCAGTGCATCGTCAGGGCGGGCGAGCCAATCTGCCAGTGTCTGCCCGGCTACCAGGGGGACAAGTGTGAGAAGTTGGTCAGCGTGAACTTCGTGAACAAAGAGTCGTATCTTCAAATTCCTTCAGCCAAGGTCCGGCCCCAAACGAACATCACCCTGCAGGTAAGCGGGGGCCCGGCTGCCTCACTCTGAGCCACTTGCAGCTTTAGGTGCTAGACGCCCCGAGAGGTTCTTAGTGGCCGACCTCACGCCGCAAGGAAATGCTCTCTGTGCGAGGAGCCTTATTCTCTCCAACACTTGTATTCCTCTTTTTTGAGGTTTTATCTCTATCCATGAGACACACAGACAGAGGCAGAGACACAGGCAGAGGGAGAAGCAGGCTCCCTGCAGAGGGGCCCGATGCGGGACTCGATCCCGGGACCCCGGGTCACGCCCTGGGCCCAAGGCAGGTGCTCCGCCGGGCGGCCCCAACATTTACATTTTTCAAATGGGAACCAGGGATTTTTATTCACTACTTGGTTGTGAAACACAGAGACGGAGCCCAACACAATGCATGTCTGGGCTCTGCTGAAGGCACCTTGTCCCTTTGTTTCTGTGACTCTGAGTTCAGGCTCTGCCGGGGGCGAGAGCTCCGCTAGAAGGAGCCCCAGGTGAGGAGGGCGCGGGGGAGGCCACAGCCGGCCGGCGCCTGGCCACTCGTCCCCCGGAACCCTTAGGCGGTGACATGAAATGAACAAACCCGGGTTTCACGGTGACACTTTCCACCGAACCACCTTGTCCCTTAGTGCAAGTCGCTGAGGCCCCCGAGGAGGTGAGGCCACAGGGGTCCTCCCGGATCCGGGCCACGGGCCACCTGAGGCCGCGCGTTGCTTTCGTGTAGGAGGACAACTGTTGCGGTGCGTTGGGCGTTCCGAGGACGTCAGCCGGTCCCGGGGACGCGGCCGCTCCCGAGAGGGCAGGGGGCCTGGGCACGGGGCAGGGCGCGGCAATACGGGGTATCCAGCGGGGCTCGGGTCACTCCTACCTCCTACTGATTTGGTCCTTTGAAAGCTCAAAAATGCCAAAAAATAGGAGAAAACTGGAGCTTGCTCCCCCCTCCCCCCCCCGCCCCCGGCCCTGGTCTTGCCAGGACTGTGAACAGAGGCAAAAAGACCGGGGACGTGAGACCCGCCCGCGGAGCAAGGCTGGCACCTCCAGCACCGCCTCCCTACGTGCCTGTGACTACTGTCCCCTAATTCTTCTGAATTCATTCGCATCAGCGTCATTTAGAAACAGGTCACCTCGCGAGTCACCGTTTCTGCGCGCCTTGCATTGCGACCTTCTCAGAGCGAAAGGAACAAAAATGAATAAGCTTAGGGCAAAAAGCCTTCACCCAGCAGGCTTGTCCCTTGCTGGTGAGGGGGGCGGAGTGCGCCCCGCTGACGCCAGGTTCCTTCCCCCCAGATTGCCACCGACGAAGACAGCGGGATCCTCCTGTACAAGGGCGACAAGGACCACATTGCCGTGGAGCTGTATCGGGGACGGGTGCGCGCCAGCTACGACACCGGCTCGCACCCCGCTTCTGCCATTTACAGGTGAGCGTCTCGGTTCCTGGTGCAGGTGAGGACGCGTCGGGCCCTGTGGCCGCCTGCGGTGAGGTCCTGGCGACGGGGGAGTGATTGGGCCGCGGCAGCCTTCATGACGAGTGTCCCGTGTAGGTGCCTGGCCGAACAGGTGTCACACCCAAGAGGGCCTTACACAGAGGTTGGTGGGGCGAGGCCGGGGCCGCAGGATACAGCTACCCCCCGCCCCCGGTGCCCGACGGGGTGACGGAGGCCCCAGTTGGGGAAATGCACGCTCAGCGTGGGATTCGGGCCAGGACGGCCTGGCAGCCGCTGTGACCTTCCGTGAAGGGACGCGGCCCGTCCTCGCAGAAGGAACCAGGGTTTTAAATACCCAGCCTCACTCTTCTTCCACCAGACGGTCCCCTGCCCATGTTCCCATTTGGCCAAATCAGATTCCAGGAAAAAAAAAAGAATCCGCTGATTGTAATAATGCAATTTGCTGGTGAGCCTCCCGGGGCGCGGGGCAGGGCCAAGGCAGGTGGAGAGGAGGCCTCGAGAAGAAGTTGCAAGGTACCCAGCGCCGCGAGTCATTCAACATCAGCTTTCATGCAACACGTGTTTGTTGAGCACCTACTGTGTGCCAAGCCTTAAGAAACAAAGCCCCAGCTCTTAGGGAGATTGCGCAGAAGGAGCCCAGCGGGCCGCCCACCTCCGGTACGTAATTGGTAATGTTCTTTCTTCTGGAAGTCTTCTAATGTAGTGAGAATGATGGCGTTTTGAAGATATGAAAGGAGTGGTATTCACGGGGCGTGGGTTCTGCCGGAAATGTGCTTCCGGCGTAAGTTAACCCCCAGAGCCCTCTGCTGGATCTCAACACCAATTCGCCGCCGTCTTAGAGACAAGTTCCCTAGTTGATTTGTTCACCCGTAGAAATAAGTGCCACCAACTAGAGCGAGGCCACAGGGTCATACACGGGCCGTGGGTTTTCAGGCAGGTAGCGTAAGTGAGCAAGGCAGGCCAGTTGCGAGAGAAGAGCATGTTCCCGTCGTTTTACTCTTGAAAAGATCTGACTTTTTGGAGTTGCGTCGTAGCTTCTATTATAAACAGCCTTGGTGTTGGCAACATATGAGGAGCGTCTGTGTCTGGAGTGAACTAAAAGCAAACTTTTTGTCAAAAATGGGGCCAGACTGCGTCTACCCAGTTCTCCCTGAAGGCTGCCACGTTGGGAATGTGAGCCCCAGGTTTACCAGAACTCCTGTTTTTTCAAAGAAAGGCATAAATCTGTTAAAAAAAAAGAAAAAAAAAAAAAACGTAAAGTATTCCATCCTTTGCATTGATGCACATTTTTTAAAAATACCGTATGTGGTGAGCGAAATGCATCTGTAAGCCAAACCTGATTGGCCACAAATTTCAGGCCATTGATTGGGACGTGAAGTTGGAGATCCTGGCCTGCATGGTATTGGTGTTAGTATTGATGCGCTCCGGAAGCCTTCACACCCTGTTCGATCCTTTATAACAGTTCCAGGAAAGTAGATGCCGACGGTAGCCATGAGTGGAATTCAGTGAGTCCTTGTGGTGGTGAGCTAACCCGCTTGGGAATATTTAGAGCATGGAAGCAGACACATAATTACTGGTTTCCAAATGGAATACAAATTTCATCCCCAAATGGTGATAAATTAATGCCAGCGTTTTAGGCATATAGCCTCAATCTGTTTCAGCCCATCAAAAAGTCTCACGATACTGATTTTTGTGGTTCATTTTTGTTTTCTACTTTTCTCTTTCGTTTTACTTTTTTGCAGCCAAAGAGCACAGAACTCTCAGAAACCACAGTAAAGTTTTCTGGGGTTGGCTTATGAAGGCTAGCTATAAGCATAAAATATGCTTTTAAATATTCCTAGATAAGTCGTAGAAAACCACATGATTATATCACAATGAAGAGCTTTTTTTTATATATAAATGTATTTTTTATTGGTGTTCAATTTGCCAACATATAGAATAACACCCAGTGCTCATCCCATCAAGTGCCCCCCTCAGTGCCCGTCACCCAGTCACCCCCACCCCCCGCCCACCTCCCCTTCCACCACCCCTAGTTCGTTTCCCAGAGTTAGAGCTTATTTTGAGTTTCTTCTCTCTCTCTTTTTTTTAAGGTTTTATTTATTTATTTTACACACGACAGAGAACACAAGCAGGGGGAGCAGCAGGCAGAGGGAGAGGGAGAAGCAGGCTGCCTGCTGAGCAGAGGGCCTGAGGTGTGGGGGTTCGGTCCCAGGACCCTGGGATCATGACCTGAGCTCAAGGCAGATGCTTAACCCACTGAGCCACCCAGGTGCCCCAAGTTTACGTTCTTAGCATTTTTGCCTAACAGTAGAGCATACCATGTGGCGTTTACAAAAAAGAATAACGCCCCATGATGCACTTATCATCATGAGCCAGAAGTCCACTTCTCTGCTTGCAGATCACCTCATGGCGACACCTGTTGTGAGGTCCAGGGAAAGCACAGTTGTTTGATCAATTCTTGCTTTTTTGCTTTATGGCACAAGAATCATGAAGCATCACCCCATTATGTTTAAGTAAAAGAAAAGCAGCAATTACCTAGAATTCAAATACATGATTGATTGATATGGATTACATGCATATATAATATGTGTATATTATATATATGTGTGTGTATATTATATATAAAAATATATTCATCTTCTACTGTGGACCAGGGAAAAATGCTCCTGTGAAATAGAAGCTATAGAGAACAACTAAATTATTTCAACACACTAGGAGACTCGAGGATTTGACAAGTGAAAATCATAGTGGCTAAGATATGTGTTCAGATCTGGGCTTGGCCAATTACTAGTGGATAAATTTGGATAAATTTGGAGCAGATAAATGATCTTTCTGTGCCTCAGAAATCCTCTCTGTAAGTGGCAGTACAGTACGTGCCCAGTAAGGGACCCAATACAGTTGCTCTGTGTTTGAAATTCCAGACTCAGCTCCCTCCTCACTCCTGTCCTCACATTGTCTCCATTCTCACCTCCCTTGTAGCAAGACGAGAAAATGTTTCTGGTATCTCTTTCTGGAGAATAGCAGAGGAATTGAAAAGTCTGTCTTCTCTCCTTATCCCATAAAGGATTGCTTACGATGTCGATAGAGGGGCCATTTGAAAATGACTATCCAGATGATAAAAACATTTACTCCCTGACCTGTGAAAACCCCTTCTGGGAATTTATGCCACAGATATACTGGAAGACCATTGCTGTGCGCACATATCACTGCGGCATTGCTTGTAAAAACAAAAGTTAGGAAACAGCCCTCGTTTCTATCTAAATAAACTATGCTACATCCACACAATGGGACGCGCTGTTAAAAAGTAAAGGGAGGGAGGGGCAGAAGGAGGAAGCTGAGGAAGCTCTCCATGTATGTACGGTATTGAAAGATTTTCAAGGTATTTTGCTCAGTTCAAAAAAAAGAAAAAAGGAAGCCAGAACAGGAGCAAAGGTGGGTAAATATATATTTTTTCCATTTCCATGTATTTGCATACCCAAAAACTAGGAATAGAGAGGAAAGGGGGTGGAAGCAAGATTCGTGCATGAGTAACACTTTACGTGATGTTGATTTTTGAACTGTTTGAATGTCATTACCACTCAAAACTGAAAATTGAGTAGAAAAGAGCAGATGCTCTAAAGACAGTCTGCCTTGACTCCAGTCCCAGCTCTGCCATCCATTAACCGTGGGCCAGGAGTAAATAGCCTATGTTCTCTGAGCCTCAACCCGCTCTATGGGTAGAGTATGTCATTGTTCCACCGTTGTGGGATTGTACTAGAATTTTATGGTTTTATACATGAAAAAAATCTTTAGGGCAACACATGTCAGATAGTAAACAGCACTAGCTGTTGGGATCATAACGTTAGATTGTCCAAAACATAGTTCATTTCCTTTGCTTCACCCAAACCCATGTCCCTGTCGCATTCTTCATTTCACTGAGAGGCATCACCATCTTCTTGAGCATCATTAGTGTAATGGACTTATTTTGATCTTTTTCTTTCCTTTACCCTCACCTTGAAATCTGTTCCCAGTCGTCACTCTCCTCCTACTAATTTTCTGACTTATCCAAATGCCTCTGACCTTGCCCAGGACTTACTAGAATGTGATCTCTGATGACAGGAATCAGTTCTCCATCATCATAGAAAAGCCCATCAGGAACACTGTTGCCGTCAGCTTCCATAAATTGCTTAATAATTATTTTGTTTGGTTGAATTAAATGCTCAAATCTTGGTGTGCTTCCACGTTACATAACCTTATTAAAAGTGTAAAAGTGGCTTAAAAGGGAGTATTTTTTACATAATCTTACACCAGAGAATTTGTTCAGTTAAATTGCATGATTTTATGTTATATAACATTTAATTTAGTGAAAACTTATTTTCCAAATTAGGCATTCTTTAACGTGCTACTGGAATGTTGCATATGGGAATAATTTTGTGTTTCAGGTGCATCTTTTCAGGTTAATCGTCAACATGGATGGAAATGGATTTTGTTTATTTTAGTAAATGAAATCTGATAAAATTATGGGAAAATAATTATCCAGTAACTTATTTCAGTATGATGTTTTGGGTTTAAAAGGCTTCATTGTAGATGTCCATGTCTTAAATGAATGATAGGAGAACCTTTATATTGTGGACCTATGTCCAGAGAGTGTAGCTACCATAGCTTTAAGGTGTTTAAGAAAACCCAAGATGTAGTCATTATTCCCTTTTCACAGAACGGACGTAGCATGCACATTTTCTCATTTTATTTCTTATAGAAGACCGAGATTTCTTACAGACACTCAGACTGCTAACCAGGCCAGCCCTGCAGGCAGTGATGCGAAGCTACTGTTCTCAAACAGCGTGCATCAAAATCACCTGAAAAGCATGTTAAAGAACAAATTACTGGTCCCCCTCTCGTTTCTGATTCAGATCTCGGATAAGCCCCCAAACGTCCATTGCTGCAAGTTCCCAAGTGATGCTCTGGTCCAGGGGCCATAACGTTAGATTGTCCAAAACGTTAGATTGTCGATTGTCCATTGACAATTTGAGAGCCACTTATGTAAAAGGAATATGACTGAGCTGTGCTCTGAAAGCCGACGGTGTGTGTCTCTCCCCAGGTCCAAACTCCATGACTTCCTGCTTGGAGTTGGCCTTGAAACCAGCTGTGTTGGGAAATAGGTCCACCACGGAAGTCAGCAAATGCTGCAAGTCCGGGCTCTTTTTCCTATTTCAGAAAGCCAGTTGCTACACATTTGCCAGCACCCTGGCGTCCGAGGAATCAGCAACAACAGAGATGACTAAGCTACTTAACGAGTGAATGAAGTACAATATCACACACATGCCTGATTTCTCTAGTGCTTAGAGAAGAGCCTAAAAAGGGACCTGGTAATAATGCCCTCAGAAAGAGATGGAGTGAAACGCATTTTATTTTCTCAAGTAGGCTAGTAATTACCCTTCAAAGTGACTTTTTTCCCATCTAAATAGAAACTTCTAAAAAAGTTAATAAAAATGGTATGCTTCTTTCTTTAGATTCAGATTAATGTAATTTTCCAAGCCAGACAGCTTCTTTGGAAACATGGTCAACTACTGTTTAAAAATGAGGGAATCAGGCTTCCAGTGATGGAACGAATAAGTCACGGGATAGAAGGCACAGCATAGGGAATATAGGCAGTGGTACTGCTGTCGCGTTGTGTGCGGACAGATGGGAGCTACACTTGGGGCGAGCACGGCGTGGTGTTGGGAGTTGCTGGATTACTGTTTTGGACACCTGAAACTAACGCAATACTGTGCGTCAACCAGACTTCAATTTTTAAACATTAATTATTTTTTTTAAGGTGAGGAAATGAGATGAACCATCTAATGAAGGTAGAGGACTGGACCATGCACTGGACAGTTTCGCTATTTAGGGAACAATATAACAAACATCCCAGGACTTTTCTCTGCCCATCGTTAGGTTTAGTTGGCCCCTGGGTTATGCAATTCACAGATTTACGTTAAAAAAAAAGGAAGAAGAGGAACGGGGAGAGGGTGGTAGAGAATGAGTCTCATTGGAGAGAAAAACAATAGAATCGAGGAGGTCTCATTTCCAAGAAAAACACTCAGCCTTTTTGATGCGCCCGACCCTTATGGGAAGGCGGCACTGTTTACCAGCTTTGTAATGTTGAGCAAGTTCCTTCACCTCTTGGGGCTTCCATTTCCTCCTCTAAGCAATTGGAATCATACCTGTTTTCCACATGTGGTTGGGAGAATTGGAAATAACAAAAGCAAAGCCCCTGCTGTTGTGCTAGGCACAGCGTAGGCTCGCAGTATTTGGTGATACTCCTGGTTTATGGCTATTGTCGATGCTCACGCATCCAGATAATGAAAAATAAATGCAAGCGTTACTGCCTTACATGTATGTTCAAATGTACAAGTCCCTTTTTATGTTAGGGCATTTTTATTTAAATTAGGCAATTTGCCTTAAAAGCACTTATTTAAAATGTAAGTTTACTTGATCCATCAATTATGTTGTAAAAACATCCTTTCTAATTGCACCTGCATTGAAACTTTTAATCCCCTTGACCTCCTTTTCCTTTTGATTTGAATAGGTAGGCAGGGAAATTTTGCAGCACCATCCCCACTTCACAGATGAAATATCCTCATCCGAGAGAGAACCAAAATGAGATGCCCAGTTGAATTTGTCTGGTGTCTGACTCCCATTCCATTGCCCACATTATGCCAACAGATAAACTTGAAATTTTTAAGATGAAAAGCTAGAGCTCACGTAGGCCAAGTGAACTATTTATTAAGCTACTGAAGTACCTTCAGATTTATGCTGGAGACAGAATTATAAAAATGCTGTTGTTGACATGTCCTGCATAAAGAAAGAGAGAGAGAGAAAAAAAGAAAGAGGGAGAGAGGGAGGGAGGGAGGGAGGGAGGGAGGAAGGAAGGAAGGAAGGAAGGAAGGAAGGAAGGAAGGAAGGAAGGAAGGAAGGAAGGAAATCAGAGGCAAGTTAGAGCCCCTCTTCATTTAAGGCCTGAGTTTCTTTAACTATTTTTCTGTAGCAAACCACAAGACGTAGTTGAGTAACTGCTTTGCGTTCATACATCCTTACAAATTCAAGAAAACAAAATCTCAGCTAATAGGTACGTGGAATAAAATTAAGTACATAATAATAGTAATAAGTTCAGCGTACATTCCCAGGGGAAAGGCTCAAATGTTAAGTGGTTCACTTGCAACTCTCGTGAGTCATCAAATATAGAGTTCCCTAGGGAGTCGTGCAAGAGGGTTTATCAATACTTCTCAGAAACCAGAAAGATGTTGTGCATCGTGAGCAGACGGGTAGGGAAGACCGTGATACACTGTAAAATCGACGATGGCTCAGTGGTATCATATAACAACTGGTGTGTCCGCCACTGCTTTTATTTTTAAGGTTAAATAGGCAAAGGCATTCTGGACATCCCTGGTTAACCTCATGCTTTAGAAACCAACATCAATCCCCAATTTAGAATATCCTTAGTTCTCAAAAATTCTCTTCAGACCCATATACACACGCTATCACCTTAAAACGTGAAGAATCTAACCTGTTAGATTATTAATCTAATAATAATAGATAATAAGTATTGTAATCTAATAAAAATTATTGTAAAATGTTAATTTTACAATACTTATCTGTCAGAAGGCCACGGTGAGGCTTCATTTAATTCCAAGGAGATATAAATGGAATCGAGTTTAGTGATAACTCTTGTCAAGTTCAAGAATGATCAAATTAGACCTTTAGAGCTTCAGGGAGGAAAAAAAATCTAATCAGTCTAAGTCTCACTTATAATTGGGAAAACAGAATCCATACCTACGTTTGAAATCTATATACTTTATATGCATTCTCATAACCTTCAAACTCTTATTTTTTTTTTCAATTCTGTGATTTCTGGTAAATGAACCAATTTGTGCAACCATCATATAAGGTTATGTTCCATAGAACTTTATTCTTGGGCTCCTTGAGAGAAAAGTCACCTATTAAAGGCTTGTTAGTGGTAAGAACACATGCCATATGTGTAGTATGAGGTACTTTTGGGGCTTTTTATTGTAAAAGTGATGCATAATTAAATAAAAACGTGTACTCTAGAAAGAGAGATCACAGCTTCAAGTCTCTTTAGCCTCTGTCTGTGCCACCTGGAGTCCTTGTGTCCCTTAAGTGCCCAATTGTTAGGGCCCCTGTGATTCTTGATGAGCTAAGACATGGAAAGTTCTTAGAACACTACCTGGCCCCTGGTATGTGCTGTGCAAATCTTTGGTCTTAGTATCTGCATTTCCCTGACCAGAGAAAGATGACCTGAAATCGCACAAATCCAACGTCATACATCTAATGAGACCTAGGACAGGCTGAGCAAGATTTATCTCCCAACATTTCCTTCAAGATATGGCTACTGAAAAATCCAAATTTTTAAATAAAATGCATATTTTAGATGGTCTTCCTTACGTATGCTTGAAGCCTCTTGACTATCTAGAACTATAATCCAGTTAGTATTACTAAAAAAACTATATATTATTCTTCACAAATCTCTCTTATATTTCATTTACTTGACATAAATCTGTTGAGCATCTACTACTTATCAGAAACTCTACTGGATGCATTAAGGAATACAAAAATAAGTAATACCTGGCTCCTTGGCTCCTGTTCTCAAGTAGCTTACACGGTCATACTGCATCAAACCACTCTCATTCGTGATGACATGCCAGGATTGATTGTCTAGGACTGACGTATGACCAAGAACCCATTTTCTACTACAAATGGGACTTTTCTTTGCAAATGTAAAGGAAAAAAGGGGGCCCCCTTATTATTTATGGTTTAGTCAAGGTCAGTGTTCATAGAGCAGCTGTATAAAACACATGTTGTATATGATCACGAGGGGAAAAGCAATTGGTCACCGCTCTCTCTATATATATCTTCATTTTAATAAAATATTAAAATACTTTTTTATAGTAAATACTTAAAAATAGTAAAATACTTAAAACTTTTAGTAACCTGAACTCCCCAAAGGAGTTACTCTATTTCTGCCAGTCTTTAGCATTGTTTTATAATTAATATCAAAAATAAAGCTAACTAATTTCTTCCTGAATATGCTGAAATGATTCTGGATTATTTGTATGATGACAATGGTGGTAGTGATGGTGATACTAATACCTAACACTTGGCTCTTTCTATATAATGGAGGCTTCTCCCTGCACTTTAAAAAAAAAATCCTTTCGTACAGCCCTCCAATTAATCATCAGAGGGAGAAATATTTATTAGCATTAAAAGAAGAGAAGATTGAATTGTAGAGGCAATCAAGTAACTTATCTAAGGTCAGACATTGCATTAATGCAAGGCCAGGATTCAAATCCGGGTTTCCCTGACTCCAAAGTCGATATGCTTAACCATTAGTTGATATCACCATCCAGTCTATTCCCTTCGAAGACAATCATATTCAAGCCCACTACCAGCTGGTGTACAACTTGATGGAGTAAACGATTTTCATGTTGTTTCCTCTGTTGGTCTTACTGGTATCAAAGGTTGAGATAATTAAATCAGTAGGTGGTAAAACTGTTGATCGGCATATCTAATAATTAGCATTTTTAAAAAAGTGATATCTGAGATGGGTTATCAAACATCCCTGTACATGTGGACTCTTGCTACCACTGCTTAAGACTAGAGATGACTTCAGCTGTTTTCACAGCTCTGCAGAATGGTTTATACTGTGGTCAAATCACAAAAACCTTTTTATTCTATGTCGGCAAACAAAGGAATATTATCAGACCCCCGTGGTGAGAACCCTACAGAAATGTCAATACATTTTTCTGTTACTTTCCAGGCTCACCCTGTTTGCAAATTTAAGTATCATCTCCCAGAAGTTTAAACCATCATCTTACGTAGGGAATACTAGGTAGTCCCAGTTCCTCTATCATGTGCTCCCGTATTTTTTTCAGTCTTCCTAGTCACTATCCCGGTATATTAGCTCCTTAATAGTCACCATTTATTTTTGACTCCAACTTCCATTTTGCCATATTTTGCCTCCATGGTGAGAGGTAAGTATCTTCCTGACACTGTCGTGTATCGACCCCGTTTCCTTCACTGGTCCCATGCTCATGTTTGCCTGCTGGTAACCCTCGTGTTAGGTTTACAACCACACTTCAAAACCATAGAGCACCTTCCAGCTAATGGCACCCAACTTCATCTTATTTTCAACCCCCAGTTTTCATTTACCACAGCTTCTTAATCCTTTTGTTTTTATCCATTTTGTGAATTTCCATTAGCCCTCTCAAGTTTTAGAATGGCCGTTAGACCTGTCCCTGGAAAAATATGACCGGACAGTGATTAAATGTACCATTTCCACTTTTCCCGATGGGAAGACAAGCTTAATTTGTATCCATTCCTAAGAAGTAGAAATTGATTATTTCTACGGAAATAATTTTCTCCGGAAATACCTCCTATTTTTAAATCAGCTATCGGCCTTTATCTTTATTAATGCTAGAGAGACGTATCTTTTCCTAAGAAGTGTTTATTGGAGTTTGTAGTTTAACTTATTTTTGTTAATAAAAAGAAAATTGAACCGTCAGCTAAGTTACCTTTTCTTTGTAGCGTGGAGACGATCAATGATGGAAACTTTCACATTGTGGAACTACTTGCCCTGGATCAGAGCCTGTCCCTCTCCGTGGATGGAGGGAGCCCCAAAATCATCACCAACTTGTCAAAGCAGTCCACTCTGAATTTTGACTCTCCACTCTATGTAGGAGGTAAGCTGTGTTCCAAATTCAGGGGGTCCCCAAACCGTGTGACTCTCATCACAGACTGATTCTGAAACTGTTGATCCCTGGCCTCATGGCCGTTGACCAAGAGTGATCAATCACTGAAAGACGGACAGCAACGGTAGAAAAGAAAGAGCCCGGGATGTGTATTAAGAGACCTGTTTGTGCCTGCCTCACCCTGTCAATAACCAAGGTCATGGTTGGACAGGTTCTTGTGGTTCTTAATATGATTGTACAGTGCCCATCAGCAACAGCCAAGCAGGAAATCTTGAAGAAAAAGTAGAGATTTATTACTTACAAGACCTGAAGATTATATAGCACGCCTGTGGCCACACAGCAAGGTGTTAGGGGGGGAGAGAGAGAGGAGAGAGAGAGAGCACACATGTGACAGCAAGTACTCATGGGCCCCGGGTGCTGCTTTTATGCATCAAGGTGGGGCTATCATATCTTCCCATTCCAGATGGTCTGTGCTACCCGTTGCCAACTCGTAGATGATAGTTGATTATTAACAAAATTGAGTGATGAATAAATGAACAAATGTTAAATTAAATGCACCACTTGCATTGGGGCGGCAGGAAGTACCTCTGGTTAGCTAAGACCTTAAGGGGAATGAACAAGACAGCGGGTTGGAAGCGTGGACTAGGGGCTGGAATGACAGAGTGAAGATTCTGGACTTGATCTGTAACCAATCAGAAGGCAGGTGAGGAACAGGTAAGGCACGGCGGTGTGGGCGGCTCTGAAGGAGCCCAAGCGGAGGACCCACAAAGGAGAGGGCTTTCCTCCGTGGGGGAAAGCGGGGGGGTCGCCTGTAAACAAGGGATACAGAATTTCAGTTTTCAGGCAAAGGAGCAAGAGCGCATGTGCTGTTGAACTGAGTTGCACGGAATTAAGTCCCTTTGCATTGAGGTGAATTGATAAAATTAACTCATTTTACAGAGAAGTAAGCTAAAGTCCTTGTGCAGCTCGGGGTAACGGACTTGCTCCGCAGGGCAGGCATTTTCACAGAGTTTCCATTCTTTCCTGCCAAATAGTCGCCTTGGGATCCCATATATTTATGTCATCCCTTCAAAGACTCCCTTGAAAGCATCTTTGGGATGCCCTGGAAGTCCAGAATGCCTTGGGTTTTTTTTTGTTTTGTTTTTTTTGTTTTGTTTTGTTTTGTTTTGTTTTGTTTTGTGATTTTCAGCAGCAGAAGATCTTAACAGTCTGAGAGAACTTTGACTTTTTAGGAACCATGAAAGATCTTGGATCAGCTCCGTAAGTGTGTGTCCGGCGCTGCCACATTGCTGGGAGCTGGCTTGACACACGCCTACAGTTTGCAGCGTCGGAAGAGAAATACCGCTTCTTCTCGGGCGTCGGCGAGGGGGCAGGTCATTGAGGAACCACCGTGGGTCCTTATGAAAGTGTTGCATACCACGTCTGCTCAGCAAGGTGACGGACTTAACTGCTTCGTGGGAATCACAGCCGTGAGACTCCTTTGAAAATAAAGGCCTCCACCTCTTGCCCGCGATGCCGTTAGCAGCCACGTCGGGGTGGGTAAAGCAGGTCGCGGGGGCCTGCGGTCTCAGAGAAGAGGGACCGTACCCCCTGAGCGCATGCCGGGCGTCCAGCACCCTGCTGCTTTGGCCGTCGTCATGATCCTCCCGTCCGAGGAGGGACTTGAGGAAGTGGGTACGATTTTATTTTGCATCATAGTCCCGAAGGGACAGCGTGAGGACTTGACAAAACTTGCCCAAGTCCACAAAGCCATGAAGTTACAGAGACCTCGTTTGAGTCCAGGTCTGGTCCCTCTGACCCCAAAGCCATCTATCTGCATTGCCCCTCACCTTTCCACATAGAGCAGAAAGGGAAGCAATCTAAGTTTTGCGGCTTCTTGTTTATTTCTGGGCTTGTCCCTCCCTTGATGTATTGTGCTTTCATCAGAAGCCACTTCACTGAATCTCTTAAAACCCCTTTACGATGCCTGGGAGAGTGGGGGGCACCTACAAAATGGGAGTGTGTGCCTCAAAACATTTCTCAAGAAAAGAAAAAGAAAAAATTTTTACATTCCAAATGGAAAAGGGCCCATCTTTCTAAGGACAGAGGGTCTGGAAGATTCCACATAGCACGTCTGTCCATCCAGGCCTGAGGGAAACCACTTCCATTCTGGCCTCACTGCCACAGAACATATTGGGTCCATTTCCTTCCAGATCAGAGACCTGAACCGAGGGTAATTCAAATTAAAAAAAAAAAAAAAAAAAGGCAATGAGACCAAGACCAAGACCACAGCCCTGGATCCTGGGTGGCAAAGGCCGGAGAAGCTGAGTCAGCGGAAGAGAGGGAGGTGGCGACGCTCACTGTTTTCTCCGACTTTGAAGACGGGCACTCGCCAAGGAGGACGGCGAGCCCCGGGTCCGCCTGCAGAAGAGTCCTCCCCCAAAACGGAGCGGCTTGACCCGCGGCGCCTTCTCAACTGCCCGTGACCGAGGCCCGACTGCACGCGAGACCGCGCCGCTCCGTGCTCGGCGGGGGATAGTCCAGCCAGAGCGCGTCACCCCGCGGACTTTCTTTTAAAGTTGGAGCTGCCCGCGGAGGCCCCTCCGTGCATCACAGATCCGCTCCGACGGCCACCCTGGGCGGACGACCTCAGTCTTGACACTTGGTCCCATTATTGTCATTCCGAAGTACGTAAAGCTTACGGCCAACGCCGCTCTCCCGGGCTGCCTGTCGCTTGGTAGATTGAATTCCAGCGATGGTCCGCGGCGCGGACCGCAGGGAGGGCAGAATGCAGGCCCCCAGCACCGTGGCTCCATTCCGATGGCCAGCGAAGACCCCGGTGCCCTCGGCAGAAGCGTGCGGCCGTGCGGCAGGGCCGGCTCCCACCCTGGCGCTTGATGCTACGGCAGCCTGTTGGGGGAGGTACACGAGGCCGTAGCAGCTCGTCACTCACATGAGCACAGTCGGGCCAGACCGTTTCTTAGCGTTCCGTGGGGACTAAGGGAGCGCACCCACTACCTGGGGCCCTGCGGCAGCCCTTCCCCGTGCTCACCCCGTGCTCACCCTCGCGCAGGGGTGTCCTGGTCCGCTGTCAAAATAAGATCTTAAAAAGAGATTGGGGGCAGCCCGGGTGGCTCAGCGGTTTAGTGTCTGCCTTCAGCCCAGGGCGTGACCCTGGGTCTGGGATCGAGTCCCACGTCAGGCTCCCTGCATGGAGCCTGCTTCTCCCTCGGCCTGGGTCTCTGCCCCTCTCTCTCTCTCTCTGTGTGTGTATGTGTCTCTCATGAATAAATAAAATCTTCAAAAAAAAAAAAAAGTTTGGAAGTTCTTTAATGTCAAAAAAAAAAAAAAAAGACCATCCCAGTGTGGACTTAAAAGTCTACACATTTATGATGAACTATGGGTCTGATGAAATTAGAAGCACTTATCCCAGGACGAGGCATGTGCTTTCTGGGAAATGGCTCATCGGTGTGAGCCCGCCCCAAACAACCCCATTTCCAAGGCCGGACAGACGCGGACTAAAAGTCTGAAGTCAGGGAACTTCAAAGCCGAGGACCAGGGAGCACGTGGCGTCAAAAGCAGCCAAGCTACGTGGGGACGTGTGGATTCCTGCACCGCGGCCCGTCCTACCCGTCGGGCCTCAAGTGGGAAGGGCACGGGGCCTTCTGACCCGGACCTTTGGTGAACCTTACGTGTATGACGCACATGGAAACAGCTCTCGGGTCCACGCACTCCTGCTACGGGCGAGGAGGCGAAGCCCCACGATGGTTGGAACTAAGTGGCCCTCGTGCCCAGGGACCAGCAGTAGAGACCTGGCCCTCCCGCCCGCCTGCGTGATTGTGGCGCCTGCCGGAAGCCAGCCAGCGCTCCTCTGGATAGAGAAGGTGACGCTGCCACGGGCAGGCCCCGCGAGCGCCGTGGGCCCCGGGCTTCACGACCCAGCTCCCCTCCAGGGACTGAGAGTAGACACTGCCCCAGCCTGTGCCCTCCGGCTGTCGCGCGGGGCCCGGGGGCAGCGAGGGTGCACGTGCGGGGACACGGGCCACCCAGGAGGCCTCTGGCTCCCCGCCCTCACCCCGCTCACCCCGCTGCAGTCTGGAGGGCTGCCTCGTGTAGGATCCTATCCAGGGGCGATTGCAGGGCCTGGCGTGGGCCGTGGAAAGATTCCGCAGCTTTGCCAGCAGAAGGTTCCCAAACGACCGTCACCAGTGGAACTTCTGTACGCAGAGACCTCAGAGTCTGTTTTCCGAGGACTTTCTCTTGTGCTCCTGAGTTCTTGGCACACGAGGGCTTCGCGCTCAATTAGCAAGAAGATTAAGATGACGTGAATGAGGTGCTGCCGTGATAGGAACCGCGGGTGGGTTTCTCAGAGGCCGACAGCCACGACTGGGCTCAGGATGTCGCCAGCGGTGAGCTGGACTGCTGGGCTGGGGTGAGAGGTCACTGGGAACCCAGCTGCCACCCCCCAAAGGCGGATGGACTGAACCATGACCCCAGAGGTCGCGAGGTCCTCTCGTGCGCCCGTCTGCAGCCTCGCCTTACTGGGTGGCACTGAGCGTGTCCCCCACGCCGCACCGGGTCTCCTGGAGCTCTCGGCTCCCGGGGTGCGTGTCCAGGTTGAAGAGGCGGGTGGAGACAGGTGAGCACAGATCTCCCGGATTCCTGATCTCGCCTTGAGCCTTGAGGTCTGCTTTTAGGTTTCATATTTTTTTTTGATATTTTTATTTATTCATGAGAGACACAGAGAGGCAGAGACAGGCAGGGAAGCAGGCTCCCTGCAGGGAGCCCAACGTGGGACTCGATCCCAGGACTCCAGACTCATGCCCTGGGCTGAAGGCAGGCACCCACCCGCTGCGCCACCCAGGGGTCCCCCTAGGTTTCATATCTTTATGCCCCCGTGTCGAGTTTTATTTGAGATAAATGTTAAAAATCAGAGATTGGCCGCCGGGGAACTTGGTTCTTTATTCTGCTTGTGCATCAGCGTTGCCTGGAGGGTCTTGCACAGGACACATGCAAACAAAGACCCCCCTGACCCCCTCCCCCACCTAGATGACCTGATGACGTAGGCCTGGGCCGAGCTCCCCGGCATCAGTGGTGCTTCAAAGGCCTCGTGCCTCTAAGGTGCAGCAGGGCCGAGACCCTGCGGCCGGCAGGTGACCTCTGGTTGCCCTCGGACTCTCGCCCTGCCCCCCCCGCAGTGGCTGAGCCCCCTCACCCCGCCAGCGCTGACGCCCTGTCCCCACGCAGGCATGCCCGGGAGGAACAACGTGGCCGCGGCCCTGCGCCAGGCCCCGGGGCACAACGGCACCAGCTTCCACGGCTGCATCCGGAACCTGTATATCAACAGCGAGCTCCAGGACTTCCGCCAGGTGCCCATGCAGACCGGCATCCTGCCCGGCTGCGAGCCGTGCCACAGGAAGGTGTGTGCCCACGGCGCGTGCCAGCCCAGCAGCCAGTCGGGCTTCACCTGCGAGTGCGAGGAGGGCTGGACGGGGCCCCTGTGTGACCAGAGGACCAACGACCCCTGTCTCGGGAACAAGTAAGTTCCAGCTGCCTGCGGGCTGCACGCACACCCTCAGAGCCAAACCGGGGGGCGGAGGGGGCAGCGGGGGAAGGGCGAGAAGGGGGTGAGCCCTGCGGGCCCCTCGTCTGCGTGTCCCCATCGCGCTCCTCCGTTGCGGGCGCCGGCCTCATGCGCTTCCACCCCGGCCCCCTGCCGCCCGCAGATGTGTGCACGGCACCTGCTTGCCCATCAACGCCTTCTCCTACAGCTGTAAGTGTCTGGAGGGCCACGGGGGCGTCCTCTGCGACGAAGAGGAGGACCTGTTCAACCCCTGCCAGGCCATCAGGTGCAAGCACGGGAAATGCAGGCTCTCGGGCCTGGGCCAGCCCTACTGCGAATGCAGCAGCGGGTACACGGGGGATAGCTGCGACCGAGGTAAGCCGACCCACCTGGGCGCCAGCCTGTGAAGCAGGAGGCCCCCACCCCCACCCCCACCCCCGGAAAGAGCGAGAGAGGGGCGTGCACACGCAGGGGAGTGATCTGGGGAACCCCGGGTCTGCGCACGGCTCCCCATTGGTTTCTCAGCCGTGCGAAGGCACAGGCGGGGACGGCCCTGAACCTCCACGCAGTGGCCTGCGCGCGTCCCTCCACGCGGGGAAGCCCAGTCCTTCCTGCCGCGCCTGCCGCTCGCCCGCTTGCCCCTTGCCTGCACCTGCTGCCCTCGTCCAGCTCTGTGGCGCAGACAGGGCGCTCCTAAGTGCGCTCGGGCTCTGGGACTGGGTCCCCTTTGACCGTGGAATCTACTGATTGATCCGAGCGGGCGGGGCGGGGGGGGGGGAGCGGAGCGGAACACGCCGCCCTCGGGGCCCACCTTTCTCCTTGTCCTTTGTCCGCGTGGCCAGACGCGCCCGGCCTCCGCTGGCCCGCCTTTCGTTGTGCGCGCGGCAGGGACGAGAGCAGAGGAACGTGCCCGTGGACGCTTCTAGCAGATGGCTCTTTTTGAACTAGTTCAGACGAGGGTAATTTGTGAGGTTAGTGGGACGTGCCTCGAATGAAGTAACAGATTGCACGACACGGCCCCGGGTCCAGTAAACCCGAAGGCACGCGCTCTGGCCCGGCCCCTGGTAAAGCGAGCCAGCTGTGGGGAGCGGACGAGCGAGGACGCGTCCGTGCTTCTGCAGTGAGGGGACAGAGGCAGGAATCGGTCCTCCGCCCGGGCCAACAGCGGGCGTTTACGGTCCAGCGCCCGGTGGGCGCTTGGCGGACGGCGCAGGCCAGGCCCGCGCAGCTGTCGAGGACCGCGGGCGGCGCCCCTGACCACGCGTGGGCCTCTCGTTCTGTCCTAGAAGTGTCCTGTCGGGGCGAGCGCGTCCGGGACTACTACCCAAAGCAGCAGGGCTACGCGGCCTGCCAGACCACCAAGAAGGTGTCGCGGCTGGAGTGCAGGGGCGGCTGCGCGGCCGGGCAGTGCTGCGGGCCGCTGCGGAGCAAGCGGCGGAAATACTCCTTCGAGTGCACGGACGGCTCGTCGTTCGTGGACGAGGTGGAGAAGGTGGTCAAGTGCGGCTGCAGCAGGTGCGCCGCCTGAGCCCCTCGGAAGCGGGCTCTCCTCCTCGGCCGCGGACTAGTTGACGCTTCAGAGTGGAGATATTTGAAATATATTGTAAAATACAGAACAGACTTATTTTTATTATGAGAATAAAGACTTCTTTTTTTTTCTGCATTCGGGAAAAGAAAAATGCATTGAACTAACGCTTCCCCGATGCTCGGGAAGCATGGAGAGCGAGCGAGAGCGAGAGAGAGCGAGGCCGACCGACCGACCCGCAGGAGGCATCAGCACGACGGGCAGCATCGCCCCCACGAGGTCACCTTGGCAGCGCGCTGGAGGCCACAGGAGCTCGGGGACAGGGCCGGGCCGGCCTGCGCCGCCGCGACCTCGCCCGGGCCCTGGACCCCGTGTGCCCTCGTTCACGTCTCTGTGGTTCGTGAGGACAGACCGAGCACGTGTGTGTGTGTGTGCATGAGGATGCAAGGCCGAGGAGCGGAACTCTAGAATGCCCAGAACGGGCGTTTTGAGAAATATTTTGTGCAAAATAGTGTCCTGAAGACCTGGGTTCTTTCCGTGAGAGAGATGGGAGTGCTCAAATAAGTTTTACCTTCGTTTTAAACGTCAGCATGTTAGCAGAAGAAGCACACAAAAGTGTTTATCTACCGTTTTCCAGTATTAATTTTTTTGTAATATAAATGATAAAGGAGATGATAAAGAACCAATAGATTATTGATAAATAAATTAGTAATAATATGAATTTTTGTTTCTATGAGTTCTAAACAGCCCTATACAGTATTCAGTTTCAATGAGAAATATTTATTGTATCAAAGTACATTGTACTTAACATTTTAGGCCATCCTTTTACTGTTTCTCAATGCTTTAATATATATTAATTTATAATTGTCCTGATATTTTTGTATATTTTTCAAACTTAAAAATCAGGATCTTCGGGGTTTTTTGTTTTGTTTTGTTTTTTGGTTTTTTTTGGCAATAGTACTAACCTAGGGTGTTATCTTGGGATAAATACATGTTGGTCTGTTTGTTTACCTTGACATCTGACCACTGGTGTCACCGACCTACTGGCCTCATTCAGGACACCTGCAGAGAGTATGTAAAGTCTATGTGTGAGACGGTCATTGTACAGGAAGAAGTGGCCCGCCCCTCTGCAGCATGTCCTCACAGAACAGAAACGGTGTGTAGCAATGGACACTAGAAAAGTAGATATTTTACAAATTAATATTTCCTTGACATTTTTTGCCCTTTTATTGGGGGTGGGGTGGGGAGAGAGAAGGCTGTAATGTCAAGAACTGTGATTTTTTTTTTCCCCAAACAATAAAGCTCCTTGATTACCTTAATGTTCCCATGTTAACATGTTTGCTGCTAAATTACGATGTAGAGTTGATAATGATTTAGAGTGGACTGTGCTCTTCCCTTATTAAAATCCCAGGGTACCCTGTGACGATGCAGATGTTTCCTTCCAAAATCTTTTTTTACACAGAAAAATTAGATGTTCATGTATAATTCAGTGTGCTTTGTCTTTCTCCAGACTAATATCAGTTATACTACTGATGTTTGTAAATTAAACAGATATTTACTTCACTAACAGCTTGGTGATTTTTCTTAGAAATTGCAAAATGGTTAGAGTCCACTCCTTAAGAATTTCTTTTCTTTTTCCAGTAGTTATCATTGGTATTTTATTTAAATTCAACTTCCTGGATAACACCTAGTGCTCATCTCATCATGTGCCCTCCTCCGTGCCCGTCACCCAGTTACCCCGTCCCCCCTGATCAGAGTGATACAGAGAGGACAGGGAGGGAAACCCAGATCGCGTTGTTGACAGCAGTTGTATGATTAGTGTATTGTCACGTCGGGACTTTGGAACGGCCACTTGAAAGAGATGGGTAGGGGAGTGCATCCTCTGCTATGAGAAAAGTACATATTCAACTAATGTCTTCCACAAAAATTATAAGGTGAAGCCGGACTAAACCACACACGGTATTTTTATTTTTATTCGCCTTTCCCCTCAATTAGAACCAGATGGCAAACCACGAAAGACAGAGTGCCTTTCTCCACAGGCAAGGGTTAGAACAGGGACACAGCACGGGCCCCGTGGAATGTCATTACTTAAGCACCATGCTAAGACTTCATCATTTTCCTCTAAGAAAATCGTACACGTGTGCACATGTGTGCGTACACGCGAGCCCAGACACAGATGTCCGATCGTTTATTTGTTTTTGTTTAAAATGTCTCTATTTTTTTAAGACTTTTTTTTTTTTATGATAGTCACACACAGAGAGAGAGGCAGAGACACAGGGATAGGGAGAAGCAGGCTCCATGCACCGGGAGCCCGACATGGGATTCGATCCCGGGTCTCCAGGATCACGCCCTGGGCCAAAGGCAGGCGCTAAACCGCTGCGCCACCCAGGGATCCCAAATGTCTCTATTTTAATTGCATAAATATTATATAGTTTTCGCCAAACATTCATTTATTCCCACTGGTGGTTTCATTTTTTTCAAGGACCGGGAATCACTCATTAAGCAGAGAAACATCTGCAAAGGTAATAGGAGTTAGATTTGTGTTTGTAGGTGTGTGCTATCTTCATGGCCACTATTTTTGAGGGTTTGCTGTATGCCAGGCAGTGTGACAAAGGCTTTGTCTGAAATATCTCACTCTTCTCTCACTACCTGTGGGATCACCGGGCTCCCATGTGACACAGGCATTAAAGAGCTCAAAGAGGGAAACGCTGAATTCCACCCAGGCCTCTCAGACCACAGGGTCCATGTTCAAGAGATAAAGGTGACATCCTCTACCAGGGGACTTTTAAACCCCACAACCTTACTCCACAGCACAACCCTTCTTCCTACCGATCACATCGATTGAAGTGCTCAAGATTAGCGATGTTGGCTTTTTTTGGTTTTGTTTTTTAAGGAAAAAAAAAAATGAAGTCTTAGTAGCTTCCAGGCTGTACTCTTTCTCCTTCCTGCTTCTAAAGGCACAAAATGGAATTATGATTGCCTGGGATTTGGGCTGAGTTAGCAAGTTTCTTAGGGGATCGTTTGCCTCGTGATGAGACTGCATTCTGTTCAGGAGCCCTTCCTTGAGAAGACGCGGTAGCCAGATAATTACTAGCAAATGAGACAAATTAAGGGCACTTACTCATGGGATAAAAAGCTCCTCACTGATAAAGACTTGACCATAGGATTCCTTTAAATAAGAAACCAATCTAGAGCATTTTCAACAGAATCCAGCAGGTTAAAACAAAACAAAACAAAAAAACCAGTTTGTCCATTTCGGAATGTAAGCTGTGACACAGAACGATGCTACGTTTATAATCTGAAAAGGCAAAGCGATTAAACATCCCTAATGTGTTTACTCTAAGTCCTCACCCGAGTCGAGGCGCCATCAGGGGATTTGACATATGTTCAATTTCAGATGCGTTCATGGAATAAGAACTATCTAAATCTTTGGGATTTGAACTCACCATACTTTTCCTGAAAGTATTTCTACGCGATGGTGAACTAGCCTCGGTTTTAGGGTTGCTCTGAACCTTCTGTGTTTTGGATGGCTTGCTTTGTCAGCAGCAGCTCTTTCTAGAGAAACGATTCAAAGACTTGTTGAAATTGATTGGGGACTTCCAGATCTTGTGCATTGTGGAGTCCTCTACCCCATGGAGTGGCCACTACCTCAAAACTAATGTTTGTCAAAGGATATAAGCTATAAAAAGTACATGAAGCTTTATATAAAGCTTTTTATAAAGCACATAAAACTATACAAAATACATAAGCTATTCTCATTCTTAATCCTCTCCATGTATTCAGAAGTCACTTAATAACCAATTTTTTTATTTTTCTCCTCTCATGTGCAAGAAATCATGCCAAACGTGAGATATATTGTTCAGACAACCCAGCATCACTCCGGCCATTTTAGAACACATGGCTCTGTGCCCTTGGAGTTGAGGTTAAAGGGAGTGACAAATATTACACAAATGACCAAATTACATATAATTTCGGGTTGTGATAAGTGCCCTGAAGGAAATTATGAGATACTAGAGAAAAGCATAGCGGAGGAATCCAATCAAATAGATACTGGGAGTGACTCTGTGAGGAAGGGACATTTAAGCCACGTCATTAAGGACAGTAGGATCCAGGCTGGAGACTGATGGAAATATGTGAGGGGGTGAAGACGGGGCCCGTGCAGAGGGAGGAGAACTCCCATGTGGTCAAGGAAACAAAAGAAGTTCATGGGGCCGGAGCAAAACATAGATTTCTCTCTCGTGTGTAATACAACACAGGCCGTTATCTGCCTTCATTAATTCACTTTAAATAGTTTCTGTTTTTCTTTTGAGCGTCTGTTTGCAGTGACCTTTCAAAATCACAACAAAAATGGATTTCCATTTTAAAACAGCAAGTAGTTAGTTTTGTTCAATGGCATTCCTCAACCTCCAAATGAAAGACCTCTGAAGACACAGAAAAAGAGGAATATTTAAAATTGCACTGAAAATTAGGACTACTATTTCTGGAATCTCCAAGGAATTTTCATGAATTCAGAAGCAGGTGAGGCTAGATTGAAAGAAACAACTGCTGGCCAACCCATGGTTGGAGACTCCAGTGCATTCCTTTCTCTGCACACCAAGGCCAGAGACTCGGGAAATAAGTCAACTGGAAAAATCATCTAGAAATATCTGTGCACTTAGGTGCCACTTTGTGAGTATGCCGGAGGGGTCTGCCTCCTATCAAGGAAGTAAACTCTTCCTTCAACTACCAGGATGCTCCGGCTCTCATCAAAGAGACCGAAACAGTGTAAGAAATACCAGAGAAGACCAGGTGTGTTGTACTGAATAGTGAGAGATGTAATCTCCATAAATACGTTATTGTAGATGTGGGTCGATCCTGGAAGAGCCGCGGTAGTGATGCGTGCTTAGAATGGCATGGAGGGCGCCTGGGTGGCTCGGCTGGTTAAGTGTCCAATTCTGGTTTTGGATCAGGTCAGATCTTAGGGTCATGAGACTGAGCCCCATGTGGGGCTTCTCACTCAGGACAGAGTGTGCTTGAGAGCCTCTCTTCTTTCCACTCTCTCAAATAGGTAATAAATAAATCTTAAAAAAAAAAAAAAGTATGGAAAGAGGGAAGTACTTCAGCAAATCAGAAAAACAGAGAAAAGTATTATATTGACTCACTATTATGCTGACAAAATGGTGAAAATATACGGACTATATTTGGGGATGAGGTCTAAGAGATTCAGAAATCTTTAGTGGGCAATGGAAGTCTGTGAAGATGATCTCAGTAGGAAAATTGTTCACATGTGTATTATAGGAATTTTCGTTGATAGCATAAAGTGAATTGTTCAGATGGCTTCCTTAAGTCCAAAGAGAAGTTAAGAGCCAGGAATAAGAAAGGGGAAAAAAAAATGGCAAGTGAATCAGAAAAGACAGAGCAAACTGTACCGTTACAGGGGAAGAATTATTAATTCACGATGACATTGAGTGGGCTTGGCAAGGAAGAAGGGGAAGTCGAGTACACCCCCCTGTTTTGAGCTTGTCTGTTTGTTTCTGCTGTTTCTAAAGCCCAAGAATTAAAATCCGGGTTTACTGGCAGCAGAGTTTGGGTGCCTTGAGTAAGGCCAGAAACAGATCAGGGTTGCCACTTGGGAAGCCCCAGCGCTCCACCCTCAAGCCACCCTCCTGTCCCTTGAATGAAAACAATGCATTCCTCCAGGTGGCATCTTTAATATCTTTGAACATCTTATATATGTTCAGTCGACTCCATCTACAGGATAAAATCCAAACCCTTTACCACAGCATTCCAGATTCCTCACAAAGGGGTCTTCTCAAGCCGTGAGACTGACAGATGGTGGGTAAGGATATTTTCAAACAAATGGTGGACTGAGATGTCTAGAACCGTAGGTCTATGATTTATCTACACGGAAGTGCTCGTTGAAGCCAAGACAATAGCTAATGGATTTAGACCTGAAAGAATGCACTTGACCACAGGAATAAAGTGCTGACATTTCTAGGACGCATCGGTCCCAGAATGGAGACAAAGAGCAGTTTTAATAATGGGGTGATGAGGTAATAGCTGGACAGCCAGGGGCTGGGAACGCAATCTGTGAGCTAATACAATGGCCTCTCACTAAGTCTGATAGTGCAAGAAGAGGAGAGTCAGGGTCGCGACCGGAGGAGTTGGTGAGGTCCTGAGGTTTGCGTTCAGTGACCAGCAAGTAGCACCTTATGCCCTGTCGTCACAGCTTCCGAAGGTGTGATGTGAACACTCAGGATATATCCTGGACGGAGTACGGCGGCCCCAGCTGGAAGAGCAAACTGGGTCATCGATCACATGAGCTGGTTGACCCACAGCAGGCAAAAAGTGGGGCCCAGCTACAGGGGGGTTGAGGAAACGGGATGCCCAAGGGCAAGAAAGCACAAAATCACCCAGAATGAAGAAGGTGATATAGTATATGCAACAGTTATTTTCCAGATAAATCACTCTGCCTCCTCCCTCTTCCTCCCACAAAGGGGAAATAGAGGACACTTGCAAGTGCTGTGTCCACAGACACGAAATTCAGCAGAGCGGGGGGCGTTGTCATCCTGCATTTGGAGCTAGCTTTGTCTTTGTGTCAACGTGTGGGTGGCTGAATTGGGATTCCAGAGAAAATCAGCCAAAAAAAAAAAAGAAAAGAAAAGAAAAGAAACAAAAAAAATACACAAAATGAAAGGGGAGAAACAGCCGTAGAGACAGTCAGCCTAAAAAACTTGCCATCATTGATCTTCTGTCCCTTCTTGAACTGGCTGGAATTATTCTCAGTTTGTTCACATAGATGGTGGCAGAGAGATTAAGTGACTTGCCCAAGGTCACACGATCCAGCTCTGACTGCCCCCATAATGCGATATTGATTTCACTGGCATTGATTGGCAAGGTCCGTGAACGGCCTCAAGGGGTAATGCTCGAGGAATGAGTGTTTCTCAAGGGAGTTATTTTGGGTTGTGTGTGTGGTTTTTTTTAATGCCGGTGAATAGCACTCACTTTCCCAATAAAAACACCTAAAATTGTCTTCATTATATCTCTCCTTGGGAAGAGAAAGATAAATAATACTCTTACCTGCAGTTTTCTTCCAGGAACTGAGCCTGGGAAGACAGATTGAGTTTCGTGCGGCTGCTCAGGTATTTGTGGTCACCGTCCCAGGCAGGTGGCCTTGATAGTCAGGTGGGCTGACAGGGAGCAATTGAATTTCGTTGCTAAGATAGTCACAAGGACAGGATCGAACGTGCCCTCGTCCGGCTGGTATCAGCAGCAAAGTCACAGCCTTGGACTCATTCCAGGTGTCAAGGCATTCTTTGTAAGGAAAGGAAAAAAAGAAAAAAAGAAAAGACTTGGAAAAAAAAACCAGGGAGGAGCTTGTCCTTGAATGAGCACGTCTGACAACATCTCGGTCCAGCCTCCCCGAGGCCCCCGCGCCCCCGGGAAGGACGGAGCCGCGCTCGGTGAATCGCGGCCGGCTTGGTCTCCGCGCTCCCGCCGGCTGCCCGCGCCCACTTCTTCCTTCCATACAGCTCCGCGCTGATTTTCTTCCCATTCCTGTCATTCTGGAGTTCCTGCCACTCTTCTCTTCGGATGCCTGTCGGCGCCTTTGGGGGCCGGGCGGAGGGCAGAGTGGTGCGCACCACCCCCGACGGGCAAACCGCCCTCCTGGCTTTGGCGAGAAGAAAGCGAGGGGGCCTCCTAGCCCCAGCTCAGAAGACCCCGTGGCGACCCTGCGGCTCTGTGTCCTCACTTAACCTGCTGTGTTTTTGGTTTGTTTTTTTTTTTTTTTTTGGCCCTTTCTTGTAAATGCTGTATTTTGGAATATGAACACTGTCCCCGTAGGAAAGCTAGTCTGAGAACAGACTGGGCAGCGTAGCGATTGACATCACAGCTTCGAACGAAATGTGGGCGCGCACGAGCCAGCACACCCCGGGGGCCCCGGGGCCCGTGAGCTCCGTCCAGTGGGGCCCGGAGCTGTTCCTCAGACCCCAGATGCACACACACGCTCACCCACACACGCCCCATGCGATTTCCTAGAACAAAGCTTCACCTGCCAACTCGCTCATTCCTTTTTTTTCACGTTTTATTTTATTTTAATTTTTTTTATAAATTTATTTTTTATTGGTGTCCAGTTTGCCAACATACAGCACAACAGCCGGTGCTCATCCCATCCAGTGCCCCCCTCAGCGCCCGCCACCCAGTCACCCCCCCCCTCCTCCCCTTCCACCGCCCCTAGTTCGTTTCCCAGAGTCAGGGGTCTCTCGTGTTCCGTCTCCCTCCCTGATATTTCCCCCTCATTCTCTCTCCTCTTAGCCCCTTTCACTATTCTTTACGTTCCCCGTATGAGTGGGACCATACGATGATCGTCCTTCTGCGACTGACGGACTTCACCCCGCGTCAGACCCTCCAGGTCCCTCCACGCCGAAGCGAATGGTAAAGGATGTGGTGTTTCCTAGAGTCCAAATCCATTACGGAAAACCTACAATCCCCGTCACCTGGGCCTTGGGCCCAGCGACAGAGCCCACGTTAGCAGGCGACGTTAAGGGCCCAACTGACAGGAGGACGCGTCGGCCCCTGAGCTGAGGGGGGCAGCCGGGGCTCCGGAAAGCCGGGCTGCCCTCACCTGGGGATGAGGGTCGAATGGGGCGCCTGGAGGGGGACGCACGGCGGCCGCAGCTTCGCCTGCTCCCCTTTGCTTTCCTGGAGTCTCTCTTCAGAGCAGCCTCTGCAGCTGCCCGGGCACGCGGGGCCCGCACGCCGTGGCCCCTGCGCGGTGGGTCCGTGACAGCGAGACCACAGCCAAAGCCACACGTGGACGGGGCTCCTGGGCCTCCCGGCCTCGCCTCGGCCTGATCTTGCTCCCTCGCGCGCTGCAGCCTCCCCGGCCAGTGCCCGTGGCCGCCCGGCCCTCGGCGGCCCGAGAGCAACGTCGTCCCCGGGCCGCCCCTCCCGGGCAGGCTGCGGGCCGCTCGCCGGGCGCAGCGGGAACCTCCTAGAGGGGGCCCCGCCCGAGGCCGCCGCCCCCCACCCTTCGGTGGGTGGCAGTTCCAGGGCTCCCCGCCAGGCGCCGGCGGGCAGTGTCACCTGCAGAGCACGCCCGGGTTGTCCTGCGGCCCGGGGTGAACAGGAGACGGCAGGGGAGCGACGAGGGGCCCAGGCCTCCGTCCCCGAGACGTGAGCCAGGGAAGGGGACATCCGAAGTGGGACCCACGGCCGAGCGGCAGCTGCTGAGCCCCAGGCGGCCTGTCCCGCTCCTTGGGCCCGGGACCCACCCCGCAGGGACGCGGCCTTCCCTCTGACTCCGAATCGGGGCCTCCCCCTTTCCCGAGTCTTGCTCCCGGGCCGCAGGGCCTCCTGCAGCCTCCTTCAGCCTCCTTCAGCCTCCTTCAGCCTCCTTCAGCCCCCGGGGGCAAGCAGAGGCACTGCCAGCTCCTCGCCGTCCCCCCAGGGCCCTGGGCCCGGACCGGGCCGCCTCGTCCTTCCAGGAGCAGGAGAGAAACCAGCTGCTGCCCTCGCTCGGGCTGCCCTGGCGAAAGCCCTAGACCCGGCGGCTGAGGAAACAGAACCTTCTTTCTCACCGTCACGTCGCGGAGGCCAGAGAGCCCAGAAGCGAGGGGCCCCCACTTGCGATTCCGGGAATCTCTGACCGGATGGCAGAGCGTCGCCCCCTCGCCTCCCCTGGCCTTCCCCCGGGGCCGCTCTCTCCTCCTCTTCCTGCAAGACCTCGAACGTCATGACGATGACGATGACGATGACGATGACGATGACGACGCAGGCCAGCACGGGGCACTCCCCAGCGGCCCCGCCTCCAGCTGCTGTCACACCGGGGAGCTGGGGGTTCGGTACGGGAACACCTTGGGCGTCAGCCCCTCCGCCAGTTCCAGTCAAGCCTTGGATGACAGCAGCCCACGGGGCCAACGGTCTAGCCCTTTCCCAAATTCTGCGCAGTAGAAACCGTGGAGGATGAAACACGATTATTGATCTTTCAAGCTGCCGAGCCCTGGGGCGATCTGTTAGACACTTGCTCATTGAACACGTCCTTCGAGGAGGGTCTGACCGGCCGGCAGCAAGCGCCCAGCGGCGTCCTCACTGCTTGCTCGAGGTCAGGCCAGCACAAACGACGGGAGGCTGCACTGGCCAGAGAGAATCCGACGCCTGCCTCAGCCTCGATGAGGGAGACCTGGATGGAGTGCTTGTGTTCCCCCAAGCAGATGTTGAAGCCCTGCCCCCCAACATGGTAAGGGGCCTCGACCTTGTAGGACTTGCATTCTAGGGGGGAAGCCAACGACACGAGCAAACCAGCCAATATTTGCATGATTCCGACTTGCAGGGAGTTCGGTGAGGGCTACTGGCCTAGGAAATAATAATAGGAAGGAGTTTCTTTCAGGTAGGGGGGTTCGAAGAGGTCTCAGTGGCCGTGATGTTGGAACGGACACCTGACAGAGGACGATGAGCTGGACCAAGAAGGGAGAGCATCCCGGAAAGGAGGAGGACCAGCCTGCGGAGCCTGTGGTGAGAAGAGTGAGTGTGAGACCAGAAGGACGCGTGAAGCGAAGGTGCAGAGGGGGGACAAGCGACACCACCTGGGATAGCAGAGGAAGCCCGGGCTGGCCTGCCTGATCACGATGGGCTTCGTGAGGGGCAGAATTTGACATTTTATTCAAAGTTAGATATGAAGGGATGCCTGGGGGGCCCAGTGGTTGAGCACCTGCCTTTGGCTCAGGGCGTGACCCCGGGGTCCCGGGATCGAGTCCCACCTCGGGCTCCGTGCAGGGACCTGCTTCTCCCTCTGCCTCTCTCTGTGTGTCTCTCATGAATAAATAAATAAAACCTTTTCAAAAAATGTCAAATATGAAGTTACTGATTATTTTTAAAAAGAGAAATTGGATATTAGGTGAAAGTATAATCACTCCCGCAGATATTCACGCGTTAAGGGAAGCTATGGGCGACTTGCACTTCCTTCCTTCAGTGCCCCCCGCCCTTCCTTTCCTGCCACCCAGTCAAACCCTGCCTCCTCCCCTCGGAACAAGAATTCTGGGATGAAGTCACTCGTTCTCATTGCTATTCCAGAATGAAGTGGAGATGGCAGCTGGATAAAGCTGACCTTTCATCCTGGGGAAAAGGAGAGCCAGCCTCGGGTCCTAGCACAGCGTGGCCTGTTCCCCTAGAGAGACCCCGTGAGTACCACCAGCTGCGTGCGAGGCCCCCGAAAGGTGCCCTGGCAAGACAGTGAGGGATGTCCTCCTCCCTTCTTCCCCCTTAGCTGCTCCCAGAGTCAACGCCACCATAATTCATTCACAAAAGGTTAATATGCTAGATCAGAGCCTGCAAATTATTTCTCTGTAAATAGCAAGATAGTAAATATTTTTAGCCTCGTGGCCAAAAGGTCTCTTTTATAACCAGTCAGCTCTGCCATTGTTAATAGGTACATGGTAGCTATAGGCAATATGTCCATGAATGGAGGGCTATATTCCAATAAAACTTTATTTATGGACAGCGATATTTGTATTTCATATAATTTTCATTTTCCTGTGCTGTGAAATACTCTTTTGATTTTTTTTCAGACATTTAATACTATCAACACTGTAGCTCACAGGCCGGATAAAAAATAGGCAGCAGGAAAAATGTGGCCCACAGTCTGCTGATCCCTCTGCCCGCCCGATAATTGGGATATAAAATAAATAAGCTGTTGTTCTCTGTCTTGGAAGAACTAATAGTCACATTGGAAACATGACACATGATGGAATAATTGCCCCGTAAAGGAAACATAACTATGACATGGCCAAAAAGACATAGAATATTAGAATTCTCTTTAGTTCAGTAACATATCCATGCCACCGGGTCCTGTTCTCTGCTGTCGCCCTGGGAGTGCATGGTGTCTGCTACAGGGATGATGCTCAATAAACGTTAACTGAATAAGCAGATGAGCAAATGAAAAAAAAAATCTCAAGGAAGTTTCCTGGGGATCTAGTAAGCAAAAATGAACACTATGAGGCAATAGTCATCAAGTAATTCCTCGTTTGGTAAGGAAGATAGGTATTGAGGAAATAAAGAACAGCCCGTGCCATAGGTGTAGGGGAAGCAAAAGTCAACCTTTCCCCATCGTAGGTTTTTAGCTGGCGTTCTTTAACAAAAAGACAAATTAACAAGAGAAAAGCGAGCACTTTATTCATAGGAAGAAAGCACATCGTGCAAGAGAAACCTCAAGGAAATGGAGCTCAAAGCAGGGGCTTAGAATTTCAGCTTATGTGACATCTTCAACAGAGAACGGTAGAGAAGCGACAGGACAATGCCAAGCCGCGTTGGCTCCCAAGGGCAGCACACTGTGGGAAGGTAAATAAATGGGAGGAAACTAATAGAGTGAGGTGTGTTGGCAGCTTCCTCTAATGCTGTCACTAGGTTGAGAAGAGTATCTCCAATAAGAGGAGCATGGATATCCTGCCTATGGGCAGAAAAGGGGAGGGTGGGGAGAGCTTTTCCCCGCATTTGCTGCCTCTTAATGGCCTTCGGCTCAAAATACTGTTTATATTAAAGAGGCATATTTTAAACTGATATATCCTGGTTTCCTTCATAGGAAAATAATTAGCAGTAGCAGAGACAAGGGAGTGGGATTGAGTCCCACTGGGTGATATCACATACCCAGTGATATGGCCAACTGGGTCAAAGAGCATTAAAAGAGGCTTCCTGGGTGCTCTGGTGGCTCGGTTGGTTGAGCATCCAACTCTTGGTCTCAGCTTAGGTTGTGATCTCATGGGTCATAGGATGGAGCCCTGCGTGGAGCTCCGTGCTGAGCAGGGAGTCTAAGATTCTCTCCCCGTGCCTCTCACCCTGCTCACTCTGTCTCTCTCTCTCTCTCTCTAAAATAAATAAACAAATCTTGAGACAAACAAACAAAAAAGAGGCTTCTTGGAGGAGGTGGCATTCACTCTGGTGGAAATAATGGGGAAAAGAGGAGAGAAGTCATTGTTCTATTTTGGCACTGAGATGAAGAGAAGGCCTTGGGGTGAGGTTGACAGTGGGGACAGGGGCCCATTGCAGGGCAACTGCAAAGCTTGTCCACCTGGAGATGCCAACTGCAAAATAGAGGGGCAAGCCCCAGGCTGTACGTCTAAGGCTAATTGGTGGCCACATCTCCCAATTAAAACTAACTGATAAATAAGAGGGTGGTTGTCTTTCTATTGACCCCATCCTACCTCAGGCTCTTAACATTATGCCCCATCTCTGCTGCCGAATTGGGGCCTAGAAACCCAGCCTGAAGGAGTTGGTAAATATGTTCAGTGCCTCGATGAAAGAGTGGGGAAGTGACGCTTTGAAGATGGACTTTAATTCAGTTATGTCTCCAGCAATATGTCAGAAAATATATCTTTTAAATCCCTTTTGTCACAAAATACCCAGTATAACAGAAAAATATGCAATCATCTTTTTTAAAATCACAGTTGAGTATGTAAGGAAGTTGAGCAATCACCAAGAGCCCAACCAAAGACGAAGCTGAGAGAAGCTATTACCTACCATAGGCCTGCCTTCGCCAGGGCTGAGTCTTAGATTTGCGTTGCCTCTTGATGAATTAAAGTGACCTTACGTTGCTAGCTTGCAGGGGCCTTGGCAGAAACAAACACAAATATCCTCTGTAGACTGAATCCCAGCAATAGAAACATTAGCTGAACCTCAAACTTATAGACTATCACACACTAGAGAAAGTAAGCCAATCAGTGTGGCTAAAAGGAAAAACAATCAACCAAAATTAAATCCATTTTAGAAAAAAAAATCCATTTTAGCATTCATATATTTGAATTATCAGATATAAATATGGGAAAAGTACACCTAAAATATTAAAGAAATAAGAAGAAATTAAAATATGCACCAGGAACAAGACCAGGAAGGTTTTATTTTTTATTTTTTACTTTTTTTGTTTTTTATTTTATTTTTTTGACCAGGAAGGTTTTAAAAAGAACTGAAGAAACATAAAAAAATGTAACTGCTGAAATAAAGCCATAATTTGAGTTAAACAACATAAGAGATACAACTTAGAAGAAAATCAATGAATCAGAAAATACATTTGAAGAGATTACCAGTATAAAGAAACAAAGAAAGATGGAAATGTGAGGGATTAAAAAAAAAAAGAAAAGAAATGTGAGGGATGTGTTGTGATAAATAGATGATAGTATGAGAAAGTCTATTTACATCTGGCATATGTACTTAAGTTTTGGGGGGGAAATAAAAAGATAGGAATTGAAAAGAGCAAATATCAAAAGAGATAATGGTTAAGAATTTTCCAGAATGAGTCAAAAAAAAAAAAAAAATGATTCCTTTGACTCAGGAAACAATGAATCCCAAGCAGGATAAATAAATAGAAATTAACTTCGTAATTGTAATCAAATTATTAAATGTGAAAGGCAGTAAGGGAATCTTAAACTCAGCCAGACAAAGAGGGGGGAAAAAAAAGGATTACATACAGGTAGACAATTATTCGCAATTTTACTGAGGGCACTGTTCTCAATGACAATAATGGAATTTAGAAGACAGTGGCAATGAATGTCCCACGGGGTGGGATGGTTCAATTTGTGTGAATAAACCAAAGGTGGAGTGTTGGCCCAATGGAAAATTGCGGGTATTGGTCACGGCCACCTCATCGGATTGCTACAAGGATTTCGCGAGTCAGATATGAGAACGCACTTAGCCCAGAGAAGTGATTTCAAGTTTGTAATTATTACAAGTAATTCAACGTTTACTATTATCGGTTACTATTGTGTATTATAGTCAGTGAGACATAGAGGTTGGAGAAGAACAGATCTGGCTTCAAAGCGAACCCCTGTCCCCCATTAACTGAATAACTCCATGTTTGTTAACTAGGCTCTCTGATCCCCAATTCCTCATCCAAAAAAAAAAAAAAAAAAAAAAGATCCTCACGGCTACACCGCAGTCCGGGTGTGATGACCGCTGAGGTACCGCAGGAGCTCTCAGCAGCGTCCAGCCTACGACATCCCCCATCACCATCGCGCTGCCTACCTCCGCTCCCTCCTTCCCAGCTGTCACCTCCTCGAAGTGTGTGAATCGCTCTGGATTCAAGTTTCCTCATCGGACAGAGTGCTAGCACCTGCTTCACTCACGCGGCGCCGAGCGGGGCCTTTGTGTCGGGCACGGCGCCCAGCTCTGCAGACCCAGAGACGCGAGGCCGGTGGGCACCTGGCCCGGGGGGCCGAGCTGGAACACGGCGTGGGGAGCACCCAGGAGCTGGTAGGCCCCGCACCTCGGCGCCCCGGTTCCCCTGCCCGTGTGTCGGGCCTGGTTCTCACTAGCAGCCGATGAGACCACATCTGGGACACGCACCTCTGGGTCAGGACCCGGGAGGCGGCTCTGGAGACGCCCAGCCGAGGCCAAGTTCTGCTGCCCAAGGACCGGCCGACCGTGCGCCCAGGCCGTGTAGACACAGGTAGATGCAGAGAGCTGATCCACGAAGCGTGTGAAGCAAGTGAGGCGGTGCCAGGAAGAGCCAAGAGGGTCCCTAAAGCAGCTTAGGAGCAGGTTCCTGACGTGGCCAGTTGGGGGCCGGCCCGCGGCGCCGAGCCTGGGGACAGCATCTCGGGCAAGGCCTGGAGGGCTGAGCTCTGCTGGGCGCCTCACTCTGCTCCTCGCTGCCCGACGCCTGCTCCGGGGCCAGGAACCATGGGAGGCGGCCAATGTGCCCCCGGCCTGGGCACCTGTCTCTGGCCGAGCCCCCGGGCAGGCGGCCCTGAAACTGCACGACAGGCCCGGAGCCAGGTGGGCGCCCCAGGAGCCAGTGGTGACCGCGCCTCTCTGCACCTGCTGCCCCAGCCCCCAACACTGAGGACCCATGTGTGATACTCCGGGGCCCCATGGGTCAGCACCCCCTCCTCCTCACCAGGGCCCTCCCCCAGGAGGCGGTTTGGGACAGTAAATGCGATGACAATCCACGGACGGACGGCACTCACAGCCACCCCGGTACCTGGCACCTGGCAAAGTCCCGTTACCGCGATCACTGTTTGCCAAGAGCTGATCCTCTAGCACAGTCTGAACCCCCTAAACCCAGTGGGGGAGGAATGGGGCCCAGAGGAAACTGGAAGCTTTGCTACAAGAGCTACAGGAACTGGACTCTGTAGGGACCAGATGGCCCACGTGTGTCCCACGTGACGATGCGGACACTGCCTGCCATCACCGAGCCCCGGCGATGTGCCCGGTCGTGCGCGAGGAGGCCCCTCGGTGCTATTTTACTCTCCCTCCTGGCACTCTTCCAGGGCTAAGTATCCACATCCATATTTCCCTGTCGAGAGACAAACACCAGGGACATAATGGAGCATTAATCTTAAAGGCCATTATCATCTGGGAAAAAGGAAGAAACCCTACCTCCATCAAGATTCTCGCTAAACTTTTAGAAAGTTTGGAAACGTAGCTGACTTTTAAGAGGATACAAGGAATGACAAATGTGCAGGGAGTTTCTGGGCCATCTGAGGGAATGTTGGGTAACATGCAACATTTTAATTCCATTTTGTCTGGCTCCTCCACAGCTCACTCTTAGGGGATTCTAATCATCAATCACCCAAAGACTCCGCGTCTACGCTCAGGCTGCCTCTTCTGGGAAAGTGATATATCTTGAATTTTAAAGTCACTGTAATGGTCCCCAAATGAGGCCAGAGTACTGATTTTTACCATTAGCCACACAATCAATGAATCTAGTCCTACAGGACGGTAGCGTCTTTCTCTCCGGGGTTATGACTTAGTATAAATATGCATGCAAACATAATAGGACTTTGTAGGGAGAAAGTTTTGCAGAATCACTGCACAGAGTCTGCATTTTCCTTAAGGAGATACCCCGGGAGTACGAAGGCAGCTCTCAGCTCCGTGGAGTTCATACTCTGATATTCAGAACTCAGGAAGTATTTTCCCAGAAAAAAAAAAAAAAAAAAAAACACTTTTTTTTTTTCTCCACCACAAGGATCAATCCCCAGCTGAGCCTCCCCTCCAGGGCAGCCATCACGCATTCCCACCCCCACTCTCCTTCCTCTCATCCTCCTCTCCCTGGCCTTGGACCAGCCCAGGACAAACGGAGCAGCTGCCAAAGGAAGTGATCGCTCCAGGCTGCAGATTTCTCAGTTTCCAAGAGGAAGGAGAAGAGGGAAAAGTCACAGTGTCGGCTAGAAAGAAACAAAGGGAGTCCGGGGGGCCCCAGGACCTCATGGCGGTGGCCACGACAAGGACTCCTTCCTCGACCAAGCTTTAGTGGGACCCCGATGAGTCCTCTCTCAGCCGGGTCTCCTTCTATGCCTGCATCCCCAGTCTGGGCCAAGCATCCTGCTAAACCAGTTCATCAAAAACATCCGCCATCCTTGAGGGCCAATTCAGCTGCTCCCCTCCAACCCTTGACGTCTAGTCCGGTCCCCCTTGCCACCCCACCTCCTCTGATCCTAACAAAATCCCTCCTGCTGATTTCCCAGCCACCACCACCCCCTTGTCCATCAGCTGCAACCCCCTCCTTGTTCCTGTTGTACTCAGGGCTGAGTCAGGCCCTCTCCCCGAGGGCCATGGTCTTGATGAAGTCTTCCTTGACCTTCTTAACAAGCATCCAGGAAAAATTTGTCTTTTCCTGCCTTGGCAAATAGGACTGGAAACACCTCTATTCTGTGGGACTGTCGTGGCCTGTGGATTTTGTGTAAACTCTCTAGACATGTGCCCTGGATGGACCCCCTCATAGCCAGGTTTTCAAGCAACTTGAAGGAATAGCCTGAGCTGGCTTGGTCGCTCTTACTGACCTTCCACCCCGTCGGGCGAGTTGGTCAACTGGGCAGGTGGGATGACTGTTGGGGAGCACAAGGCATCCAACAGGGAACCTCCGGGATGGGGACGGGGACGGGGACGCCCTGGGGGAGTTGACTGCTGCAGGAAGCACAGGGCAGGCTTCAAGGGGCCACGGGGAGACCCTGGGAGGGGAGGGAAGACCTGCTCACAGGACTGTTGGGGAAGTCAGGGCAGCTGCTTCCACCCTGTGGGCTGCCCTCCAGGCCGAGTCTCCGTGAGGGGCCAGCGCCCAAGGGCGGCCTCCCAGGGCCTCCCAGAGGGGACGCCAAGGCCTTGGCACCATGGAGCGGGTTGGTAGCCTGCAGCCGTCCTCCGGAGCCCTCCGCGTAGGGGGGTGAGCAGAGCTGCCCTCCCCAGGCCAGAGCTTGTCCTGAGGCCCGGGAGCCCAGGGAGCTGCTGGGGAGCCAGCCTGCAACGGGGAAGCTGTGCCGAGCGGATGTTCAGATGCTGCTGAGACCCTAGTTGGGGACGGGCTCCCAACGCAGCAAGTGGACAAAGGGCCATGACGTGGCACGAGCAGCATTATCCTGATTGTGAAGGAGACGGTTCAAAGGTAAAGGTAAGACGGAAAACCAGTGGAATGGAAGAAGCCATCCTTTGGCTGATGAGCCTGTTACACAAGCGCGCGTTTTCTGCTTCCTGTTCACGGAGGCCTTATACTCAGGATGAAAAATAAGGACGGGGATCCCTGGGTGGCGCAGCGGTTTGGCGCCTGCCTTTGGCCCAGGGCGCGATCCTGGAGACCCGGGATCGAATCCCACATCGGGCTCCCGGTGCATGGAGCCTGCTTCTCTCTCTGCCTGTGTCTCTGCCTCTCTCTCTCTCTGTGACTATCACAAATAAATAAAAATTAAAAAAAAAAAAAAAGAAAAAGAAAAATAAGGACGACCCGTATGGAGTCTGAGGCTGGAAACCCCGTGTGAGGGGCTCCGGGTGCCAGGACTTCGAGGAGGAGGTTGCATTTGGGATCTGGCCTTCCTTATCTCCCAGCCCTCCCAGCTCTTCCCCTCCTCCTCCTCCTCCTCCTCCTCCTCCTCCTCCTCCTCCTCCTCCTCCACCCCCCACCTCCTCCCTCCAGCTCCCTCTTGCTGGTCCCCAAAGAGAAAGCAAATGTTTCTTTATCTGAAGCAAAACCATTTCCCTCCCACCCAGGCCCTTCCTCTGGCTCATCTTCCAAATCAGTCTGTCTCTTCCCCAAAACACAATGTCCTTCCAGACGTGAATCCTGTCGAACACACTCTTCTCCATCTCGTTATACAAGAATAGTAACCCATGCCCTCTCTACCTCATTGCAATTTTTTCTTTTTTCTTTTCTTTTTTTTTTTTTTTTTTTTTTTTTGCGTGTGAATATTGAAAGGGCCATGGCATGTGAAAGCACTGTGTCAACTGCCAAGCACTATGGAAGAACAAATCAGCCATTTCTCATCGTTCTTGGCTCCATTTCTCATCATACTTGATTCATTGTGAACCTCACTGTGCTGCACTGGTGGACTTAAACCTGAGAGTTCACCTGTCTCTCTCCCGGTCCAGACCAAGTTCTCTGAGCCCCGAGGGTACGATCTTCTCCTGTCCTCTTGGTGATATGCCCAAGGCCTGGCGCAGGGTGGGTGTTCACAGTATTTGTCAAATGAAAGAATCAACGTATTTGATGAAAAATGAGAATTTAACCTGAGGACCTTGGTAAGAAATGGGGGATTGTAGAGCGGGTCAGAAGCTACACAGGCAGCCAGGGTTCAAATCCCAGCCCCACCCATGCTGCAGTCGTGGCCCCGGCGACTCACTCCAGCTCTCCACGCCTGTTGTCTCATTGGTAAACTAAGGACGAGCATGTTAGTTGCCATCCAGGTCAGTGTGAGATTACTAAGTAAAATACCCCAAAAGGTTACAACAAGCTTGGGTTCCGGGAACCCAAGTAAGTCTTCATTAAATGGTATTTTTTTTTAAGATGAATTAATTAATTTATTTATTAAAAGACACACAGGGAAAGGCAGAGACCCAGGCAGAGGGAGAAGCAGGCTCCACGCAGGGAGCCCAATGCGGGACTTGATCCCAGGACCCAGGGGTCACGCCCTGAGCCCAAGGCAGAACTCAATCACTGAGCCCCCCAGGCGCCCCTAAATGGTGGTTTTTATTTTATGGTCATACTTAAGATCCTAATACGTTCCCAGATCAGCAACACAGAGGTCCAGACGTGCCCCTGCGACCTCCCTTCCATTCCTAGCCTCTAAGGCTTCCTTAGAAACCAGAGTCAGTACCGATATGCTGCACACCCCAGCGGCCTCAGCCACGTCCTACTTTGCATTGCTCTTATTAATAATGTATGACATCGTCTCTCCTACCAAAGGATCAATGTGGTGGAGGCAGGTTTTACATCTGATTCCTGTTTGTATTGTCAAAAAACATTTAGCTCAGTGCTTCACACGTTGTAGACTTTCAAGACGGTGATAAATGGGGGAAGTACCAATAACGGGGCTGATCTGAGAACTCAAGGAAAGGGAGAAGTAGTTTAGGAATGCGGGTAGGGGACACGGAGGGGGCACCCGTCGGCGATGCGGGGCAGCAGTCTTCACTCTGAGGCCACGGCGGCTGTGACACTGTGGCTGATAATCATAGACATTTCGCCTTCCTCCACTGTTCCTGGCACACGCGTCCTAAATCCCTTAGACTACCCTAGGGGAGCAGAAGGGCCCGGTGTCCTTTGTTATGTTGATGAGGCGACGTCGGGCTCCCACCTGGGGGTGGGACATTGGTTGTCAGGGGAACCAACAGGCTGACTCAGGGGTTGGAACTTCCCATCCCATCCCCAGACCTCCTGGGGGAGGAGAGGGGCTGGAGGTTGAATCAATCCCCAATGGCTAATGATTTACTCAAGCTTACCAGTACCCTAAAGCCTCCTTAAACAGCCAAGAGGACTGGGTTCAGGGGGCGTACTCTGAGGAGGCATAGGAGTTCCCTGCCCCTTCCCCATACCTTGTCCTATGCGTATCTCCATCTAACCAATTCATATTCTTTCATATTCTTTGTAATAAACTAGTAATCCACTGAGTAAATTGGTTTCCTGAGCTCTGTGAGCTGCTCCAGCAAATCAGACTCCAAGGCGGGGAGGGATCCTCTGGTTTACAGCCCATCAGTCGGAAGTACAGGTGACAACGGTGAACTCCTGATGGGGGTGGGACTGAGCCCTTCACCTGTGGGCTCTGACACTATCCCCAGGTAGGCAGTGTCAGCATGGAGTAGGTTTGTAGGCCCCCCCCACCCAGGCTGGTGTTGGAGAATTGCTTGGTGGTGTGGGGCCCCTCCCCCCACACCCTGCCCCCAACCCACACATTGGAATGGGTGCTAGAATCCTTAAGGTAGCAAAGGGGATGGGGGTGGAGCGAGGAGGAGGCCGACTTCCAGCTCGCCGCTCCCACCCTCCCCACTTTAGCGAAGGCAACCTCACTTTCATTTTCTTGGGTCTCCCTTTACAGGGCTTCGTATCTGCTCCGGAGTCTTCTGCTTTGCAAAAATAGGAGAACGATCATCATCACCTCATCCCTAGTCAAGTGCTGGCTCCATGAGATAATCCGATCCTTGGGATTCACCTCGAGTCCCCATTGCTGCCGAGTTGGCTTGAGAATGTTGTAAGCATTTATTAGAACGGTCTGGACTTCGGGGCAACAACCTGTGTTTCCAAGGAGAAACACTTGTGATGAATTCACTGTAGACTTTTCGTTACTGCTGCAGCCTAATTTTCAAAAAAGTAAATGCAAGTCTCTTGTATGAGTATAAAATGAACACCTGGCATTAGTTAACGGGGGAACCTATAGGATAGCGAACCAGCACATTTCTATCCATCTACCCATCCATCTGTCAATCATCTATCATCTATCTATCTATCTATCTATCTATCTATCTATCTATCATCATCTATCATATATCTACCTATCATCTATCTATTACCTATCTACCTATCATCATTATCTATCATCTATCATCTATTATCATCTATCTATCATCTATCTACCTACCTGTCATTAATCTACCCATCTATCAATCTACCTATCACCTATCTGTCTATCATCTATCTACCATCTATCATCTATCTATGCATCTATTTATCATCTATCTACCTATCATCTATTTATCTATCATCTATCTATTTACCTGTCATCTATCATCCATTATCTATCTATCTATCATCTATCTATCATCTATTATCTATCTATCTATACCTAAAGTATAGTGAACACACGGTGTTATGTTAGTTTCAGGTGTCCAACACAGTAAACCAGCACATTGCAAGTGCCCCACAGCCGTGTACGGCTTGTCACAATCCTACTGGACAGTGCAGATAAAGAGCATTTCCATCTTCACAGAAGATTCTGTTGGAAATCACTTCTCTGGATGCTGGTACACTCTACGGGCAACTAGCTGAAGTGCAGAGGATGCCTAGTACCTGGGCAGGCTGAGGGAGCTGTGTGTGGTTTCTTCTGGGAGGAAGCAGCATTTGGGTCGAATGCCAGAGAGCTCTGGAAAACGCAGATTAGGCTCACAGGTTGTGTCATCGCTCCGAGTCAAGAAAAGCAAGACAGCGGGAGGAATAGAAGGAAGGCTGGTCAGAGGGACGAAAGGAAGATTCCAAAAGTGCATGGAACTAGCTTCTGACTTGAACAGTAGGAGCCAAGTTTTTCTCTCCTTCCTTCTGGAAGGGCTCACTTTGGTAAACCCTGCTGTCAGGCTCCTGTTGGGGATCTATTCTTTCTTCTTACGGTAGCCCTGCGTTTAGCTGGTAAAAATCCTAATGCCAACACTGCACACTGGAATATTAATTATTTTCTCATACGAAAGAGAGGGAGGGCAGCCCAGGGCACTAGTGGTTCTGGTTAGCACAGACTTTTTCTATTCTGAGAAATTTTGGATTACTATTCAGATAGTTCTAGATTTTTCTCTAGGGGTCTGGTGTAGGGATTGAGGGCCTTGTCTTGGGGGAGGAGCAGGAGGGAGAGAGGACCTTGACTTGAGTGTGGCTGCTTATAGGGCTCCAGGTATAGGAATGGCCCAGTGGAAATTGGAGAGATGGAATCTGGCTGAGAAACTTTCAGAGAAATGGAGTCCAACAGGCAACTTGAAAGTTTTCTCCCTGTGTTGTGATTTCCTTACTTACTCTACTTTAAACTCTCGTGATCCCTGGTATCAGCTCTATGTTAACATTGAATAAAGTGTGGGTAAGATAAACTAAGGAAGGTGAAAGTATCAAGGGATGAAGTAAGGATGTGACCAGGGGTCATCAGGAAGAAATCTAGGACAGACAGTCATCAAGAAAAGATAATTCTCCTAAGAGCAGTCTTGGGAAGAAGCTAGAATTCCTGCAAGATGGAGGGTCCCTCACAAGGCTCTACAGCCCGATGACCCCAGAGTTACAGGAAGTTCCATGAGGAATGGAAACCTCCTATATCCCAGATGCCATATGTACGTGCATTATCTCACTTAGCCTCCACCATAACCCTGCGGAGCTGATACCCCAATTCTTAGAAAAGGAAATTAGCCACGGTAAGAAATACCCCAAATCTCAGAAGCTTTCCAAAACAGAAGTTGATTTCTCACTCAAGTAAAATGAAGAGGGTATTGTCCATGAGCACGGGGTTCTCCTCCAGAGCCCGGCAAGGACCCAGACTTCTCCCACCTCGTGGCTCGGCCATGGTCAGCAGGCTGCAGGATCCTCTGCATCTCCCTGGAGGAAGGGAGGTGGGCATTGTGCAGGGAGGGCCTTATGGGCCTGCCCTAGAAGCATTGCCTTAGTTTCTGACAGCCATTGGCTAGCAGACAGTCTCCTGGCCGTGCCTCCCTTCAGGGGGGCTGGGAAAGGAAGAGGAGCTACTTCCTTGGAAAAAAAGAGGAAATGAGTAGAGGAAATGGAAATCTAGTCTCTCCCACACCAGCCAATTGTTCTTTTGCAGTCGATCTAGAAATATCAGAGGAGGGATTTAAAATGATTTTTTTTTTTCACTTATCTAGAGTCCCACATGATGCTGCTTCTACACAGAAGTTTAAAATTTGGGGCCGTTTGGCTCATCCTTATTGATTTATAAGCCTCGCTTCCTAAACTAGACTTCAAGTAGTTTTACTGAATTACATGTAACAAAAAGTGGAAAGACAGCATTAGCTGTGGAGCCAGTGAATCTGGTTTTCTTCATTGATAAACTGTGGAGAGCAGTATTCGCTTTACTGGGTAATTGTTACAATCACATAACACATGTAAAGTCCGCCAAAATAGGCCCAGGACATAGTACACGCTCAATAAATAGCTGCTCTTCTGATGTGATTGTCCTAATTAGATGAATAAGAATAAGGTGAAATGAAGTTTAATTAATGGGAGAGAGTCAAAGTATGTAGCACACGACTGTCTTAAAAGTTTGAAAAACGGTTAAAGAGGTTGAACTTAAAATCTGAGAAACCTAGTAGCCAAAGCAGTGAGAAACATGATGACAGCCCATGTGCGGAACACGAAAACGTATCAGTTGTCTGGAAAAACCCAGAATTTCCTGACACTCATGCTTGAGAGAAATTTTAGGATAGGGACAATGGTTTAGGAAGTGGGGTCACATTCTCAACCAAAGCCCTCAAATGAGTAACAAATGTTCTAGGACCGTCTCTTATTGTCGTAATTTCGCTCATGGGCGCATTACCAAAACCAAATTTGGGGAGGGAAAAAACAACCCCAAACACCCAATTCTATAAGGATGAATAAAATGAATTCCAAGTAGCACTCTGATTATTTCACTCGACCCAAAGACAACATTCAAACATCCACAAAAAGGAATGAACACATCCTTCATGCCTTTGCTATGCGGAAGGGGGTACAAACACCCCCAGAATGTATGTGGAGCCAATCCCGAGGCCAAGAAGAGAAAATATTGCGACTTTCAAGTGCATTTATTTTTATCCTCTCCTATTCTGTTTCTCGTTGTTTTACAACAATGTATTTTCCTAGCACTCCCTATGTACAACCTATTAATAAATGAATGTACCAATATTGGTCAAATATGCTCAAAAGTGTTTCTTTTCCGCTTACGTGATCAAAAACCATCGTGGACCTCTGTTTCGGTTAATCATCCACAAATACCGAACTTCATTTTTGTCTCATTTCATCTTTTAATGATTAAAATTGCAGAGCAGGCCACTAAGGCTATGTACTCTGACCAGAACCTGTAAGATCTTCATTTTTCTGAGTTTCCCTTGCTTTGGGGAGGCACTATGAAGAGTGGGAAGGCACCAATAATTGAGTAAAATACAGTTGTCATGTTCAAATACCACCACGGTCAAATAGAGGTGAGTGTCCCTGAGCTGGAGGGAATGATGATGCCATCTGCGCTCTATGCTCCTCCCACAGTGCATGCACGGGGTGGATGGCATTTATGTTCATGAGAGAGGTGCCCGGAACTGGGACTCTGATGCACAGTAGGTGCACTGGCTTCTTCTTCTTCTTTTCTTTTTTAAGATTTTATTTGTTCATGAGAGTCACACAGAGAGAGGCAGAGACACAGGCAGAGGGAGAAGCAGGCTCCATGCAGGAAGCCCGAGGTGGGACTCCATCCCAGGACCCCGGGGTCACGACCTGACCCAAAGGTAGATGCCCAACCACTGAGCCCCCCAGGTGCCTCACTTGCATCTTCTTGTTTGCAAGGACTCAGCTGCTTTGCCTCAGCCACTGGGCCTCCAGTTTACTCATCCCTGGTGCAGCTTCTCCCTGGAGAAATATTTGGTCAAATTTGGCTAATGTGATTCCCTTAAGGTGATCATCTCATCATGATATCGGGACTAAGATCTCTAAAGTCAATGTTTCAGAAAGCAGAGTTCCTACCAGGTAAAAATTAAACACCATGACAAGGTGATATTCAGTTCTCTTCCTCACCCTGGAGCTTACTGTAAGGAACACACCACTGCTCTACGACGCAGGGTCTGCCAATACGATGGCTAGTGGTGGCCTCTGATGTCCACGATCTGATTTTCAACCCTCGACTCCAACATACACCCACTGGGTCAGTCCGTTTACCCCTCTGTGCCTCAGTTTCCTCATCTGCAAGTAGCACCCACCCTCTAGGGTTGCTGTGAGAATAAAATGGCATGCCATTATGGAGTACTCAAAATAAGTACTTATTAAACAATCAACAGATATTAGTTATGATTATCAATGATCCTGTAATCATTCCCTCTGTAGAGTGCTCATGCTGAAAATGGATTTTTTTTTTTTTTTTATAGATAATCGCTCTCTTCTCAGAAGGGAGATTTCCAAACCTGTCACAAACATGTGAAAGCATCTTCATCCAGGGCTTTGGTGGATATTTTGGAGTCACTACCTCCCTTCAATGGATCCTGAACCCAAGCCACCTGCCTGTTTTTCGGAATTTCTGGTCAACGAAGTCCTGTACTGACCGTACAGACATCTATTTCCTTATAGTGTGTTTGGTGCTTCTAATCTTCGTCCCTACCACGTGTGCTGGTAAGGATGACATGAAGCAGGGGCCTCTTTCTCTGTCCAGCCCTCTGGACCACAATCCCCACACCACACAGGCATGCTCTCTCCCTTTCCAAACCTCATCCCAAATTTTCCACTTTGCTTCACGGAATAATGGGGGCTGAGCCCTTCCCGTTGGACTCTGTGTATCTCCTGCTTCTAGACTCTTCCTGAAATTATGCTGAAAGCCTCTCTTGCTTCACTCTTTGTAATTTTTCTTTTGCTTAGCTTGACAGCATTTAGAGGCAGTTATTTCAAATAGCTTCCAAGTAACCCTTTGTCTTTTTTGACTGGGGACCAGCATGAGGAAATATTTTGAAAATGAATAAGAATTACACTTAATGGCCAATTAAGTGTGTTGGTGTCGGCTTCATGGAGCCTCACATGTTGAAAATCCACTGGACATTCACATCCAGGTCAAGGGCTGGGCCACAGTGATCCAGTGAAGACACTTCATCTTATAGAACTCTTCGAATTTTGGAGGAAACTTTTAAGAATATCACATTTTCTTGGGGTGCCTGTGTGGCTCAGTCAGTTGAGTGTCTGACTCTTGATTTGGGCTCAGGTCATGATCTCAGGGTTGTGAGATCCAGCCCTGTGTTGGGCTCCATGTTGGGTACAGAGCTGGCTAAAGATTCTCTCTCCCTCTCCCTCTCCCCCTGCTTGCACTTTCTCTATTTCTTTTTTTTTTTAATTTTTTAATGTTTTATTTATTTATGATAGTCAGAGAGAGAGAGAGGCAGAGACACAGGCAGAGGGAGAAGCAGGCTCCATGCACCGGGAGCCCGACGTGGGATTCGATCCCGGGTCTCCAGGATCCCGCCCTGGGCCAAAGGCAGGCGCTAAACCGCTGCGCCACCCAGGGATCCCCGCACTTTCTCTATTTCTAAAGAAAAAGAAGAAGAAAAGAAGAAGAAAGAAGAAGAAGAAGAAGAAGAAGAAGAAGAAGAAGAAGAAGAAGAAGAGAAGAAAAGAAGAAGAAAAAGCAGAAGAGAAGAATAGGATGAGGAGGAGGAGGAGGAAGAGGAGGCTTAGAGCTGATTCTTCGGAGACTAATCACTCACTTCCTCCTCTCCCCTCCTTCCCATCACAGAAAGAAAGAGAAGAAAGAAGATCACATTTTCTTTAATACCATATAATAGTAGTTTGTATATCAAAGACTTTCCAGTCTGGTTTCTCAAACCCCAATATTCTAATCAAATAATGAGGATCCAGAAGCTAGGTGAGGTTGAGATTGGAGATCCAAACCCCAGGTCCTAGCTGAGAAAGGCTGAGGGCTGAGGAAAGCTTTCCCTTTACTGAGCCTTGGTCCTGTGTCTGTAGACTGAGGATAGAAATGTCTGTGTCGCACGACCTGGGAAGGATTAGCGGTGGGATGAGTAAGGTGCCCAGAACCAACAACTGGCACATAAAGAGAGTTATGATTATTTTCAATCATTGAGGACGGTATAATTTATTTTCCTGCCATGAATTTGTACTTTCTTCCCTTTTGATTGGGAATTTATGAGCTCAGTGTCCTGACACTGCTTAGCTCATGCTGCCCAAAAGCTATGGTCACCAGTTACAGATGTCTATACTGGAAATCAAGCGAATAAATTATCTCGGGGTGTACAGTGGAGTGAATCTTTCCCATTTTTTCCCATGAAACCCATGGGTGAAAAAAATGATACAAGTGAGCAATGACAAGTGGGTGTTGGAGGTTTGGAGTCTCTGCCTGACTACCAGCGAGCCTTCGGGGTGCTCTGATCCGGACTCGTCACCCGAGGATGGGGGTCACCTACTGCAGCTCCCCCAGGGCTCTTGCGGTGGAGGACATGGAGAGGATACGCGGAGTCGCCAGCACCGGCCCGAGACACAGCAGGTCTCCGCAGATGGTGGCTCCCAGCTCTTCCCGCGTGGCAAAACGGTGGGAAGCCGCGCTCCCGGCCTGCACCCCCTCGCTAAGGCCCGCACGCCTGGGAAGGAGTCTTCTTCCTGACAGCGGCCGCGTCGTCCATCACTAATAGCAGGTGAGCACGTTAGGCTGCGGGCCCGAGTTCAGAAGATTCAGAGGCTGCTCTCGTGGATCTAATTAATCTCACAGCTCCGTCCCGATTTCCTAAATGGGAGGATGGGAGGCCACTCTCAAAATTCCCCCAGAAAGTTACTGGGGACGGGCACTGAGGGGGGCACTTGGCGGGATGAGCGCTGGGTGTTATGCTATCTGTTGGCAAATTGAACTCCAATTAAAAAAATTTTTAAAAAAAGTGCATTTCATGTTTTTCTCCCGCCCCCATTTTTAACTTCTAAAGTGGACTCTGCGAGCTGAGTTCACCCCGGCGTCCTCCGCCGGCCACCACCTCGCCTCTCATCCTCATGGGTTTCTTAAATCCTCGTGAAGGGTTTTTTGTGTCCATCAGCATCCCCCATCTCCCCTTTCTGTCCTTGAGAGAAAAGTGCTTCTGAGAGCTGGGTGGGGGGGAAGGAGGGGTGTGTGTGCAGGGCGGGGGGTGGGGGGAGCCTCGGAATTATCCTGGCTGAATTTGGTATTTGCTCCAATCTTTGATCTCGGATGCAGGGACGTGTCAGCCAGACCAAAGTCATTTTATATATAGGCCTGCATAAGTGAAGTGGAGGGACTTCATGGTTAATTGATTAAATAAAACGTTCCAAAGAAGGTGCAAGATCAAAGGGCCGCTCTCTGGTTTTATATTTCTCTGGGGTCCCACAGGCCATGTGGGCGACACAAATGACCTTGGGCGTGAGAGTATTCAAAGGCCGGTGTTTGTTTGTTTTATCCTAAAATGCGATTTGTGTTTCCCAGGGCTGCCTGGTGACAGGTCGTATTGTGGGCTCCCCCCGGGCCCGGGCTGCGTTCAGAGGAGGCCTCAAGTGGAACAGCAACCATGGGCAGGAGGGCATGACCCTGTCATGTTGCCACCAGCACCTCTTTCTGCCAAACCCCAAGGAAACAGACTCCATTATATTACTGGAAGGCAAAGACCACAGTCGTCTCTCTCTCTCTCTCTCTCTCTCTCTTTTTTTCTTATTTCCAGTAAGAGTCAAGGAAAGGTTCACAAAACGCACGGCCAGTCCCTGGCGGTGAGACAAAAAGAGAGACCAGAGAACTTCCCATTGTCCCAGCTGTCCCCATAAGGGGGGCGGGAATCTTCTGGGCAAACCTTTGTGTAAAGGTCCTCCGGTTACAGGCAAGTTAGCCCGGGAGGAAGAGGCCGTGGGAGAGGCCCTGCTGGCCCGGGGAGCAGCCCACACTCTCTTTGGTGACCCAGAGCATGAGCCGTGGAATCGCAGCCCCCACTTACCGAGTGGCTACTGTCTGCAGACGCTCTCCTAAGTGCGGCAGACCCCTGACAAAGTCTCGTCTGTCCTCCTTCCCAGTAGACAAAACCGATGCTAGGTGGGGAGGTGGCTCCCCACGGCCACACAGTTGGGGCGAAGCTTGGAGCCCACGTTGGTCTGGCTCCGAGGTCCACCACTGCTCCGTCCCCCTGTGTGGGGCCGAGTTGTGTCCACGCAGGATTCCTACGCTGAAGTCTTAACCCCAGGACCTTAGAATGTGACATATTTGGGGGTAGGGCCTTTAAAGAGGTTATAGGAAGTCAACATGAGGTCATTCGGGTGGGCTCCTACCCTAACATGCCTGGTGTCCTGATGTAAAGGGGGAATTTGGAAGAAAGACCATGTGAAGCCACAAGATGAAGAGAAGCAGCTATAAGCCGGGCAGGGAGGCCGACAAGAAACCAGTCTTGCTGACCCTTTGATCTAGGACTCCCAGCCTCCTGTAGAAGCACGAGGACGTAACCTCCTGCTGTTTAAGCCACCCAGTCTGGGGCTCCCTGTGACGGCGGCCCAGCACGCTAGTACACACTCCCAGACGTCGTCTGGTGTCCCACAGGAACAACCCAGGGAGGCAGGTGCTAGAGACACGGCCTCCTAGAGAGAGAGAGAGAGAGAGAGGCAGAGACACGGGCAGAGGGAGAAGCAGGCTCCATGCAGGGAGCCCGACGCAGGACTCGATCCCGGGACCCCAGGGTCACAACCTGAGCCGAAGGCAGATGCTCAACCTCTGAGCCACCCAGGTGTCCCACAACATTGGCTCTTGTACAGAGAAGATCATTCTATGGGACACATTGGATGAGAATTTTATATAAGCCTAAAACTCCAGAATAACTGAAATCAATTTTTTTTTTATTTTTTTTTTATTTTTTTTGGTCCCTGAAGACCTGGTGCGCGCTTCCTTCTTAGCCATTAGGGCCCTTTCCTGCAATGACTAATTTAGCTCTCTGCATCCTACACTTCACCCGACCGGAGATCCTGAGTTTGTCTTATCAGGCGAGGTGTTCCCAGGACCCAGCTACGGGTTCCGTCCGGGTCGTCGAGTGGCTGCACGAGGTGGGCCGCCCTGAACGAGGCCGGGCCGCCGGCATTCCCTCAGCAGCTACCCCTCCTGCCGGGAGCCCCAGAGGAGAGGCCCAGTCGGGAACAGGAACGAGGCAGAGGGCTGTGCGGCCCGAAATGCAGTGGCCGGTGGCCTGGAGCTCACCGGGAGCGGTGGCGGTCTGGGCCCCCGACGGCAGGGAGACGAGGCCACACGCGGGATGGGGGGCAAGGGCCAGGCGCTGGGCCAGTGTGGGCAGGGCCCCGGCGCCCCCAGGCCTGCCCCAAACCCTGTGCAGGGCCCGCCAGGCCGCGGCTCCCCGCGCCGTGGCCTAGACCCGCCAGCAGCCCGTGTCCCTCGCTGTCCCTGCCCCTCCGTCCTGCGTCTCCCCGTCCCTCCCTCTCTCCGTCCGAGCTGCATGTTGCTCCCACCCCCTGGGGTTAGTGGCCACGGTGTTGGGCCAAGTGCCGAGACTAAGCAGGCGGGAGCCGGGGTGAGGCCAGGTCTACACTGGGCCCACCTGCGGGGCCCCGGGACTGGGCGCCCGGCCTCGCCTCTCCGACAGCCGCGGCCCGATGCCCGGGTCCTGTCCTCACGAAGGCCGCCCTCCTCTTGGGCGTGAGTCCTCACGTCCACAGTCGCCGCTTACGGAAGATTGGAGCTGCCCGTAGAGTTATGGTCACTAAGTCGGGGCTGTGACCAGGGCGTGGCTGCTCAGACCCCGTCCTTCCCTCGCCCGCCCAGCCCGCGGCTGTCCCCCCCAGGCAGGCTGCTTCTGTGTTTACGGTCCCTCCTAAGGAGGGGGCAGTGCCTGCAGGTGGGCAGGGCCATCTGCCTACCGGGTCCGACCTAGCACCGGGGCTCATTCTTCTGTGTTGCTGTCAAGGCATCTCGGAGACGGTGGGACTCTGAGCAACGGGCACAAGTACCGGCCTCCCGCCTCCCGCCTCCGCCTCACCACCCAGCCAACCAACACATGTCCACCGCGCGCTCTTCTGCTGTCTCCATTGAGCACTCTGCTAGGCGACAGGCTGGGCAACAGGACGTACGGCTCAAAGGATCCAGATCCCAAGTAGCAAACAAACCAGTGGCGGAGACTTGGAATCCTAAAAAGTATGCAGGGGGTGTGCGATAACCAAATATCAGAGATAGAGTCTCCGGAAGGAACTTACGATTTTGTGCCGAGTAAGGGACATAGATGAGACCAGGAATAGACATCTCATCATGGGGTAGGTTTGCAGCTGCTCCTAGAAGGTACGTCTGTAAGGATGAGTAGAAGGGACGTTTTTTTTTTTTTTTCTTGGCAGAAGTAATGATGCTAATGAGGAGTAGAAGGAGGAATGTACACAGTGTGTAAGGAAAATCAGTAAGAGATAGTCTGGTCCAGAAAGGAGGATGCTCAGATCAGGGGTTGGAGGAAGGTAAGACTCCCTATTCAGTGGGTTGAGTAGTATCACCCCCCAACCCCCAATTCACGTCTACCCGGACCTCAGAATGTGGCCCCATTTGGAAATAGTCTTACTGGATGTGTTAGTTTAGATGAGGTCATACAGGACTAGGGGGTGCCCTTAATCCAAGAAGTGTCCCTATAGAAGAGGAGAGGACACGCAGACACAGGGGAGTAGTGCATGCGAGGATGGGGGAGAAATCGAGTGACAAGTCTACGAGGCAAGGCAAGGAAGGCCAAGGACAGCCGGGACCCACCAGAATCTGGGAAGAGACAAGGAGATATTCTTCCTTAGAGCCTCCGGAAGGAGCGCGGCCCTCGGACACCTTGGCTCTAGCCTCCAAACTGGGACAGAAAAAATTTCGCTTGTTTTAAGCCACCAGTTCGTGATACTCTGTTAGGGTGACCCAAGGACTCCTAGATCTTCACCCTGGAGTCAAGGACACGGAGGGGGTCACATCACAGCCTCGGGGGTTCCTAGCTGGGAGACTTTGAACAGATGGATTTTAATTCTTCAGATGCTAATTCCCTAGGCATAGTGTATGGATAAATAATAATACCCACATGCGGCTTCTGTGAGAATTAGGATCAAATGTGTAAGACGTGGAGCAAAGCACCTGACACGGAGCGAGCACTCAATGCATGCCTCTTAGGATCATTCGCTGTGTTGATTAGTTCATCGTTGCCATTCCTTATTGGAATAATAATATTGCACCGAGTGACTTCAACATTCAAAGCACTACGATGGATGAATATGAAAATTAATAATATCCTTCTTAAATTGCTGCCTGCCCAGGCTGCTATCCCAAAAATAGCATAAACTGAGTAGCGTGAATAGCAGCCGTTTATTTCTCAGAGGTCTAGAGCCTGGAAAGTTCAAGGTCAAGGTGCCAGCAGACCTGGTTCCTGGTGAGGCCTTGGTTCTTGGCTTGCAGACGGCTGGCTGCCTCCTCGCTGTGGGCTCATGCGGGCTTTCCTCTGTGCACGCGTGTGGGGAGAGAGAGGGAGAGAGAGACTGAGAAGGAGAGGGGCATCTCTGTTTTCTTCTTCTTCTAAAGGTGCTAATCCCATCACGCCGGCCCATCCTCAGGACCCCATCTGATCCTAACACCTCCCAAAGGCCTCATCTCCAAATACCATCACACTGAGGGCAAAGGCTTCATTCGACATAGGAATTTGGGGGGACACAAACATTCAGCCTACAATAGCTACTAAAACTAAAAAAAAAAAAAAAAAAAATTATGTCCTCCACACCTATGCAGCATAATACACTGAAAGCCTCAATATACTGTGATCTATTAACCTTTTACCGCAAATGTTAGATTTTCTAAATATCGAACACCAGAACACCTCCCATTTTCACTTCAACTTTGTGCAAGAGGCAGCAGGGATGTGCACACTCAGTAGAGACCTATTTTCTTGGAAAACGTAGGGTTATTTGGCCATGAGACTAGTTACACTGGCGAAGAGACAGCAAGTTGAGACATAGCAGAACAGACCAAGTTAAAAAAAAAAAAAAAAAGAAGAAAGAAGAAGAAAGAAAAGGCAAGCCAGCGCTACCCACACCAGCCCCTATTTTGATCAGGGTCCCGGGGTTATTGTTCACCTCTTTCCAGGCTGTGCCTTTGTGGGTAAAGTCTTAAACTAAGCATTTTAACAAGTGGTTAAAAAACTGAATTTTTCAAATCTGTTAAGTCATTGCCTCCTCCCAACCGGGAGGCAGGGAGGCAGCTCTCCTGTCAAAGGCTCGCTGGTGAATTCCTGGGGGCTGATCTTACAGCTCACGGAGCCATTTATCATTTTAGTGAGCATCCTCAGAGGGGGCCCCCGGTGATTTACATGCTCCAGATAAATTATGATGCCTCTCATGATGTTATCATCATTTCGGCTCACGGATTCGAACACTTTCTGGGAGAGGACTTTTTTCCACCCTTTCTTAAATGATGAACAACTCCCGGACAGATTATATTGTAGTTGTCAAGTAGAAAGATATAGGTATGTTTTCTTAAAGATAAACAACTCAGCCACCACAGCTAGTCGGCCCGGCAACAGGAAAACGTTGTCCACTGAGAGTTCACTGCTTATCCCACCTGGAAAAGATCATCAGACCTGCATGGTCTTTTATTCTTACTCGATCTAATGATGAATTTTCTCCCGTATTTTTTAGCAGACTATTCCATCTCTAATGGGGAATGGCTAAAATAAAGCAAAAAACCTGCTTCTCTCTCCCGACAAATCCACAAGTTATCGACGCTCAGCTTTGACCTCATTTGACCTGGCATGGACTGGGCTTTGCATTCTCATTCTACCCTGCCCATGGGCCAGCTAATGGAACAGGCATTTTCCTCTTCTCAAGAGTATCTGGTAAGGTTCCTGTGGCTTCCATGGGTGGTACACCTTATCAAAATCTTGAAACTAGACCATAAACTCTTAAGACAAGTGCGGCAGGCAAAATAATGCCTCGGAGGTGTCCCTGTCCTGATCCCTGGGACCTGTGAATGTGTTATAGGACCTGGCAAGGCATAGTGAAGATTGCAGATGGAAGTCAGTTTGCTAATCAGCTGACCTTGAGAGGGGAGGAGTAGCCTGGATTATCCGGGTGACCCCTTTTGAATCACAGGGGTCCCTAAAAGTACGGGAGGGAGACAGGGTTATCTGTTTAGAGTGACGTGATGTGAGAAAGATCTGATGGGGCCATTGCTGGCTCCGAAGAAGGGCAGGGCGGCCACAAGCCACGGGAAGTGGGCAACCTCTGGAAGGAAAGGAAAGGAAACGGATTTTTCCCTCAAACCTTCAGAATGGAACGCAGTCCTGCCAACACCTTGATTGCAGCCCAGGGAGACACATTTGGACCTCTGACCCCCAGAACCAGGAGATAAGAAATTTATGTTGTTTTTAAATCACTGTTTGCCCTCACTTGTTAAGGCAGCAATAGGAAACTCAGGAAAGGGGACACTGTTTTCATCGTCTTGCACTTCGAACAGCCAGCCCAGTGCTGGCACGCGGCGCCTCCTTAGATAATGTTCGGTGGATGGGCGAATGGTGTCCACGCGTCACAAAGCAAACTCCCTCTCTCTTCAGAGACTCTGCTCCCCGAGCTCTTAGGTCTGCTCTGTACACACTTCTTGTCCTTCTTTCTGTGCCAAACGACTGACTACCATTCTCGGAGCCTTGTGAGCCAGTCGGCTCCCTCCAACAGCTCAGCCCCTGCTCAGATTCCTTATGTGACCCATTGCTACTTTTTTTTTTTTTCGAGGGTGGGGAGAAGTGGAGGGAGAGAGAGAGAGAGAGAGAGAGAGAGAGAGAGACTCCCAAGCAGGCATGTAGACCACCACGGGCTCCGTTTCATGACCTTGAGATCATGACCTGAGCTGAAATGCAGACTGGGACACTTCATGGACTGAGTCACCCCGGCCGCCCAATCCATCATGACTTTAAAGGGAAGTGTCAATGCTATTCTCACCTCACAGCCTCGTTCCTGCTGTGCCCTTCACACTTGGCAACAACCCTAGGATGCCTGGGGTTTCCAGATGCACCATTTGTCGCACCCCTCCATGACACACAGGCGAGAGAGGGAGAGAGGGAGACAGAGAGCTGGGGGAGAGGCAGAGGGGGAGGCACACTCCCCACTGAGCAGGGATCCCCACGTGGGATCAGTCCCAGGACCCCGGGGTCATGACCTGAGCCGAAGGCAGACGCTTAACCCACTGAGCCCCTTAACAATACCCTTTACGCAACAGGCTTTCAATTACTATGTAAGGAGTTAATGAATAAGTGTTATTTAGGACTCTAATCTTTGGAATTTTAAAGTTAAGAAGACGTTTACATCTGTATTAGGAAGAGCAGACGTAGTTTTCACACAGGACAGAAAAAAGCATCTGTTATGGTGATTTGAAGCAGGAAGACAAAACGTTTCACTTTGTTTTTTAATAGTACGTATTTTTTCACTAATACAAATCACCAGTATATTGTTAGAAAAAAAATATGTGTTTTAGTTGTGAAGCTGGGGCTGAATTGCTTAGCATGGTATTCGATCCTGAGTAGATGTTTTCTGTGATTCAGATTTTATACCGTGGGCTCTTTTTTTAGTGAAAAGGAACTTAAGAGGAGAAACAAAAGGATTCCTAAAGCTAGGAAATTGTGTTGAATGGAATCGGTTAAAATCATTAGTGTGTAAGAGCAGATGCTGAGAAAAACATGATCTCTGTTAAGTTTTCTTCTCTCCGTTGAAATCTCTTTGAAATAAGCACAGGTTGAGAGGAGGAGGTTAAGGTCAAGTTTATATGAGGGAATCACCTGACTTGATGATTATTTTGGCTGTCCTCATGATTGATTTCTCTGTGTCATTCAGAATTAATCAGGAGAAAACTCAGGTAATCAGATCAGCTGAGCCCGAGTCTGGTTCGATGACCATATGTGACACGGCTAAGGAGTTATTTTCTTCACATGCCATGTCCACTGATCATCAACCAGAAGGGGAATCATTGGCTTTTCCCCACGGACGGTGATTAGGGAGGGAGAGGAGACGGAGTTTTAGCTGCATTAGAGCATAAAGGGATCAGCAGCGATGCACTTTGCAAATGGTCGGGATCACAGAGCCTGTTTTCAGGCTATTGTAGGTCCAAAATTTGAAGCTGGAGTTCATAGGGTGCCTCCTTCCTGCAGTTGGCAGTTAGTGCATCAGCCTCCTAGAGTTCGTGACCGCGTTACTTCCCGTGATGTAAACGTTTCTGTGCATTGAATTATTTTATGAGCATTTATTTTATTCCATTATTTTACGAGCATCTCTTCATTAAAGGAGAAGCATCCGCAAGTCACATAAAACACTAAGAAAGTGTTCTTAGGAATGTCACCTAATTGAGTAATAATATCACTTAAAATGAATTCTGTATTTTTAAACTTGAATTTCAGATAAACCACAAATTTTTTTTTAGTACAAGGGTCTCCCATATATTACAGGAGACCCACTTATGGTGAAAAAAATGTGTTGTTTATCCGATATTTAAATTAAACTGGGGGAAAAAATAAATTAAACTGGGCTTCTCTACTTTATCTGGTAAACTTCGCAAGTACCCTCCAGAATATACTCTTCAGTACTTTTAACTGTAATTTTAGCAGCAAGAATGTGAACCCAAGTAAATGTCCTTTTAATGATCATCTTTAATTATCTGATTAGTGGAGTTATAGCTTAAAGGAGAATAAATACAGATGAAGGTTCAAATGTGTTTACTGAAAAGCTAGTAAGTATAGTTTGGAAAGACGATGACACTAAGTAATGACTCTGGGAATTGTGCTGGAAAAATTTATGACAGGCATGTAGTACTTTGTTTTCCATTTGATAAATTAGATGGGATTACTGCCATACACTGAGAAGAAAAATACACCTCTTGGATATTTTGGTAGCTAAGATGATAGAGTGAAACTTGTTTGAGGAAGTGTGGGAGGAGAAGCCGCAGCGTAGGGTTGGAGTTCATCAGAATAGCAATTACCCAAGTGGGTCGAATCCTTTTTTATTTTTTATTTTTTTAAGGAAAATAGATTTTGATAATTGAAGTCCAGGAGGAAACCACCTGGCTCATCCAAAATGACCTTCAAAATACAAATATCAAGGGATTTATGTCATTTTTAAACTCTATATCTCCAGTTAATGGCTCTTCTCTAGATTATTTGGGGAGAAAACAGCTGGCTCTTATAATTATTATTATGGGATTTGAATTGATAAAAAGAAGACACTGCTCTTGTAAACATTTCTTATGCACCTTCATATGCAACCTCCACCCCCGCCCCCTCTCTATCAATCACTTCTCTACATCTAACCATAGGCCGGCTCTCTATAACCCTGAAAAAAGGGCAGCCAAAGAGCCAAATATTTAGCCAGTCATCTGGATATTCTGTTTATAGGATTCCACGTATCTTTAAAAAAACCCAAAACAACAAAAAACAAAAAACATCTGGGTCTTTGGCCATAATCAAGGGAGCCATATCTTTTTTGCATTTGGCCTCATAAAGACAAAGAAATAAATCCACAGGACCAAAGGCGCTTAAAAACATTATGGGAGGACCCTCTTGCTTGTAAACTGATTAATGCCAGAATTAAGATTTCTAAATAGCACCCCTCGTGACATTTTAGACCAGATAGTTCTTTGTCTAGGGGGTGTCCGGCGCATTGTTCAGCATCTAGCAGCATCTTGGCATCTGCCTACTGGATGCCTGAAGGCCCTTTAGCTCCTGGTCGCGACAACCCAAAAGGTCTCCAGACGTCGCCAAACTTCCCCTGGGGAGGACAGTGGAGAACTACGGGCCTAAACTCTCCACCACTGAGCATTTTATCCCTGTGAAACGTAGCCTGGGGGGTGGCAGAGAAGTCAAGTCTGAGGACAGTAATAGAACCACAGGAAGGGGCACAGGACAGGCTAGTGGAGAGGATTAGGGCAGGCGCAATAGACTGGTAGTAGCCCCAGCTATTTCATTCACTCATTCATTCACTAGTCTTCATTCATTCATTTAACACATATGTACTGAGAGCATCTAAGCAGGAATAGAGCACACTCGTGTGCTGAAGCCTGGGCCTTGGGAAAGAAGCAAAGATAGGTTCTCTGCTCTCGTGGAGCTTACACTCAAATGGAGCGTGGAGGACGATACATAAGACGACAGCTAATGTGTGTGGCAGTAACAGATGCAGCGATGGGACGCCCGCGTGGCTCAGCGGTTGAGCGTCTGCCTTCGGCTCAGGGCGTGATCCCGGGGTCCTGGGATCAAGTCCCTCATCAGGGTCCCCGCAGGGAGCCTGCTTCTCCCTCAGCCTGTGTCTCTGCCTCTCTCTCTCTCTCTCTGTGTGTCTCTCATGAATAAATAAATAAAATCTTAAAAAAAAAAAAAAAGCAAAAGCAGTGATGAGAAGCCATGCAGGAAACAGTGGCAGTGTGAAGTCTGGGAAAACAGAAACCACAGCTGCCATTCTAACAGCGAGAAGGTCACAGGGGGTGGGGGTGGGGGCAGGATTAACAAGGTCGTGGAGGGTGGCGAGGGCTAGAGGTGTGGAATGAGGACACTGAGGTCACACAAAAAAGCTGGCCCAATACAGAGAGGAGCAGCAAGCCAGCAAAATGGGCCAGTGGCCTCCTACGTCAGCCTCTCCCCAGCACCCCCAAGGATGGAGTTTTAGGAGGGAGCCAGCTGGCATCCGGGGACCGAGCCTGAGCTTCACAAAGGAGGGAATGGGGGGTGGTTGACGCTGAGAGACGGAGCCTGAGAACCCAGGTAGGGAGGCCGTGGGTTTACCTGGCGGTTCCTGGGAGCCTGCCCCACCCTGAACGTCTTGGCCATTCTTCTCTGGGCATGGGTGTGCTCAGAAGAATCCTCCAGGCCTCTCTCAGCCCTGCAGGGCAGGGGCCGTCTGCTTGCCCATCTCCCACTGTCCCAGAACGTTTGTGAGCAGACGAATGAATGGATGAAATGATGCCTTTAACATAATGCTCTTGTCATTTTTTTTCTGGATTCCTCCCTCTAACGCCGACCTCGAGTTTTTAACTGTTAGGTTTAGAATAAAACACAAATGCTGTCATGGAAATGAAGCAAAAGAACTGAAATATTTGCTTGCCTCTGGATGAGATTGGGCCATTCGCTGGTGTGTGTGTGTGTGTGTGTGTGTGTGTGTCTGATTCAATCTCATTCAGTAAATATTAGCTGGGCACCCACTAAGTGCAAATCTCTGTGTCAGATGCTACATGGGACCCAAAAGAATTAAACCCAATCCCTAAAGGACTCAGAGTATTGATTTCCATGTGTGCCATCTGGTACATATCACTATTTTTAAATGGTCTTTTCCTTGATTTATCGAGGTCTCTTGAATCCTATTATTTTCTGTTTTTAAAGATATAAGCAATGCACGTCTGCCCCCCACCTGACTTCAGTCTCCGGCTTCATCGTTTTTTTATGAACAGAATAAAACAGATTTCCTCCCAGAAGTAAGCTTTCCGGTTGTAATTGTCTAAAGAGAGGAATTAACTCTTTCAGGCTCCCGGGGCACCAGGGCTGAATGGTCTGTAGAACTCTTTCCTAATTACCACCTGGGGAGAGACCTGGCATCTGGAGAATAGCATCCAACCGGTACACATTTGTGTCCTTCATGGTCATCCCTAAGAAGGATGTGGGTTCAAGGGGAAGAAGCCTCGGAGATGCTTGGTCATAAATAAGAATAGGACGGTGTTGTGGGCTGGGGGAGTACAGTTTCCCAACATTGAAAGTTTGGCTCCTTAGATACCCTGAGTATTGACCGCATCGCTGAAAAGCGTAGGGAGAAAGCCAAGGGGGTGGGGGCGTCCCTAGCTCAGCTCCAAAAATGCCAACAAATACATCAGATGCTGTTAATTTTCCCCCGTACCTTGCCTCTTCTCTTCGGAGGAGCGCTCTATTGAACATTAGTACCTTTTTCCCCTGTTGCTTAAGCACGATTTTAAGGCCCACACATATCTTGCTCAACATTTGTGGCTTTTAATATTCCTTTCTTTGTCTAGGCTTTTAGGGAGGAAGGCCTACAGTGTTCTTTGGATTGCTTCCTTACAGATAGTCCCAAATCTTCTCTACTTATATCATCACAGATCCCGACGCATTTTAAATTCAGAATTTTGCCTCTGAAGGGCCTCCGAAGGAGAGCATACTATCAGCCATGCCTTGCGTGATTCCTAACCATAGCTTTTTTTTTTTGCATTTTTATAAAACTTGATAAAAAATAGTATTTCAAACTGTACAGTCACCAGAAGTACACAGTTATCAAAAATGCACACACTTCACTTGGCATCTCCAGCACCTTCAGCTTTCTGTGCCTGGTCTGTTTTGGCATCTCCATTTTCTGCAGGGTTATTTTCATCCTTGCCAGCATCAGCTTTCCCCTTTTTCCCTTTGGGTACCTTCTCTCCCTTCTCTGCAGGGGCCTTTTTAGGCTTGGGCTCTGGCTTTGGAGGAGCAGGTTTAGCAGATAACCTTGCAGATCTTCTCTGTGGCTCATCCTTCACCTTGGCTTTATCTCCTTTAGCATCCCCTTCAGCCTTTCTCTTGGGCATGGTGGCGAAGGCGGCGGGACATAAGATTTGGGATGCCCTTATCATCGGGGCATCCCTGAAAGACCATTATGGACCACACTGAAGGTTTTAAACAGGTTGGAACAGGCCAGTGTTAAATACAATCCCAAAAAACCAAGTGGTGCTAGCATTTAAATCCGGGGCTCTCCAAGCAAATTTTTCTTAGATGAACCATTTTTTTTTTTCTTTACTCTGAGGTCGAAGTCTTCAGCAGAAAAAAAAAAAAAAATCTCCCTTGACATTTGTAAGCTCCACTGGTGTTCTTGGGAGCAGGAAGCATGAGAATGCAAATGGCCTATTATATGTGGTCAAAAACAATTTTTCAAAGCAGCTCAGCAGATGTATTACGTTATCGTCATCCCCCCCCCCCACCCCCGACACACACACACACTTATTATTTGGTTAAGATAAACATTCCTGGTCAATGCTGATTGCATTTAGCCCGATCAGATTCTTTGTACAGGTTACCATGCTGATCCTATTTCCTGCTTTTAACCGTGCAAATATATGACAATAAAGAAAATAATTTTGTTCGCAATTGAATTACGAAATGTGTTCGGTTCTCCATTAATAAAAGCTCTGTCTTGTTCAACATCCTTGGTAAATAGCCTTTATGTGTTTCCCCTCTTCAATTTGCCAGCTGACAATAGAAAGCGTCAACTGGGGCCGAAGACCGCAAAGCCAGCGAAGGGATGGTTAGCCAGCACCATCTAGTGGGCGAAACAAAGTTTGACCAAAGTTTTTGGCGCTTCCTTTTCTTCTCGCATAAATTGAGAAATAAATGCTGGGGATATTTTAGCTAATATTTTAAAGTACTTGGATTCTTTTTAAAATTTGAACAGAAGCCCTAATATCCAGCACATGCATTACATTGAAATGTATGACCACGCTATTCACATCTCGAGCAAACAGGGAAAGCAAAATTGGCAATTATCTGATCATCTTCCCAGTGAAGACAACTCATCAAGAATGTTTCTTCCTAACTGTATTTGGCTGCAGTCAGAAAATATCTAGACACGCCTGCGGATGCCGACTTAGTCACGTACATTCACTGCGCTCTTCGGACCTCTTCGAATCATCCCCAGCACGGATCTCTCTCTTTGCACCAATCTGGAAGCCGGAGACCAAATTCAGCCAGTGCCTTTCAACACAGGATGAGTATTTTAGAGATTCCAGGGTTGGGAGCTGGAGGTGGGGATCCCAGATAAACTATTGATAGATCTTTGATGCTGCTTTTCAAGGCTGCTCTGTGAGGCGACTGGAATTTACTCCGTAGCAAGGAGAAATCGGCGTATTATTTTCCAGAGGAACGGAATTGATAGGATGTGTTAATACACAGAGGCTTTTCCGCTTATGATGGTTTGATTTACAAGTTTTCAATTTTACGATGGTGTTAAAGCCATGTGCATTCCGTAGAAACTACTTTCTATATTGAATTTGGATCTTTTCCTGGGCTGTGATAGGCAGTACATCACTCTCTTGTGGTGCTGGACAGGGCAGCAAGCCACGGCTCCCAGGCAGCCATGGGATGGGAGGGGGGCAGTAAGCCACCAGTATACTCACAACCATTCTGGGCCCACACAACCATTCTCTTTTTCACTCTTAGTACAGTATTCAATAACTTACAGGAGAAATTCAGTACTTTTATTATTAAAAGGCTTTGCTACATCATTTTGCCCAACTGTAGGCCCATGTCAGTGAGCTGAATGCATTTAAAATGGGCTAAGCTAAGTTATGATGTTTGGAAGCTTAGAGGTTTTAAATGTATTTTTGACTTAGCAATATTTTCATTTTACAATGCGTTTATCAGGATGTAGCTCCATCGCTGAGGAAGGTCTATATAGGAACATTTATTTTAAGGAACGGGCTGATGCAATTATGGAGCCTAGCATGTCTAAATCTGTAGGGTGAGATGCCGGGCTGGAGGCCCAGGAGGGAGCTGATGTCACAATTCAAATCCAAAGGCTGTCTACAGCAATTATTATTTATTTATTTATTTATTTATTTAGCTAAGAGGAGGTCATTCATCTATTCTACTTGGGCCTTCAAGTGATTGGACGAGGCTCACCCACGTTATGGAGAGCAATCTGCTTTATTCAAAGTCTAGCAGTATAAATGTTAATCTCATTCAAAATGTTTATCTCATTACAGAAACATCCAGAATGTTTAACCACCTATCTAGACACTGTGGCCCAGGCGATTTGACATATAAAATGAACCATCACATCAGGTGAAGGGTGCAGCAAGGAAATGAAGGGTATGGGAGCATTGGGGAAAAGCTTTAAAACCTACTTCTCATCGACCTCGCTAAAATGATGACTTCATGTCAGAGCTTCCAAACAGCATCTCTATTTGCTACCGACACTCCAAGCAACATCAGATGTGCTGTATCATATGGCTCAAGTCTTTGAACAATTTACATGGCAGCCTGGACCCACTGCAGAGGCTTTTCTTGTTCTTGGGTCCACACAAAACTATAAGCTTTTTGGGTCACTTAGTAAGTGGGCCAGAGTAACACGCCTGAATAACAAATATGTTGCCTCCAAAATCCAAAGAGGCCCAGTAGGCATTGTGCCTCTTTTTGGTTTGTAGGAAGGGTCAGATGCAATGACTTAACTTCACAATACCGGACTCCTAGAAACTTCAGAGGTGGAGGCAAATGACTTAACAAAAGTCTAGAGTAGTTGGGACTTTTTTTGTTCACGAGGGCCCAACCAGCATATTAATTGTCAATGTAAGGGACCAGTATGATATCTTAGAGAAAGGAAAGGTCCTTGATCTGTGATCAGGATCCCGTAGACTAAAGTACGTCCCGATGTAGGACAGTGCAGGTATATGGCTGGCCTTGCCAAATGAAAGCAAACTGTCTCGTGAGCCTAATGGAAAAGTATGGGGAAAAGGCATTTACCAGATCAATAGCTGCATACTATTGACCCCTTATTGATTCAACATATGAACTTGGGGGAGATAAAACTCAACCCTCAACAGCCCTCATGTTTGTAATATGTTCTTTCAGCATAATCTTTGGGTAAATGCTTATAAAACTATTATGCATTAGACTTCAGTGAAGAATTACATTCTCCCTCATTCTGATATTGTGTTTTTTAATAATAATTTAACAGGAAAAAACTCTACCATCAAGAGGTAATTTCTGCTTCTCCTTCATACATGCTCAAATCAGTGCTTCTTGATCTGTAAAGTGCATTTCCTCATCTGGGGAATCCTGGTAAAATTCAGAGTCTGATTCAGGAGACCTAGGGTGGGGCCTGACATTCTGTATTTCTAACAAGTTCCCAGATGATGATGATGATGATGATGATGATGATGGTGATGATGGTGATCTGAGGACTACACTATGAGTAGCAAGGATATAAAGTTTCTTCCACAAGCCATGGATCAGAAATTAAGTTATCTGGGGGAAAAAATTAACAAGCAGACAAAATAACTGCCTCAGCAAAAGACTGCACCAGGTACTCTTAACTGTTGATGTTATACGGATGAAGTCACGTGAGCAGGTTTTCCATGATAACTTGACATCATCACCATAGACGCTTGTCAGAATGTACAGAGAGTCATAGTCAGGGCTTTGCATTTTTTTTTTAGCCCTGTTGTAAATGACTTTATGAAGGAGGACTCATTAACCCAAGATCAGCAGAAAAAGAATTAATTTCTGATAGACGTATGCGAGGCCCATTCCTTTCTCATCTACCCTGTAAACTTCTATTTAGTATGTTAGAGCTGAACTAAGTGATGAAACACTTTTTTAAAAATTTTTTTTATTTGTTTTTTTAAAAGTCTTTGAGAATGAGAGAGTATGAGACAGAGAGAGAGAGCACGAGCAAGAGGGAGCTTGAGCGGAGGGGGAGGGGCGGGCAAAGGCCGAAGCAATGCAGGGCTTGATCTTGGGACCCTCAGATCATAGCCTGGGCTGAGGGCAGACACGCAAGCGACTGAGCCACCCAGGCGCCCTTGATGAGACCCTTTAAATAGTATAGTATTCTGACACTTTAGAATAAAAGAAAAATTCTATGAAGTATCTTAAGTTGTAAAGTAATGTACTAGTTTCTGCGAGAATAGTATTTCCTGCTACGTGGCGACACTTCTCCATGCAGACTACAGCCGCAGTGTTTTGTGCCTCTTGCCTCAGAGAGGAGGCCATCCTCATAAAAGTACTGCCAACAGGAGGCATCAGATGCTTGGCCTTGAGGTTTCAACGGCCAAGTCGCAGGACCGGTCATCATTTGGACGAGTTTGAAGAATCGTCTGTCCTTCGGAGTCACGGCCGAGAGCTGAGTTCCAGGAGACAGTGGGCCCTGCCCTCCCACTCTTCAGCCGCCCCCAGGAAAGGCCCCAGAACTAAGGCCCCAGATCCCCTCTAGATGCTCCTGAACCTTGTAGGGCACAGGATCAGAAGCAAGAGCCGGATGCGAGTCCCCGCAAAGGACCCAAGGGCAGTCACAGGTTCCCAGGATCCCCGCGGTGTGGAAACCAGCGCAGGAGTTTCTCTCACTTCAGATACGCAGAATGGACTATTTCCCGGGCCCCTAGGAGAAGGCCGGGATTAACTAGGAAGGAGAACCTGGAACGAGAGGTCATGAGCAACCTACGTAGACAGAGGATATATGACCGAGGGCCAGAAAAGTCAAAGTCCTTCTCAGCAGATGGCAACACAGGAGAGGACAGCGGAGGACCGCGTGCCGGGCCCCTCCAAGCTCCAGCACGTCTTCTCCAAGACGTTTCCAAGGAGAAGATTCAGGTTCCTCACAGACAAAAAGAAATGTGTAAAAGAAATTAAATTCCACTCTGAATCGTAGAGGAAGTTGCCCCTTGTACAGACTCTAGAGATTCACAATCAACCAGTTTTCTCTTTATGTTTTGCATTGGCCTCCCAACATCCAATGGCAGGTTCTGCATGAAGGATGTGCCCGCAACGACGCGATGCAGTCCATTTACCTACTGGGCTCTGTGTTTGTACAACCATGTGAGGCCATAGCTCCGTCTTCACACTCTCCAGTGTGACCACCACTAACCGCATGTGGCTACTGCGGAATTGCGGCTGGTCCGAATTGAGATGCATCGTAAATGTAAAATACGTACCTGATTTAGAGAATTTTTTTTAAATGTTTTTTTTTTTTTTTAAATTTTATTTATTTATGATAGTCACAGAGAGAGAGAGAGAGGCAGAGACACAGGCAGAGGGAGAAACAGGCTCCATGCACTGGGAGCCTGACGTGGGATTCGATCCCAGGTCTCCAGGATCGTGCTCTGGGCCAAAGGCAGGCGCTAAACCGCTGCACCACCCAGGGATCCCTGATTTAGAGAATTTAGAAAGATGCATGAATGTAGGGCAGCCCGGGGGGCTCAGCGGTTTAGCGCCACCTTCGACCCAGGGCGTGATCCTAGAGTCCTGGGATCAAGTCCCCCATCGGGCTCCCTGCGTGCAGCCTGCTTCTCCCTCTGCCTTTGTCTCTGCCTCTCTCTCTCTCTCTCTCTGTCCCTCTCTGTGTGTCTTCATTTATTAATGAATAAATTAAAATCTTTTAAAAAAAGAATGTAAACTCTCACACTAATACTTTTTGAAATCTTAACAGATTGATAATCTTTTGGACACGTTTGGCCATTTTTATATAAACATAATACTCATTTCTATAAATGGAAAGTACAGACAATATAAAATCAATAAAACACAAAATATCACATTAAAATAATACAGTATTAAACTTAATGTCACCTATTTCTTTTTACTTTTTAAACATGTGCCTGCTAGGGGCCAGTTGGTTAAGCGTCCTACTATCGGATTATGCTCAGGTGGTGATTTCAGGGGCCTGAGATGGAGCCTGGTGACCGGCCTGGCACCAGCTCTGCGCTTTGCATGAAGTCTGCTTGAGTTCTCTCTCCTTCTCCCTCTGCCCCTGCTTGTGCTCTCTTTCTCTCTCTCTCAAATAAATAAATCCTAAAAAAAAAAAAAAAATGTGTCTGCCAGGAAATCTGAAATCTCCTACGTGACTCTCATTATAATTCTATTGGACATTGCTGCCCTGTATGCTCCTTGGTGTTGATCTCCTTTACTTTCCCCTAATTAGCTACTGTCACGGCTTAATGCTCCCCACGCAGGAGAAAAGCCCACATTGCCTTTTCCCCGTGGGCTCTCCACGGGTCACAGTGACTTGCTCGAGCTCTCAGAGCTCAGAGGCGGTGCAGCCGGGTCCGGGGCCAGGTGACCGGGCTGCAGGGCGGCAGCGCTTCGCTTCCCCGCAGGACCGAGCAGTTCTCAGCCTCCAGGCGAGCGACCGAGGGGCCGCGAGCTCCGCCCCGCGTCTACCTGCGGGGATGCTCGCCCGCCGGGAGGGGGGGGCGGGGGGGCCGGCGGGGCGTGGGAAAGCTGCAGAAGACACGTCGGAGGGTGAGAAGGGCGAAGAAGGAGGACTTTTTAAAAAACGCTTCTAGAGCTCGCGTTGTGCTACTTGGGCGTGGGAGAGGCCCGGTGACCCGGGAAGGCGGGCAGGAACCCCGGGAGCGCTACAGGTCTAGGCCACGTCGCTTTCGGCCGTGGACAGCGCTGCGCGGGGCCACGAGCTGGGGAAACCGAGGCAGGCGCGCACGGCTGTCGGCCTCGCGTGCCACGGAGGGGCACGAGCCCTAAGGGACCCCGAGGTCGCCGCCCCTGCCCGCGGGGCTCCGAGCCACCCCTTCCCCACGCCGCCGCCTCGTTGCCAGGGCAACCCTCTTCTGCCCGGCAACTTCGCCGCCTCGCCGCTATAGGCTTAGCACACGCAGCGTGCGTCTGACGTCACGGCGCGGCGCCGCCGGACCCGGGCACCGCGCGGAGCGTCCTGCCCCCGAGCGCCGGCGGCCGCGGCCGGGAGTCGGGGGGCGCGTCTGGGAGCGGGCGCCGGGGTCGGAGTCGCGGCCGGCGTGGCGGCAGGTGTGCGGTCGCCGCGGGCGAGAGGCGCGGTAGGAGCGGGGCCCGGGCGGGCGGGGGGCGGGCGGGCGTTCCGCGGGGCCGGCTTCCGGGCCGCCCCGTTGCTAAGGCCGCCGCGCCGGTTGCCAAGGCGCTGAGCGCGTCCGCCTTCCTGGGGTCCGGCTTGGGCGGGAGGAGCCCGCTGGGGCCCCGGGGGGAAACGGCCTGCGCCCCGCCCCGCACGTCTTGTTCCGCGCGTCTCGCCCCGCCCCCTCCACCCTCGGCCCCGCCCCCTCCACCCTCGGCCCCGCCCCCTCCACCCTCGGCCCCGCCCCCGCGCGTCTCGCCCCGCCCCCTCCACTCCAGCCCCGCCCCGCGCGTCTCGCCCCGCCCCCGCCCCGCCCTTTCCTCCCCAGCCCCGCCCCGCCCCCTCCTCCTCAGCCCCGCCCCCTCCACTACAGCCCCGCCCCTCTGGCCCCGCCCCCTCTGGCCCCGCCCCCTAACCGCCCCCTCCAGCGGCCCCGAGTGTTGGGGGGACGGGGTGGGGGCGCCGGGGCGCTGACAGCGGGGCTGCTCTAGGCCGTGCCCGCCACGCTTGGGACTTTGTAGACGGTTCTTTAAAAGGATCTAATGCGTGTCTTCCCGGGAGACGCAGGGACGCAGGCGGAGGGAGGAGCAGGCGCCCGCGGGAGCCCGACGCGGGACTCGATCCCGGGACCCGGGGTCACGCCCTAGGCCCGGGGCAGTGCCCACGGCCGAGCCCCCGGCCGCCCCCAGCTCAGTGAACAGCCGCCGGGACAGAGGGGGACCGCGTGCGCCCAGGCTCAGCGCCCCCAGCCCCGCAGCCAGAGGGGAGGCCGCAGGTGCCGCAGCCCCTGCAGGTGCTCGACCCCGCCTGCCCCGCCCCTGCAGCCCCGCCGGGCGGGTCGGCGCGTCCTTCTGTGCCCGCAGGAGAGCGGGCCGAGGGCCGGCTGCTGCCGATGGACCCGAGGCCTCCACCCCTCCCGCCCCAGACGTTCTTCTTTTCTTGCTTGTTTTCAAGATCTCCCGTCTACATAGAGAGCGAGTGGGGGCAGGCACCGGGGGGGGGGGGGGGGGGGGGCGGATCCCAAGCAGGCTCTGCCCCAAGCCCGGACCCGGGACATCCGCAGCGGGAGGCCTGCCTCGGGCCAGGCGCCGCCCCCGCGGTCACGTCGAGGACTTGGGGTCCTCCCCCCGCTCGCAGGGGCGCGGGGTACCTGGTCTCGGGTCCTCCCCCCGCTCGCAGGGGCGCGGGGTACCTGGTCTCGGGTCCTCCCCCCGCTCGCAGGGGCGCGGGGTACCTGGTCTCGGGTCCTCCCCCCGCTCGCAGGGGCGCGGGGTACCTGGTCTCGGGTCCTCCCCCCGCTCGCAGGGGCGCGGGGTACCTGGTCTCGGGTCCTCCCCCCGCTCGCAGGGGCGCGGGGTACCTGGTCTCCGGCGCACGCGGCTTGGGACGTGGACGGTGTGTGGGCGCGTCCGGGTTTCGGTGTCGCTGCTGGGAATCCCCTGAGGACACCACACGTGAAACCGCCCCGATGCCGGGAGCCCTCGACGCTCAGTTCTCTGGCCCGTGTGTCCTTAAAGTCTTTCAGATGAAGAGTTTCCGTGGCTCTTTGAACGCTCCCAAAGTCTGATGCAGCCCCTTCCTGCCGGGACCCTCAGGAGCGACAGACATCTGTTGTCCCCAACAAAGACTTGGTGGGTCTGGTAGGTGGTGTTGAAAAATGGGCCTCGCGCTGGGATGCGGTCCACCCTGCTCTCCTTGCGTGTGGGTCGGGTCTTTGTGCTGCTTCTCAGCTATGACAGTTATGACCATTTGTGACCAGGGGCAGCCCGGGGGCTCAGCGGCTTAGCACCACCTCCAGCCCAGGGCGTGACCCGCCTCGGGCTCCCTGCCAGCGGCCTGGCCTGCTTCTGCTGCCCGCTCTGCCTGTGCCTCTGCCCCCACCCTCTGTGTCTCTGCCCCCACCCTCTGTGTCTCTCATGCATAAATAAGTAAAACTTAAAAAAAAATTAAGTAAATAAAAATAAGATTTACCATCAAAAGAAACATCAATTTATTAATCTTCATCAACATTAAGAGTAGTTGCTGTGATTACCCCCAATTACAGAGTTGAAGAAGCGGAGACACAGGTTTATTTAAACAGAAGCTTAGATCCTACGATTCCCGTCAGGGCCTTCTCCACAAGAAACCTGTCACGACAGTAAATACCTGCTGAATATCCACTAACGTGCCGTGTCAGATCGATACATTCAAAGCCTGCCTTACCTTATCTGAGACTATTTACGTGACACATTCAATGAGACTCTAATTACCATAGTTCTGGAAAATGCCCCGGGACTGAATGTGAAGTGTGATAGTAAGAGGTAAGTCATCTGCTGGTTGTAGGATGAAAAATTAAGTGAACATATTAATCAAATCAAGAAAATTGAAATTTAAAGTCGTTCTGTGTATGAAACAGTCTTACATTTAAGTTATCCCTACGGGGCACTTTGAGATGGTCACATCATGTTTGTGATATTTTGGGGCTGAATTATGGGGAGTTTTGCCCTTGTGAAGATTTCTAATTTGCCAAGTAGATTAAAATGATCTCATGAGGAATTGCTTGAAAAAGCATCAGTGTTCTATCCTGAAGGAGGAAAAACTAAGAAATTGAGAGTCTGTCCTCAAATATTTGAAAAACTGTCATTTGGAAGTGGGAGAAGACCTCACCCGTGCTGCCTTAAAGGAAGACCTTACGGTGTAGTTGGGGGGTGGTTTACATATTTAGGGACAACATCGAGGGCTTACGGTGGGAAATGCTCTAGGGGAAGAGTGCGCGGAGTGCGTGCAGGTGAGGGATGCAGCGATCACGTAGAAACAAGGGGGCAGTGCAGGAATCCAGTGCCCCCGAAGGGTGCTTTTGAGAAACAGGTCACGAAAGGCAGTGTGGAGCTTGGGGTGGGAGCTAGACCTAGAAATAGCAGCAGGCAGTTGGGTGTATGCATCTGGGTGCACGTGATGGAGGGTTCCTAGGCAGAGACGAAAGTTCAGAAGGAGGTGGTCCTGGGGGGCGCAGTGGGTTAAGCGCCTGCCTTGGCCTCAGGGCATGATCTCAGGGTCCTGGGGTCCAGCCGCACCTGGGGTGGCTCCCGGCTCAGCGGGGAGTCTGCTTCTCCCTCTGCCCCTTCCCTCTACTCATGTGCCTGCTCGCTCTCTCCCAAATAGATAAAATCTTTCTAGAAAACGTTTAGAGGTAGTGTGTTTGACAGAAAGTCATGACTTGAACTAGAGTCCTCCCATTAGAGGAGAAGAGGGCAGCGTGGAAGAGGGAGACGGGAACCATCAGTGGTGGTTGAGCGATTTGATAAAGCCCCTTATCTACTCCTCAGTAACAGCCTTTATAGGCTTGTGTTTTTCTCCCCTTTTACTAGAGCTGGAAATCAAGACTTAGGGAGATTAAATAATCTGCCTAAATTCTGGAACCTGGTAATCGGTAGAGGTGAGGATACAGACCCAGATCTGAGCCACCAGCTCCTTCTACCACGTTGATGCCATCGGTAGGGTTGAGTGTAGGAGGTGAAGGGAAAGAAGACCAGAAAGTTGGTGGTACCTTGATTAACAAGGGGTCCGTGACTTCACTGTGATAACCTCAGTTTTGGTTATGTTCAGTGTAAGGAGCTTGTATGCACTGAGTAGGAGAGTTTGTTATGTCACTTGAAAACTCGGGTGTGACACGCAGATGTTAGCATTTGGAACTGCGGAAACAGGCCAGAGAAGATAGAGATGCTAGGGGATGTGCCTGCCACTTTCTCCTGGAAATCTAGTCCATGTTTTCTGAATATAGCTAGAGGTTTGCAACTCAGTTTCTAAAAGCATATTTTGACAGTATGAATGGGGAAAAAAAGTCTATGTTTTCATACATTTTATTTTCTTACAGGTTGTTTTCCATTTGCTGTTATTGATCTTACTGAAGTTGTTCATATAATTTCATATTTTCTCATTGGTCTTTCCAGTATTTTGTTCCGTGCCATGCTTTTTGATGTATCTTTTATTATATTTTCTCCTCTGTTCTGTTTTGGTCCTACGTTATTGATGAATCCCTCATTCCCCAAATTCTGAAATCAGGTTTCATTGGATCGCAGGAGTAAAAGGGAAGCAATGCAGAAATCAGAGTGCCATGGAGGCGTACAGTTGAGAAACAGAAAGGCAGGTACAGAACACTGCTTTTTAGATGAAGAGGTGAATTTTGTTAATGACACATTGTTATATAGATGGGTAAGAGTGAGCTTTGTCTCTTTCACCTCTTTTTTGTTCATCTTCTGTGTTTTCCAGCTAACGGTGATCAAAGGACATCATCAAGTGTACATAGGACTACAGTTCAACAAAGCAGCTCCTCATCATCGACCAGTTCTCCAGAGACTGCAAGAAAGCTTCATCCTCGACCAAGTGATAAACTTAACCCTAAGACGATTAACCCGGTAGGTACAAAAGACGTTCCTGACTCCGGTTTTTCAGAGTAATAGACATTTAGCACACTGTTGAACCATTCTGAGCACTGTCTCAAGTTTGTGATGTTTTTGGTGATGGGGAAGGGTTACGTTAAAGCTGGTAGGGCATATGGTAATCATGTTGAAGAATGGAAATAATGATAGTGTGGAAATGAGAAGGTGTAGAGAAGAACCAGTCATGGCATATCCTATCACATTCATGGATGAGTATACTAGAGTATAAAATGAATGGCACACCAGCTTTATTTTTTATTTACTATAGTTCTATTACTTCCTAATATCTACGAGTAAGCGTGTGTTCAGTTGACATAGGATGGTTTACATGCTTCCATAGTTGCATAACCGTCTCTGACCATTTTGCTGTGATCTATAATTTAGCTCCCTCAGAAATCCCAGCTATGGTACTGGCCTCCTTTTGCCTTCGGACAGCAGTTTAATCCAGATTGAATGAATATGAGATTTATGCTCATTAAAGTGAATAATTGTAAGTGTGTAGATGAGTGAATTATCCAAAAAGTGAGTACACCTGTGCTACAATGCCAGGTGGTGTCTGCCCAGCCTTGCACGGAGTAAGATGACCATGGTTTCAGCCTTTACAGGGGATTAGAGCGTGGCTGAGACACTGGCTTTTTTTTTTTTTTTTTTAAAGATTTTATTTATTTATGATAGTCACACAGAGAGAGAGAGAGAGAGGCAGAGACACAGGCAGAGGGAGAAGCAGGCTCCATGCAGGGAGCCCGATGTGGGATTCGATCCCGGGTCTCCAGGATCGCGCCCTGGGCCAAAGGCAGGCGCCAAACCGCTGCGCCACCCAGGGATCCCAGACACTGGCTTTGATGGCCCGTGGAATACAGCAAGGATACAGTGAACTGGCCAAGGGCAGAAGGAGGTTGTCCGACTTTACGAATGAAAAAGAGCGTAAACATATGTGTTCCTCTCCTTCTTTCTGCACAGTGTCAAGTTGGACTCCTGAAGAGTAGCCTGCTGTCTCCTTGTTCTAGCTTCTTTTCCCCATGTTTGGTAGAGAGAACTCATGGGTGACGCTTGAATTTTCTTCCTCTCTTTGAAGAAGAACTTTTTTAAATAGTGCCCTAAGTGGCCCTAATCTTAAATTTTGTTAAGAATGAAGGAAAGTTTGGGGAAATAATGATTTGACCTGAGAATCGAGTGTATTGGATAAAACCATGTCTAGGATCTGTTAAAGCTACCAATCCAAAGTAGGTCAGCTAGAAGTCAGGCTAGAGGTCCCCATTGGAGCAAAAGGGAGTTAGGGCTTGGTAAGCAGCATTGAGGAGATACCTAGGTGCTGGGAACATTCAGGCTTTCCACAGCCGAGTGCTGTTTGTCTTGGAGAATCCGCTGGTCTATACACCTACAATTTATGCACTTGAATGTGTGTACATTTTGAGTATTTCATTTGGATCAAAAGTCTAAAAAATTTTTTTTAACTCAATATAGTGAGGTATATTTAATAATGCAGATTATTTTAGAGTTGAAACATGGTCTGTGATGACATTGTTAAAAATTGAAGGGACAACAGTTTTTTCATGGTAAAGGAATTTTGGTAAAATTTGGTCAAAATCCATAAAATGAACCCATTGGTAGAAAAAAGAAAACTTTTTATAATATGGGACCTGGAAGATGAAACTATTATTATTTCTAAAATGAGTTAAAAAGAAAAGGAAAGAAATGGTTAGAATTTCAATCAGAAAAATCAGAAATTTTGCCTTGGGGTGCCTGGGTGACTCGGTCGATTGAGTGTCTGCCCTCGGCTCAGGTCATGATCCCAGGGTCCTGGGATGGAGCCCCACATCAGGCTCCCTGCTCCGTGGGCGGCCTGCTTCTCCCTTTCCCCCTGCCTGTTGCTCCCCCTGCTTGTGCTCTCTCGGTCTCTCCCTCTGTCAAATAAATGAGTGAAATCTTTAAAAAAAAAAAAAAAGGAAGAAATTTTGTCTTGGTGAGTGTTTTGGAAATTTAGAGATTATTTACATGACCTGTAGGTCCAGAAAGTAAGATCATTTGCTAATAGGTGCTAGAACTAAAATAAGTGTGTGTAGCCCTAAGTTGTCTTAATTTTTCTCCCACTGCAAAAACATTTTTTCATGTATCCTCATGTGATATGATTACTTGAAAACAGTTTTTAAAACACACTTTTCTTCTTCTTTTTTTTTTTTTAAAGATTTTATTTATTTGTTTTCGAGAGACAGAGAGAGAGAGAGAGAGGCAGAGACACAGGCAGAGGGAGGAGCAGGCAGGGAGCCTGATGCGGGACTCGATCCCGGGTCTCCAGGATCATGCCCTGGGCCGAAGGCAGGCGCTAAACTGCTGGGCCACCCGGGCTGCCCTAAAACACACTTTTCTAAGTAGGAATTATAATTAGATGAATGATACATTACTATTTCTGTGAATTATGCAGAATACGGATTGAAGTTTGTAAATGAATCTCTTACTATAATACTGTACACTAATGAAACTTCATCTATGAGTTTTAACTTCAAGCATATGTGTTTTTCTAGAGGAAAAAAGGCTAATTATAAAATTATACCCTTAAATATATTCTTTAATTGCTGCATGTGATTTTATGTATTTATTTATTTTTAAAAGATTTTATTTATTTATCCATGAGAGACACAGAGAGAGAAGCAGAGACACAAGCAGAGGGAGAAGCAGGCTCCATGCAGGGAGCCCGATGCGGGTCTCGATCCCGGGTCTCCAGGATCACGCCCTGATCCGAGGGCAGATGCTCAACCGCTGAGCCATGCGTCCCCTGCATCTGATTTTAAAATAGTTTTTAGCTGGTTATATCTTTAAAATAGGTTAGTAAGTTTGTATTTTCTAATTTAGATACCTATATTTCAATTGATTATGTTCAAAGTACCATGTGATAAATACTTACTATTTGTGCCTAAATTCTCTGTCTTTGATCAACTGTTTTGAAATTATGCATGCTAGGATTGTTTAACTATTGTGATCGATCGATCATCTCTTACATGGACTTTGGGAATACAGAGTTAACTTATTCTTAAGATAATACATAGACAAACTGAGGGTTGTGAAGTCATCTGTGTGAGCAGACACATCCAGGCATGTGTTTGCTAGAGCCTTGCTCTTTCTTCAGTTTTATCAGCCCTGCCCATCTAAAGCCTTTTTCTTGTATAGAAGCATAAAAGCAGACTGGAGAAGTTACAGGTCCTCTGACTGTCCGGACTTCCATATTTGACTGGAGGACCAGTGGGAGATGTGCCGGAGGCTGCAAACAAATCTGCTTTCCCTGCACTGAACTGCTCTTCTCCTTGTACCCCTCACCTTGACAGGTCACACTGGTGGAGGGTAGAAAGATGTATTACCTTTATTATATTTATTTGTGATGTTCATACTTAATAATATTTATCTATATTATATTTACTATGTGTGTGATTCCAGCTGCCCTCAAGCCTTCCGAAACGAGTTAGGAGTAAAAAAGAAATCCACCACGTGTGGTTGTGGTTCCAGTACTGAGAGGACTGATAATTTCTTCTGTTTTGTCGCTGAGTAGAGTGGTGCACTTGACACCAGCGTCACGGGATGAAAGTCAGGATGTCCGTTTGCCTCTGACCTCAGCAGGATTAAATTTGATTAGGTGTCATTCCCAAGTGGAGGTGATAGTGTATTTATCGTATTTGTGTCATTTTTTATTTCCAGTTTGGTGAACAGTCACGAGCTCCTTCTGCATTTGCAGCCATTTACTCTAAAGGAGGTATTCCTTGCAGGTAAAAATCAATACAGGTTATAACTGACCCTATTATTCAAAATAATTGAGTAAATCAATAACAGTATTTAGTGTAAGTGTATTAAAAATTTTATTTACTAGAGAAGTTGGAATTAAGGTGACTTCCTAACTCTGGGAAACGAACAAGGGGTGGTGGAAAGGGGGTTGGGCACTGAGGGGGGCATTTGACAGAATGAGCACTGGGTGTTATGCTATATGTTGGCAAACTGAACTCCAATAAAAAATATTAAAAAGAAATAAAAAATATATTAGAAAAAAGAAAAAAAAAGAAATTAAGGTGTCTTGATAGATCGTGGGACATTGTTGAAAAAGATCATTTTAATTCCAAAATAGAATTACCAATAGATCTATAACTTAAGAAATTGAATGAACCAATTTCTAAAACATTATAAGCCTTCATGGCCTTGGGCAAATTGCAAATAAATAGTTCTATTTTTTTTTTTTTTAAGATTTATTTATTTATGATAGACATAGAGAGAGAGAGAGAGAGAGAGAGAGAGAGGCAGAGACACAGGAGGAGGGAGAAGCAGGCTCCATGCCGGAAGCCCGACGTGGGACTCGATCCCAGGACTCCAGGATCGTGCCCTGGACCGAAGGCAGGCACTAAACTGCTGAGCCACCCAGGGATCCCAATAGCCCTATTTTGTTTGTAAACTGCATGTTGATGATTTAATGAAACTTTCATTTTTTAAAAAAAAATTTTTAAGCTTTATTTATTTATTCATGACAGCAGAGAGAGAGAGAGAGAGAGAGAGAGAGAGGCAGAGACACAGGCAGAGGGAGAAAGGGTCCATGCAGGGAGCCTGATGTGGGACTCGATCCCGGGTTTCCAGGATCACGCCCTGGGCTGAAGGTGGCGCCAAACCACTAGGCCACCCTGGATGCCCAGAAACTTTCATTTTTCAAAATGATATTTCAAAAAATTATATTTATTTTTTTAAAGATTTTATTTATTTATTCATGAGAGAGAGAGAGAGAGAGAGGTAAAGACACAAGCAGAGGGAGAAGCAGGCTCCATGCAGGGAGCCCGACGTGGGACTCCATCCCGGGACTCCAGGATCACGCCCTGGGCTGAAGGCAGGCACCAAACCGCTGAGCCACCCAGGGATCCCTCAAAAATTATATTTATTGAAATGATATTTCTTAATAAGTATATATGACTTTTTTTGCTCCCTTTTGATAGAATTCTTGGCATCTTTCCAGGTAGACATCAGAACTGTTTTAAAGAAAACAAATAGTTTCTAATGGAGTGATACCATTTCAAGATTTCACTACCAAGAAACATTTATTTCTTCTAATATATCCAGTTTTAGTCTGTTCTAGATGATAGAAAATGTCATTTTCACTGTCGAAAGAATAATCACAACATCCTTTCTGTTGTTCTAAAATTCAAGAAATGGGGGCACCTGGGTGGCTCAGGTGGTTAAGCGTCTGCTTTAGGCTCAGGTCAGGATCCCAGGGTCCTGGGATCGAGCCCCATGTTGGGCTCCCTGCTCAGCGGGGAGTCTGCTTCCCTCTCTGCTGCAGCCTCTGCCCTTCCTTCTACTCTCTGTCTCTCTCAAGTGAATAAATGAAATCTTTAAAAAATAAAATAAAATTCAAGAAATGTAGTTTTTAATGGTACCTGCAGATTTGGAGGAATAAACTCAATGATTCTTCATTTTATTGTGTCTATTTTTTATTTGTATTCTGAGTTGAAACTGTATTTCAAGGTTCTCATACCCACCTTCCCACTCTAAGCAATTATGGTTGCTAAAATAGTAAAAATGTCACTGAGGCCTCTTGCTGTGAAGAAAATAATGCTAAAGAAAGTGTCAAGAAGTTGAGAATGTTATAAAATGGTGAAGAAACATTTGAGGGCGATGGATAAGTTCACTCTTGATTATGATGATGGTTCATGGATGGATTCACATATCCAAACTTTTATCAAATTCTGTACTTTATAACTATGTACAGTTTTTTGAATGTTAGGTATTTTAAAAAATATTTTATTTATTTACTTGAAAGAGAGCACAAGTGGCAGAGGTGGAAGGAGAGGGTGAAGCAGACTCCCGGGCTGAGCAGGGAGCCTGACAAGGGGCTGGATTCCACCCAGGCCCCTGGGATGATGACTTGGGCCGAAGGCAGACACTTGACCGACTGAGCCACCCCCCATCCCAATTCCTCTGCACCCCACCCCCCAACCCGACAAAACAAAACAGAAAGCAGCAGCAGCGACCCTAACTGAAGGAGCTCCCACTTTGTAAGCTTGCATGGGCTACTTAACCTCCTGCCCTCAGCTTTCTTCTGTTGAGCAGGGCTAAAATCTGGCTTGTCTGCAGATCATTAGGGTTAAGTGTTCTATATCTGAAATAATGTTCCATGCACAACAAGTTACTGTGTCTTGTTATCACCTTCCTTTGTTTGCACACCTGTAGGTTTTCTGTTCTAATTATGACTGAAACATGTCAAGTGTAGCGTTTGTATTAAGACTCAGCAGCATGCCTGAGCCCCGAAACTGTAAGCTTCACAAATGTGGAGTTTAGTTTTACCATCAAACAATTTTGCTGAAAGAGTAGGAGTTTGTGGGATTATAGATGTTGCTGCATAAGATGCCTTCGTAGCATCATTTCCAGCTGTGGTATTCCTACGTGTTACAGAATAGTTCTAACATGGTTATGTTCTAGAGAGTATGGATATGTTAGATCATTACTGCTTAGCAGCTAATGACATTGTCCATGTTAATGTTCACTGATGTTCATTATTTTAGATTGGTCCACGGTTCAGTGAAACACAGATTGCAGTGGGAATGTCCTCCCGAAAACCTTCCATTTGATCCTCTTCTTATTACTCTAGCTGAGGTAGGTGTATATCCCATTTCTCCTGCATGTTTATGGGGGAAAAAAAGCTTTTTAAAATTTTTAAAATTGTTTATGGAAAAAAAGCTTTTAAAAATTGTATTAAATGTTATTTTGTAATGCGTCAGTAAATCTTACTCTTTACTTTTGAAATAAGAGCCAAGCAATAGTCCTTAAAATACCACATTCCCTTAGAAACTAATTACGGTCAGTATATGTTTATTAGAAACTGATTAATCAGGTTTATACACAAGTTAGCGTGTACGGGGATTTGTACATAAGTGGATGAAATATTCGTACTTAATTGCAAAGACAGAAGTACTCAGAATCGTACAGAACTAATCCTATCAGGAGAGCGTCAGCGGTTTAACTTGAAGTACATCAGATGGCGGAGAGCGGCTCATCTCTCCACACAACCAGTCGTGTCTACGTGAAGATGATGTGTTGCTCAGGGAACTGATCTGAACTACCTGAACGCCCTTTTGGAGAATTCTCTGTGCTTTTCCCACCTATACATTTTAAGTAGAATATCGTGGAGATCATTTTTATAGAGGGTTTTAGGAAAACTTCTGATAAATTCCTTTATGTTATTTAACATTTACATCAGGAAAAAGTTGGCAGAGTATTAGCTTGAGGTCAATCAATGGTCTCTTCTAGGCAATTTATTCCTTTTGTTAGAGTCACAAGTTCAGAGACGAATTAACCACTTGTCATATATTTAAGGTAAAGAAACTTATCTTTTTTAAGAGTTATGGATCATTTTGTTGGTCTTGTTTTTCTCAATTTATTGCAAGAGTAGTTTGGTATGATACCAGTGATGGGCAGCCTGTTTTGAAATTCAGTTTTGATCAAACTCTTTTAAACTTGGTATTAAAAACTTAAAATGTATCAGTGTTTCATCAGTTATTTTAAAACTTATGTGTATGTTAGCAAATCATTTTTTAGATGACTCAGTGCTATAGTGACAGCTTTGGAAACAGGCTCCAGCTAACCAAAAGGTGAGGGGGGTGCTTTAATTTGGGGAGTCCTTAAGGGAGTCTATGTTTAGTCCAGATCCCATAAAGTCAGTTCTTTAAATGATTATTTTCCAACCACCAATGCCTTTATTTCTGTGTCGGGTAGATTGTTAGCCTTCTCCTCTACTCTTTTAATAATGGGTAGGTACGCACAGAGCCTCCCCCATGGAAATCCCTTCACAACTTGACTTGATTCCTCATCTCTAAAATGAGCGGGATAGGGGCACTCTTCAGATGATAGCAGCTGTGGGCCAAAGTGGTGCCTCTGTGGTTGGCAGCATGGTTTTCAAAAGCATCCAGGAAAGGAAGGGTTTGATCACTATTTGGAAGCAGGTAGTTTGATCTAAAGGGTAAATTGGTTGAAAATTAGTATTTTTAGGCATGATTTTGGAGCCATTTATACTTAATCACAGACAGTAATGAGTCCCAACTGCAGGAGTATTGCTATTGCTTTTTTTGTTTTATGTTTTTTTAAAAAAAGCCAGATGGACCTTTTATCTTGACTCAAAGTGGTGAGTTAAATCATAAAAGAGTACTGTCTAGTAGTTTCTGATGCACGTAGGGTGAAAGACTGCAACAATACACGTTTTTTTTTCATATTTTTCTCTCATGTTCCAAAGTTTAAAGTGAGGTTTAAATTCTTACAGTGGTTTTCGAACGTGGGAAAAGATCTTATTAAAATACCTTAATATAAAAAAAACCCTTTATATAAAATATGTAATATGAAGGAAGTATAGTACTTTAGAAACTAGTTAAACAAGTTGTAAAATCACCATAAAGGTAGGAGGTCCAATAATTATGCATTCATAAAGTGGTGATTATAAAACAGCATTTTAGATTGATTCATGGATTTCAAGCAATATTCAGGGGTACACACAACATTTTTTTAGTATCCTTGTGAGGGTTTCTTTTTATTTCTTTTTATTTACCTTTGGTCTCCTTCCCTCCTTCCTTCCTTTCTCTTTCTTCTTTATTTCCTTTATTTTTCCTTGCTTTTCTTTTCCTTTTTCCTGTTCCTTTAATTTTTAAAATATTTTTCTTCCTTGCCGTGGGTAGAAATTCTTCCTGTCTCATATATGTCCTTTGTTCCACATTTTCTGGGTTTAATTAAAATGGTAATTACTGAAATTACAAATTACGGTTAGGAAAACCATAATAAAACTTGATTTTCATTTAGACTAGTGAAGATTCAGTTTTGTTCTTAGCATAACCAGGTGTGTAGTAAGTCAGTCAGTCTTGTTTGTTTATTTGTTGGTTTTGTCTCTGGCAGGGTTTGAGAGAGACTAGACACCCATACACCTTTGTGTCGAAGGAGGGTTTCAGAGAATTACTGTTGGTGCCAGGAGCTTCTGAGAAAGCTGTACCTTTGCTTCCGAGACTGATTCCTGTGCTAAAGGCAGCTCTGGTATCCTCTATTCCTTTGGACTTTCTGTGGTACATTTAGAATATTTTATGTCTTTTTTTCTTCCAAATTATTTGCAAATTGGTCCATTACCCGTGATCTTGATGTGCGTGCAAAATTAGGCCATGGTTATTCAGGGACAGATGATTACTTATTTGAAGACTCCTTTAGAGGATATACGAAAGGTGAAAGGGGACATTTTGAGTAATTAGAGAAAGTAATAAAACCTCACATGAGTCTTGCCGCATGCTGTGATATAGTTTAATTAGTGTTTCGGTCAAGCCGGAGATCCGTTTTTTTTGATTCTCGATGGTCCGGTGTTAGAGGTGGATTCTGGGTTTAGTTGCTTATCTTCTGACTTTGAATGTACATTCTTACTTTTTTTCTGGTTGACCTTCTTATCTCTCCTTTCCTCCTCTTTCTTTTCCTGTCCCTACACCCCCGGCCACCTGACCCTCCAGGTCCACCTGGATGATGAAGTGTTTGCAAGAGGACTGAATGCTCTCGTGCAGCTTAGCGTCGTTGTCGGTCCTTCTCTAAATGACCATCTGAAACATCTGCTTACAAGTGTAAGTGCTGAAAAGATGAGAGTGGCTGTCCCCTCTGTATCTCATCATGATTTTGTGGCTTCAAATTAATCACTAACTGATTCAGAAATCTTAAAAAAAAAAAATCCCCTCATTCTTTAAAAAACTACAGGTCCGACCAAGTAGTCCATAAAGTATTTTACAAAGGTGCAGTGTTCTCTTTAATTTTCCTACATGAGCAGGAGGGTTGCAATAAAAAGCAAGCAGAAGTTGAATGGACGAAAATTAATAACCAGTACGATGGTTTTATGCCAATGTTGATTGGCCGTGAATGGTAAGGACGGCTTATACAGCCACAGCTGTGTTTTTCATCTTTTTTTTTTTTTCAAGTTTTTTAGTGAGTCTGTAAATAGTATTCAGGATGAGACTTTTCCCTGTTATGAGTAGTTTAATCCTTAGGACAAATACACACTGAGATCCTGGACAGTTCAGGAGGACCTCAAGACCACCCTTGGGTTGCTAGAAAGGCTCGTTAAACTCAGAAAAACTGTTATTTAGTGTTTCAGTTTATCGCAGTGAGAGTATGCCGGTTAAAATCAGCGAGGGAAGGATATGCATAGAGCAGAGCCCAGGAGGGACCAGGTGTGGAGCATCTAGTTGTCCTCCCTCCCAGTGGAGCTGTGTGGACACTGCTTGCTTTTTCCCACAGTGACATGTGGCAACACACATGGAGTATTGCCATCCTGAGAAACTCACCTCAGCATGATGTCCAGGGTCACGTTGGGGGGTCTCCCATGCAGGCATGACTGCCTGCTTGCGTGGTTGACCTTTGTCTCCAGCCTCTCCAGAGGTTGAGCTGACATCCTGTGGCCCAAGCTCCCCCACCCCCCTCCCCCCCCAGGAAACAAAGATACTCTTACTTGGCAGGTCATAGCGAGGGCTTAGGGGTTTCCATCCAGGAGCCAGGGACAAGGGCCAATCCTTTTAGGCAAGGTTAATCCTTTACTGCACACACCGATAAAGAATTAAAGTCCTTGCTGGAATAGCCCATGGCTGGCATTTCTGTGTGTGTCCTTCTGTAGTTCAGAGCTGAGGCATGTATTTTGATCCTAGTTCTACTATTTTTTCTGGACACATTCCTCTGAGAGATTCTAGAACTGTATTTTTAACTTCTAGCTCCACAGAGAGACGGTACATGCCAGGAACCTATGGCTAAGCCTATAGAAAGCGGGGATGGTAGTGAATGTCTCAGGATTACTGTGCTCAGGTTAGGTTAGGAAAGGTGGGAGATGAATTCCCACCAGCACCAGGTGTTTGATGGGAGAAGACACAGTGGGAATAGACTCAAACCTTAATATGTGGAGGCCTCAGGAGAGAAGGACGAGAACCCCAGCAGGTATTTGCTCATGACCTTTAGGTCAGCAGGCTGCACCTGATTAACCGCAGGAATCTCAGCCTAATATATAAAATGACTCATTTTGGATTGATTGCTCCAGTTAGACAGTCAATATTTTAACACATCTGTTGCTCTCTGCCCTCTCGCTGTGGGCCAAGTTTATGCTGTAGGCACAGGGACTGTAATGCTGAACAAAAACCAGATATGCCCTCTGCCCTGGTGGAGATTGGCTTTTGTTTTTTGGAGAAATAAGTAGCAAGGACATCCGCTGAGAAAGTTGGAATGAGGTGAAGGGGTTGTGATAGAGAAAAGGAATCATGCTGGGCTCGATGCTGAGCAAGGGCCAGCACCTTTGCTTCCTAAGTAGCCTCTCAGTCCCACCCACCGTGGCAGAAAGAAAAGGCCAGGTTAAACCAAACTATGCACGTTTGTTTGTTTGAGTTTTTCTGGGTCGGTAGCATTATTTGGTCGCTCACATCCCTCCCCAGAACCCTGGACTGAGTGAAAGAGGCCTCCCCCCTTCCTGGAGTGTCAGCACCTCGGGAAGGTCTGGATACCACACTGGCCTTCACCTGCTGGTGGTTTTCCCTAGAGGAAGGAAACTGGGGATTAAATCTTGGTCTGTTAGCCGCGCACCACCAGGCACCCCTGAGGACCCACTGAGGGGTGCACCCCCTTACCTCACTTTACCCCCATTACCCGGAAAGGCTCCATTTCGTTTACATATGTTTTGTTTACGGACCTCTGCCTTAGATGTTCTTTGAAGAAAGGGTTCTCTCCTCTAGAAAAAGAATTTCAAAACCAGTTACGGAGCCCATAAAGGACTCATTTATTCCTACACAAATGAAGTCAAGTCCTTGCTTAGCTTCCACTCAGACTTCCCTTTGTCCCTGGGACAGTGGTCCTTAAACTTTAAAGAGGAAATAAATCACCTGGGAATCCTGATAAAAATGCAGAACCTGGGCCTCTGCCCTGAGATTCTGGTTAAGTCAGTCTGGGTGGGACCCCAAAATCTGTAGTTTTTGTGTGAGTGGATCAGGGGATTCTGGAGGTGGTGCTTCGTGGATCTGCCCCTAAGCCACTGCTCCCGGGTAATGTGGTCTGCAGAAAGCAAGCCAAAGATCTGATTTTGCAAGGGGTACTTTGTCAAAAAAGACTACTTTTGGTCAAACAATATTTTACTGAAACATAAGATTTACAGAAGTTTCCAGACAAGCCATACAAAATGGTCACAAGCTTTTTCTTGAAGGAAGGATTCTACACTTGACAGCAAAGACACAATGTTATTAGTGAGGGCTGTGATGTTTGTTTAATGTTCCCGTTTTGGTTCAAACAATCAAGCTTGTCCATCTACAGCGTCTAAATAAAGTTAGACTTGGCTAGAGAGCATATTCTAAAGAACTGGTTAGCTGCTTTTAACCGATGCAATTAGATCACCATGAAAAGGGGGAAAGGAGCCCATAAAATTAAAATAAAACTACCTCTCCCCCTCAAAAATAATAATAAAGAAAAACACCGACACCCCTGCAGCTAACCCTGACAACTACCTTCATTCACAGTGCTTTACACTTAAACCATGATGGGGGAAATGAATAAAAGCAGAGAGGGGCCACTGCTTTTAAACGTTTCACAACAATCCAGATGGTACTTCTGGCCTCTGCTCATGCTTTGCAACAGTGAATCAGGACAAGACTTTTTTTCCCAAGTAGGCTCCATGCCCAGTGTGGAGCCCCATGTTGGGGCCTGAACTCATGAGAGGTCTTGAGGTCAAGACCTGAGCTGAGATCAAGAGTCGACGCCCTACTGGCCAAGCCCCCAGGTGCCCCAGGAGGCACTTTTCTTGTCCGTCCCCAGGGCTTTGATAAAGTCTGTCTGTCCTCTCACTTAGAGTTGCTTCTCTCACATTTTTATCTTCCTGGGACTCTTCTGACCCTCCCCCATCTTCACTGACATGACTGAAAGGCCTTCTACTCGGTGCTCAGTGGTGGGAAGCACTCCTGGGTTTCTTCCATCTGTGCGATGAGGAAGAACCAGAAACCAGCTCTAGGACAGGCCCTTAGAAGTATTTGATCGATGACTAATTCTTGCCTGGGCTTCTTTGGTATTTCCAGACAGTGGAGCCATGAGCCAGTCCTGCCGCGGGCTCATATGTTTAGGTCTTTGGGTGAGTTGAGTAATGCAGACATTTGGTGGGGGGGACGCTATCCCAGGTTGTGCCTGACGGTCTGAACTGCTGTTTTCCCCTCTTTGTTCCTGTGATTTTATCCCCCGTCCCCTGGTGCTCTCCCTTTGCAGAGTTCCCCTGTCGGTCTGAAGCCCATTCAGGCTGTGCCAGGGACAGGTGGTCTTGTGGTTTGGAGTCGGAATGGCCGGTCACTGTGGTCACTGTTACTGCGTCATTCCTGTGAACACTCTCCTTTTCGTCTCTTCCCTTTTTCACACTTTAGGAAACACCCGTGTTTTCAGAGGCTTAGCTTTCCATCATGGTCCTCCAAATGCTCTCTGAAAATACAAATTGGAGAAATTCGCAGTTTCATAGAAAACTTATCCTGGATACCATTCTCTAGCAGGTTTTACAGGATCGCTATCATTTGAAATAGCGTGAACTCTTTCTTTTAACAAATACAGTGCTATCTATTATACATAAATTTCCACAAGATATTTTCTAAAAGAAGCCTTGGAATCCAAACAAATGATGTTTGGATAGGTCGGTCGATAGGGCAAGGACTCAGTGGTTTTATTTCTTGTTAGCATACTCTTCTGTAACGTTTTACTTATGCCGGTGTGAATATTACTGCTCTTCAAATCATTTCATCCTCCCAATCTTCCTTTACAAGCTTTCCAAGAGACTAAGGGATAAGAAATTCAAAGAGCCAATCACCAGTGCATTACAGCAGCTGGAGCAGCATGGTGGAAACGTAAGTAAAACATCATTCCTTAAGCCACATTTTCTTTACTTTGACTCTACAAAATGGACTGTGTAATGTATTATTTCGGCCACAAGTAATCATGTGGAGTTGAGGTTATTTTGCTAGGAGAGCTCAGAGTTTCTGTTTCGCGTAGGTCACACAGTGTTGAAGCGTTGGGGTTCAGACCGGACTGTGTAGACGCTGGCCCGGCATACCTCTCTGTGCTTCCTGTGTGGTACTCCGTGTTGTGCAGCGTTACGGGTGTTTCCTTTATTTTGGGTGGTTTTGCTTTTTAGACCACTAGAAAGTTCAGAAAACAGAAGGATTAACATAGAGAGCTCATTGAAGAAAGTACTCTTTTTTCCTTTCATTTGCCATCTTTTCTGTCTAAAAAATATATAATTTTGTCATTGTCACGGATTGAAATAATGAGATTTCCAGATGGCTTCACTACCATGTCGGAAGCGCCACGTGCTCTGGAACGCGTGTAGGCACATACACGAGGATGAATCAGGTTATTGTGACTTGCAAAAATGTGCAAGAGTGGGAGGGGATCCCATTATTACCTGTGTGGTGTCAAATAAACTAGGTTAATTGAATTTTCATTGTTTAAAGAAGGGTTCACATAATCTAGCCTTGGAAGTATTTCTGTAAAGCAGTGATGCCACCTTGTTGTGGAGATTACATTTAATCAGATCTTAATGATGGGGCTGCATGCGATTATTTTAACATTCACTGGAGGTGCTTTCAAAAGGAATTAGAGAATTCTTGTGATCATATACAATTTTAAAATGGTAGATGTGTTAGTTTAAGTCTTGTCTAAATTACCTAATTGACCAATTCCAGTGACTGTTGAAATTGATTATATTCTTTCCATGATGAAGCCTCAGATAAAGTCTAGGAGAAGGAAGGAAGTCCCTAGATCACTGGGTAACAGCTTCCTTTGTTCCGTATGCAGGGTTAGCATGCAGACACCTTGTCCAGACGTACAGAAGCACCCCCTAGCCTAGCCAGCTTCTCTCAGCAGAAAGGAAGTTGTTTGCTTGCAAATGTGCTTCTGAGAATTGGAATGCAAAATAATTTGCCATTTCCTCCCCTGTGAAATGCAAGTAAACAGATGCTAAATATTGATGGCGCAGCTTTCAATCTGGGACTCTCCCCAGGTGGTTTTCACACATTCTGTGGAAGGGGCGAGCGGAAAGGGCAGGAAAGGGCCCGGCCCAGCGTGTGGCCCAGTGTGTTAGATTTCATGGCTGGATGTGCTGCGCAGGCGCAGGCGGGCATCGTTTTCAAGTAAATAAACTTTAGCGACCGCGCTCTGAGGTTTGGAGGAGAGTAAGGGGTGTAGGGGACCAGCCCAGGGCCGCAGAAATAGCTGGCAAGGGCGTCCCTCTTACTGCCACTCACTCTCATTGGTTCCGAATCCTGCTAATAAATTAAAAATTTGAAGTTAAGTATTGTTTATTTTTTCAGACTTTTTCTCTTCTTGTTCTTCTAACGTCTTACATGATATTTTAATAATAATATTTGATCAGAGGTTTTCTTTGTCCTGCTATTAATACAACAGTTGATCTTACTTTCTGGTGGCCTAATGACCATTACGCTTGCTTTTGGTACTTGCAATCCCTCCTGAGGTTAACGATGCCCCTCCTTCCCTACTAAACACTTAAATGTCTGTATAGCTTTCTCTTTCTTTAAATAGTAGAGGTGGGTCATTAGGAGAATCTTCTCAGTATTGCAGCTTATCATTTCTTGGGGGCTTGTGTGTCCCACAGTGATGGAAACACTCCACTTCTGGGGAGACAGGAAAGTCAGCTCCAGGCTCGGAGTCACTATTTTACAACTGATCGGTTTACTACCTGCCTTAAGCATCAGTTTACTCTTACCTTGATTTAACTTTCATCCTGAGTCCTAGGCATGTCTCTCTTGGGAAGGGTACACACTTGAACACACCCCAATCTTGATTGAGCCCATGGGAAGTCAGGAATTCAGCTGAGTGCTTTTTATTTTGTTTGTTTGTTTTAATAAAAGATCTATTTACTTGAGACAGAGAGCATGACCGGTGGGGCGACGCGGGGGGGAGAGGGAGAAGCAGATGCCTGCTAGGCGGGGAGCCCCACCCACAGGGGCTCTATCCCAGGACCCTGAGAACATGACCTGCACCCAAAAGCAGATGCTTAACCAGCTGAGCCATCCAGGTGCCCCTCAGTTGAGTATTTTTAGACATTAAACTCATCGAATCCCCACTGCAGCCCTCAGGGGTAGATTGTGTTGTTATCCCCCTTTAAAGGTCTAGAAACTGATGCTTAGAAAAATGTAGCCCCAGTTTTAATAGGGAAGTGCCTGGCAGAAACAGACTCAAATACTGGGGTCTGGTTCCTAACCACTTCTCTAGTTAAACGTATTTTTAAAAGAGTAGGAGACAACCTATATTTTACTGAACTCAGAAAAAAGTTTCACTTCTCATTCCATCTTGTGTTCTCGTTCCATTTTGTTTGTTTTGAGTTTTGGATGCTTTTTTAGGCATGCTCCTCTAGATGTAGTACCTATCAGGGGAGCCCTACAGCATACTAATGAAGCTAATTTGTTTTCTTTTGACAGGGCAGCCTTATCATCATCAAATCTAAAATTCCAACGTATTGCTCCATATGCTGTTGAAGAAGGGAGCCCACAAAAATGTTGTCAGCCCCCCGTGACAGGTGCTAAATGCCGACCACGAGTACCTTTGGAACCTTTTCAGATTCACTTCAGTTTATTCTTTTGTTAATCACAGCCACCATTCGTTATTTACTAGACGAAGAGGAGTATACACAGTTCCACTGAATCATAGTAAAAGTCATTCATCAGCAACAAAACAAGAGTGGTCGATGATGGAAAGCTATTAAAAATGGTTTATAATGGTACAATTTTGCAGGGTTGGTTTTTCATATTTTTACAGTTTGATGCGAACAACCATTATTGGGTTTATAATAGAAGTGATTGTATGCATTTTCTGATGCCTTTTATTTATAATATACCTCTCACAATTTGTAGCTGTGTGCTTATTTTTAGACATTTTGTCATTTCTTGGGTTTTATGTTTATCAAGGCTACGGAAATGTAAAGTAGTGGACAAACATTTGTGAATTCACTGTTAATTATCGTCTGTAAATATGTATTTTATGATATAGAATACTTGGAAAAACTTCATACCAGAGTATTCTAGTTTAAGAAATTTTTCTGAATGTGTAAATTCTCTTGTAAGTATGTTATTTATTACAACTCATTAAAACTACCTAAACTTTAGGTGTTAATTGTATTTAAGTAAATGTTATTTTTGTATCCCATAGTCTGAAAATACTGAAGATACTCATTTCATGAAGATATTCCACAATTAAAATCTTAAAACTCTTAAATGTAGCCAGTGATTTTGTTATGTCTGCTTATGTTTAACAATGGACTCAACTAAAAAAGCTTTTAAAACCTACTTGACAGGCATAGTTCTCAGTGTGATGTTTTAGAAGCCGGCCCTGGATCATTCTACAAGAGAAAGGAATAGAGTGAGAAAGAGAAAACAGGAATAAGACTTTCCGTCCTGAGGGCAAGAAGGGAGACCACAGGGACTCCCACTGTGAGTGGCCCCACCAAATCCAAAGCAGACATATTTTGGGAGGGATGGAGGTTGGGGGTCACCCTCTTATATGGGAGCACTCATATTATGTCTCCGCGCCATTGAAGAATGCCTTCTCCCCCCATCCCTCAAGTACCCAATTCTCATTTCAGATACAGTCTCGCAGCTGGAATTTAAAAGAGAACAAGTAATTACTGAAGAGTTATAATTGCAGAAATGCCCGTTTGTCCCTCAGAGCGCTTGTCCCTCTTGGCCCTCCTGTCTGGGATATTCCTTTCTTGGGTCTCTACTCGCCTGTCACATCCTTGGATCATGTCAGCTGAGACATACACCTGCCCACGGGCTTTGCTCTTACTCCTTTCGGTTGTTCTTAGCACCCCCCTAAGCCAAAGACGTGTACAACCCGACAGTGCCATTACATAAAAATTTTTAGTCTAGTACTTATATGAACTTTGTTGGAATAAATACCTATAACATAGACAGTAGAGTTATAAACATTTTATTTGCTTTTATTTTTTTCTTTTCGAAATACAAAATGTGCACATTGAGTTTACACAAACACGCGATGGCAAATTTCAGTGTACATGTATTGTACTACTCTTAATTTCTACACTGGTGATAGCAGGGCAGCTTTCAACATCCTATCTCTACACCAGAATAGATACCTGATTTATTGTTGCAAAGACAGTTGCAGATTTTCTCCTACTGCAGCCTCTTGGCCTTCATGATGTTTCTGCAAAACAGGGAAGCTGTGTGTATCCCTAGTAATAATGTTGGGGCAGCTTTACAATTTGGGCATAAGATCACTGAAAAGAATCTGAATTACTGGAGTTTTATGATAAGCAAAATGACACTACAGTCCAGATGAATTGCTTAGCATTTATTTTCATTTTCAGTGAAGTTTTGGTGTGGTAGGTGTTGACAGAACGGACTCACTGATGGTTTCCAACTCAATTCTGCTTGTTCCTTGTTCCCTGTAGGCATTGGGGGAGTCCAGGTGTCTTTGTCCCTCAATGGGGTGTAAGAGAAAAGAAAGGTACCCTGGGGAGTCAAGAGAAAGGGGACGGCATAGGCCTTCAGTGCTGTTAGGAACTACTTGTTATTCACTATTACGGTGTGCTAGAGGGCAGATAGCGTGACCCTTTGCATATGCCTATTAACATCCTTGCTTAGTTCCACACCTTCTTGGACTTGCGCTCAATGACACAAATAGAAGACAGTCAACCAGTAGGATTGGACAGATCCAAAATTATATTCGTCACGTAGGCCTTGGCAATAATATGTGTTATGAAAAATTAAGAAATGCTTATTAAATAAGCTTTATTAGGCATATGCTGACATCCGGTGATGAACTAATTTGTTTCATGTTATAAAAAAAATGCCAGGTAAATGAATATCTTTAACAGAAGGCAGCAAATCCATAGAAACGGGGACTGTGTGTTTGTTTTTCAATTATTGTAATCTTGTTTTGTTTACTTAGTGTATAAATGGAATCACAGCATACAAACGTGAAAATTAATTTCTGGAAATTAAATGCAGATGCCAGTATTTTAGAAAACCATTTAAAATCCTGGGGCTGAAGACATAGAGTTGAGTAGCAAAAAACACTGACATTTTAAAATCACTGATAATGTGAAAGCTCAATAATCCCATGGCTAAAGAATCAATAAAACTATATGCCAGGCTCTATTACTTTTGAATAGTCACAGGGTATGAAACGACTTAGAACATCCCATGAACTCAGTGGCGTTATGAAAAGGATGCAAATTTGTAACTGGAAAACTCAAATCTTTCGGGGATTGCTTTATATTAAAACAAAGCCTGTTTGCATAATATGCCTCAGTGTAAAGCTGAGCAATCTATGCTAAAAGTGGTAGCTCCAACTTTAAGTGTGGTAGAGTAGTTCACATTTGTCTGATTGAAGATGCATTTGACGAGTTAGATCACATTTTCAAAGAGCTGCATGGAGCGCATTATGTTTTCATCCTGTGAGGGAGACACAGTAGAATTAAGTGGATCTGCCAGGGAAAGACACTATTTTGCCTCTAAGTACTGCCCCCCCCAACCCCCCCCACCACCACCACTTATGCCAAAAGCTCAGATACTATGTGTTTGCAAATACAAATATCATTCTATCCATTTTCTACATGGATCACTATGGAGAGCCCATTTTACATCTTGTCGAGTCTGCAGGCTTTAAATGTTTCATTTGAATCTTACTCGGTGTTAATAGAGAATATTTCCCGAGTCAGAATGCCAGAACGGAAACCAGAGGCCCGGGCGCGAAGGGTAAGGGCCAAAGAAAAGTGAGCAAATGCAAATTTTGCCATTCCAGGTGGATCACAGGCCGGAGCACAGGGTCTCGTCCACGTAGAAGGAAACAGGGTTTGGGTGTGATCTAAGGGCCAACTTCATTCAGGATCAGAGGTTGGGGCTTAGGAGACACGTCCATAGTCATTTCATCATCTCCCTTCTCGTTTGGGGTCTGTTAGTGCTAAATCTGTATGGCTTTCAGAAGCCTTTAAAAACGAACGGTCTCTCAGTGCCAGAGGAGGAATTGTTTGGGAGCAACCTTTGGCCAGCGGCTGTGTTGGGTTTAGCATATTCCTAAGAAACAAGGGGACAGACCGGGTACTACAGGGGCGCTTGGGGATTGTGAACGGCCCTTGGTGAGCCGGTTATAGTAATGGTAAATGGGAGCTGAACTTGTGCTGACTTCCAGGGCCAGAAGCCAAGCACCAGCATCAGCAGGTTGATGTCACCGAGTTAATCTCTCGAAGAGCACGGCCTTGAAATGGAAGTTGGGACACAAACGGGGGCCAAGAAAGGGAAAGTCTGTCAATTTGAAAATGAAGAGAAAACCTCAAGTATCAACAAACCTCATTGCCTCTATATTTATTTACAACTATTTATTCTTAAATGTGGCTCTACCCTTGCATCAAGTCCAATAATATCAGGTGAGCTAAAACTGGTCTCCCACCAGATAATGAGAACCACTTGGATTTCTCCATCGAATTTTTCTGCTCTTTATTTTTTATTAACCAGAGACCATTACCGGTTCATCCAAAAAGCCACTGCTGGTGCACATACGTTAAAGCATGAGAAATCGGATGCAAGCGTGGCCTGGGATGTCTACTTGGCTGTACTGTAATTCTGAATCTATAGAGATAATGTGCCACATGCTAAGTCTGGGCAGAGAACAGTTCAAATCTCACATGTGTTTTGCCCTCAGTGAAGAATGCTGTCTGAAGGATTTAGGAAACAAAAATGCGGCCTATGTGTCACGTTCGTACGTTCAGGGCTTCCTACGTAGCTCTCCTCAGGGTAGGCACCCTATAAAGAGATGTTAATTAATTGGATTATAAGCCGATGCTTGTTTTCAGAGTAGCAGGCTTCTCTCAGCTGTGTGCAAGGGGTAAGCTTAGGTCAGCTCCATGTCTCGCTCAGTCCCCGTGGCTGGCTGACTCTACTTCGTCTGGCTATGGTAAAAGCAGAAGGGATGGTGTCTTTACTACCATCACTTACCTTTTGGCAACTTTCAATGAACTCATCTATGGTCACAACTCCATCTTTATTTTTGTCCATTTTCTGTTGGGGAAGAAAAGACCAAAAACCTTCACTCAGACCTGGCCCTTGGCAACCTCCCTTGGGACCCTCGCAGCTGAAGCTGATGGAAAGTCCACCCGCCTGTTTTACAGGGAGGAACTGCTTGAGAGCACAAGCTAGTCCTCTCTTCCTGATAAGAATCCTAACGCCAACTGCTGCCGGGCTGTTCCCTTTCCAGCAGAACGTGGCAGACATCCAGGATCGCTGCCCTCGGAACAATCTGGCCCTCCAGCTACGCTAGCTCAGGCACTTTGCAGACACTTTCAGGTCTTGGTTTTCTCACCTGTAAATCGAGGCTAAAGAGGATTCATGACCATAAGGATTCTTGTGAGAATTTATTGAAAACAAACCCAAAAGCAAGTGAAACACGGCAATTCTCTAGTGTTCTCTCTAGGATATAGTGAATGTTCAATAAGTGTAGTTATCAGTATCCTAATAAAGTCAAAACCAAAATTACTAAATTCATGGGATGGTTAATATTCTATTGCTCTGTCCCTCTCAGTAAAAGTTTTTTTTTTTTTTCTTTTGCATTCTTCTGAATTATCATGACACTGGAAGAAATTTACTCTCTTTCACTCCCGCTCTGATTCCTCTACCTACCTGGAAAAATGTTTCGACGTGCTGTCTGGGAGCATCTTCCTTGAGGACAGGATATGTGCATTTACCCATCATATCGTATATTGCTTTCATTATATCAAGCATTTCCTGAAAAGTAAAAGGCACTCACGTGAGGCTCCATGCACTTTATGAAGAAACCACTCTGACGGATCATTCCTACTTAATTCCAGGTTTTTTTCTTTTTTTTTTATTCAGTAAGTGCCTTTTGGTTGTCCCAGAAGAAAAGCCAGCAGTTTTGGGCCTTCAAGGCAGCAGGATCATCATGTGAGAATTAATTCTGATCTTGGCTTCAAAATGAAGCAAATTCCCACATATTCAAGATGATAGGAAAGGAATGTTCCGGCTTAATGTTTGGATTTCCTTAGACTTCCTCCTATAGACTATCTTTGTTTTATTAAGTCATTCTATATCTTATGTGTTTATTATGAATTTCCTTTTATTGAGAAAGAACTCCATATCATGAGCATTATACTAAAACTGATTAGTTTCATAGCTTATTAGGATTTTCATTGCTTTTTCCTACTATGAGTTCTTTAAATGAAGAAATTACACATGACGTTAGTCAAAATAGTATGACTCTGGGGAATCTCTTGAAATTTCATTAGTTTTTTAATCAAAATCTAGTATGTGACTTGTCATTTTCGATCTTAGTAAAAATAATATCTAATTACTCATTTAGATTGATTCACATTTGTTTCCTTCATATGGAAATTTCCATATAAAAGCCTAAATGATGTTGATAATACAGGTGTAATATGCATTTACTTTTGAGAGTATTCTGTTAGTAATGATAAAGTAGTTTATAGTTTATGAATCATAGGATAAAACATTTTAAGATGTTTGAGTCTCGAGAAGAATTCATGAAACGTATTATGTGTAAGACCAGCATGCTTGTGTTAAACATTGAGATAGAAAGGGATGGAAGGGCCAAGAGGTACCTAATATTCCCGAGATATCTTCGTACTACACGTTTACTGTATTACTGTGCATCAGATATAAGAGGCGCTAACTATTCAAGATACGCTTCATGAGGTCTGACCTCAGCCACCACCCACTGGTGAGGACTAATCTTGCCCCATGTGTCTTCTCAAAAAACACAAAGCCTGTGGCCTTGGACCGGGTTAACTGTCACACTATACCTGTTTCCGGGTGCACTTGTCCCTATGTCTCCAAGCAAGGTCAGGTCATTGGCCCCCAGGGTTCCTTTTGTTTGAGGGGACCCATGCTCAAAACTCAACTTCAACTTCAGGGAAAGCAAGTGAGTCAATGAGAAAGGACATATAAACATCGAACGTCCCCCAAGATTCATGATATGTCTTTCAATCCCATTTGGACCCTATCCTACATTGGCTAGCTTATCCCATCCCTTTTCCCTTCTGTGTTTTATACTAGTTTAATAAACCATTCGATAGGAGCTTTTTAATTTGGTCTGTGGGCCTTTTTTCTTGGGATGGTCTGCCTGGAAGTGTTTGGGGGCCCCACCACTCCCATCAGGTCATGTTCTGTACAATACGCATCATTGCTCAGTCTCCGTAATTTTAAAATTCTGTTTCCATATGGACCACATTGTACTGGGAGAAAAAAAGGTCGCAGAGTTGTGTGGGTGATGGTGAGGCATTTCTTACTTCTTTAGTGATGTAGCCATCTTTGTTTATGTCATACAAGTTAAATGCCCAGTTGAGTTTTTCTTGAACTGTCCCCCGGAGCAAAATGGAAAGACCCTTGATGAAATCCTAAGAAGACATAAAAGTATCACTTGACATGACATTTCTTAAAAATAAATAAATAAATAAATAAATAAATAAATAAATAAATAAACACAAATTATGATAAAAGTCACTCTCAGATGATGGAAGCCAGGGTTACAGCCCTCTGGATTTTGAATCATTATTTAAGCGAGGTAATTAATGTGTTCTTGGTCTTCTGTTGAGTTCTTGGTGGGCATAACTAGTTCTTAGCTTTAACATTCTCATCCTTGAATTGGAAACTGACTGAAGTCAGCCGTGGAACTGGGAATGTTAATGAGGCACCCGGACAGCAAGATGCATGCTCTAGGTGGTATTGGCTTCCTTCCACAACCGCACACAACCTTCCTTTTACTGAAAAGAATCTGCTAACACCGTATCTTCTAAAACAGGAGCACGCGCATAGCATGCTTCCCATGAGAAAAATCTGCTAACAAGAAATATGGTCTGACTTTAAGGTCCGGACCAACTGTGACCGTCACTTAGAAACTATAACACGCATGTGGGCAGTGGTTAAGAGCGTGGAGCTGGAAGCCAGACTGCCTGGCCTCAAACTCCAGTTATGTCACTTGGTAGCTTTGTGTCCTCTGACAATTTAACATCCGTTCGCCCCAGTTTTCCTATCTGTGGAATGGAACATACCAGTGTCTACTCTTTAAAAGTTTTTGTGAGGATTAAGAGAGTTAAGCTAGAACAATGACTAGCAAGGGCATTGGTTAGGTGTTTGCCAAGTAAATGAAGCCCTTACCCAGTAGTATCATGGTTAGGCTGGTTTGGTTTAACTTGATCAAATTCCTGTATATTTGTTGTCGTGTGGAGCCGAGCTAACATCACGGTGTGGTAATTCTGAGCTCACACAGATCTGATAATCCACTGCTAGATAGAAACGACAGAGCAGGAGGGGCACGCAGAAGTGGCTCTCTGGGTAAATCTGCATTTTCTGTCTGCACTTCTGTATTCCATCAGTTTATAGCTGTTTTCCTATCTCAGTTTCTTAATTTTTAGGTTTTTTGCTTTCCTTTGCTTTTTACTTTAAAAAGTAGGTACTATTCACATCGTTCAAAATTTAAGAATATGTAAGATGTTTGGTGAAAAATCTTGCATTCCTGGACCCCAGCTACCCTTCTCCTTCTCCGTGGGCAGCTGGCACATTAGTAGCGTCTTGGACTACTTCCAATGAGTTTTTGTGCATATCCAAGTATAAGGCATATTTATTTATATATATTCCACATCCCTTTACATAAATAGTCTGACAGGCTATTCTGTAATTTTTTTCCACCTAGCAATCTTATTACTTACTTATTACTTATTACTTACTTATTACAAATTACTTATATTTGTATCCTAAATAAATTTGAACATTTTTTTTAATACCTTGATTTATAGAAACTCTTCACATATCATCTGGGAAGTGTCTTCAAGTGCTATTTCCTGGTTTGTCATTTCTTTTGATTTTTCTCCTATTGATTTTTGCAAGAAAGGTATCTTTTTATTTTTATATTCTAGAATTTTATATTCAGTCTTTTATAGTTCAGTCTGAATTTTATAGTCAGTCTTTTATATCTTTTGATGGATGTCATATTGAAAAGGCCTCTCCCCATGGGAGAAAGATACTCCCATACGTCTTTCCCAGTACTTTCTGACATTTATTTATTTTTTTTTTATATTCAAATTCTTAATCTCTTTGGAATTTATCCACTGTTTTTAGGTAATTATCTGGTTTCATGTTATTATTTGTTACCCACTGATTTGAGATGCAAGATTTGTCATATCCTTAAATCTTTTATATATTTGTTTGTATTTCTGAAATTTCTATTTTATTTCACTAGTAAATCTGTTTATCCATCTCTACTACATCGGTTCAATTATGCAAGCATTTTAGTAATTTTAACAGCTGTTAGGGCTATTTCCTCCTGGTCAGCCTTCTTTTTCAGGTATATTCTCTATTTTTGCTTGCTTTAATATTCCACATGACCTTTTGAATAACCTGTTGGGGTGTTTATAGGATTTGAGGTAAATTTACAGATGAACTTTGGCAGAACTGACAACTGCATGTTGATGAGTCTTCCTATTCAAGACTCTGAGAGACCTTGCTCTTGTCCAAGTCATTTTTGTCACTGAACATATCAGTGTTCTTCTGCTTCTATAACAAATTACCACCTTAGTGACTCAGAAAAGGTGTTTATTATCTTATAGTTCTGCAGGTCAAAAGTCTGAAATGGGTTTCAATGGGCTGGAATCAAAGTAGGGGAGACAAGGGATATAGAGGAAGAGTTTGCTCCCTTGCCTTTTTTAGCTTTTAAAGGCCACCTGGATTGCTTGGCTTGTGGCCCCTTCCCCATCTTCGGAGTACATCACTCCGGTCTCTGCTCCCTTTGTCATATCTTTCCTTTCTTATCCTCAACTTCCTGTTCCCTCTTACAAGGACCTGATTACATTAGACCCACATACCTAATCCACGATGGTCTCCCTGTCTCAAGATCCTTAATAACACCTGCAAAGCTCCCTCTGCCACGGAAGGTAACGTACTCACAAATTCCAGAAATTAGGTTGTAGACACTTTTGGTGGGCCATTATTCAGCATACCAAACTCTGGTATGTTTTAGATTTTATTTTATTTTATTTTTTTCCCAATTGTTCTTTCATGTTTCTTAGTCATATTTATTTCTGGGTATTTTAATCCTTCTGTTGCTGTTATAAATGAGGTATTTTCTTCTACCACATATTCTAAATTAGTTTTGTTTGCATATATGAAAACTATTGATTTCTGTATAATAAGTGTGTATGCTGCCAACTGACTTTTTTCTGTTGTATATGATAATTTTCCAATTGATTCTTCTGGGTTTTTCATAGATGCAATCATATTCACTGCAAATGGAGTTAATTTTACCTCTTCTAATTTTTACATTTTTAATGACTTTCTTTTTGCGAACTGTAGTGAAAAATAATATATCCAAGACAGTACTACATAATAACAGTAATAGCCATCCTTATTTTGTTACTGAATTTAATAAGACTATTTTGAGTGTTTCCACTCTAAACATGACACTGACTTTAATCATGCTAAGGAAGCGTACAATTCTCATTTTATTAAAAAAATTTATCAAGAATAACCATTGACTTTCTCGCAGAAATAAAAAAAGCTGATCTTCAAATTCATATGGAATTGAAAAGGACCCCAAATAGCTAAAAACAATATGAAAAAAGAAAAACAAAGTTAGAGAGGCCATACGCCAACTTCACGGCTCACTACAAATCAGTACAGTGCAGTACTAGTGTAAGAATAGACATTTAGACCAGTGCAATAACGTTGAGAATCTGGAAATAAACATCTGTGACCACTGACTTTCAACAAGGGTGCCAAGACCATGCAATGGGGAAGGAGTAGTGTTTTAAACAAATGGTGCTGTGACAACCGGATAACCATACCCTACTTCCCAACTTTATTCAGAGTAAGATGTAAAGTGAGAGAAAAAGGGAACTCAAGAGAAGGCCACAAAAAGTTCCAGCACTTGATAGGCAAAGAGAAGCTGGCAAGGGGTCTTGAAAATAAGTTGCTAAAGAAGTATGAGAGGTCAAGTAAAGAGTGCATTTTCCCAGAAAAGGATGGTTTGTCATGATACGAGATGCTGCTGGGGAATGGAAAGTGTTCATTGGATCACCAATGACTGATGGGAGAACTTTCTGTGGAGTATAAGAAGGAAACATGAGGGAGCTGGTGTAGAAAACACATGACTCTTGGCTGGCCACAATGATAGAGAGACAGCTACCCCTGTAGAGGAATATGGGTTCATAGGAGAGACCTTTGAAGGTGAGCACTTTGATTACTGCAGGGAACAAACTATGAAGATTACTAATGTGTGCGTGTGAGAGAGAAGGAGGAAATGTAGGGGATGGACTGATCCTTCTGAGAAGGTGGGAGAGTTCCACGTGCAGGTAGAAGGTCCAAGCTCTGCAGGGAGGAGGTGCATTTCCTCAGTTAACACAAAAGGAGAACATACCGTGGATGCCTGTAGCTGATAAGAGCGGGAACGTGAGCAAGGTCCCTGACAGCTTCAATGGGTGTCATCTGCTTGGGAGTAAAGGATGTAGTGGAAAGGGCAAGAACTGAAGGTTTAAGGAAAGGAGGCAGCCACGATACGAGATAATCAGGTGACTTGTGCAAATTACAAGAAGGTCACCATCCCTCAAAATACTTCGTGCTATCTCCTGGGAGGTTGTTCTGATATATGTAAACCTAACATCTGTAACACACTATAATCAAGAGTTAATGTGCAGTGTACAACTGGAAAACTATAAACTTTGGCTTTTTAGAAGGTACAAAATAGTCACTGCTGAGTATGGGAGGGTAGGTTTGTCAGAGAGAGATTGCTGGACAGTTTTAAAAAGCCAGATGAGGTTGATGGTTATCAATGAACCTTACCAGTTGCTTCAAATCACAAAGTAATAGTTATGTGCCCTTAGTTGCAAAAGGGTGCTGGACACAAGATATTTTTATTTTTATTTTTTTTAAGATTTTATTTATTCATGAGACACAGAGAGAGAGTCAGGGACACGGGCAGAGGGAGAAGCAGGCTCTCTGCGGGGAGCCTGATGTGGGACTCGATCCCAGGACCTCGGGATCACGACCTGAGCCTAAGGCAGATGCTCAACCACTGGGCCACCCAGGTGCCCCAATACAAGGTCTTTGAAGACATGCTTAGAGCACCGTTTCCAGAATTTAGTTTGCCGCGCAATCACCTGGAGGGGTTGCTAGAACACATATTCCTGGGCCCCACCCTCAGGATTCCCGATTCATTAGGTCTAGGTTGGGTTGCAAAAATATATATTTTTAACAGATTCCAAGAGAATGCTGATACTGTGGGTCCATGAATCACACTGAGAACCACTGGCCTCCAGAAGTCTTCAGTGGCATTGGCCCTATCACCAGACTAGAGCAACAATGAAAGCTCTTTTAAAGTCATGTGTGGACTTTATGGGTTGCCTTCCTACTAAGTCTCTACTAATTTCCATTTGGTGTTTCATCCGTTCTGCAGAAGTGCTCTCCACCTCTGGCCCTAGTGATGCAGCTGTGGCCTGGGCAGAGTCCAGAGGCACACATTATCCCTTTGGTCAAGACATTTGGATCTGTGGTTGGCCTGCAACCGAACCCAGTCCACGTCTGCTTGACATGAACAATCAAGCTTGGAGCCAAGGAGCTGCTGGCATGTTTTTGTGACCACAGGAGAGCCCATCCTTAGTTGTACCCATCCTTATCTCTGGACTTCTTGTTTCCGTGAGCCAGTAAAGCCATCATATTGTTTTCATAACTGTGATTTTTCTATTACGTAAACAAAAATATCCTGATTTACAAACTGACACCTGATTCACATCTTCCTCTTCAGTACTATGTATCCCAAAACTGGTTACACTAAAAAATGGCTGTGGACCTCGAGCACTCCTCTACCTTGTAATATACCATCTTGCTGGATGATATCAATAAAGTTATTTCAGAAGAGAAATGATTCCTTACTTGTGGAAAAGGAAAATGAGAAACTCATTGTGTCTTATGGGGTTTTTGTTCCAGGCTTTTCTGAATGGTAACTGAAATCTATTGAGCAAGAGTCATAGGGCTTAAAAAAAAAAAAAAAAAAAACTCACAAAAAAGCCCCCCAAAAACAACTCTCAGAGTACTTTGCATAATTACCTTTTATCTGTAAAAGAAGGTTGCATCTGTTCCCTAATGCACAAAAATGATCGGTACTGAATTCTGGTTTCCATTTTCTTATGATCAAAGGAAAAGAAAGAAGAAGGCATAGAGTCGGCTTCATAATATCCCGGCCTTGTTCAGCGTGAGCTTTTAGGAATCTATCAAATTTTCGCTTAGTGCCTTAGTTCTGGCTGCTATGACAGGACATTAGTCTTCCTGTGCCAGAGGAGGTCATCAGGAGGACATGACCACCGGTTGACCCACGAGCTGGCCCAGGCAGCCAGCCCAAGCCTCTTGTCCCCTGTCCTTGGAAACGTACGGTCTGCCCACCATTTCTGGACAAGGAACCACTGCAAGGATGCAGCCTTGAGAAAGTCAGGTCTTGCTGAGACCATCTGGACTGTATATGTGACTGAGTCCCATTAAGGCCTCCATAAAGACGCGTAAGATGCTGGTGGGCAGAACGAGATTACTGGTCTTGCAGTTGCCCCAGACAAGCCGCAGAGGTAAGTTCCCTTATTACCCCCACTGCCTAGCGCTCCGAGTGGCCTGCCTCTGCCTTCCGTGTCTCCTTGCGCTCTGCGTGCAGGAGCCCCTTTGGGATTTCATCAGAGGAACCAATGAGGTTGCACACCAGCATCTGCCTCCCTACCTGCCATTCAAAGAGCTCTGCGGCTTATCCTCATGCTTTTGGGGGTATTTGCAACAGAAAGTCCCGTTTATCATCGGGAAAACACCATGAAGTGTTTAAAAGTGTTAACTAATAATAATAATAATAATAATAATAATAATAATAATAAATAAAATAAAAAACCAAAAAACTAAAAACTAAAAACTAATAAAAGTGTTAACTAGTCACTGATAGATTCAGTATGGAAAATCATCCACGTGTTTGGCATGTTGCTTAATGCTCGCTTATATATTTTCATGAAATTTTTAAAGGTTGTTTATTTTCTCTGGTATGACCTCCCTTGAGTGGAGTTAAACTTCCACAGTAGTGCAGCCACTTTTTAAAATATTTGAAAGACATAATTTCAGGTACTACCTGAAGTTCACACCAGGTATCAATATATCTAAAAAGTAATAAGCAGATTTTCTAAGATTTGTGGCCTGGCTTTTATTATGCAGAAGGGATAATATACTTGCCTTGTTTGATATACAGTTTTGTCTATTTAGGTAATTTAGTGTCTGAAATGGTGATGACATATGTTAAGTTACAAGAAAATTCTTTGGTTCAATTTCACTGGAGGCCATTAAACACTAGTAAATTTTTAAATAAAAATAAATATAAATACATGACAAATGTGTACATAAATATAATGCTTGATTCATGTAAAAATTACAGAAAACTATACTGAAGAAAATTGCAACCATACATAATCCTATCACTTAAGCAAAACGAATATTACTATTTTTATGCATGCTTTAGAACCTTATAGACCTTTATAGTAAAGGTTTTTTTAAAAAATTTATGTTTTATATATATAATGATGTATATTTCACTTAGAATTACAAGCATTTTCCCACGTCACTGAAAATCCATTGTGACATCATTTAAATAATTACATATGAGGTTGAACCCTATGAAATTGCTGATTTTTTTTTAATAGACTCCACACCCAGCTTGGAGCCCAGCATGGGGCTTGAACTCAGGACCCTGAGATTCAAAACCTGAGCTGAGATCAAGAGTCAGATGCTCAACCAATGAGCCACCAGGCACCCCAGATTGCTGATGTCTTTTTTTTTTTAATCATATTTGTCAAGAATAGTCATTTCATATGGTTTAATGATACTATCACAGTAGTTTTTGAACATTTTGGACACCGAACCATAATAATCTAGAACACATACATACACCCCCCCCCACACACACACGAGTATACACCAGAGAGTGATTACTTCCATTTCTATTAATTTTTTAAACATTCTTGTCATTAATCTCTAAATTAATTTTACCACCTACTAATGATTGCAATCTGGAGTTTGAAACACTACTTTGTCATACGGATATATTGTGATTTACTTAATCACACTTCCTACTGTTGGCTATGTAAATTAAAATTTGTCTTTATTATAAATGATGCAGTGTGAAAATTCTTCTCTAAGTATTTGCCATCATTTTGACTTACTTCCTTACGAAAGGAGTAGAAGTCCTGGGTCCTGGGAGAACTGAGATTTCATAGTAATAATGACTACAGCTTACGGATGTGTGTGGGGCCCTGTGTTAGGCAGCTCCTGTGTGTTATTTCATGCTGGCCTCGTGCAACCATAGGGAGTAGGTATTTCTGTCTTTATATGATAGTGAGATGCTCAGAGAAAAAAAGTGAGCCAAGGCCATGAGCAGGTGGCTGACAGTCAGATGGAGACCTCTGACTCAACGCCCGGGCCTCATTTTGACTGGAACTGAAGCGATGGGCTGTGGTTATACACAACAGTATGATGTAAACATAGGCCTATGTCTTTCCTTGCTACCATATGACATAATTTGTGGGGTGATGCGAAGTAGTGACTCAAAGCGATTGCCGCTCAACTACTTCCTAATAACATTTGTAGAACATTAGGAATGCCAGGAATTCATAGTTCTTGCTATAAAATTACTTCATAAATGAATTAGAAAATAACCTTAGTTTCTTAAAAAAAAAAAAAAAAGCGCGTTTCAGTATGCAAACATATGTGCGACTTTGAAAGCTCTAAGAAGATCAGCTAAGAAGCCCAAGAGTTACATATCCAGGAACACCCAGACTGAGATCAATTCTCTGAGACTGACCAGATGTCAGAGTCACTAACATTAACTGAGCGTTTTCTATGTGCTGTGCAATCTTCCTTTTTTTTTTTTTTTTTGCTGTGCAATTTTCAAGACTCTCAAACCCATCAATCCTACAACAATTTTGTGAGGTATCTGTCATCATTTCCGTTTTACGCTGAAGAAAGTCAAGCACAAAGGAACCTGTCCTAGGAGTCAGGGCTAGATTTGAACCCTGTGTCTGACTGACAAGTATGTGTTCTTTTATTTTTTAAAATTTTATTTAGATTCAATTAATATATAGTGTATTATTAGTTTCAGAGGTAGAGGCCCGTGATCCATCAGTCTTATATTAACACCCAGTGCTCATCACATCACGTGCCCTCCTTCATGCCCGTCACCCAGTTACCCCCACCCCTCCAGTGACCCTTAGTTTGTTTCCAATGATTAAGTCTCTTATGGTTTGTCTCCCTGATTCCATTTTGTTTTATCTTTCCCTCCTTCCCCTATGATCTTCTGTTTTGTTTCTTAGATTCCACATATGAGTGAGAGTGTACGACAACTATCCTTCTCTGGTGGACTTATTTCACTTAGTATAATATCCCCTAGTTCCATCCACATCGTCGCAAATGGAAGATTTCACTTTCTGATGGCTGAGTAGTATCCCATTGTGTATACAGACCACATCTGCTTTATCCTTTGATGAGATTCCTGGGGCTTCCATAGAGGTTAGAGTGTTAAAGTTGGAGATTAATTCAGGACTGGGGCCGGGAAGTCCTAAGAGGAGCCTGGAGCATCTCGCAGTGCCGGAAAATAAGGGTGTGATGAAAGAAACACAACAAAAGAGAAGAAACAACCACAGGGATGGGGTATGTTGAAAGGACATAGGAATCAAAAGGAAAAGCTCCCGGTTGCCAAGCTGGAACAACCTGAGCAGCAAAATAAATAGGGTTGTGTTGGATTACAGCTCAAAATACAAAACAAATATCCACTCGTCCATGCTGATATAAATGACTTGTTGAATGAATTCACAAATGAATCAGGGCAAGATGGCGGAAGAGTAGGATCCCCAATTCATTTGTGAATTTATTCAACAAGTCATTTATATCAGCATGGACGAGTGGATATTTGTTTTGTATTTTGAGCTGTAATCCAACACAACCCTATTTATTTTGCTGCTCAGGTTGTTCCAGCTTGGCAACCGGGAGCTTTTCCTTTTGATTCCTATGTCCTTTCAGCCATTAGAAACGACAAATGCCCACCATTTGCTTCGACGTGGAGGGACCTGGAGGGGATTATGCTGAATGAAATAAGTCAATCAGAGAAGGACAATCATTATATGGTCTCATTCATTTGGGGAATATAAAAAATAGTGAAAGGGAATAAAGGGGAAAGGAGAGAAAATGAGTGGGAAATATCAGAGAGGGAGACAGAACATGAGACTCCTAACTCTGGGAAATGAACAAGGGGTGGTGGAAAGGGAGGGGGGTGGGGGTGGGGGTGACTGGGTGACGGGCACTGAGGGGGCACTTGACGGGATGAGCACTGGGTGTTATGCTATATGTTGGCCAATTGAACTCCAATAAAAAAATTTCAAAAAAATTTAAAAAAAATCACAAATGAAGGAGAAGAGACCTATATCCCAGGCGGACTTCCAAGTAAATGATGTAGCTATTCTATCCTCGAGGAGGTGGAGCGTGGCCCCCCCCATCCTAAAGAGTGGGCTGTGCATAGTAACTTTCTTCCAAAGACTATGGTTTAGAACAAAGGAAAAAACGTAACCTGACAGTAGAAGAAGGACAATCCCTCCTTCAACCAGGTGACCAAGGTAAAAGTCAACAGTCATAGTTCATGATAAAATGTGCTCTTGCTTTTCTGCGATAAAGTATGGCACTTTATGTCTTTGGACTTTCTCCCCAGAACGTACATCCCTGTATGAGGGAAGACATCAGCACATCTGACACTCTACAAAACACCTGACACGTACTCCTCAAAACTGCCAAGGTCATCAAAAACAAGGAGTATCTGAGGAACTGTCACATCAAGAGGAGCCTAAGGAGACACGGGGGCTAAATTTAATAGGGTGCCCTCCCTGCCTAGGATGGTGGAACGACAACAACGACTAAAGGACCTCAGGTAAAAGCCAAGATAATCTGAAGAAAGCATGAACTTCAGTGAATAACGCATCAATATTACTTGTAGCAAGTATTCCATTTTAATGTATGATATTAATAATAGGAAAACTGGATGTGACGTACATGAGAACTTTCTGTACCATTTCTGTGACTTTTCTATAAATGTAAACCTGGTCTAAAAATTTTTTTTAAGTTTATTTAAAAAATGAATTTTAAAAAAGAAGTCTGACCTTCCATCTGTCAGATAAAGATATTTACTGTATGCTTTTCCAGTGTGTCTTGTAATAATCTGCTGTTATCCCACATGTAGCATGTAGCATGTGCTACGAGGGGTTTAAAGGGCATGCCCTTGGGGCGTGCAGGAAGTGGGAAGCAAATGCAGGAGGAGCTGGGTACCCCCATGGCAAGACTAGGCAAGACTCCAGGGAAGGAGCGGCAGGAATGATGGATGACCAGCAAAACCCAGGACACGTGTGGCCCAGTCACATTCCCTGGGAATCCACAAAAAGGTATGGATGGGGCCCAGGGCAAAAGACCCAATGGTGGGAACAGTTGGATTCTATGAAAATGGGAGAAAGTAAGCCCCACAAGGACAAAGATTTGTGTCTTTTGTTCACTGCTGTGTCCCCAGCCAGCAACCAGAAGAGTGTTCGGCACACAGTCATGCTCAATAAATACTTGTTAAATAGATACATGAAATGAGAAGACTTCTGAACCTGCCTTTCACTGGTTCCTTGGAATGGGCACTAGATGAGAAGGACAATTGTATTTACAGGTTGGGTGTGTATGTGTTGAGAGATACAAGGATAAACCCTAATGATTAATAAATCTGATAAAGTCAGAATGTTATACCTAGTGACAATATTGCTTAAATAATTCACACTGATGCCTGACATCTCAGAGGAAAACAGCTACTTTATTTTTTTTTCTTTTATTTATTTGAGAGAGAAAGCATGCAAGTGGTGCGGGTGGGGAGAGGAAGAGGACAAGCGGACTCTGTCCTAAGCCCTCCAACATCTCAGGACCTTGAGATTGTGACTTGAGCTGAAATCAAGTTGGGTGTTCAACAACCAAGCCACCCAGGTGCCCTGAAAATAGCTATTTGGTTTGACAAAATGACTCATCTTAGAAAGGAAGTTTTCCCATAACCATAAATGATATTTGGGAGAAAAACATTTTTTTCTCATCACTGTGAATGACAAAGAGATTACTTTTTAGGTTTATAATGTCTCCAGGCAATGCCATTCACTTTTTATTCAGTGTGAATTGGATTGTCAGTGAATAGTGTTTTCTTGAAGCTTTGAACTGTAGTTCTGATGTCAAATCATCAGTCACCAATTTCCAGAATTGCTCCAAAGAAAATATTTTAAGTCAGCCTCAGTAATTCAAATAAACTTGCCATTTGGGACCTGCTCAGAGGTATGCAGTGCCCTGATGGTGATAATATTTGGTGGGCGGTAATTATTGAAATGGTGGTAAAGGTTCAGAGTTGATCATTTAGCCAATAATTGTATCAGTAATCAGTGATTTTTGTGGATGGGTTGGATTGAGAGAAAATTGTGAAAGTTGGTGATAATTTTCAGTAATCAGATCATAGAATGACATCTTAGATGTCATCTAGCAAACATTGTGGCCCAGGCCCTCAGGAGGAGGCAGTCTACTGCAATGGTTAAGAATGGGATTTGGAAAACTACAGCCTGGGGATCAAATATGGCTCATCACCTGTTTTGTAAACAATGTTTTGTACATTTCTGATTAGAACACAGCGATGCCCATTTATGTAGGATTTGTGTGTAGCTGCATTTGTGCTACAACAGCAGAGTTGAGTAGATATGATAGAGACCATGTGGCCTGCAAAGCCAAAATATTTACTCTTTGGCCCTTTATGGAGAAGTTTGATTATTTCTGGCTAAAAACATATATTTTAGAGACTTAGGCAGAGCTGGGGTTCAATCCTGGTTTGTAAATTTTAGTGCCAAACTCATTTGGTGCCAAAACTTGGAAGTGAATGGACATAAAACTATTTCCAATCTATTTCTAATTATCTATCTATCTATCATCTATAAATCTATGTATGATCTATCATCATCTATCTATCACCCAATCTGTCTATATCATAGTAATCAGAGGACACTAACAGCTATACCAATACTTCCAAATCTTCGTGGCTTAGCACCATATGAGCTTACTTGTCACTCACACACAGTGAAATGGGGAGAGCAGTCTGTTCCACGCACTCATTCAGGGATCCGGGTTCTTTCCACTTTGTTGCAGGGCCAACTGAAATATGTGACCACATAGTCCCCACAGACAGCAAGAGAGGAAGGAGACGTGGTCACTTCCACTCACATCTCAGCAGCAAACTCTCAGTCATGGCTTCCCTCTAGTGCAGGGGAGGCTGGGATTATGGCCTACTCATGTGATCACCAAGCAGAGCACGTGGACATTGGTCATCAGTAGCAGTCCCCGCCATGCTTGTCATTTATCCTGTTTCATGAACAGATATTACACATTTGATCATAGCTTGCTGCAGACCCTATCAGAGACATTAAATAATATGGAATAGTGTGCGCAGGGCATTACCTGTCTACATCTGCAAGGTTGTTGTGAATGACAGAACTCAGCTGGCTCTGAGGATTTCCAATGAGGGGCTGGGGATCTGTATACACCTCCCAGGCAGGATAGCACGGTTGCTAAGAGACACATTCTGCTGCCTGAGTTTGAATCCTGGCTCTCCTACTTTCTAGTGATGTGTCCTTGGGAACATGGCTTAACCTCTCCGTGATTTCCTTTCTTCATTTGCTAAAAAGATAATAATAGGACCTACGAAGATGAACTAAGTTAGTAAATATAATGCTCTCAGCACAATTGCTGACTCATGAGTATAGATGAGCTCTAAACGAGTCAGTTATTATTACAGCGTAGAGCTAACATTATTGTTAATGCTGTTTTTAAACACAGTGTTAGTGACTGGCACACAGTAAGTGCTTGCTACATGATTAGATGCAGAATTATCTTTCATAGCATCTTGGACAGGGCGATCACCTAGGCTTTGAATGAATCTGTTCAGTGATAGATTATTGTGTAATAAGATGATCGATGTCATTATTAATTGGCTTTGTTAGAAAAATTTCCCGTGTAATAACTGCTGATAAATATCAAGCATGTATTTGGTGCCAGACACTGAGCCAAGCCCTTTAGTGACATCAGTACTTTTTCATTCTTACAGTCCTCTATCAAGTAGCTTTGCTCACTGATATTTTACAGAGATGAACACTAAGGCCCAGACGGTTTAGATTCTCAGCCTGAGGTCTCACAATCTCTGAATGTCAAGGAGGGAATTAGGCCCGGTTGTAGTCAGACGCAGGTGCCACCGCATTCCGTCGTCTAATTCACCCTGTCCTTTTGGATTTAAGCAAATTAAGTAGAAAACTTCCCTTCTCTATATTATAGAATCTGAACGGTCTCTGCTATACCTCTCAGGATGCTACTGCTACTCAAAATATGTTCAGTGCCTAATCATTTCTATTTTCTAGAGTCTTTCCAGGTAGCTAATCGATTTAGAAAACTAATTGCAATAGCCTAGTGTTGAATTTGATTTAACATTTATTAATTCAGCCATTAGTTTGCTTTTAAAGCAAAAGACATATTACCAACACGCTTATAATATATAGTCATAACAACTAATTTCCCAAATTATAATCAACGTTCATCACAATTACCAGCATTTTACATAAATATTGTAACAGCAGTGTTAGGAATGGTCCCATATCATTAACACCAGACTAAATTTACACGTTGAAATTGGGTACAATGTGCTATAAGGTAATTGATGGTACATTTCTGATACGTAAGTAATTTCAAGTAATGAAATCATTAGTATTTTTTTACCTTACTCATTTTCTTGCAAACTAGCTATGAAAGATTTCTTTAGGTGAACTGGAATCATTGACTTCGATATTATTGCTAAGCTAAGGCTGTGCTGGAATGAATCTTGGTGAAGTGCAGCAAACGCTAGCACGAGATTACGACGAGGTGATCATAAGCCGCCGCCAATGGAAGGAATGTTACAGATGTTACCTGTGACACTCGCACACGTCCCCCATTGCTACTGCCACATCCGAGACCGACCCCACCGCCCTTGCCTCCACCCCTGCAGTACATGTGAGGAGATACTTTGCTGTCCTGGGAACCCTGCTCCTGGGGCCACTGACTGACTAATAGCTGGGAAGGAGGTACTTCCTTCTTCCATCCGGACTCTTCAGAGCCCCTGCTCCCAGGTCACTGGCAATGCCCATTTGAACTTTCCCCCTCTAACCATGACAAGGTTTGTTGAAATAGAAATCTATCAATTGAATTTTAATATCTTGTATGCTTGTGGCCTCTTTCTCATCACCAGTGCCTTGTCATTTGGGGTTACATCAGCTTCTGTCAGGATTCTTGGAATACCGAGCTGCTCAATGAACTTCTTGTTTCTAGGAACAGAGCCCTGATCCAGTGACTTCCCTCCTGAAAATTCCTCAAGGACTCCTTACCGCTCACAAAAGAATCCAGCCTCCTTAACATCCTGCCTCAGACAGGGCAGGAGCTGGCCTCTGTCTTCTCATCCAACCTTCCTTGTTGGCCCTTTTCTGTGTATTCTAACTTCTAGGTGATGTACAAATGCTTTCTTTTCATTCCCAGGCCTCTGTCTCTGCATCACACCCCCCTGCTTCTCACCCTGAGCCCTTATTCTCTTAATTGGCTCATGCTTGTCCTTCACACCTAGTTCATCAATCCATGGGCAGGCTTCCTTCAGACAGCCCTATCAGTACCTTTTCTTACTGATCCCATTCCATCCCCTTTATTATGACAATCGCTGAATTTCTTCTCACATGTAAGATGCACCTTATCCTACTCCCAAAAAGGGTACCACCCCCAATTACCTTGTTTCCATTATATGTATTAACAGTTCTGCATCCAATTCCAATGTAGTGTGTGTGTGAGTGTAAATACCCCTATACGACCAAGCAATTCTCTGACACCAGGCCAATTCTGACCTTTTCTACCTGGAGAGACAAGTAGATCTTACAGGTTAAGGTTACTAAGTCCTACAAGACTGCCCTGCCCCAAATCAGATGCCAATTGCAACTCCAAGTTGTCACCTGTGCTTCTGAATGGTGGTGTTTTGAAACCACAAATAGAATTGACAAATTCTTAGCTAGACTAAGAAAAAAAGAGAAAAGAGTCAAATTAATAAGACATCAGAAATGAAAGGAGAAACATCGCAACTGACGCCACGGAAATGAAAAGAATCATATGAGACTATATGCACAATTCTACACCAATGCACTAGAAAAATATATATATATAAATTCCCAGAAACATGCAACTTGCCAAGACTGAATCATAAAGCAATAGACAGTGTAAACAGACCTATAATGAGGAGATTGAATCAGTAATCAAAAATCTCTCAACAAAAAAAGCCCAGGACCCGGTGGCTTCACTGTTAAATTCTGCCAAACATTTAAATAACTAATACCAATCTTTTTCAAACTCTTCCAAACAATTTATGGGAAAGGAATATTTCCAAACTCATTTATGAGGTCAGCAGTACCCTGGAACCCAAACCGGATGAAGATATCACAAGAAAAGAAAACTATATGCTAATATTCTTGATAGGTATATGTGCAAAATCCTCAGCAATTCTAACAGCCCACTAAAAGGATCATACAACATGACCAAGTAATCTTTATCCCTTGGATGGAAAGATGGTTCAGCATATAGAAATCAGTTAATGGGGGCAGCCTGGGTGACTCAGTGGTTTAGCGCTGCCTTCGGCCCAGGGTGTGATCCTGGAGTCCCGGGATCGAGTCCCACGTTCGGGCTCCCTGCATGGAGCCTGCTTCTCCCTCTGCCTGTGTCTCTGCCTCTCTCTCTCTCTCTCTCTCTCTCTCTCTCTCCCTGTCTGTCTCTGTCTCTCATGAATAAATAAATAAAATCTTTAAAAAAACCAGTTAATATGATATACCACATTAACAGAATAAAGAGGAAAAATCTCGTGAGCATCATCACAATAGATGCAGAAAAATCATTTGACAAAGTTGAACATTCTTTCATGATAAAAACTCTCAACAAACTAAGAATAGAAGGAAAGTATCTCCACATAACGAAGACCATATATGACTAGCCCAGCACTAACAATATGGTCAATGATGAAAAACTGAAAGCTTCCCCTGGAGATCAGGAGCAAGGCAAGAGGGGATGCCCAATATTGTCACTTCTATTCAACAGAGTACTGAAAGTCCTAGCTAGAGAAATTAGGCCAGAAAAAGAAATCAGAGAATGTGGTATTATATATAGAAAATCCTAACAATCACACCAAAAAACTGCTACAACTAATAGACAAATTCATTAAAGTTACAAGATTCAAACTCACATACAAAAATTATTCACCAACAATGAACTGAGAAGAAAATTAGGAAAACAATCCTATTAACAATAGCACCAAAAAGAATAGAATTAAAAAAAAAAAAACTTAGGACATACTAAGGAGGTGAAAAACTTGTATATTAAAAACTGTGAAACATTGAAAACTTAAAGAAGACACAAACAAATAGAAAGTTCCAGGAGTTGGAAGGCTTAATATTGTTAAAATAGTCATACTACTCCAAATTATCTGCAGATTCAGTGCAACTCTATTAAAATCCCAAGTGGTATTTTTTTACAGAAATAGAAAAAAAAATTCCTATGAAACCACAAAAAACCACAAATATCCAAATCAATACTTGAGAAAGAACAGGGCTAGAGATGTCACAATTCCTGATTTCACAGTATATCATAAAGTTATAACATCAAAACAGTGTGGTACTGGCATAGAGACAGACATATAGAGCAAATGCACAAAATAGGAAGCTCAGAAGCATATTTGCGTCTATATGGTCAACTGATCTTTGATAAGGGTGTCAAGAATATACAATGGGGAAAGGGAAGGATAGTCTCTTCAACAAATGGTTGGATACCCACACCCAAAAGAATGAAATTCCATCCTCACCTTGCCCCATACACAATTATCAATTCAAAATGGATTAAAGACTTAAGCATAAGACCTGAAACCATAAAACTCATAGAAGTAAACGCAGGGGAAAGACTTCATGATATTGGTGTTGGCAATGATTTCATGAATGTGCCTCAAAAGCACAGGCAATAAAAAGTAAGTGAACACGTGTAATGACATCAAGCTATAAAGCTTCTGAACAGCAAAGGAAACAACCAATGGAGTGAAAAAGCAACCTGTAGAAGGGTGGGGAAATATTTGGGAGCCATTTATCTGATAAAGGGTTATCTCCAAAATATATAAGAAATTCCTTCATCTCAATAGTAAACATCGAACAACCTAATTAAAAAATGGGCCGAGGACTTGAACATACATTCTGAATATACACAAATGGCCACCAGGTATATAGAAAAATGCTCAGCATCACCAATTATCAGGGAAATAAAATAAAAACCACAGTAAGATGTCACCTCACACCCATCAGGATAGCTATTACATATGAAAGGTATGAAGGGTTGAGGATGTAAGTAAATTGGAACGCTTGCACACCGTTGGTGGGAAAGCATACCTGTGCAAGCCACTATCTGGAAAACAGTATGGAGGTTCCTCAAAAAATTACAAAAAAAAGATCACAAAAATACCACGTGATCCACTAATTCCACTTCTGGATATTTATCAGAAAGTATTAAAAATCAAGATCTCGAAGAGATATTAGACTCCTATAGTCATTGCAGTCCTGTTCACAACAGCTAAGATGTGGAAACAGCATAAATGCCCATAGATGAATGACTGGCTAAAGAAAATGTGGTTTATTCATTCAATGGAACCTCTGTTTATCCTTAAAAAAGAAAATAATCTGCCATATGCAGCAACATGGATGAACCCGAGGACACCCTGAGCCACCACAGAGAGGTAAATACTGAGAGATTCTATTGACATGAAATACCTAAAATAGTCAAACTCAAAAAAAAAAAAAAAATAGTCAAACTCCTAGAATCAAGGAGTATTTAGAACGGTGGTGCCCAGGGGCTGGGGCCGAGGGAAGTGGGCAGTGACTAATGGCCATGGAGTTTCAGTTGAGCAAGATGGATAAGCTCTAGAGATGTGCTGCTCCAACGCTGCGTTGTTATTATAATATACACTTAAGGTTTTGTTAAAAGGGTAGATCTCATGCTCAGTGTTCTACAATCATAGCAACAACAACAATAATACAGAGCGTAAGTCTCAAAAGGCAAAAAAAAAAAAAAGTCATTAAACCACCAAACGCAGATTTTCCCTGTAAATAGACTATAAATCTCTTCCAGCGCATCTAAAGTCAAATCACACATTAAAAAAAGTCTAAGACTCACCTCGAAACTCACAGCTCCATTGTGGTCCGTATCAAAGGCATTGAACAGAAAATGCGCGTATGTTGTAGAGTCTGAAATGTTGAAAAGGGAGTATCAGTAAGGCCGCATGTCAACCCCCTATCAGGACTGGCGCAGCTCGCCCGGGCCTCCTCCTGTTTAGGACAATTTACCCCAGCTCCCCTACTTTTTTTTTTTTTTTTTTTTTTTTCAGCTCCCCTACTTGTGTTTTTTTCCTGGCTGCACAACTTCCTTCGGAAGAGGCTTGTAATGGGAGATGCATGAGAATGAGCTCCTCTCAGAGGCCGCTGATGATAGCTGGTCTCTGCGAGGCTGTGGCCCAAGAGGCCTGGGGGGTGTTCCTGGCACCCAGAGGAGCAATGGTTCTGGGGTAGAGGGGAGTGAGGATGCAGCGGGACACATCTGGAAATTGTTTAGCGCTTGGCATGGCTCTCTCTACAAGTAAGATAATAAAAATACTAAGAGCAAGGGGCACCTGGGAGCCTCAGTCACCTGGGCATCCAACTCTTGCGATCTGCAGGCTGGTGGTCTCAGGGACACGGGGTCGAGCACCCCCGCGTGCTCCAGGCAAGGCGGGGAGTCTGCTTGAGGTTCTCTCTGTCTCCCTCCCCCTCTGCCCCTTCCTGCTCGCTCTCTCTCTCTCAAACTAATTAATGAAAAATAATACTAATAGGGAGACTTACATGAATTGATGTATTTAGTGTTTTAGTGTTGTTATTATGAATTTGTTCATCACTTTTACAACTCAGATAAAAATAGGGACTCAGAGAGGTTAAGAAACTTGCCCAAAGTCAAGTAGTCAATAAGGACTAAAAAAAAAAAAAAAAAAAAAGGACTAAAGTAGGAAAGTAGGACGTGACTGAGTCTTTCTGACCCGGAAACCAAGTGGCCCATGGCTAGGGACGTGGCCCAATGAGCGGGGACCGGAGTGCCTGGGAGGTTTCTGTGGCCAGGGTGTGTGTGGAGGGTTCTGAGGGCCCCTGAGCCTTGGTTTGGGCCCGGGCTCTGGGTCACGGTGGGCAGCTGGGGACCGGCTGGTGCCCAGCACCTCCCAGGGCCACCCTGTAGGCCCCACTGCTCTGAAAGCCAACGCTTCCGCTTAGCTCGCTTCTCCCGGGTGGGTTTCCCCGTTTTCCCTCTTCCACTTTCCTCCATTGTCTCCCTTAATCTCTGAGCTTTCTGCTTTTTAATGTATATATATAAATATATCTTACTGTTTTCTTTTCCTAGTGCAGCTTTCATTTTTCAGCGCTTCCGTGCTTGACCGTGATCAGATTTACTTGATTCTTTCAAATGTTTCATCTCATGGTTTTAGCTTTTTACCTTAACCTTTTTTTATATTAGAAAGAAAAAATTGTAACCTTTTAGCTCATTGGTTCCGGCCTTTTATCTTCTGTTTAAAATCTCATCTATTTCTATTTTATGACTTTTAACCTTTATTTTTACTGGGATCGAACAAAGCTTCTATTCACCTTTTACTTTATAAATTGCTTTTGTAAAGGCTGTCAAGAAACTAAGTCATGGTAGCAGGAGGAGAGGATCTCCCTTCCCGAATAAGGGAGGTCGGGGGTCATAGAAACTTCTCTCCCAGCTCGCAGGCACCCATGGTCCTCTCGTGGGTGGTTTTTCCTGAATGCTTCACCCCGGTGGTAAATGCTAGTGAAGGCCAGATATTTCACAAGGTAGACTGAATACTCAGTTTCTCAAAAACGACGGTGACACTTTGCTTTACCTTTAAATACAATATATGAAACCACTTATGTTTACACGTATGAATTACTAACACTGTTTTCTATGAACTAAACAGGGACCACATTTGAACCTAAATAATATGTCCCATTCTTGTACCTAGAGTGAATGTCCACAGGGTATTGATGAGTTGCAGAAAGAAATCCTTTTGAATATGGGTTATCACCGGGGATTTGGTTATGATCAATTTAGGGCCATTGTTAGGAAGTTCCATTATAGAGTCATTAAGAATTGGCAGCCTGTTTTTATTCACAAAGTTGTCTTGCTCTCACCAGTACTTTTACACAGACTTCTTGAACTATTTAGTGCCCTGTGGTGATAGGAGTTGACAGATGGTATGTTAAACTTACTTTCGAGGGAGAAAAAAACAGATTTTGCATGTTTTCTAATGAGCTTCATTAAGCAGGTCTCTTGGTATCCTATTTAGGGTAAATGCCTTTACCTTAGCAAGCAGGACACAACATGAATAATGGCTCAGAACAAACAATGGTGGCAATTTTCTTTTTAAATCAGAAAAAAAAAGCTAACACGAACATACAATAATTAGCCTTCTTCTTAAATGGGGTCACTCTAGCTTTAAAGCTTGACAAACACTCTCAAGGTTTGCCCTGATGTGGTATAGAGGACTCTTTGTTCCAATAAATGTGCTTTGGCAATTCCCCTGGAAGTTAAACCAGTTTTCCAGCCCAGATTCTCTGTGAGGACAGCAGTTGTTACTCATGTAGTGAAGTCGGACTGCCTGGGTTTGAATTTCGGCTCTACCGAATACTGACTGCATGGCTTTGGGAAAGTTGTTTGACCTCTCTGGGACTGAGTCTCACCATTTACAAAATAACAGCACCAGTATGTATTTCGTAGGGTCATCCTGGAAAGATTAAATGAGATACTAATAGGCAAAGTGCTTAGAACAGTCCTAACAGCACATATTAAATGTTCAATAAATATGATCTGTTATAATTATTGGTCAACAGACAACCGCCTTAAAGAAATGTGAGTATATTTTTTACTGATAGAATACATTTCCACCCGAAAAAAAATCCCGTTTTTTTTTTTTTTTAAATGAAATCTCTATCGTGTGTCTAGGTGACTGGGGTTCTAATTTGATGCCACGTCCTGCTCTATAAAGACCAGCAGAATTATGTCATGAGGGGCATTGTGGCTTCTGCTGCAGTTTGGATTTTTCCTGACAGGCATCTGGAGACTGAACATTTCGAAAGAAGGGGAGTGATGTTCCGAGCTTTGACTGGGTGAGAGGGAGTAGCTGGCCAGGCACAGAGTGAGATAGAGGAAGAAGGGGGAAAACTGCCCACCACGTCATCTACGGTCAGGTTTCATCTGTTTTTCTCTTTAGATAATAAATATTTTCTAAGACAGTGAATAACTGGCATCCTGGATTCTAGATTTCAGTACAGTTTGGAGGTCAATAGGTATAACATTGATCTCTCATCTCTCTCTTCTTTGACCACGTTTCCTCACACAGAGCAAAAACAGTTCCCAAGCTTGATAGGCTGAGATTGCCTCAGTTTCTTACAATCTTACTTGTGAAGTAGAAAATGAAATGTGGAAGTTTTATAGTTGGGGGACAACAGTTATGGATGCTTAGGATAGGAAGGGCTGCTGGACACCATTTAGTTGTTTATCGACATCTACTGAAGTGTAAAACAGTTGCAGGAACCTTGGGTGACTGAGCAAAGATTACCGAGTGGTTAACGAGGGAGTGGGTAATGAAATCAAGACATTCCAACACCAACTCCTAGAAAAGACGCGTAGACTTGAAAGAAAACTGAGGACTCCTTTGTTCCACGTTGCATAGATGTTATAAGCATATTGCTCCACAATTTACACTGGAACAACCTGATGCCCACAGAAATACACCATTTGGGTCACACGCCTAGGTGGTGACATAGTCTATCAACAAACCCAGGACTCAACCTAGTCCGGTGACTTTAACCCAATTTTTTCCAGACCACATCGATAATGCCAAGCCCCTTGATTGCAAAAGCCATCAATACACATAAATTTCAGAGAATCGGAACAAATACACTTGATTATCATGTTCTAGGTCTGTGGACTGAAATCAATCTGATTGATTTTGTCTTCCTACCGCAAATCCCTGCTCCTCCTTGAATTTAAGCACAGGGTACCGAATTAATGGATTAGAATATACAATTCAAGGCCCTGTTGCTATGGTAAGGCAGGTTCATATACAAGAATAATAGTTTCTGTTTGATGAAAATCCTTAGAAATATTGTCCTAGGATATCCAGTGGGCGGTGTTATTAAAAAAAAAATCTTTCTGCCCTTGACCCCATCCAAGTGCCTCACGTGCCTTGCACGCGGTGACGGCTCAGTAAATGTTTGTTGATGTAGAGCCTTCTGACTGGAGCTCATTCATCTGTTCCTTCCAGAGCTAGCAGGTGCCTGGTGTGGGCAAAGTAAGCGCCAAATCCCTTCAGCATGAGGGCGAGGAGGCCGGGCAACTGCAATTGTCACAAGCTTTTAGAACGCTCAGTGAAGGAAGAGTTTCTGCACTGAAGCTCCCACTGCACGTGGGGGTGAACGGGTATTGCCGTAACAACACCAGAAAGAGCACCAACCAGCCGTTCATGTCCTCCCAGCTTGTTTTCTAGGAGCATGCTTCCTCCCCCACGAACAAGAGGCTTCTGCTCACGGCAGTGGTGCTGACATCCAGAACGCCAAGCGAGTAGTGCTTGGTAGGCCACCTGGCTAGGCAGTAGAGAGAACCAAGAGCCTGACACCATATAAATTACGGGAGGTTCTGTAGATAAGACAAAGTATTTTCCTAGAGGAAATGCTGAGACGTGGTGATTTATGGATCCATCATTGTTAGTGCTCATAATGAGAAACCTGTTGCTTTCAGGTCTAAATAAATGGCTCCGTAGAAGCACGAGGATGGCCATGACATGAATTTGCCTCTCATCGGAAAGCACGATCCTCCTTAGGACATTTCCTCTTTCCTAGCAGTACAGCAAGATACAATTTGCATGTGTGATATTATTTTTTTTTAATTGCGAGTCATTATTCTTTAAAACATGTCATTTCCTTCAGTAATGCCTGGTGCTTTTAGATTTATCCATTCAATTAACATGTATAATCAAAGAATTTTTAAGAAAGCAGAAGTTATTTTTTTTTCCCCTCAAATCCCTTTGGATTTTGCAACAAGAATCCTTTGCGAAGGATTGTGCTTAAGTAGATGTTCTCTAATGCCAAAACGTTATTTTTCAAATAAGATAAATTTTTAATGTGGAGCTGTATTCAGTTTGTGGCATGCAATAACTTCCACTTGAGATAATAAAAAAATAACTTAAAGACTTCCATTTGTGCTAGGTGCTTTGATTTTACTGTTTATGCTGACAGACACTTAGATATAATGTGAACATGATTTTTCTTCAAAAATACCATGTTTATTGTTTTTTAAGAATTTAGAAATGTATGAGTTAATCAAATGATATTCCAAATTCTCTATTAATACAGATAGTGGACCCATTGCAATCTGGGCATCAGGCCCTATGGCCAATAGCTGTCCATGGGCTGTTCGTAATGGGATGGGATGGAGAGGGGGGATTGCCACCCATGAGATATCCAAATTCATGTAATAACGAGTCACCTTGCGTTTTCTCAGACTTCTAATTTAATTATTTTTAAAGAATTTAATTCTTTTAGAATAATTCTTTTTGATTGAATTATTTTTAAAGGTCATCTCAAATGAAAAGTGCCTATTTTGACAATTCATGGACGGTATTGTCTTTAACCCACTGAGGCATCTAAAACCAAATGGACTGAAAAACATAAGAGGACCTAATTTTTGCCTGGAACTAATATTTAAATGTTGTGTACTTTCAGAATGCCTTTTGCAGATCTTATCCCATGGCACCGCCCCAGCCACCACACGAAGTACGTGTCACTCATTCACTCCCACTTTCGCCCATTTAATATGGTACTATGGAGCCTGACGACGCATCCATTGGTCACTGTTTCACCACCTGTGCCAACAGCAAGGAACAACACACAAAAGCCTTTGGTCCCTGGGAGAAGACGTTCTAGTGAGGGAAAGAGACAAGGAATAACAACAAAAACGGGCCAAGCGTGTATTACTGGGTGCTCTTGTGTGCTGAAGACAAAGAGAAGGCTGGCAGGGAGAGAGTGTAAGGGGTTGTGGTGTAATGGGGGGTGGCCAGGGAAAGCCTTGCCTGAAAGTGGCATCAGAAAACAAGGGAGGGTGGTGGGCTGTTGAGATGGATACTTGGGAGAGAAAAATCCCAGGCGGAGGGAATAACAGGTTCAAAGGCCCTGAAGCAACAGCCCGATTGGTGGGCCTGAGGAATGGCAAGGAGGTGGATGTGGCTGGAACACAGTGAGCAAGTGGGGGAGGGAGGACGAGACAGAGAGGGAACAGGCCACCGGGGATCACAGCGTACAGGCCACTCTTCAGCTGTGGCTTAGACTCTGACCGGATGGGAGGTTCTGGGAGGGCAGTGCCTGGAGCTGGCCCACGGCCCACACCCAACAGGGTGACTCTGGCTCCTGCTGAGAAGAAACCCCACTGGGGAAGCCTGGGGGAGGGGGGTCCGGAATCAGAGACCTGTTTGAAACACTGGGGTTACTTGGGTGTGAGATGACGGGGCTCCCTTAAGTGGGAAGCAATCAAAGCTGATGACAAGGAAACAGCGAGCTTCTCTGCATCTTGGGTTCCACATTTATTACAAAAGGACGGTCCGGGGCTAGGACACTGGGAGGCGAGGGGTCATGCGTGCCAGGGCCGGGCACATATCCGATGGCTCGTGGATGGCCGCTGCTTCAGCTCAGGTGAGTTCACCTGGGTAGCGTCCTCTCTATGTCCGCCCCGTCCTCGCGCTGGCCCCGTTGTGCTTGCACCGTGCTCTCGTGACGCTAGGATTTAGACTCCCATCTCCACACTTAGCGTTTTATTTCGACATCGCCCATCTGTGACACTAAACTAGAACATTCTTTTGGGCAGGTACCGCATCTTATTCCTCTTATACGTTCGGCACCTGACACATAGCTGGGCACACGGTAGACTGGGCTGGGCTTCCCGTTGAGCGGCTGAAAGAGAACCTACAAGGTTCGAATACATCTCCCCGCTCATCTCTAACAGGTATGTGTTATCACTAGGCTTTTGTTGTTTCCTTTGCAATCAGATTAATGTTTAGAGTGGAATGAACTTTCTCAGGTGTGGGAGGGGGGTGATAGATAGCAAGGGGTCCTAGAAAGAGGGAAAGAACACCGGGTGAGGCTCCAGAAAAATCTAGGTTCCAAGCCATATCTGCCACTTAGCGGATGCCTGACCCAGAGCAAACCATTTCACTTCTCTAAAGCCCAGATTTTGCATCTGAAAATTGACGATAATTATATTTCTCCTAATTTGAGAATGGGGAGAATCAAATGATACCCACAGTGCATGCTAACGAGATTTGTGGCATATCCGGGATGGAGCCATCATCGTCCAAAGGGGCTGTGCTGTTTGAGAGCCGCAGTAGGAGACACAGAGTAATACAGCCTCTTATATTCACCTGAAGGAGAAATCCTGGCTATTTGACGATTTGTAAGTAGCTCACTTTTACGGTATGTTGGAAATCATATGCACTCGCATGCTGTGTATTAATTCTTTTTACATAGCGATTAAAAATGCCATAAAAGAAAAAAAAATGCCATAAAAGATTAAACCCAAAGTCAAGATTGCAAGCATAATTCTAACGGAGAGCACGGCCACAAGTCCGCACTTGCACTTACCTCCCTGCGGAAAGAACTGCGAGTAAATCTCTTTGAAGGTTTCTTCATTAACCACACCGCTGGGACACTCCTAAAGAAAGTGGGGAGAGGAGCAATATGAGCAAAGTGTTCATAGACTGATTTTTTGCACACTTTGAGACAGAACTGTCTGCTGCACAAAGCTGCACCAACAAAAGTTAACCATCCATCCATTTTTTTTTTTTTCAAAGAGAATGAAATCACACAATAAACTCCGTGCCGGTTCTTGCGGAATGGGAACAAAAATTACAGATGTAAAAATCTTTGCATAGTATAAATATCACAGCTGGCCTGACACACTGGAAAACACACCGTGCTGCTTTTCAGAACACCTATGTTTATTATCAACGGAGTGAGAGGAAATGCCATTGTTCCTCTTACAGCAACGGTATTGCAAGATGCTTGTATGGCCGCATCTTGGGGCTAGGTTCCTCTGGCAATTTGCTGGACCCACAGTATCTTCAGTTCAGTGAGAAAGTGGTGTGATCCCGTTGGGAGTGGCCCAAGCAGGAACAGTTACCGATTCCTGTTAACAGGTTGTTCAGGAGCACATAATGGCATGGTTTGTAACACATGACCTTGAGTGCGATAGGACCTCAAGATTTTTTTAACTTCTGGAGAGGAGAGTCTGAAAAGAAAAGAGGCCTGGATGTAAAGAATTCCCATTTTTGTTCCGTGGGTGGAGTTTTTTTTTTTTTTTTAAGACTGATGCGTCTTGACTTTGGGAACCCCACTAATGTCTCCGGACCTGGTGGGACCGGAGAATGGGTCCACCTTATTTAAAACATGTATCCTGCAATGGGGTGTTCTCTCATCCTCTTATATGTCTTCTAAGAGTATGGTTATTTAAAAATGAGAGTTTCATGCTCGGGAATACTGTACTTCCTTCTGAGTGCCTCAAATAATTTCCTTAGCTCCTCCATATAGGTCTGATGCAACTCCTCAACCTGTTCTGGGCTTGGATGTGGAGTCCGATGAACAGGGATTGGGTGGCCAACCACGGTGTGGATAGGTTTCCTATAGGGCATCAGACCAAAATTGTATTGAAAAATCCCTCTGGCATGGAACAGAGGCAAAGCAAACCCCATGATCTTCTGTAGCTTCTCCCAGAGTCCCAGAGTGGATTGGACATTGTCTACAAAAGGAACTGAAATCTAAAATGTTAGAAGACGTCTGTCTTGGTGGTGAAAAAGGGGACTAAGTAAGAGAATCTTGGGCAAAGATGAGAGCTGAACTTCCTCCACTCTGGGTTAGAGTCTGAGGGGTAGGGACTGCTGCAGCAGGGGAGACTGACTACTGGGCAGTAATCTGACAGCAAGTCACATGTGCGACGCGGATTGTATGTCGAATGTGGGGAGGCGACAAGCTCTGTCCAGTGTTTGGGTGGCTCCTCACGAACTAACAGTCCCGTCGTACCTGAGCTCCCGGCTTTAGTTGTCACGATGCTCCACACTGCCTGGCTCTGCCCAGGATTCACCGGGGAGCGTCAGGGGTGCGCAAACTTCCTTGCCTTTAGACACAGAATATTTGTGCACTTTAAATTCGACACTGCTCCTGGGAGCTTAAAAAATCATCTGACGGGGTGTTAAACCTTCTCTTAACCCTTAAAATCATTGCCCCCTCATGAATAAACTGGATTTATTACCTTGATCTTTCTTTATTCCAATGAGGCAGTTACTCGCAACTGTAATGTGCCTTACATGAGAAGTTTTCTATTTTCTCACTCATTGGTTTGAAAGGTAGGACCTTTGATATATGAACACAATTTGAAATAATGGCTTCAGTGTGCACTTGTGTTTACAGAGCTTGTCAGTGTATATTTCTCCCACTTGATCATTATAATTGACCTGTGACTGAGGTGTCTACATTCACTGAGGCAGAACAGGAGGTTCTGCGGTCACGTTCTAGCCAGTGGGGCAGCTGGAATGTGCACTTGAGACTTTCCAGATCACCACAAGGGTTGGGATTAGATGACCCTTGTAAAAATAAGGACCCCAAGGACCTACGAGGATTGGAGCAAAGGAAAGGCAATCAAAAACAAATGAGAAGAAAAGCAAGCAAGCAAGCAAGCAAACTATTATAGTTAATTTTATATGTCAACTTGTCTGGGCCACGATGCCCAAGTATTTGGTCAACCATTGTTCTGGATGTTTCTATGAGGGAATTTTCGATGAAAGTCACATTTGAACCAATAAAATTTGAGTCAAGTTGATTGTCTGCCATAATTTGGGCAGGCCTCATCTAATCGGTTGAAGATCTAAGTAGAAGAAAGGCTAATCTTGCCTGAGCAAAAGGGAATCCCTCAGCATACTGCCTTCTGACCTGATCTGCAACTTTGGTTTTTCTTGGTTCTATGGCAGTGGTCTTTGGACTCAAATGACAACTTTTTCATGAGTCTTTAGCTTGTCTGTCTCTGCAAACTGGCTTAACCCTCCACAGTCATGTAAGCCAATCATTTAAAATAAATCTCTTTTTGTATATAGACACATCTCTTGGTTCAGTTTCTCTAGAGAATCCTAAGCTGTAACTGAATAGTCACCAGCTCTGACCTCAAAAGGAAAACAAAGATGGCATGACTAGCTAGTCACTCAAAAGTTTCAACTATAAAAAATAAAAAAAATAAAAAAAAAAGTTTCAACTAAATGACTCTTAGTTGGCAGCAACAGAACCAATTTTAGAAGCAAATAAGCACGTTGTGATTGGGTCCCCTGACACGTGGAAATTGTGACTTATTGGCTATTAAACTCTGAGACATCTGCTTGGGATAGCAAGGAGAGAGCGAGCAGATGACTCTGCCATTCAGTGTGAAAGGTCAAGCTGGAAGCCTACCTGGGAGGTAAAATGACTCTTGTAAGAGGTGAAGATGGGGAGCAAAGGGACATCTGCCTGCAGGAGACTTGTCGGCTGTCTTTGATCTCCGGATGTGCTTGATAGATACATCTTATAACGTGAAATGAAACTTATAAATTGATTGTCTCGGATGTGTTTGTTTTATAGAAGTTCAGTCACACGTCTGTGTCAGGCCAAACCCTCTCTGCCATCTGAAAGCTCCTGGCCCAGTTTTAGGGTGGTCAGACCTACCAGGTGAATTGGTCCTTATCCATCTTGCATTCATTACATTAATTCGCATCTTTGACCAATGCATATTGTATGGCTATTATTCTAGAACTTTTCAAGAAAGTGGGGCAGCAGCAATAAACACATCATAGGTCTTGCCCTCATGGAGCCTACATCCAAATAGAAGAAAGAGATAAAAATAAATCCAGAGAGTGGCGATCTTTTGTTTATTCTAAAGGGTTCTTATGGAAAAGCAATGCATCCTACTACCTTCAGGTGAGAAAAAAATTAACCAAACTCTACAGGACTCTAGTGATGAATGAAATGGTTCAAATGATCTGGTATCTAACTTTTCCCACCCCTTTTGTGGAATGGCTTCTGCACAGAGGTAGTATCTCCACCCTTCCATCAAGAATAAATGTATCAGGCTGTGTATACAGCTAAGTGTACACCATCAACCCTGTAGCTATGTTAGTTACGTTAACTTGCTGCAGCGCCAGTAGCAAACAGGTCCTCGAGTATATAATAAGTTTATTTTTTATTTTTTTATTTTTTTTTTTATATAATAAGTTTAAAGGAACGTAATATGTATTTCTTGCTCATCTAACCATCAAACTTGATGGTTCTTCCCAGAGTCCGTACGGGACAGAGGCTAGTGATAGTTTGGCCATCATAGTGTGGTTTCTGAAGTCTCTGTGATGGTCTCATGGGAAGGAGAAAAGGACCACTGAAGAGTGTCCGTGGGAGGTGTTTACGGGCCAGATCCTGATGTGCAAAGTGCTACATGTCATTTCCACTCTTGTTTTGTTGGTTAGAAATCATGTTTTTAAATTTTTATTTATTTATTTTTGTAAATTTATTTTTTATTGGTGTTCAATTTGCCAACATATAGAATAACACCCAGTGCTCATCCCATCAAGTGCCCCCCTCAGTGCCCGTCACCCAGTCACCCCCACCCCCCGCCCACCTCCCCTTCCACCACCCCTAGTTCGTTTCCCAGGGTTAGGAGTCTTCCATGTTCTGTCTCCCTTTCTGATATTTCCCACTCGTTTTCTCTCCTTTCCCCTTTATCCCCTTTCACTATTTTTTATATTCCCCAAATGAATGAGACCATATAATGTTTGTCCTTCTCTGATTGACTTATTTCACTCAGCATCATACCCTCCAGTTCCATCCACGTTGAAGCAAATGGTGGGTATTTGTCATTTCTAATGGCTGAGGAATATTCCATTGTATACAGAGACCACAGCTTCTCTGTCCATCATCTTTCGATGGACACCGAGGCTCCCTCCACAGTTTAGCTATTGTGGCCATTGCTGCTAGAAACAGGGTGCGGGTGTCCCGGTGTTTCATTGCATCTCTATCTTTGGACTGTTGGTGGGAATGTGAACTGGTGCAGCCACTCTGGTTAGAAATCATTTAATGGGGGAATCCCTGGGTGGCTCAGCGGTTCAGCACCTGCCTTTGGCCCAGGGTGTGATCCTGGAGGCCAGGGATCGAGTCCCGAGTCGGGCTCCTGGCATGGAGCCTGCTTCTCCCTCTGTCTGTGTCTCTCTCTCTATCATGAATAAATAAATAATATCTTAAAAAAAAAGAAGAAATAATTTAATGCGTCCACCCCAAAAAGCGAGAGGAACCTTGTGTGCTCAAGAAGAAGACAAGATCATGGATTTGGTAAATGGTTAGCATTGTCTGGCTCAGGCTGATCTGAAAGTCTCCAAGTGTCTGGGCTCTGAAATCATTCTTCACTGATGCTTTACCATGACCATCATCGAATCACTTAAGTATCAATTTTCCTGGTGTCATTTTAAAAGGATGATATTTTAAAATAAACACATTTAGCAAGTTCTCTGCATCTCAGTATGGATTTGTTCATTAGGCTGTCTTCACTCTAAGGGGAAGGATCCAAGAAGTAGTAGAAGTCTTAGGTTTAGGGAAAGTGAGGAAAGGCTCATTCATCTGCTTGGAGAAGTCATTGCAACCCTCCGTAAGCCCCATGGCTTCCATATTATATTTTCTAATGACCTTTTGTCTGATGATTAAACAGTGATTATTCTGTGAAAATATGCTGTCTACAGAAAAGGATAAGGAAGGGGCACCCGGGGGGCACAGCCAGCTAAGTGTCTGCCTTCAGGTCATCATCCCAGGGTCCTGGGATCCAGCCCCACGTCAGGCTTTCTGCTCAGCGGGGAGTCTGCTTCCCCCTCTGCCTCTGCCCCTACTCACCACCGCCAGGCTGGTGCCCGCGCGCTCTCTCTCAAATAAATAAATAAAATCTTAAAAAAAGAGAAAAGTATAAGGAAATAAAAACTGCTCATAGTTATACTACTGTAAAGCTATCTCAGTAATTTATCTAGGCATATTAATTAATATACAATTGGATTACATTTTATGAATTTTAAAGTTAGGATATAAATAAAATTGAGGTAATACAACACTTTCGCATCTTACTATTCTGAGGCATCTTATAATTTTTTTCACTTAACAAAACATCCTGAACATTTTTCGTGTCATTATTTTTCATGGTTGTCCAATTATGTGCCCACTAAATTTATCATATTGTTGGATATTGAGAGGATTTCAGCACTGGAGGACTACGTGGGGAGAATGCAGTATTCCGCAGTCTAGCACACACATCTGATCGCACCTATGCTTCCTTCTTTCTGACTAATCCAGAAGGAGAATCACAGGCCAAACGGTTGAAGCAGTTGCAAGCTTCCTCACACACACAGCTGCGTTGCTTTCCAAAAGGGCTGCACCGGCCTGTGCCTCTGCCACCGGATTTTAAGAAAGCGTCACGTCTCGGTGGGCTGCCGGCCAGGATCACACGGGGCTTCGACACGCACCAAATCCCACGTACAAACAGCAATAATTTGCCTCCCCCGTGAATCCAATCATCATTCCGAAAATTGCCAGCGGACGTCCTGGCATTTGCACAGATCCCTCCAAGGGATACAGTGATGCGAGTGTTTTTGGTGCAGACGAGGATGCTTTGACAGCCACCTGCTGGACCCCTTGCCACCGTCGCAGCTGTTTACCGAGCACATATCCAAGGCCGCCTCACATACAGTGTTTCTGTTAACATTTTTCAGTAACCCCTGAACGGTGGTGATTATTTAGAGATTAGGAAAGTGAAGGTTGAGAAATTAAAACGAAGTACCTTGTTGGAATCCTACTTTTTCACAGGGCCATCCATTCGCTTGGTCTTTCAACAAGTACTTATTGAGTACCTTCTGTGCCACAGGGACTGTTCCAGGTATGAGTTTTAAAAATTCCAGTTTTGGGATCCCTGGCTGGCTCAGTGATTGAGCGTCCGCCTTCAGCCCAGGGCCTGATCCTGGAGTCCGGGGATCGAGTCCCACGTCGGGCTCCCTGCGTGGAGCCTGCTTCTCTCTCTGCCTGTGTCTCTTCCTCTCTCTCTATGCTTCTCATGAATAAATAAATAAAATCTTTTATTTATTTTTTAAATTTTTTAAAAAAATTTTAAAAAATAAAATAAACAAAAATTCCAGTTTTGCTCTTATGGAATTTAAATTTTAAAGTTCAGTGGACTATATGTTAGGCAAATTGAGTTTAAATAACATTAAAAAAACACATTAATAAGTGTTTTTAGGAATACAAGGGATAATTCACAGAAATTAAATAATACTTAGAAAAAAATTAAAAACCCAAATATTGTACACTAAAATAAATAAATAGGGACACCTGGGTGGCTCGGTGGCTCAGCATCTGCCTTTGGCTCAGGGTGTGACCCTCCGGGCCCCGGGATCGAGTCCCACATCAGGTTCCCTGCAAGGAGCTTGCTTGTCCCTCTGCCTATGTCTCTGCCTCTGTGTGTCTCTCATGAACAAATAAATAAAATCTTTAAAAAATAAAATAAAATAAATAAATAAGTAAATAAGTAAGTAAATAAATAAATAAATAAATTCAGTGGACTCAAACTCCTACTTCCCTGACTTTTAATTGTGGTGTTGTCTTGTTTTCTGGATTACTATCTTTTTTTTTTTTTTTTTTTCTTTTTCCTATTAAGAGTGAAAAAGTGGTCTTCTGATGAGCCATCCGTGCAAACACTTCCTTTGGGCAGACCCACAGTATTTGTTTCCTCCCACGGCCACCCATCATGGTTGTTTTGATTAGAGCCTCATTTGAAAGGAAGCCACTGGATCAAAACCGAGGACACTGATTACAAATGACACACACAAATACACCATATATAGTGAAATTGTCCTTAGTGAGATTTGTGGAAAATGTTGTTAGCTTCTGTGTTTTGTTTTGTTCTGTGTTTGAGAATGTTTTGCCTTTAGTCCAGCAAGGACCCGTGCACGTCTTCCTCCTCACCATGTAGGATCTACTCTAATTATGAATGGCTTGATGCCAAAGTGCTTTGGAAAAAGCTCCAGGTTTTAGGACGGGCTAAATGAACTACTTTGTCAAATGTCAAGGAGCTGGAGGTTCCTAGCACCCTGCCAGCTGCCACATTAATCTGGTAGGACCAGCAAGTTTCCTTTATTGCTTCTTAAACCCTTCACCATGATATTATCAGGATGCAATAAATGTAGAATGAGATTTTCTTAGCACATAACTGCCATACATTTGTCAGGTGGTGAAGACACTTGCCTTTTGGGGTCTTACAGATGCATTCCTGATGATCCTTTTCAGTTCTCTTACACAGTGTCCTGAGGCATGCGAGTGCCAAAATCCACTGTGAATGTATAATGAATATTTTGCTACTGCTAATATCAATACTAACGAAATAGTCATCTTCATGAGAATTAATACAGTGATGATGATGGTGATCATGAGAAAGACCGTGATGATAAGCAAATACATACGAGCACTTTCTATGTCCCAAGTACTGTGTTAAACGCCTTACATGGCCCATCTCCTGGGAATGGATAGAGGCTAGCATTACCTCCATTCTTCAGATGAGCAAACAGCCAGAGAGAGAAACTGACCGTTAGAAAGCGGCAGAGAGTCGTCTCTTGATCAGAATCAGGAAACTCGAATGTTTAAGCACCTTTAGAGAAAACCCAGTTCAATGGCTTCCTTTTAAAGGTGAGATTGAGATGGGGGTTGCAGGAGGTGCCCATCAGCCCCCAGTGGGCTGTGGAGCCTTACCTTGCGACTGTGTTTCCTGAGGTCTAAGATGATGTGCAGACTTCGGAAACCCCCTCATGTCTAAACAATAGCTGGCATGTTCTGCACGGCAGTATTTAGAATAATCTAATGAAATGCTCGTGCTTCTGGGCTCTGGACTTAAGTAGAACTGAATTGAACCCTTGCTCTGCCGCTTCAAAGCCATATAGCTTCAGACAAATGGTTTAGTCTGAGTCTCATTGTTCTCCCTTGTAACGTGGGGATCACTGTTGACATCAGAGGGCTGCTATGAGAATCAATAAGATACTGTATGTTACGTGATTATCTTAACCGCCCTCTTTGCATACCGTATTTGCTCATTAAATAGGAGTTGTTAGTACAGTAGTAATAATCTCAGGTTTGGTGAGCAGAACTCCATCACACAGAATCGCTGTGGCATCATTACAGCAATACCAGGGTTAAACGGCATCCATCAAAGCAGTTGAACCTAGTGTAGTGCAGCTCTGATATAATACAACGAGCCCATAAAGCAGATATGAGTTATGCTTCCTCCTCTAGCCCTCGAAATTGAATCAACTCTCTAATAGCATCAGAGCTTACCCTCAAAGGCAGGGGAATACTGTAACTGTAAATGGCAGATGAGAAGAATAACGGCTACCATGTTGGAAATAAAGGTTAGTAGAAACCCAGCAAACTTTTATTCATTAATTTAAAGGAAAGCTTTCCCTAGTAACGCTTATATGAGTACATTAGAAGTACCGCAGTCCAGGGGCACCCGGGTGCTTCATTTGGTTAAGAGTCTGACTCTTGGTTTTGTCTCGGCTCATGATCTCAGGGTCATGGAATCGAGCTCAGTGACAGGCTCTGAGCTCAGCAGGGAGTCTACTTGAGATTCTCTCCCTCTCCCTCAGCCCCTCCCTCCCCCGCTTGCATGCTCACCTTCTCTCTTTCTCTCTAAAGAAAAAGAAATACAGAAGTCCTTGAGAAGTGGTGGGAAAGCATTTCAGAAAGAGATCCATGCACTTACAGGAAATTGGTAATGAAATTATTTTCCCAGGTGCATCCTGAGTCCTTATACGTTTATCTCACAAGAAAGCCTCTCAGTATTTCCTTGAAAGCTGTCAGAACTCTGGTGGAATGCTCTAGAAATGGTGATATGTAAATCAGATGTGTTTTCTCAGTGATATTTTCCACTCCACTGGTTGAAATCTCTTCCCATAAATCATCCTGCTCTGGTGTATATCATCTCCTCAGGTTCAGGAGTATTATTGAACATTTAGAGATACTTCTTCAGGAATCCAAAAGGAAGAGGTATGGTACAAAAATGTCATGGGAAAAAAACACTAAAACTAAAAGGCCTTGTGAAATAAATAGTTCTGTGGTGATGCTTTTATGATGTTTACGGTAACACATTTTTAAAGCATCCATGTATTTCATCAACTCTTATGCCTACCCCAGTTGCTAAGGAGAGTATACATGGCAGTGGTTGTGAGGTGCTTATGCTGAAAATCCTGAGTTTCTACCAACAGAAATATCATGCCATCCATGTGTTGTCCCATGAATGTTCTTTTGGTTGTTGTCCCTCACAAAGGAAGTAGACTGACACCTCTTTGAGAAGTAGCACAAGCAGATCGTGCACAGAACGACCAAAAAGAACACAAAGGCTGGACACTGTGTACTCAGATCAGAGAAGAGAAAGAGGAAGACTCATATCATGACCCAAATAAGGTGACCATCCATACATTCCTCTGGCAAGAAGAGGTCCAGGTAAGTTGGCACTTCTTAGAAGACGTTACCTCCTTAAGCAGTACAATCGTTAGTGACCATACTTACCGTGACTGTGTGCAAGTTCATAAGCAGAGCAAGCATCCTGGACAGTCAGAAGAATGAGGGGCAACAACTCATGAGATCCACCAAAAAAGGGACAGCTCAAGTGGACAAGGCAAAGGGAATAGGATTTCATGTGTGAAAGGTAGACTTCAGGGCTATTGATCAACAAGTTCTTCCTGCTTCTGAACACATGCAAAGATTGCATTTGAAGGGTCCCTAAGGGTTGGATGGGACCATATGGCAAGTTCTGTCCAATGAATGGAAAGCAGAAGTGACACCATGACATGAGATTTAGAGTAGGAAATATTTGGTCTTTGTCCCTACTTCTGACATACAGCTGCTAAAATCATTGGGTTTTCCTAGGTTGGGTGAGATAAAAGTGTCTCTTGTTATGTTAATGAGGTGACTTTTGGACCCCAGCTGACAATGGGGCTGGTTGCTAGGGGAGCCAACCATATGATTAGAGGGTGAAAGGGTGAAAGCTTTCAGTCCCACACCTCTGACATCTGGGGAAGGTAGAAGGGCTGAAAGTTGGGTACAATCACCAACGGCCAATGATTTATCCAATCATGCCTCTGTAATGAAGCCTCCATAAAAACCCCAAAGGACAAAATTCAGAGAACTGGGGTGATAAACATATGGTGTTGGGGAGAGTGGTGAGCTTGGAGGTGCCATGGAAACCCTGTGCCCTCTTCCCATACCTTGCCGTCTGGCTGTTCCTGAATTATACCCTTTTATGATAAACCGATAATCTAGTAAGTAAAAGGGTTTCCTGAGTGCTGTGAGCTGCTCTAGCAAATCAGACCCACAGAAGGGAAGGGATCATGGGAACCTCTGATTTACAACCAGTCCTTCAGAAGCACAGATAACAACGTGGGCTTACGACTGGCATCTGAAGAGGACAGCAGTCTTGTGGGACTGAGGCCCCACCCTGGGGGATCTGATGTATCTGGGTATGTACACTGTCAGAGTTGAGTTGACTAGTAGGATACCTAGATGGTGTTGGAGAATTGCCTGCTAGCGTGGGGAACATCCCGAAGGGGAATCCTGATCAGGTCGTGGTACTTCAGCATCATCATCATCAGACACTTATTCACACCACTTTTGAGGGGCAGCAATTCATTGCCGCTGCCAGACAGGCCAGAGATCTCTTTTCTTTCTGGCATGGCATCATGTGCAAAACGGTGGCTGCTCCATTAACAGGGCTCCTCGAGGGACATCAGTAAGCAAGACACTCTCGAGTGTGAATGAGAAACACACCTTTTAACATTTGCAGCCATTGAGGTTCTGTTACTAAATAATATTCTGACCGATACACCAGGACAGGACAGAAAAGACTTCCTTCCCTTTTCCATAATGGCTAAGTCGTAGTACTGGTTACGTGGTGAGGAGATATTTGAGATTCATCTGGGAACTTAACTGTATGTGTGGTACATGCATATATTTGTTTATTCTTAAGTGAATTTAATCATCAACTATGAAGTTTTTGAGTATGGATTCAACAGTTAATTGTTATTTTACAAAGTCATGATTTAAAACTACTTTCAAATTACCGCTAAGTACCCCACATGGACTCTGTCCAATTATTACAGTTAAGATTCTGGTGCCTGCCGTGCCCCCAAAATCAGATAAGAAATCTCCTTACAGAGGATGATTTAACAAGTGTTGCTGTTGTTTTGGTCTGGATATGTCTATGGATATACCATGACATTTGGGAAACATTGGCTATTTATTTTCTTAATTTTTAAGATGTGAGCATATCAAGCTGAGTTATAGTTTCATAGTCAAGACAACTTTTTATCCTTTGAAATTTTCTTTCAGATTTTCCATTAATTTGTTGACTGAATTGTTAAAACAAAACATCCCGCCACCTTACCTGTCTCAAGACAGATAGAGGGAACTCACTGATACAATAAAAATGAAGGATGGAGCATTTCATTTTCAGAGACTGCAGGTGGAAAGCGTGACTGTCTTTACATATTCCATCATGCTTAATACCTAATCCAATTGGGAAAAGACCAAAAAATTGGGGTTCTTTTAAATTCCACTCCTCACTTCCCTCCTTTGGAATGAGGTTGCTTTGAAAAGCCACTCTCTTAGTAGCATGACAATTTAAACACGCCTTGGCATTTCATAATTATAAGAGAATTTTGAAACTTTATTTATTTATTTTTTTAATTTTGAATTTTGAAACTTTAAATGGTGCTATGCCACGACTCGTACTGCTAATATCCCCAGATTCTGTATGCAACCTTCTCTGTTCCTCTTAGACTTGATAAATACTCTGTAGGCAGGGACTGACTGATCCTTATCAGTGTTTAGAACAGAGAGTATTAAAAATGTTTATCTGAAATGGATAAACGCTCAACCAGCTCTTAGCTTTTTTTTTTTTTTTTTTTAAAGTAGGCTCTATGCCCAACATGGGGCTTAAACTCACAACCCTGAGATCAAGAGTTGCATGCTCTACCAACTGAGCCAGACAGGTGCCTCTCAACCAGCTTTTAGCTTTTAAGAAATTAGAAGATAAATTTTCTCTGGCAGTTTCCTCGAAAGCCTTGAATGCAAATTTTTGAAACCCCATACACTCCCAGACATCCCCCCCCCCCAATTTGCCTATTCTTCCCTATCTAATTATACCAAGGAATACTTTTGATGACTTGTGTTGTATTTTTTAAAAAATATTTATTTATTTATTTGTTTATTTAGGGGGAGGGGCAGAAACAGAGAAGGGGAGAGAGACAGAGAATCTTCAGCAGACTCCCCACTGAGCATAGAGCTGGAAGCAGGGCTCAATCTCAGGACTGAGATCATGACTGAGTAGAAACCAAGAATCTGACACTCAACCGACTGAGCCACCCAAGAGCCCTAGATGTCTTGTGTTGTATTACTCAAAGTCCTTACTTTTTCTTATACACATCTCTGTCCCTAACAACAACTACAGACTATTAAATAGTCATGAAGAATTTTCGAGGTCAAAATCTTAGTTCCACCCCCTAACCTCATCACTGTTTGTCATAAATATGTTCATAGACATTAAGAGGAAACCATCAGGGTCAGGAGAAATATTTCTTACTTCAACGAGAATTTTAAAATCTTTACTATATTCAATAATTAGACTGTAAAAAGCTCTTTTAAAATAAGAGGATTAGCCCTTCAGTTTTCAGAGCATAAAGGCTGATCACTAAAAACTAGAATCAGTTTTAAATCTTTTTTTTTTTAATTTAAATTCAATTAATTAACATATAGTGTATTATTAGTTTCAGATGCAGAGTTCAGTGATTCATCAGTTGCATATAACACCCAGTGCTCATCACATCACGTGCCCTCCTTCATGCCCATCGCCCAGTTACTCCATATCCCCACCCACCTCCCCTCCAACAACCCTCAGCTTGTTCTCTATAGTTAAGAGTCTCCTGTGGTTTGTCTCCCTTTCTGATTTCATCTGGTTTTACTTTTTCCCTCCCTTCCCCTGTGATCCTGTTTTGTTTCTTATATTCTACATATGAGTGAGATCTATGATAACTGGCTTTCTCAGATTTACTTATTTTGTTTAGCATAATACCCTCTAGTTCCATCTGCATCATTGCAAATAGCAAGATTTCACTTTTCTGATGGCTGACTAGTATTCCATTGTATATAGACACCACATCTTCTTTATCCATTCATCTGTTGATGGATTTATGGGCTCTTTCCATAATTTGGCTACTGTGGCACTGCCACTATAAACATTGGGGTACAGGTGTCCCTTTGGATCACTACATATGTATCTTTGGGGTAAATACCCAGTAGTTCAATTGCTGGGTTAAATTTCTGTTCTAATGTCATTTATGTTCTCTTAATCTAAGTTTCTTCACCTGTCAAATGACCTCTAAGAAATACTGACATCACAAGTAAAAAGCAATGGAAAATTAAAATAGACAATGTATAAAAAAGAAAAACTTTAAAAACTGGATATACCACATGATGGTATATTTTGCTGCTTCCAAAATTCGCATTAAGAAACTTCTGCACTCTCTGAATGCACTCTTTGGGCTAAATATAAATTTCATATTGGAAAAAAAAAGTGGAGAAAGACTTCCTTCAACAATATTGGAAAAGACACAAGAGCTGGGTTATAATCAAGATTCAGTTCAGTTGTTTGTGTGTGAGGATGCAGGCACATTCTGAGTCCAGTGAGGTTTTTTTAGTCACCCAGGGTAAAGGAGAAATCCCAAGCACAAGGCAAAGTTCTTCTGCACCTCAAACAGTCTTCTCCAACTATAAAGAAGAGGGAAATTATACGAAATTTACAGCCAAAAAAAAAAAGAGCTCAAGTTCCAGCTCAACTAACAAAGAAATAATTGTGGAAATGTCCAGACTCTGATTCTCAGTCTATAAAATGTAGAAAATAATAGAATCTTACAATTAGGAAATGATAACTCACCGATTCACTATTCTGGAAACTCTACAAATGTTGTCTCTTAACATTCCCAAGTCACCTATGCTGATTCTGCTGAAACGAAGTTACCCAAATTTGCAGGTAAAGCCTTTCTGGGATCAGACCCAAGTCCTAAACCTTTAGTGGAATGCATGTAGTTGTCTGATTTAAAGAGTCTCCAGAAAAGGATTTCCCCAAAGAGAAAGTTCAAAGAGAGAACTTTTAATGCAACAAGAGGGTTCATTTGGTCAAAACTCATTTTGTCTGTTACAGCACAGCTAAGTTCTGCAGGTATCTAAACCACCGGGGGGGAGAAAAAGGACAACAGTGACTGAAGAGAAGGCCTGTGTATTAGCTTTCTACTGTTGCACAAAAAATTACCGAAACTTAGTGACTTAAGACAACACAAGTTTATTATCTCAATTCTGTGGGGTAAGCGTCTGTCATGGCTCATCTGTGTTCTCTACTCAGGGTCTCACACTCAACATGTTAGCTGGCCAGTTCTTCTGTGGGCCTTGCAGTGTTCCTCCTAGCTCATTCAGATTGTTGGCAGGATTCTGTTTCTTTTGGTTGTAGGACTGAGGTCCCCATTACCTGGTGGACTGTTAGCTGGGTGCTTTGCTCAGTTTTCTTCTCGTGAGTTCTGATTGCCTTTATCTGACTAATCAGACCCTGAAGGATGATTGAAGTTCAACTGATATAGGACTTTAATTACACCTGTATAATCTCTTTAAGGCTATACCTCAATCAGTGTTTAGCTGAATAACCAGGAGACAGCAATCATGAGAGGGCCATCGTTAGAGATCTGCCGCCTACATCTGCTTCTTCTCAATACGAGTTGATCTAGGTTTTCATAGTAGTTTCTATATAAAAGTCTTTTCTATAGTAAAATTCAGTGCTTCGAACCCTAGTTTAACTAGATTTGAAAGGAATTCACCCTGTCAGGGCTGTGTTTGGCAGTGCACAGGGCCAGCAGTGACTGCAAAACTCAATATTTTTTTTATGATTGCTGTGAATAGTTATTCCGTATGCTGAGGGGTGTGTTGTCCTTATTTATTTCTGTTTTACATCATCAAGGTCATTATGCAGATTTTATGAATTGATTAAACCACTTTCAAATTGGCATGACATCAGCCTAATGATATTGGAAGAACACAACTGAGTAAAAAAATTCTACCTAAAAGAATCGTGCTGTGTTTCAGTTGGAAAGAATAAAATGCTAAGATGATATGCATGTACATACACAGATATATTTAGCTCTATCTCTATATAAATGGTTGTAAGAAGATGTATTTTTTCTGGAGCTTTGCAATGATCTTATTCTCAGTCTCCTTTTCTTGACCAACTGCATTGGCTAGATTCTGGCTCTTTGATGACTTCATTGTGCTTATCTTCTCTTGACTTTTTTTTTAAAGATTTTATTTATTTATTCATGAGAGATACAGAGAGAGAGAGAGAGAGAGAGAGAGAGAGAGAGAGAGGCAGAGACACAGGCAGAGGGAGAAGCAGGCGTGGAGCCTGATGTGGGACTTGATCCCGGTCTCCAGGATCAGGCCCTGGGCCAAAGGCGGTGCTAAACCACTGAGCCATTAGGGCTGCCCTTCTTTTGACTTCTTATGTGACATCATACCTTTTCCTCATCGTGTAAGCCATTTTTATTTATTGGTTTTCAGTTATTTAGAGTCAAAAGCACCCTACCATAAGCAAAGACCCTGCTGTCATTTTATTCTCTCTCTCAAAGGAGTGGGAAAACGGAAAGGAGCTCATTTTATTATTTGTGGACAAATTCAGTAGAAGTTCTACTGGACAAAGAAGTATAATGTAGAGATTGCATATAAATGTGTATATGTGCGTAGACGCAATTGATTAGACTCATCTACTCTAAATTTTAGAAAAATCTGTTCTAAGACGTATTCATCTTTGATGGAATGCAGAGGATGCAGGATGAACGGAAGTAGCATTTAATGATCACCCATGGTCTGCCGAGCACGGAGCCAGCTTGTGTAGAAGATGCATGTTCTCATTAAGTCTTTATAATAAGTAAAGGAAGCAGGTATTTTCTTACATGGGATGTAATAAATGAGCTCAGAGAGGCTTAAGAAACTTCCCTAAGTTCAGGCCGATATTTAGCCATAGGACTGAGATTTGAACCTGCGTTTGGCTATAAAGCTGTTGTATCTGACTAAGCTGCCTCCATGGAAGGCAAGTGTAACGATAGAAAAGAAAATAAACTCATTGGGAACTTTTACCCAACACTTTTCAGACCTCTTAATTCACACTCAAAAAAGAAAAATCATTAATCGTTTATTCAACAGATCGTCCTAGACCCCCATCTATTTGGAGCTTAGCGTCTATAGGGAAGACATGCATTCTTCAAATATTCACACAAATAAATGTCACATTAAAACTCATCAGGGCAAAGCAGCATAAAAACTCTAACTGCTTTTCATAAATTAATTCAAATGTCACAGGTGAGGAGACGCAGGGCAGCCATTTCATTTGCTTTCATGAGGAAGGCACAGCACACGGTCAAACCTTGCCCTAAACACACCTTATTACATATTCCTTCCCCTCTACTTTCTTGTTCCTAATTCTGAGAAAGGAATTCCTTGTCCTTCTCTCAGGTACTTGCTGCTCAGCAAGCTGCTGTTTCCAGGAGCAGCCCTGAGTCTCTGGGGCTTGGCTACAAGTCAGAGGAAAGTTTGTTCTGCTTAATTAAATTCTGTTTGCTGCAAATACTTGAGAAGTCTTACCCTTCTTTGCCTCCAGTGATTTTTCAGAGGCTCTTCTCTAAAGGGGACAGTTAGCAAGGGTCACTGCCCGGGAGGACAGTCCTGCCTTGACTCGCAATGCCTCTAGGTTCCCCACTGTGGGGGCAGAGTGCTCAGAAGGAGACCTGGGGCCTGGGCAGGTGCCCAGAGCACTTCAAAGGGTTTCCGGAGCTCAGATGATGCGCTGCCTGCCTCAACCCTTCTGAGTGCTTTATTACAACATTGAGGCACAAGGGGGCAGCAGTGTCTTCCATGATAGCTGGAAATCACAGTGCTAGTTCTACGCGGAGTCTTTTCCCTAAACTTGGTGCAAATCTGAGTAGATTTCTTTCCAGAAAGCTATTTTCTGTGTATGAAAAGTGAGTATGAGCTCCTGTTCCCAAATTAGATATATAGAATTTCATTTTGTTTTCAAGTAGGCTCTTTTCTGTACAAGTGGGGCTCAAACTCATGACCCTGAGATCAAGACCTAAGCTGAAATCAACCAAGAATCTTAACCAACTGAGCCACCCAGGCGCCCTCCCCCTCCCCTCCGCCCAAGTTAGGTATATAGAAACATTAACTCCTCCATTCTGGATATTATAGTTGGAATAAATCAGCCTAAAATTACAATCTCTTTTTTGGCAGTTGAGCCACCTTAATTTTAGTCATCAAAAATCTCTGGGTTGTAGATCTAAGGAAATAAATAAACAGCACAACAACAAAAATCCCAAGTATGAAATTCAAGTAAATTTGCTCTTAAGTACATGTGGGTTCTGATTTCAGACTGCTTGGATTTGCTTGGGGAAAGTTTTAAATCTTTAAAACAGAAATAATGATAATATTTATCTTGGAGTTATTATGAGGTTTAAATAAAGATAACCCATATACAATGTTTAGTATAATACCTGGCCTTAATCGTGATGGGGATGATTTCTATAATGGTGGGAGTGTCCATTTCGAATCTGTTCAGTTTCTCTTATTTTTAAACTTAATGGGGAATATTATATTTATTCTTATTAAATAGTTTCTGTTTATTTAGTCCAAAATCAATCTTCCCTTATCTTGTTCTAAATTGTAGCTTCACTAATTTGATAGCCTCTGGCTTTAAATCCACTCGTATCACTGGTTTTGCGATTTTAAACAGGTTATTTAACTTCTGCAAGCCTGGGTTTTCCTATCATTCATTTATTCATCACATATTTTTTGAAAATATGTCACAGAGTGTAATAAGTGTTGAAGGTAAGACAATCAACAGGGCAGATGAAGCCCTCTGGGGGGTTTGGAATCTATCAGAGAAGACACACATGAAATAAGAAATTCAAAAAAAAAAAAAAAGAAAAAAGAAAGAAAGAAAGAAAAGAAACTCCAGAGATGACCATTTAGCTGGAGTAGTGGTAAGTGTTCCAAAGGAAGTATGGGAGACCAATCTCATCCGGGAAGGGTTCGAGGGAGGACCTTCCTGAGGACATCACACTTAAGTGACTTTAAAGCAGCTATTTGAAGGATGAGAAGTTTAGCAGGAGCCTGGGGAGAGAGGTCGAGGGCATGTGGAAATCCTAGCATGAGTTCAAGGACTAAAGAGATGGCAGTTGTGCAGGGAGCGATAGTCGCACACCAAGTCAGTTAATTCAAAGCCTGCTAAAACAACAAAAACAAAAACAAAAACAAAAACAAAAACAAAGCCTGCTAGACATGTTAAGCATCGAGGTCTTTACCATTCATGTGATAAGGATAATATACTTGTGTTACAGGGCTCTGGAGAGTATGAAGTGATCCTTTACGCAAAGTGCTCAGCAAAAGGGCAAAGCACATTCTACACAATTAAAATTTCTCTATTTTCTTTCTGTCCTACCAGAGCTGAATATCTAACTCTGGTATAGTATTTATTCAATACATAATTATTTCGCATCTACTACTGTGTATGAGGCTCTCTCCTTAAGCTGAATAAACAGAAGAGAAAAAACAGATACGGTCTTGCTCTGGTGGAGGTTTTCCACCGATCAGCTGCTATGTTCTATGTGTGGATGAATTTACTTCATCTGAACAAGAGTTTCAACATAGCTGAAGATTAAAGTCTCATGTTCCCATCTCTGAAACTGAAAAAGAAGAAGCAAACACACAGAATAAACTCGCATTGCCATGGATTATAATGTAAATAATTTAAGGTTATTACTTTGTACATACGAGTTCTGCATCTTTCTCAGATTTTGACAATAATTAATAATAATGATAATTTCTACAATGCACATTTTATACATGGTACAGCTGATTAGAATAGATCCCTATGTAATCGTAATGACTAATGAGGCCTCAGTGACACTCTTTTAGGAGCTAGCATTCTTCTAGAAGCCTGGAAGTCTAGCACCCTGGTAGATGTACCTGTATAGATATGTTTACTTTGATAATTGACGTCATCTAACTTATTATATTTAATATGCTAAATATTACACATATACTTATTTATTTACTTTATTAAAATCTTGATTTCCCAAAAGTGTTCCAGGCATAGAAAAGAATCATGAAATCACAAAACTACAGCTTTTACTTTTCATTTACATCTACACACTTTTCATTTTTAGAGCTTGTTGATATTCAAGACATTTATTTTGCAAATATGGTGAAGGCATTATTTCAATCAGCAAGAGATCCTCTTCAAAATTCATGTTATACAAGTTTGTGATAACAATTTTTATTCTCTCTAGTGAGGTATAAAGCTACAGGCTTTATGTTCTTGCCACATAATGAAGTAAAACAATACATGTTTTCTTTATATCTTACAGATCCTTTCATTCTTTTGTTCATCAGCCGCTAACCTTACTGCTTCCCAGAGAGATATTACTGTTTAAATTTAAATTATAGCAGATTTACTTCCAGGATTCTCTGGGGTTGTTTTGTTTTTGTGTGTTTGTTATTTTTGTCGGAAGATGATAAGTCTAAAATGGTTTGGGCTGTATATAACCTCTCAAAATATTCCAGACATCTCTTGCTTTTTCACAGCCTAACATACCCAGTAAGATAAGGAATATTATCTCTGCCATTTTTGCATTTTATGCCTCTATGTCTGTAAGCAAACTAATCCAACACATCACTCAAGAATAAAATATGAATGAAATATTATTGTAGAATATAAATTAATCACTGAGAGCACAGTTTGTACTTATATTATGATTTCTCCATTTTGTGACTAGTATAATGAGTAATTTTGAATGGATATAGGCGTTAGTCTTTAAGATCAGAATGCAGAAAAAGAGGTAGACTTTCTTTGGTGGGAGGATATGGAAGGAAGTGAGTTATGGAGAAAAGATGGAAAGATGGATCAGTGCTGTTTCTGCCAAAGTGAAGTCTGAAGTATCTGATGGACATCTAGGGGAGATAGTCAACAGTCAGGAAGAAGTCTGGAGCTTAGGTAAGAGTCTAAGCTTATATCTATGGATTTATGTGCCTTTACCACATAGGTATAGAGATTTAGCCAAGAAAATATGAAGTGAAAAAAAATCAGGGAGCTCAGTACACAGTCTTGGGGAACAGCAACATTTAAGATATGACATAAGAAGAGTGGTCCAAAAAAGAATAGTCAGAGAGATACAAGGAGAAGCAAACAATAGTGATGTCAAAGGAACCAAGGACATTCAAGGAGCTAGTGGTTTCTAGTTCCAAACTCAGCAGAGAGTTTTTTTTTTTTCTTTTTCTTTTTCTTTTATTCCAGCAGAGAGTTCAATTAGGTCCTAAGACGTCATGAGAAGGAAGGGATAAAAGCCTAGACTCTGGAACCAGACTGCATGGCCTTGAATCCAGGCTTTACTACTCATACTATCTGTGCTGCCTTGGGCAAATTTCTTAACTTGTCTGTGCCTCAATTGCCTTAACTGTAAAAGGGGGCTAATAGTAATATTCTTACCCCACAGAATTAATATAAAGATAGCCTTGGCCAATATTTGTAAAACTTAAGCCAATCTTTGGCTCATAGCATACCAAATTTAAATCACGCAATTAATTAATTTCAAGACTGGAAAGTGATGAATACATTTGCAAAAGAAAAAGTGTGGCATGCATACAACTGAGTACAAGGAAAGTGAAAATTTTGAATGAGATCAATGTGTAGCTTCAGTGTCAATATCTTGATTGTGATAGTGTACTATAGTTTTGTAAGATGCTATTGTTAGGAGAAAATGGTACAGAGGGACCTCTTCACACTATGTCTTGCAACTGCATGTGAATCTACAGTTATCTCAAAATGGAGGATTTATTTTTTAAAAAACACTCATAATCATGGAAAAAGGATTTTAACCTAAGGAAGAGCAGTTTAAATGACATAGTAGGGCCAAAGTTTATAGCTGGGAATTAGTTGGAGGTGAGATACTATTGACTGAACTTAGATAATTCTTTTAGAGATTGCATAAGGACAGTATAAGAATAAAATTTGCAAAAAAAGAGGGTAATTTCTGCAGATAAATATTGTTGTTGGTAATGATTTGGTGTATGTATGCATACCATACATTTTTCTAAATGTAAAAGAGATGTGAGTAGGTTTTGAAGATATAAGGAAGCATCCAGGAGAGACAGGGGGTGGGGAGAAATTAGAGATACAGAGCAAAGAGGGAGCAAGATATCACAAGGAATGGGATTAGGAATATAGGGAAAATGGAACGTTTTTTTCTTTTTACCTGGAAAGAACAAGACAGTAAATAAACATAAATCAGGTGCCAGCCATGCTATACCTGTTCTAGTAGTTGAGGATGTGGTGGTGATTATAATTCTCTATGAGAGAACAGATGCTTTTGTAGATGCATTTATTGAGGGTATCAGGAGAGTTTTGAATGATGTAAATATATATAATTTTAGCTATGTATAGATGGAGAGAAATTTGAGGGAATATCAAATTGGTTATAGAGTTTGTGAATTAGTGGTGATACTCATGCCTCTGATTTTCTCTGTTTGGCAAGTAGTAGAAGAGTAAAAAGAAATTATTGGTTGACCTCAGAGTTGGCCATATGGATATTATAATAGGCTAAAAACTGGTGCCCCAGAAGATATACTTACCCTACATCTTGGAAACTGTGAATATTACTTTATATTTTAAAGATATTATTACTTTAAGAATCTTGAGATACGGAGATTATACTGGATTACCCAGGCCCATCACAAGTGTCCTTGTAAGACAGAGGCAGAGAGATTTAATTCACATGCAGAGAGGGAGATGATATGAAGATGAAGCAGAGAGATACTGGTCTTAAAAACTGGAGTGATGCAAGCACCAGCCAAGGAATGCTGGTACCTGCCAGAAGCTGGAAGAGGTAAGGAACAGATTATCCCCTACAGCCTCTGGAGAGAACATAGATTGCTTTGATTTTGGCCAACCTCTTGATTTTGGCTCAATGTTATTGATTTCAGACTTTTGGCCTCCAGAAAGTGGCAGAAAAATTTCTATTAAGTCACCTTATTTGTGGTATTTTGTTAAGGCAGTCAAAAGAAATCAACACAGGTATGATCATTGAACAAGAGTAAAGGAGCAGGAATGCTTAAGAGGTGATTCACATGATCAAAGCCATATAGACTGGATTAATGTGGAGCTGGTGAGACTACAGGGGAGATGGTTATGACATTACTCTGGTTTATAAAGTTGGTAAGCAGGATGTAGTGGGAGACAGGGCCCAAGGCATTCGAATAGAGGAAAAGTTGTGGTTGAAAGGAGGAGACTAATTTAAGATTTCTGGAGCGGAACACTTAGGTAATTATGAGGTCCAAATTATGCCCATCAGAGTGAAAAATGGAATCAAAAAGAAAATAATGGCATTCAAAAAGTCAAGAAACACTTAAGTTCAGATAGGTTTCTATTAGGTCAGTTTCATGGATGTTGCTTTCAGGCAAGGAAATCAAGATTTTCAAATCAGAGATCAAAATCTTAAATGAGTAAGAGTTAGTGACTCTGGAATGACAGCGTGAGGTACATTGATTCTGATTCTCCCTGTTTCTGCTCTACTCTGCTCTTATTTGTTTTAGGAAGTCTCAATCCTTCATTTTAGATGATATTGGTGGGGCTCCCAATTCCAGTACACTCTATTTCCTGAGACCACAGGGTTATGTCAATGTTGCAGCCTTGTTCAAGAACAAGTCTCCATCACTCAGGTCAAGTGATTGGTTCAGGTATGTCATGTGACCAGGTTCAGATCCTCTCTTGCTGGAGTTATCAGGGCCATCTCCAGGAAGGCAGGGGAAAGAGAATCTTGATGATGATATTCCTGGAACCTTAATCCAGCTGTGACTGATACTATAAATGTTTCTTTGAGTTATGTGAGCCAATAAAATTTTTTAAATTTTGAATTATGCCATAGGACTAGAAATTTTACAATAAGGCATATAAAGGAAATACAGATGGGGAAGGAAGACATAAAGCTGTCTTTGTTTTCAGATTATATGATTGTCAATCTACAAAGTCTTAAAGAAGCAACCAAACAGGCAATAAGCAATTATAACAAGGTTGTAGGATACAAGATGAATATACAAAAGTTAATTGCTTTCCTTTCTAAAAAAAAATTATTTAAATTCAATTTGCCAATACATAGTATAACACCCAGTGCTCATCATGTGCCCTCCTCAGTGCCCATCACCCAGTTACCCCACATCCTCTCCCCCTCACCTTCTGCAACCCTTTGTTTCCCAGAGTTAGGGGTTCTCTCATGGCTTGTCTTCCTCTCTGATTTTTCCTCAGTTTTATCCCCTTCCCTTATGGTTTCTTTCACTATTTCTTATATTCCACATATGAGTGAAACCATATGATAATTGCTTAATAGCTTTCCTGGATAGTAACAGTGAAAAAGTGGAATTTGAGAGTAAAAACACAATATCATTTATATCACCACACTGCAAAATGTAATATCTAGGTACAAATCTAATAAAATATGTACAAGTTCTATATGAGGAAAATTGAAAAATTCTGATGAATGAAATCAAAGAATAACTAAAAAAGTGGGGAAAGATCCCTTGTCCATGGATAGGAAGACTCAATCCTGCCAAGATGTCAGCTCTTCCCAGCTTAATCTATAGATTCAAAACAATCCTAGTCAAAAGCCCAGCAAGCCATTTTATGGATAGTAGCAAAACTTATTCTAAAATTTATATGGAAGGACCCAGAATAGCCAACAGGAAAGAGAATAAAGCTGGAGGGTCGATGAGCCCTGACTCCAAGATTTAATATAAAACTACAATAATCAAGGCAGTATGGTATTGGTGAAATACACAACTAGACCAATGAAACAGAATAAAAAACTCAGAAACAGACCCACAGAAATACAGCCAACTGATCTTTGACAAGGTGCAAAGCCAATACAATGGAGAAAAATAAAGCAAAACAAAATAAAATAAAATGAAGCAAGACACAGACCTTACAAGCCTCACAAGAACTAACTCAAAATGGATCATAGACCTAAATGTAAAGCACAAATCTGTAAAACTCATAGAGAATATAGGAGAAAATCTAGATGACCCTGGGTATGGTGATATCTTTTTAGATACAACACCAAAGATGTGATCCCTAAAAGAAGCAATCAATAAACTGGAATTCATTAAAATTAAAAACTGCTCTGCAAAAATCAATGTCAACAGAAATAGAAAATAAACCATGGATGGGGGAAAATATTTGCAAAAGACACATCTAAAAAAGGACTGCTATCTAAAATGTACCAAAAACCCTTAAAATTCAACAGTAAGAACATAACCTGATTTAAAAATGGGCCCAAAACCATAATGGGCACTTCACCAAAAAGGAGATATATATATGTATATATATATATATATATATATATATATATATATATATATATATATGCAAGTAAGCATATGAAAAGATGCTCCACATCACAAGTCACCAGGGAAATGCAAATTAAAATGGCCATGAGATACTGTTATGCACCTATTATAATGGCCAAAATCTGGAACTCTGCTGCCAGCAGATGCTGGCGAGGATCTGGAGCACCGAGATCTCATAAAGTGCTGGCAGGAATGCAAAATCACATAGCCGCTTTGAAAGACAGTCTAGCAGTTCCTTACTAAACTAAACACACTCTGACCATATCATCCAACAATCATGATCCTTGGTTTTTATCCAAAGGATTGAAAATTTATGTCCATGCAAAAACTTGCACACATGTTTATAGCAGCCTAATGCATAATGGCCAAAACTTGGAAGCCGCTAAGATGTCCTTTGGTAGATGAATGGACAAATAAACTGTGGGATATCCAGACAATGGAATGTTATTACCAAAACTAAAAAGAAATGAGCTATGAAGCCACGAAAAGACATGGAGGAAACTTAAATGCATGTAATAGTGAAGGAAGCCAATCTGAGAAGACTACATGCTATTTGACTCTATGTGACATTCTGGAAATCAAAAATCAGTGATTGGCAGACATTAGGGTGAAGGGGGATGAAAAAGTAGAGCACAGAAGATTCTTAGGGCAGTGAAAATAGTCTGTATTATATTTTAACGATGGCTATGTGATTAAAGTATCTTTTGGAAAACCCATAGAATGTGCCAAACCCATAGAATATACAGCACCAAAGTGAACCCTATAATAAATGATGGATTTTGGGGTAATTATGACATATTCATATAGGTTCATCTTTGATAACAAATGCACCATTTTTGTGAGTGACGCCGCTAATGAGGGATTCTATGCCCGTGTCGGGGCAGAGGTTATATTTGAATCTTTGTGCCTTTCTTTCAGTTTTGTTGTAGACCTCACACTGCTCTAAAAAAAAAAAACAAGTCTTAAAAATACTTTGAATTAGGTTTTTATTACATGTATTTCAAAATATCCTAATGTATACCAGGTTGGTATATTTTCCCCAGCTTTTTGTTCTTATCGGGATAGGCTACAAAGGAATAAATGTAGTCCCCTGTTTCTCTTGTTGGCATGTTTTGATGCTTCAGGAGATAACAATCAAATGAATGAGGGAGAGTTCATATTTTTCTTGGTTATTGTTTTAATCTCTGACCCCAGGCACAAGAAATGATATATTAGTCTATTTTATGAACTTCATTTTCAGAACCAGAAGGGTTTGGGCTCTAGAGAATTATTTCAAAGACCAGCAGGAAGCTGAGATGATGTGGAAAGAGAAAAAAAGCACATACACACATAACAAATGAAACAAATTAATCTGCAAGAACATTTGAAATTTCAGGAAATTTTAATTTCACAGTTGTTCTTACTCATTCAAATCAAATCTATTCAACAAATCTCTATTAAACTCCTACTGTAAGCCAGGCACATATACATGAATAAGATGAACAATTTGAATTGACTTTTCATCGTGGCCTAATAATTACAGGATGTGATGAATTTATTTGAGAAGCAAAATGTGGTAGAGCACTGAACTAGAAGCACTAGGTCTACTATAAATTAGGCATAGTGAAATATAGTGTGTCAATATGAATAAATATTGAGGATTACATAAAAATAAGGTTCTGTAATAGTTACAATTCAAGTATGTCTTAATGCCTGCAGTATCTGCTAATTAAAAGAGTCCAGGTGCTATTATTTGGAAACCACAAAGGATCTATTCCATTAACACTTTTTTTTTGAGCCCCTACCTGTATGCCTGGCACTGGGCTAGGCGCTGGGAATACAATTGTGAAAAAGGAAGGTCCAGTTCCTGCCTTGGCCCTTAGTGCCCATCAGGGGACCCTCTGAAGCATCATAGGGATTATCCATGTCACTCTTTACATTTAGTAAGTGATAAAATTCACATTTAAGCATGAGTGTCCTAAAACATTACAAGAGTCTCTCCTAAATGGTCTCATTATTTTTATTTTACTCACCCCAAAACTGAATTCTTAATTCCTGTCCAGTGTGATGTTTAAATAACTGATAATTATTTCCAGAACATGAGCATGCTTGAGTTAGAAACACTTATCATGTTCAAGGGTGTCATTTTTAATCTGAGGAAACAAGGCAAGAGGTGCCAAGTGATCTGCTCAAGGAAAACTAAAATTCTCTTTCTGAGCCCATGTTTGTTCCCCTGAACCATGATGTAAATGACAGACATCAGTGAGGAAATATAAGGTGGCCAGGTTTAAAATCTTCTTTTTTTCTCCCCCAAATAAACAAATCATGATGGAAAATATGTTTATTTATGTGTGTGGTTATTAGGCTACCCTGAGTAGTCAAATTTAGGATGACTAATTCTCTAAGATTGGAATTCTTATTGTAGAAGTACTTTGAAGTATTAAAGACAAATTCATCCTTTCTTTTATCTGTTTCCTTCCTTCTCCTTCATTTTGTCTACTTTCTTCCCTTCCTTCTTTGATTATTTCATTACACAATCATTTATTCTACACGAAGTTATTCGATATGTATGGTATGTGTCATGGGCAAAAGAGATACAAATATGGGCGGACACCCTCCCTGTTCTCAATGGCTCACGGTCAAGTGGAGGAGAAAAATGTGTACATGGATCATTATAAAACAGTGTGTTGTGAGTGTTACCATCCTTTGCGGAAGGACTTTTCAATATTTCATGGGAAAGGGACGTTTAAGGGCTGGCAGGCTGTGAAAGATTTGTGGGAAAGAAAATGCCTAAAGTTTAATTAGGGACTTACCAGATTTTGAAATAAGCAAGGGCACTCCAGGATGAGGAACTATCTACCACCTGCAGAGAAAGGCAAATAGTAGGATTTTCTGCGGCTTTCCCCCACTCCTGCTCCATGGAATCTGGAGATAGGTAATTAGGAAGAGGTATGCTTGGTGGAAAGAAAACACCACTGGGCTGTTCTAGCATCTGTTTCTCAACTGTAAGGCAGGGATAACAAAGCTTCCTAATCAACAAAGGATTAGGATGGGGGAAGAGGTAGAAATAAGGCGGAGAGAACGAGCAAGAATAATAGGAGTTCATGATGTCGGAGACATAGATAGGACCAACTGGTAGCTGTCAATGAGCACTGCTTTCCCTATAGATTAATGACTAGCACTTTCCTTCTTTGCCTCTTCTTTGACCACTGCTGCCAATCTTGTACGTGCATTAATGATTCACTTGCTTCTCAAACAGCTCTGTAGAAATCACTTCAAGAGGTGGTATAAGACGGCATCAGTATTCTCAAATGGAGGAGCAATGCTATCCAAAGACAATTATCTGGGATATTCTCTGCTGGTATATCTGACAATTAATTCAGATCATTAGAAGTTGATTCAATAAACATGTACAATTCTCAAGATCCCTGCTTCCAAGTTGAGTGAGACAATTTCAGAGCACGATGAGGGTAACATATTTTATTTATTTAATGTGACTTTTGGATGAGTTTGACAAAAATGATAAGACTTGAGTTGGTCTTTCAAAGAAAACCGTGATAAAGGAGAGAATGTAATTAGTATTACTTTTTTTTATTTTTCTCATTATAGTCTTTTATATTTTTCCATCTTTCTGCAATGAACATGAATTAACTTTGTAGTTAGAAACAGATATAAGTGTTATTATAAAAAAATAAAATCATCATCACCACCATCAACAAACTTACCTTGACAAGTTTCCATCATGTTCCTTATGAAAGGTGCAAAATTAAAAAGACTATTTCTTGCTCATATAGAATTGACAATGTGGGCTTCTCGTATGTGTGGCTACTGGAAATTTCTTACAAATATTTTTTTTTTTAAGCTGAGGATATAGTAAATGGGTTGCAAGAAGAGGTGCCATGTGGTAGGGAGGGACAAATATTGGACTAGAAGTCAGGGGGCCTAGATTCCAGTTCCTTTATCTTTCCCTGTCTATCATATGACTTTGGACAATCTCATACTATTGTACCATCAGTTTTCTCAACTAAGGTGGGCCTAATACTACATCTCCCACCTCCCAGACAATGTGGCTAAAAAGAAGTATAAATATTTTGCAGGCTGCTAGATGCTATACACACGTAAGTTGTTTGTAAGAACAATTATTCATAGTCATAAACACTGCTTAGAGAATCAGCATAAGGGGCCTAGCTCCAGAGATCTACGTACTGTGCAATTGGTAAAGAGGTCTCCTTGAAATATATGGTGGGCAATTTAGGTATATGTAACTGGAAATGGCTGAACTGTAATATCTGTCCTTCCTCACATTTAATATCTGGAAAGGCAGTTTTCATGTTTCATAATAATAATGATATTTATATCTGTAGTTTCCCTTTCAAAGTTTACTTCTCCCAAAAGACTTGCTATCAGCAATTTATTTTTTAGACAGTTTTACTCAGAGGACAATAGTTTATTTGAAGACTTTGAGTTGCTGAGAATGTTATATAAGAGTATTAAATGCTACTTTTTATTTCTGATGCATTTTAAAGATTTTCTTTTCTGCCTACGATTTAATTTTCATTTTAGAATTTTTATCCTGCTCTTCTCATATTGATTTTATTTTGTAGCACCATTAAGGAAGTGAAATGAAGGTAGATATGTGTATATCTGTAGATACGGGCATTATTTCAATGCATTTAGTGTAAGACTACTATGTAAATATTAATTTGCTGCTAAAATTCTAATTTGTGTTGAATCAATAAGCACATTTTATTGATTTTTGAGCATTTCAGTCATTAATAATCCAATGAATCTTAGCCATAATTTACCTTTTAGTGTTAAAATTGTTCAAAAATAATTTGCTTTTGTTCACAGCATAATTTGTTTTTAATGGAAATTCTCATTTGGGACTTTTTTCATTAAAAAGCAACTGTGAGATAATTGTCTGAGTGCCTGGTTAAGCTTACTTACTTAAGAAGGTTTTAAGATCTGGTTATATCTGAAAATGTGTTATTCTGTAAAGTGGTTATTTTCCCCTTTATCTATAGGGATTTTACTATCTTCCTCTAGAGTATTTTATCTTTCTGTTAAGCACTTTTTATTTAGTATTGTGATAGCTCATTTACATTATCTATATCTATATCTATATCTATATCTATATCTATATCTATGTCTATGTCTATATCTATACCTATATCTATATCTATATCAACACACACATATCACTGGATTGTAAACTCTGTGGGGAAAGTAAGTTTTCTTATATGACCCGTTCATTGCTCTCTTCCCACATATAGCAAAGTGACTAAAAGTGACATACTAGTAATCATTTTGAATAAAGGAAGGGATCATAAACCTCAAGAGACAAGGGAAGACGTGGACATACAAATACATGAAGATAGAATCCACATGATAATCCACAGGAGATGTTATATTAAAAATAAAACCCTAAATACATTGGACAAGGTATTTAAAAATATTATTCAGACCATGTCATGATTGCTGTTTTTTCTATATAACGAAGAATACCTTGGACCACAATCAGCAAGTCTTCCCCTCTAAAGGAGCAGAATTTAGCCTAACCTATCATTGCAGTGAGTGGCATAAGCTGAGCAGAGAACACACAGGGCCTGCATGCTCTGAGGGAAACTCAGCTCTGAGAAAACAAAGAACGTAGCCCCAGCACAGTTGATCATATTGGAATTCAGCATCTCATAGAGGAAACTGAAGGAAAGCAAAGATTCCAAACGATGTGGTTAAAATAGTCTACATTTACAGAGAACATTAAACAAGTGCAGAAGCAAAGACTGTGGATCTTCAGTGTATAGTTACAAGGCTCCGATCAAAAAATAAAAAGCCCATTATGATTGACAAGAAAAGGAAGACACCTAGAAAATAATTCAGTAGGTAGTCAGTTACTTTAGAGCAAACATAAATAGAAAAATATATTTTCTCAGCCATATAAAATACATGACTTCTAGGGGGTTAAATTAAGAGTCCATAGTGAGAAAGAAGAAGGAGTTGACATGAGCATTCCTGTGTCACTGGGTAAAATACTTTGTTTTTATGAAGACCGTAGTTGGTGAATAAGGAGCCATACATTAAGGTCTCCCTCCATAGCATGCATTTCATCCTCAAATATCCCCAAGTTAAATAAGCAAACTCATCTTCTACAAGTGTTATTATATTTCTCTGCTTAGACCAGATAGACAAATCTCATCTATTATAATTGCAAAGCTGTTGCTCAGAAGGGGAAAAAAAAGGAAAGAAGCCTCCCTTCCTTTGACTTCCAACCATCAAAAATGCTTTAACAAGGGCTCTCTCCTCTTGTTAAAAATCTTTTGTTAGAACAGTACAGCACCAGCCCAAGAATCACATAAGTCAGTAAATATTGACAGGCTTCTGTTACATTTGTACCATTTCTGTAGTCTAAGAAGTCTCTAACAGATCTAGAGTTCATATATTTAAAATTTGTCTTAGATAACAAGCATAAGAGAAATGAGGAAAGTGAACACCTTCACAGACTCAGAAAAGAAAGACATTTCAGATTAAGGTAAAACAATCTTTTTTTTAAGATAATTTAAGAAAACACCTTCATGACTTCAAAGTAGTACTAAAAAAGGCAAAAAAGGGCCACAAATTCCTCTTCCCCTAAATCCATGCCCTTGGGAAGTCCCTTTCACAATTGTTTAAAGCAAAAGTAGTAACAGTGTTTGAGTTTGTATCCTAAATTAAAATGAAATGTATGAAAACAACAATACAGAAGCCAAGAATGGAGAAATGCTGCAAGTATAATGTTGTAAGATTTTTTAACTCTGTGTGGAGAAAAATAGTATCACTTGATAACAGACTAACAGACTGTGATAAAAAGTGTGTGCCATAAACCCTCAAGCAACCACTAAGCCATATAACTACTAATAACGAAAGAAAACTTGATGACCAGTGGGATGGTTAATTTTATGTGTCAACTTGGCTAGGTCAGCACCCAGATATTCTGTCAAATGCTATTCTAGATCTTTTTTTTTTTTTTTTTTTTAAGGTTTTTTTGTTTTACTTTTTGAATGGGATTAACATTTAAGTCAGTGGACTTTGAGTAAAGCAAATTGTCCCATCCAATCAATTGAGGCCTTAAGAAAAAGTCTGACTGTCCTGGAGATTGAGAGAATTCTGTTGGCAAGCTACCTTAGAACTTGAACTTTTCCCTGGATCTCTACCTTGCCAGCTTACCTTGTAGATTTTGGACTTGCTAGCCTCCACAGCTGTGTGAGCTAATTCCTTGAAATCATTCTCTCTCTATATACATATGTACACACATATATTTACCTACGCACACACATATCCTACTGGTTCTGTTTTTCTAAAGAACCCTAACTAATACAACTACTAAGCCAAAAAAGGAGATAAATTCAATAATAATATGACTACATTTATACAAAAGAATCGTAAAAGAAGAGATTTCCTTTCATCTTCTGTGAAGTTAGCATCAGTAATTACTCCGTGTGGCGATGAAAATCAAGTCATACAGATCTATTAAAACGTGTAAAGCCTTTTGGACTAAACAATGCGGCAATTCTTAAAAATATTTTTTTCATTACTATCAGTAACTATGTCCTAGTTTCCATTCTAATTTTTAAAATTTACCCATTTCCTATGATTATTCTCAATAATGCAGTCTTTCTCTGAGTCATAGCTTTAGTATTCTTGGCTCGGTGACTCAAGCCAGCGTGTCTAATGTCTCAAATTTGAGGGAAGTTTTTGATGAATGGTAAACAAGAAAGATGAAGGTGATTTAGAATTTACAAACCCTAAAAGTTTAGGGCCCCAAATAAAAATGGTTTTAAGTGAATATATAAAATGCATAAAACAGGTCTAGTGAGTAGTAATAGATGGGAAAAATCTATGTTGAAACATAGGTTTGTTTTCCAAATAGCAAACTTTTGAATAAACAGCTTTTTAATAACATTTGTGTTCAAAGAATGTGACACTTTGTGCAAATGCAAGTTCTGAAATGAGTAAGTTCTATATTTTCCATTTCTCCTGAGCAAGCTATGAGATGACCTCTATTGCTCTCTATTGTTGAGAAGATATGAGGGCAGGGCCCTCCCACTCTAGCTGGCTCTGTTGTGTAATAATGTTTCCTTTTGCCAACCCTTACAACGAATATAAAAATTCAATTTTAGTGATACAAGCTGAAAAAGGCTCCAGTGTCACTGGATTTTTCTAAGGGGATATTTTCTGGTTTTGTCTATATTTGTATTCCACTCATTTAAAGGAAGAAGGTAATAGGATTTTTCTATTTGCTATAGAAGCGATTTCAGAAGTTCATAGATGCAAGATAAGAAAATATATTTTAAAAGACCACAAAGGGAAAACAAAGTGATGTATTGGTTTTGAATCCTAAGGTCTTCCAACATAAGAGTCCAGTATGCAGGGGGGCATCGAATGGTGCTTTCGGAGAAGTACAGGGTGCGCCCAGAGTCTCCTGCAGCCTTCTTCCGTGGTATGCTAGAAAGCATTCTCATGGCCCCCACAATTTCCTGCCCCTTGTGTGCATGCCATGTGTGAATTTGATGGGCTTTACTCCGTGATTAGGTAATGTTATATGGCACAGTTGACCAGTTAACCATAAAATTGGAAAACTACCTGGGTGGGCTTGACCTAGTCATCTGAGTCCTTTAAAAGCGGAGAGTTGGGATCCCTGGGTGGCGCAGCGGTTTGGCGCCTGCCTTTGGCCCAGGGCGCGATCCTGGAGACCCGGGATCGAATCCCACATCAGGCTCCCGGTGCATGGAGCCTGCTTCTCCCTCTGCCTATGTCTCTGCCTCTCTCTCTCTCTGTGACTATCATAAATAAATAAAAAAATTAAAAAAAAAAAAAAAAAAAAAGATTTAAAAGCGGAGAGTTTTCTCTGGCTGATTGAAGAAAAATAAACCAGAAATGGGAAACAGAGAAAGTTAGCATCACCATTTCTGGCTTAAAGAAGGAGGGAGCTACACGCCAAAGAATGTATGTAGTTTTCCAGCTGCTGAGAGCAGCTCCCCGTCAGTCAGCGAGGAGATAGAAACTTTGCTAATGTAGCCACAAGGAACTGAAATCTGCCAACAGCAAGAATTAGCTTGGAAGTGGATTTTTCCATAGAGAAAAGAACTCGGCCTGGCTGACGCCTGGATTTTGGCTTTGTGATTTCCGTAGCAGAGAACGCAGACGTGCTACTCTGGATTTCTAAGGCACACAACTGTCAGTTAATAAATGGGTGTTGTTAGTAGGGCCTAAACTAGTGAGAATTTGTTACACAATAATAGAAAACTCATACACATGATTTGGAACTCACCCAAAGCATTTTTGTTCATTATTTTACAGTCATGAATTCATTTGTTCATGTATTCATTCATTTCTGAATGCATTCAGTAGGTGCCAACCCAGTGCCAGGCTCTATGCTTTATCAGGAGTTTCAAACTTTCAAGGGAATTTTATGACACAAATCCTGAAGACTCTGTTATTAGGATACTGTAATGTAATATCATCCACTGTCTCCAAATATGATCAAATACAGATAATAGGAACACTCTGCAAGGTGGGGAAACCAGAAAACCATTCAATACGTAGTTTTGTGGCTCATTTAGAAAGTTTGCTGGGCCTAATGAAAAGCTGGAAGTATTGACCGTGTGTAAAAAATGAAGGCAGTAGATGACAATATTTCAGCCTAATTATTCTGGATGTCTCTGCAGACTTACTAAAATTGCCTCATACTTTTCCAGATAGCCAATGATTGTCATGCCTGGAAGTTTCAAACACAGTGTTGCAGGCCAATTAATTATTACCATTTTTTTTTTTTTCTGCAGATGTGGGGAAGCAAATAAGAGCCTGCCTAGGGACGACCTTCAGGTCGTTCTTCCCAGCTGTGCCACCGTCCACTCCATCCCTTATGCAAATCACAGAGTTCTGGGGAAATGAAATCCCTGGCCTATTCTGGGTTTTGCTTATTAGACTAGGGGGAGCAAATTAACACACCTCAGCTCAACGTAAAGCTCTATTCCTGGGCAAGAGAAAAACTTCGGTGACCCAAGGCCAGCTATCTCATGGCATCTGCGGGTAGCTGGAGAGACGGGGCACAAACTGATCCCTGCACTTACTTACACATTGTGAATCCATTGGTATCTTGGCTTTTCTGGAAAACATGGAATGTCTCCTCATTCTCTTTCTTTCCTTACCTGCTCTGTATTCCTTCTCTCTCTTTTCCATTCTTTCTTTCCTCCTCTCCTTCCTTCCTTCCTTCCTTCCTTCCTTCCTTCCTTCTTCCCTTCCTTCCTCCGTCCCTCCCTCCCTCCCTCCCTCCCTTCCTTCCTCCCTCCCTCCCTTCCTTCCTCCCTCCCTCCCTTTCTTCCTTCCCTCCTTCCTTCCCATCAACTCTTCCTCGCCCCCTCCCTCTCTCCCTCCTCCTTAACTACTTCTCTCTTTCTCCATCTCCCCCTCATTTCTTTTTTTACTTTTAATTATGCCAAATTTCAGTTATGGTCTTTTTCTCTCTTCTTCTTTTTCTCTCTTTCTCTTCTCTCTCTCTCTCTCTCTTTTCTCTTTCCCTCTTCTTCTTCTTTCTCTCTTCTTTATGGTCTTTCTCTCTTCTCTCTCTATTCATAAATGTTTCCAACATTCTATGTTTGCTATGTATCCTTCCAGGCCACTAATTTAATACCATTTAATTTATATGTTCCTGTAGAAAATATAAAGAGTTGTAGACAATAAGTGTTGGATAGGATGTAGACCCACAGAACATTTATGTCGTGCTACTAGGTTGTACACCGCCACCATCTCTTTGGGATCCACTCCAACTTACTGTGTAAAATGTGCAAACACTAAAACCCAGCATATCTTTTTTTTTTTTTAGGCAGATATTCTAGACATAACCTTACTTATGTGCACCAGGAGAGATGTTTGAGAATTTTCAAAGCAACCTAAGTCACATAAGCAAAATGTCGGAACAACTCTTACGTGCATTGACACAGAGCTGAGGACAGAACACCACGGAGCAGAGAAAATGAGTGCATTGCACGCACGTTCATTCCTCGGGCTCCTGTAACAATGCACCATGCACTGAGTGGCTTCAAGTACCGCAGGTCTGCAGTCTGGAAGTCCAGAATCAAGGACTGCGCCCCCTCTCCAGGCACGGAGCAGTGCGGGGGGAACAGTAACATGCCTTTCTGAGCTTCTGGTAGCCTCAGACATTCCTTAGCTCACAGATGCTTGCCTTCCTCCTATGTTGGTTTTGTCCCGTGGACTTCTTCCTGTGCGTGGATCTGTCTCTGTGTCCAAATGTCTCTTTTATATAAGAACACCAGTTCTCATCTTACATGACCCTATTTCTTTTATTTTTGAAGATTTATTTATTTATTTGGAAGAGAGAGAGAGAGAGAGAGAGAGAGAGAGCGCATGCACTTATAAGGAGGGGGGGCTACAGGAGAGGAAGCAGAGTAGCAGACGCCCTGCTGGGCACAGAGCCCTGATGGGGGGGCTTGAACCCAGGACTCTGAGATCATGACCTGAGCTGAAATCCAGAGCTAGACACTCATCCAACTGACCCATCCGGGCGCCCTAAATTACCTTATTTTAAACAAGGCCACCATCTGTAGTAGTTGAGGTTGGGACTTCAACGTGTACATTGCAGGGGAGGGCGTACAATTCAACTCCTAACAACGCGTGCATATGGATCAATATCACAAGTATAGCATTAAAGCAGAACAGTGAAAATCACATAAGAATATAAACAATGGGATTCTCTTTACAGAGTGTTTCAATCATACCCACTGAGAAACTATAAGGAAAATGGAGGGAATGGTCATCGCACAGCCCAGCAGTGTTTACCTGTGGTGTGAGGTGGGGGATGGGCCTGGAAAAGGCAGGCAGGGTGGTTCCCTCTCTCCTAAGCGGGATGCCGGGTGGAGGGGCGTCTGTTGTGTTCCTACTATTCACTAAACTGTACCCATGTTGTGGATGTTCTTTTTAAGACATATTTCATAGTAAAATAATGAGGGAAGGAGAAAACAAAGAACCTCAAATAAAATATGTAGTTTTGTTTTTGCGACCTCTTCATAAATTATCATAATGCATATATTCTGAAACTAACTAAAAGTTTTGGATCATACGTGGATCCACACAGAGATCTCGCTCAGTCATTTTCTAAGTTGTGTATTTGTTTATCCACTTCCCTACTCATGGACATTCCTAATGTCCCAATGTTGTCATATTACAATGTTGAAGGTTGTAATGATGAATTTTCTTTAAGTAACAAGTTCTCCTGGAGACCTGGCAATGACGTCCAGCAGTCACTTAAGCTAGTTTTTCTCTGACTCAGTTTCTTCTTTTGGAAATTATTTATATGAACCAGGTAGTACTTCAGTAATTAGCTAATTGACTTTGTAAACATATTAGATCCTACTTCCCTCCATTTCATGCGAGGAAGGAAGGCCACAGAGTCTCTCTTATGAGCAGAGTTTTAAAGAAAAAGCTTATCTTATTCAAAACACCTGTGTTAGTGAAGCCTGTGTTCTATTCTGAGCCGCCTTCTTGTTTTCACAATTTCTCTCTTATTAATTGGTATGATTTCTGCCGCTTATATTATAATGACTCCTTAAACTTTAGTAGTCTAGACATCTCTTCCTACCTATAAGTAGAATTATCTGCCCTCTCCGTAACTCCCCCTTCATGGATCACAATCCTGTTATAAGCAAGACAAAGCATTATCTTGTTCCCCGAGGGAATTATCTTGTCTTTGGCAAAACATTCTTCCTCGTCTTCCCTTCTCCGCCTCAGTGACTGCGTGTTACAATCAGATTCTGGGACTCAGCCCTGAATCCTTCCAACTCTGTTCATCCCCTCTTGTTCCGCCTACTTGGCACCCAAACCTACTTTTTGTGTTTTTTTATTTTTTTTCATTTTTACTACCATTCCTCTAATCTAATGTTTTTCAAAGCATAGTCGCTGAACCCGTAGTGCCCACATCCCTGGAACTTGTTAGAGATGGAACTTCTCAGACTTCACACCAGACCTGAGTCAGAAGTTCAGGAGATGGGTCTAGTGGTCCCCTAATATCTCACCCAGACCTCTGATTCCATCTCTCAGCCTCTAGACTTCTCGCTCACTCTCAGAAGTACAGTTCTAAAGTAGCATTCTCTTGCTTAATGTCTTCTGGGTAAAATAAAAAGACATGACTTCAAAACTACTAGGGATTTGGCTCTCACCACCTCTAGCTTATCTTATCTCATCTTCAATCTTCCACCTCTCAGAACACAAGATCGTCCCACACTCTGGCAATAAGTACAGGTGTACCTTTCCTGAGCGTTCATGCTCTCATGGATCTCTGGGATCCTTTCAGAGTAATTTCGTTTCCTTCCTCTTCCATAGCCACCTTATATCAAGTGTAGGTTTCTTCTCAAGGGCTCTCTGTCTTCCTGTGTCATACCAAAAATCCCTGTATTTTTAGATAGCTCACTTGGTTTCTTGAAAGACAGAATTTTGAAGTGCAAAACATAATTTTGAAGTATTTTTGCAATTGGAGCAAAATCCAAGGCTTTTTGGAAGGAAACACAAGAAAATATACATGATGTTTTCCTCTGGAGAGAAGACCAGGAAGTTGGATTATGTTGGGAAAAAGATCTAGCACCCGTTCTCTTGATTTGTTACCATAACCATGCCTTGTTTTCATTGCCAAAAAATAAGAAAAATTAGAACATATTAGCTGCAGGGTACATGGTTATGTGTGTAGAGAGGAGACAGGGATATTAAAGGGTAAGAAACTGCATAAAAGAACAAAAGCAAAAGCAAAAAAAAAGCAAAAAAAAAAAAAAAAGAACAAAAGCAACTCTTAAATAAGAATTAGGGAGAAATGCACATCCTCATAACTACTCTAATTTTTTTCTCAAGTTTGAGAAATGTATGGAATTCTTTTAAAGGTGTAATTTTCTCTAGATTCTCTTCCTTGTTTTCAAATTATTTTGAGTATTTCTTATTTAAATATGTATAAATGAACAGATGTAAGGAGATGGTAGCATGATCCATTCTAAGGGCTTCATAAAACATATAACTCATTAATCTTACTTAGGAAGTAGCAGGGCAGGAATGTGGTTGTAGGTGTTGTGAAATGTTCTTACACAGATGTGACATCGAATCAAATTAACAAGCCAAACATGAACAAAATTACAAAGCTAATTGATTTCAAACTAACAACATTTATTTAATATGATGAATCTTGCTGTTTTGCTAAAAGGAAATTGCCCCATATAGTGTGATTATGGAATCACATTCCATGTGGAACAAATTCACATCCTCGTGAGTTTGCATCTTTCCACCATGATGGTGGGTGTTGTGCTGGGTTAATTCTCCTTCACCTTTGAGTGACTTAAAATCTTCATTTGTAGACTTGCTTTTATGACACTGGCTTTCACTTAGACCAAACATGCCATTTACAGGTACTGTTAACCTTCTTTACTTCCTCACTACCTCAGGTCAGTGCAAACAGTACAAACTGGCACCAACACAAACATTAGCACAAACACTAGTGTAAAGACTCTGTAACCACACGGCGGTCTCCAGTGATCGTCCAACAGGAATCACTAAACTATGGCTTGTGGGCCAAATCCAGGCGCCTCTATTTTTGTAAGATCCATGAGTTACAAAGAGTTTTCACAATTTTAAATGGTCAAAAAAAATAATATATGACAGAAATGCATGAGTCCCATGAAGTCTAAAATATTTACTATCTGGCTCTTTTACAGAAAAAGTCTGCTGATTCCTGTCTTTATGTAATTTTTTAAAGGATTATCATGAGTTGAAAACAGAAAACGGAAAATATAATTTAGAAAGCTTTGGGACACCTGGGAATACATTTTCAGAGAGCAGGGAGGAAAACACATTTCGACTTACTGGAAAATGTGGTTGGTTACTCATTGCCCAATATTTGGAGATAAAAGCACAAATAGACCATTGCCCAGGAGAAGCACAGACATTCTTGGCACTCAAAACAGGAAGAATTAATCCCAGGATTGTCATAAAAAGGACACTGTGGAATGTAATGATGTCCTCCCTGGTGTGTAACAGCAAGTTTTACCCAGCCGCTTTATATAACCATCCTACATACAGCCCCGTGACATCATAGCAAAATCTGATTCAAGAAAGGCAATTTTCAAAGGACTTTGGAGTGTGGGTGAGGTAGTCAGCTCTTTATTGATCTGGTTTGAGGCAAGACTAGATTGAAGACTCCGGAAGTACGGAGAGCCTGGACGCTCATGGGGTGAATCTCTCTTAATATACTTTCTCTTGGATGATCTGTTGAACACAGGGGTAAACCCCCTGACACACAATTGAAGTCAGCGTGTCTATGTCACCAGGTAAATTCTCACCCATTTTATGCTATAATTACAAAGGACACAGCACATTACTGGGAGCATGACAATGCAAAGTTCTGGAGATACGATTAAATGTATAAATAAAATACTTAATGATGATATGGGATGATATGAAAGCAAGAGCTCTACCACTGAAGACAACTCCTCTATTCATATGTTGCAAGAATGACAGAGGACATACCAGAGACCACATCCCAGCCGTGGCGGTCGTGTCCGTAAGTGCGGAGATGAACAACAACTCTATGTAGTCTCTCAATCATTGCATTTTTAAAAATCCTTGTACTTTAAAATAAGGGAAAGAAACTGGGCACGTAGGGTTCAGAATCCTCTGCCCTCAGGCCCCACTAATTGCTCTTCCCCTATTGTTGTATGTTTACATTTCCTTTGTATTTGTGGAAAAGGTTCTGAGGTATAACCTCCAAAGTCTAAGACTCAGAATAAAGGACAGTACAACTAGGTCCCCTTAGTGGGTTAGGGACCCTTATTGTGGGGATGGCGCCAAGGGAAAGCAGGGTTCTGAAGTTGTGAGCTTGCTGGACCTGGTTGGGTGGGCATAAAAAGGAGAAACGAGAGGTGAAAGGGGGCCTTCCAGTTTTACTCACATGAGGGTTCAGCGGAACTTCAGATGTTAGCACGGATGGGATTGCTGGTGTGCAATCAGTTAGGCGAGTTTCTACATATTCATGAATGCTTCTGTCGGAAGCTCCGTGATCTCTCGCATTCTGACCCGTATCCTCTGAGACTGGCTTCAATGTACCTAGTAGTGTTCCCTAACACACTGCACACACTTTTACTACTCTACTCAGTACATTGCATTGTAATTATCCCCTACATTTAGATCTTTCTTACTACTCTGAGCTCTTTAGGGAGGAGGGCCAGATACTACTTCTTCCCCCGCCTTGCAGGGAGGGCATGGTCATGTGACTAAATTCTGTCAATATTTCTGTCAGATATTTGCTCCAGGTCTTTGCAGAGAATGGCACAAAGACCTGAGGACGATTAAGAGATTATTCCCAGGTGGAGCAGGCAAAGATTTAGCAGTGGTACTGGTGAGTGTCTGGTGGAACTTCCTCGGGGCACATAGTCATTGGGCAGTTGCTGTGGTCTGTCTTTGCTGGGTCGTGTGTCGCCTAGACGCCTATGCCAGAAAACCTGCCTCTCCCTACGCCCTGGCTCTCCAGCCTTCCCATTGGCTCTTTGAGCTACTCAATACAAATGCTAATAAACTCCTTTTCTGCCCTAAGTAGTAGAGCCATTTTCTTTTGTTTGCTACTAAGAACCTTGTATGTAAGGTGAATCTCCCAAGATTGTTCAACTGCAAATAACAGATACTGGCTAACTAACTGTCATAAAACATTGCGGTTGACTCCCCTCAAAATAACATAACATGTTATTCACATGAATTTATTTGTAAACGCTATCATTTATAATTTATTTATAACTTTTTAGTCACCGGCCTTGTTATGCTTTATGCTAGTTCAGCTAATATGAACCCCTATAGGCCAAATGCTCCCTTGGAAAATGTCCTAATAAACTCAACTTGATGTTTGTTGAAAGATATTAGTGACGATATGCTGAATGGGCTGACATTTGTGGCATCATTGATTAAAGGTCAGATATACTCTGGGTTCTGTCAAACAGGTCGACATCCAGAGTTAATAAGGATGATAGTTACGAGAGGATCTCAGACCACCATTTGGAGCCACTCACCCCCATTACCACCACTGTGTGCAATACTTTTTTTTCCCCTAGAAGCTCCATTCAACTTAGATTTTAAAATTAGATGTCAGTGATTTACCCAGCGTCAACCGTCCCTGCCTTGTCCTCCCTCAGCCTAAACAAAGGCAGCTCTTCAGGGGCTGACGTTCGGATTCCAGCAGCCATTCCAGGGATGGAGTGAACACGAGTCTGCTCCCCTGCACCTTCTATACTCAGGAAACCTCGAGCAAAAACCACTTGTGCCTTTAGCATCACAGTGCTTCAGAGGCAGCAAACTCACTTTGAGTTACTTGGTGGTCTAACCTCCTCAGTGATGGGGGCAGAATTTCTGCAAATCATCCAGAATTGGGAACCACTCATTCAGCAGGTGAATTGGGTGGTTAGAGGTAGAGATGGAGGCATCCTTGGGGCCTTTAGAGAATACTTTTTTGTTTTGTTTTGTTTTGTTTTGTTTGACCTGCTTAAATCTCTTCAAGCGCTGAGAGGCCATAGTATAAGCTATAAAATGCAACATTAACACTGGAAGAACTTGTGCTCTGGACCTTTTCTATCTAGGTTTGGACCCAGGCTACTGCTCTTTTCCCCTCCTCCTTTCTCTTTGCCTCTCTGTCTCTTTCCCTCTTTTTCTTTCTCTCTCTCTCTCAATCTTTCTCACTTTCTTTTTCTCCCTCTTTTTCCATTCTTGAAATGAATTTATAAACGTTCAATGACCTGGTTATATGTTTTCTGCCTTTCTTGGCCACCAATTGCATTATCAGGATGAGGAGGAGTTTCAATCACTGACATTCTGGAAGTCATAGTGTGCAGTATCCTGCTTTCCCATATCAGGAATGTTTGAATAATAAACTCACTCTCTTGCAATTTCACGTGAAATTCTCCTTCAACAGAAATCTGAAAGCATGAAACTCTTCACATTTGAGGTTGCCCCATGCAGGTGGCATGCAGCTGCTACTCATCTCGCGAATCTGCTTGTGTCTACACTGTTCATTCCAACCTTTCTATTCCACAGCAGGTTGAGACCCTGCCCTGGTTCCTAAATGGGATATTCAGAGGCTACCGCCTATTGGAGTGCTGGCAAGCATCTGTTTAGGGCTGGAACTCAGGAGCTAAGTCGGAGAAATCTGATTTCTTTAGCAGCACTCCTCTGGACAAAAACTTATGTAAACTCCACATGACTCACTCAGGCCAAGGTAAACACTGATGTCTGTAACCAACTGCAGCACTCAAGAATACTTGCCAATCTTTGGCAACCAGGGACAATTTGCTTCTCTCTAGCTCCCAGCATGGACAGTTCATCAATTGAAACAATTTTCTTCATTGTTGTTGGTGGAGAGCAAAGACTGCAAAAGCAAACCATTGTTCAAGCTGAAAGTCATTTTGTGGAGAAAATGAGATGCTTGGATCAGTCTCCTTGTCCTTTATTTTATCGTCCCCTCTGGCATCCGTTTATGGATCTGATTTGATTTCTATTTTCATTTTGAGTCTTTTCTCTGTGACCTCAGGTCAGAGACAATATCAAAAGCAATGTGTTTTGGTGGGTTTATTTATCTGAGTCAATGGAAGAAGAGAAAGCCAACGGAAATGGTAGGGAGAATGAGGGAGAAAAAAGAGAGGGAAAGAGAGGGACCGACTGAGACTAAATTAATGTCTGTATGAAAAAGAAACATCACTACAGTTGGAACTGGAATTCTGACCATTTTCTTAACTAGTCCTGATGCCATTTTCAGTGTAAGAATCAGCTTCAGTCTTTAACATGGACATGGTTGTCACAATCCATTAATAGTTTATTCCATATGCATGGTCACCAAGATGAATGGAAAGGGTTGGAGCTGGGGGGGAGAATGAGGAGAGAACCAACAGCGAGAATAAACAAGACAAATTGTCTTTTGTCATTGAATACTGAATTTTTGTAGTAAGTTTTTGAGATACAAGCTGCATGCTTGTTAAATCCCATTGCATTTGGTGCTTCCAGGGATACAAAAAGTGAGCATGCTGGGACCAGGGCATCAGTAGAAAAGGCTGGTGCATATGAAGCAGGTAAAGAAAATGAACTCAACATATTGGGGGAATACATCAAGTGGCCACCCGTGGCTGGTATCACTATTGATGCCACTAAACAACTCAGAAGGACTGAACTTTACCTTGATTTACAGAGAAAAAGTAAACCACAGACTATAAGTCTTCTCAAAAACGAGGTACTCAAACTTCACCATTTCTAAAATGTCCAGATGGAAAAGCAAATGATCTAGTATACTTTGTTCAAAGAAAATCAAAACAATGATGCAGACCTTTCCTTCGGGTGAATTAAATTGTTAACAGGGAGGGTTTTTAATAAGCCTGTTGGCTCAGTGTTACTTGGTCTAGTTTTCAACTCTACCTTACAGACTTCTTTGTCCCATCCTCATAGAGAAAAGAATGAAAAAAAATAAAATAAAATGATATAATAAATGCTTAGAAATTAGAAAATAGGGGAATTCATACTTAACTCAGTCAGTCTTTGCTTGTTAACTATGATAAAAAGCCATGGCTCAGACTTCAGGGTGTATTTAGGATTGCTTTGTGTGCATATTGAAAATGTACATACTCATCCTAGGTCAATCCTAAGGATTCTGATTAAGTTGGTCCTGAGAGTAGCCCAGAAATTTCATTTGAAGGACATTTCCCAGATGATTCTAATGAAAGTGGTGCATGGACCATTCTTTAAGAAACAGTGTCTTACAATGTATGCATGGGGTGTGTCTGTGTGTATGTGCATGTGTGCGAGCGTGTTTAACAGGGAGACGCAGTGGAAGGACTTCAAGTTAGAAAATTGGTTTAGGTTGTTTTGTGAAGGAATTCAACTGAAATGCTAAGCAGTTCATGTTTTTAAATAAGGAGCTGCTGTGATCAAATTTGTACTTTTAGGTATACAACTCTGGTGGCAGGTTTGTTTGGAAAGGATAGAGGAGGAGTCAAGGAAACCAGTCAAGAAGTCTTGCAGAGAGATGAGGGCTTGATCTGAAATTTTGTCCTATGCTTTGTGCAGGTCATAAGGATAAAAAAGATGTGGATCCGTTCTTCAAGTTGCTTACAACCTAGTAAAGAGAAGATCCAATACATGAGATACCGATGGAAAAGTGAAAGACATGGCTGGCTGGGTGCACAAAATTTTGGACAGTAGCAGAATTTTGCAGAGCTACAGAGACCAAGGTTAAGAGTAAACTCCTAGATCAGGATAGATCTTGAGAGAAAGGTGATTAAATTGGATCAGAGTTCGATGGTGTGGTGTTCTTTTCACTAGTGGGGTCAAAGGCAGGCTTTACAGACTTGTATGAGCAACTGAAGAGAAAATAAAGGCACGGAATATTTCTTTTTGGAGATTTTGTTAATTAAAAAAAAGAGAGAGCTGGGATAGCAGCTTAAAGGATTACAGGGTTTAGGAAAGGGTATTTTTTGCTTAGGTTTGGTTTTGTTTTTGATTAATTCTTATAGAAGATAGTGGAATATACTTGAAGGGAAATGGGAAAGAGAAGCTGAAAACTGGGGAAGCGATCATGGTAGACAAAGAGAAAGAGACAGGAAATGGGACCAAGAGACTCTGGCCTCAGAAAGGAAAAGATCAGAAAGCTGAAACGGATGGAAGACGCCACATGGCAGTTCTGAGATAGGCAGGGAGCAGCAGGAGAGCGGGAAAGATGACGAGGGAAATGATTTAGACACTGTAGGTTGCCATTCAGAAGTCATACTACACCTTCTTTCTCAGTTTGTAGAAGCCAAATGTGTAAATTTTGTTCCTAGGGCAGTGTGCTTCGAGAAAGGGCGATCCCTCCCCAGGTCCTGGAGGATGAGCCACAGCTGATCTAAACTCAGCATGGTCATCCCATTCCCCCGGCTGGTGGCCGGGGATCGGCAAATGACAATGTTTGGGCCAAATATACATAGAAGAGATCTCTTTCTGCTTTAGGAAATTTTGCTCCATGATAAGTAAGTTTTCTTCCTTGAACTTGGTAGTATGAAGTCACGACGTTTGGAATGAGGGAGCCACCTTGTAACCCCGAGGTAGAATCTAAGGATCAAAAGTTAGATGCTTAGGATGGAGGAAAAGAAATCTGAGTCTAATGGCAGCACTGACCAAGTGTGTTACCTGAGGAGCTGTTTGCCTCAATTTCCTGTCTGGAGAGAGATGTATGTATGTTCTTGATTGTTTAAGTCACGACAATTTGCAATTCTGATATTTTACAGTAAAAAAATTTACATACGTGACTGTAGAGAAATTTGCATCTATCTTTTCACTAAAGTAAAAGAGGAAGACATCTGCCAAAAGGGACGGAGGCACACCTGGGATGCAGGTTTGGGGAATGTGGACACTGTTAGGGGCTACCACTGAAGATACCAAGAGTGGTAGCTAATGGGATAAATCAAAGGAAGGGGGCAATAAAGGATACCCCAAAACAAAGGGGGACTACGTGCTGTCAGAATGTCTTCCTGACATTTCCAACCTTCCCAGGAGGGGGCAAAAGAGCAGAAACTCTGATCAAAGATGAGCTGCAGGTGGGCATTGGAATGCAACATCAACAGAAAGCCACCTCCGGTCCACGGTCCACGGTCCACGGGGAGCAAGGGCAGGGCGGAAGCATTTCACGAAGGGGCTCAAATGACTGTGCCTGGTCACCTCCGATGACATGATTTGCCCTCATTGCCATCACCACCAAAACAGCACATGGCTCCTAGGTTTTTGTGAAGACAAAATGAGATAATATGTGTAACTGATTTTCCATTTTATCTGACATATTTTAAACACCAGTAAATACACAATGATAGTTAGGTCCCGAGCTCCTGTCAAAGCCAGGAAGGGGAGTACCAGAAAGCCCACACACATCAAAATAATGTTGAATAATGACTCCTGAGTGCACTACATATTTTGTTTTTAATCAGCAAGATGTATAAAAATTCCACTCACCATGCATATTAGTAAGTTTCTCCAAAGTTGAATCAAGGGAAAAAGAAAAAAAATTCTGGCACGAAATTGCGTATCTTAACAAGACAAACTTCAAGTAAATTGGCTGCTGCAGCACCCACTGATTATTTGCCAACCGTTTTTTAGGCAGCACACACTCTTTATTTAGCTGGGCCAGCAAGCTCCTGTAGGTGTCCTTGCTCATCCTGTCACTAGACGAGGTGGAGAGGCAAACACAGAGGAGCAAGCTTGCCAAGTAACCGGCTATCTGGGCGGCTGCAGGTTAGGTCCGGGGAGCTGCAGAATTCCTGCTGCTTTTGATTCTTGAGTTCTTTTCCACATAACGTGCTCCCTGGGCAGGATTCGCAGCATCTGGTACCATCTAAGAATTCACTTAAAATGCAGAGCTTCAGGCCCCATCACAGAGGAACTGAAGCAGAATCTCCCTTTCAATAAGACCTTCTGGTGACCTGTGAACACATTAATGTTCTAGAGGCACTGATCTTAAGGACTTGTCTGAAGCCACCTTGTGTGATGGGCAAACACTCACCGTTTCCCCCAAAGGCTGCCCCCTTTCACGACATGAGATGCAGGTTCTCGGGTGAGGCCCAGCTTCACAAAGCCACTCACCGTTGTGTCTCACTGAAGCCAACCTTGAGTCATCAGGGACCACCAGTGGTCTAACATTTTGACTGGAGAGCAAGGAAGCCCAGGAAATAGATGAACTTGGGTGCTAGACAGGCTTGGGTTTATTTCAGGTTCTGCTTTGTGCTAGTTAATTGACCTGGGACAAATGAACTAAACTGCGTTTGCGCCTCCCCTGCCATAATTCACAAGCAAGACTGTGTAGCCCGTAACTACTAACTCCTTCTTCATGCCTATCAGTGAGTGGAACAGAGGAGAACACTAGGGAGCACCATGGCGGGGTGGGGGGGGGCACCTAAAAGAAGATTGGCTGGGTAGCTTTACTCACTAGAACTTCTGGATTGGGATATCAGAGCTCCTGGTTGTCTGTCTCAGTACTTAAGCAAAGGGGAGTTGTAGGATACCTGGGGAAATTATTTCTGAGCTGTGGGCTCAGACATTCAACAAAAGCAGAAACAGTATGATTCTGGGCATATGAGCCTTAATTCCTGATAGTTTTCCAATTTGGCATCCTTATCTCCAGTGAAACTCTCTTGTACTTTCTGCTTAACTTCCTGAAATCCACACTGTCCTGACCACACAATAAATTTTAAGTGAGTGGCCGTTATGATTATTTTTATTGCTACTGCTGGATAATCAACATCATTATTATGGCTGCGATGCCTCCTACACCAGCCTATCTTTTCATTCACATTTAGCCCCTGGTAATTAATCCTCAAATCTATAAGAAAGCCAATCACCTGAGTCATGACAAAAAATAAATACTGTCTTCATATGTGTTTATATACTCACTAATGGGTTACTGTTCAAAGAACTGACTGAAATATTAATGATGCCTACGATTGCTGAGCATGAATGGCAGCTGCCACGTAAGAGCACGTTTTATCCATTAACTGCTATACCAGGGAGAGAAGGGAGGTGTCATGTGCCAAGTTATTACTCAGATTTCACAGGAGTCCCAACTGAAGTCAGAAAGGTAAACTCATGAGACAACAAAAATAACAAGTTACATAATGAAGAATTCTAGGTCCCACTTGCTGTCTTGGTGCTCATGTAATATAGTCTGGGTTCTTAAGATCCTGACCTCAGTTGGCAGCCAGTCCCCAAAACATATCTGTCACGCTAATCTGAATCCTTTTTGAGATACTGAGTTCTCTTTTCATCGAAGAATTGATCATTGAATCTGTAAAATACTTAATATTGTCCAGTGGGAGATCATTATTACCAGCATTTGGCTGGTAAGGCTTACCAAGCTGCTTTTTGAAATAAAACAGTATTTTGAGTGAGGCATTGTTTCCTGTGTTTTAGTAGAGACAAGGGACACTTGATAGGGGAGATACCTTTCCCAAAGTTTCTAGCCCACGCTCTGAAGTGACATCACTCTGACAAATATGGATAGCTCTGTTTAGCAAACCAAAGCACTTGGAGATGCTTTTAGAAATAATTTTTTGTGGGATCCCTGGGTGGCGCAGCGGTTTGGCGCCTGCCTTTGGCCCAGGGTGCGATCCTGGAGACCCGGGATCGAATCCCACATCAGGCTCCCGGTGCATGGAGCCTGCTTGTGTCTCTGCCTCTCTCTCTCTCTCTCTCTCTCTCTGTGACAATCATAAATAAATAAAAATTCAAAAAAAAAAAAAAGAAATAATTCTTTGCCTTCTAGCAAAGATTTTCTCAAGATGGTGCCCAAATGAAGTTTTATATGCTTCTTTCCTAGAAGATGGGGAGAATGTTTTAGGGAGAAACTGTTCCTTCTTCAGAGCTGTCACTGATAAAAGGGTGAAGGGCACTGGGGACACTTCCCAACAAATCGAGTCCTATGAGAAGCAGATCCAGGACAAGACAAATATCCTCTCCAGATGCCATGTAATGAAATTCCTCACCCCTGGTAGTTCCTGGACTCCATTTTCTCCATTTCTTGGCAGCAGAACTTAACATCATTATGATTTTCTAGTGTATTGAGCTGGGGGATTGTCTTCAAAGAAAACTGACTAATTCTCTGATGAAGAGCAGAAGACCCTTTAGCAGGTCTCTCATCTCGAGGACTAAGTAACTTGGTACTTTTGCCCCCAAGGAAGGGCAGATTTTCCTTTTGAAAATAATTAGAGTTTTTTCTACTTGAAGTTTTAAGCAAAACTAAAGGACTGTGAAGATTGTGTAAACCATTTGGATTTTTCACAGGTCGACACAGACCAATTGCTATTGCTCTAGAATGAATTTCATATTTTCTTAGGAGAGGGTCAGTTCTGGTGCTCACCTAGCCATTCATTTCCTTTGGAAATTGAATTTGTCTTGACTTGGGGGTTTAGACACTGGATTATCCAAATAATTCTGTGCAGAAACAAAGATTCATGCTCATCAGATGTTCAAGCCAGTTTTGTAGAGGGTCGTGATTTGGAGGCATTCAAAGAAGTCAAGGGAAGAAGGAAACAAGTCAACACTTTATTCATTCCAATATGAACTGACACCATTAGGTCAGGAATTTTTTTTTCTTTATCTTTTTCTTTCTTTCTTTTTTTTTTTTTTTTTTTTTTGTGGAAACATAACGTTATGAAGGCTCAACCATTACCAGGAGAAGAAAGAGGGTCCATAAAAGATGACACCTTTCAGATGACTCAGTCGGAATTTTAATACTTGTCATTCTGGTGCCACCACTGAGCCTGTGGATTAACCCAAGCCGTATCTTTGTGGGAAGCATCTTTTACCTCAAGCCAGATTTCAAATTCTGCCTTCAGGACAAATTCCTAAACCCTACTTATGAACATAAACTTCATGATATTCTGGCTCCGATATCCTCTAGCTGCTACTGGATGCCATGAGCCCCACACTGGACATAAACCCAACTCCATGCTGCCTCTGCCCTTCCTTCCCAATCATTCCAATGGCTACAACACCCCTTTCCTGTCTAGGGAATGCTCAGTGATCCTTTAAGTCCGGAATCAAATATAACCTCCCCTGGGTGCCTTTTTCATACCTCTTACCCTGTTTGACAAACTTAACTGTTTTCACTTCTGTGTTCAACCTTTACTATTGCCTTATTGTGGTTTACCATAGTAGCTTGTTTTACCATTTTTCTCTCTCTCGACTACAAGCTCCTTTAGGGCCATTTTTCAATCTCCCTGGCCAGTGTCCAATATTTACTAAATGATTGGAAGAACATATCACTATAATAATGCAATTACTATGGATTTTAAACTCTAAAATGAAATTCTTACATTCGGCATATAATCAGAGATTGCCTTTGAAAAGTTATTCTTTTTCCATCCAGTGGTTCATTTAATGATTGGTGCCAGGTGATGGGGAGAACAGATAATGAAGAAACAGCTGAGTCTCAAAAATTGTCAACCATTTAAATTAAAAAGAAAAAAACCCACAGAAATTAATCTCTTGGATCCATGTGCATGCATTCATGATGAGTTAACATTTATGGGATTAAATGAAAATCAATGATACTGCTACTGAACACCATGGATTGGGCACAAGTTATATGGCTTCCACGGTACAAGATGTTTATGAATATGACTTATAATGGTTGAAATGCTGCATATGAGACATTATTTGCCCAGTTTTGGAGAGGGGGAATCTGAGGTTCAGAGACATTTAAACGATGTTTTGAATATCAAATAGCTAAATAATTGGTGAAACTATGAAGGGAGTCCCTCAAAAACTGATTTCTTAATCAGTTCAGGCTGCTGTAACAGAATGCCATAGACTGGATGGCTTAAACAACAGAAATTTATTTCTTATGGTTCTGGAGGCTATGAAATCTGAGATCAATGTACCACCAGATACTAAGTCTCAGAAGGGCCTGCTTTCTGTTTTGTCGGCTGTCTTCTCGTATCATCATCACATGGTGAAGAGCAAAAAGAGAAAGCAAGCTCTCTCATGTCAGTTCTTATGAGGGCATAGATCCATCATGAGGACTCCCCCTCCAAGATCTATTTACCTCCCAAAGACCCCACCTCCTAATATCATTACTTTGGGAATCAAGATTTCATCATGTAAACATTGAGAGAGACAAAACACTCACTCCATAATATCCAATTAATAGCAATTCCAAAGACTAAGCTGATGCAGTAATAGTGGTATTAATTCCAAAGCTTTTAACCCAATATGGAAGTCTATGCAACAAAGGTAAGCACGAAGGCTATTTTAGTAAACAAATTTGATGACATTCCTACTTCAACTTATCAGAACAAACACAATCCTTTTTGGAAGCAGCCAACTCAAGCCTCTGGTGAGGCTTGTTAGTGGGCTGGCTCCACTCTCATGATGGTGCCATCTCTTGGAGGGGCACAGTCCTTGGAGGCTAAAATCATCTTGACTTAAGTAGCTGTCTAGTGAAAGTACAGCTTCTCTGAGTGCTAAGGGCTGTTTTTCAAGAGTACCTCAAGCAGAGTCTGGGCAGAAGAACATCTGCAGTGTTGCAGTGAGGGAACTTATTGCCACTCCCACCTGGGGGAACACTACGAGTTTTTTTGCCAATTATAACATCGGTCCAATAGGCCCAAGTTCACTGATTGGTAAATGAAATCCAATCTACAATAGGTACAAAGTGGGATTATTGCAACAATATGCATGATACTTTGATGAACACTATGATGTTAAATGACCCCAAGTAATATAATAATAAGGCAATCTAACATTTTTGGGTATTTATCAAGTGTCAGACACCTTCCTAATCACTATAGGATTATAATCCTATAATCACTATATATATAGGCTGCTATATATCATATATAGGCCGCTATATATATATAGTGATATATATATCATGATAATAATCACTATATTATATATATATATCACATATATAAAAATATCTATAATCTTATTTAGTTGCCACGAAAAATGTACAATATATGTAGGCACTATCCTTACCTCATTTTGCAGTTGAGATAACAGTTACACTGCTGATAAGTGACAGAGCTAACACCTTGCCATTTATCTCCTACACTATGCTGATCTATTAATTTATCACTTTAAATTCCTTGAGGACTGAAGACTCAAAGATGAAGGGACAGGGCTCCCACTCCTCTCGGTACGGCAGGGAAACAGGCCAATAAACCATCGACCCAAGGTAACCATATCATGTAAGAGGAGCCAAAAGACACCTAGGAGGTTGGGGAAGACAGAGGAGGCTTCACAGGTATCTGAGACTTGGTAATAAATGGAGTGCCCGAGTTAAAAGAATCTAATTACAAAGTTGGCAAATGAACACATCACATATTCTGGAAAGGATGGGTGCCTAATTCTGTTGGACTAGAACGTAAAATATGAAGTCAGAGAATGACAGGGATTCAGGGTAGGTTAAACCTTCAGGAGAAGGTTAAACCCTGAAGGACCTTGACTCTTGTGCAAAGGAATTTTAATTTTATTTCATTAAAGGAATAGGGGGTCATTGAAGAGTTAGAATCAATAGATTTTTTTTTTTTAATTTATAAGGATCACTTTGACCAAAGTGTAGTGGATGGATTGGTGATGGTAAGACTAGAAATAAGAAGTTAGTGAAGCTATTGGAATAGTCAAAGCCCTGAAATAGAGTACGCGGGGTGGGAATGTAAAGCACGTTGCACTTTGGAGTATTGATGGATAGAATAATGATTAAGGCATTAGTCTGGGGCCATTTAAGTGGGAATCAGTCCTGCCAATGCCTGTCCATGTGCTCTTAGGTAAACCTACACAGCAACCTGTGCTTGAATTTCCTCTTCTGCAGAATCGAGGTAGTAACGATGTATATTTTATAGCATTGTTGTATATATTAATATAAGACACTTCAAATGTTATTGTTGACCATTACATATGATGCAAAATGTTTAAAATACCGCCTAACACAAGGAAAATGTTAATGCTAGAGACATTTGGAAACAAAATAATCTAAATGCATATCCATTTCGCTGATCCTCACAATGGACAAAATTAGGTACTTTTCCTGTTGTAAAACTGCATTCTAAGGTAAATTTAATTTGTTTGAAATGAAATTTACACTAAGAAAGCACAAAAATTGGGGCACCTGGGTGGTTCAAATGGTTATGCATCTGCCTTTGGCTCAGGTCATGATCTCTGAGTCCTGGAATTGAGCTCCACATGGGGCTCCCCGCTCAGTGGGGAGTCGGCTTCTCCCTCTGCCTCTCCTCCCATTTATGCACTCTCTCTCTCTTTTGCAAAAATAAATAAAATCTTTAAAAAATAGAATAAGTAGCATCAGAGGATTGTCATGTGTTATTGGCTTTCATAATGGTTTTTTTCTTCTATTACTACCCAATGCACATAAAAAGATACATAATCATAGATAATTCAGTTCTCAAGAACTACTGATACACAATTAAATATATCCTTACACTAAGCATGCTTAGTTCCTGTATTTAAAATTATTGATTTCTAGCTGCCATATGCTCTGAGGATTTTAATTTGTTTTAAAGCAAAATATAAAAACATGAACATAGAAGTATTTTTCTTCTGAGTGTTGGATTAGGCCTTTCATTAGTATCTCAGCCCATTCCAAAGTGGTTTACGAGGGTAAACTTCAGGAACAGACAGGGTGGCTTGGCCTGAGGACTTGAGAAATTTTGTCTCACTGACAGAAAATGAAATTAGTAAAGAATCATTTTCAGTAATGACTTGCCCTGTTTAGTTTTCTGTTTTATTCTAAGATCTGCTCTTGGGATGGAGTTTAGATTTTGATTAGAAGACAGAAGTAGAAAGATAGAGGTAGGAAGACTAATTAGAACATTCTTAGGTTACCTCATAAGAGGGATATTGTAGACTTGCTCTATGGTGTGCTGGGCTGCACTGAGGAGAAGGCAATAAAGTTGAAAAAAGAATCTGACAGAACTTGATGGCTGATTGGATATGGGTAATCAAGGAAAAGAAAGATTGAAGAATGATCCCAGATGTCTAGGCTGAGAAATTGGGTAGATGGTCATGAACCTCAAATGATAGAGAATGTAGGAGAAAATGCAGTTTTGGGGTGTGAAGATTGGCATGCTTCATTTAAGACATATTGCATGTAGAGGATCTATGCCAGAGTTAGGCAGAAGTTATGAACAGATGGGAAGCCTGGGTGGCACAGTCAGACTCTTGATTTCAACTCAGGGTTGTGAGATCAAGCCCAGTGTTGGATAAATAAATCTTAAAAAAGAAAAGAAGAAGAGGAGGAAGAGGAAGAGGAAGAGGAAGAGGAAGAGGAAGAAGAAGAAGAAGAAGAAGAAGAAGAAGAAGAAGACGAAAGAAGAAGAAGAAGAAAGAGAAGAAAGAAAGAAAGAAAGAAAGAAAGAAAGAAAGAAAGAAAGAAAGAAAAAGAAGTAGAGATGAGCAGATAATGGGACAGACACATTGAATGAAACACATGGGTTGGAGACACTGATTTGAGATTTATTGGCATATGTGGCAGTTGGTTCCAGGAGCATGGATGTGCTCCTCTTAGGAGAATGCAAATGAGAAGATAAATTTGGTTAAGGACAAAACCCCAAGAAAAAACAGTGTTTGAACGATGTATATAGAAAAAGAAACCTTTGAAGAGGGAAGAATTCTGGAATACATAGAAAGAACACCAGAGAAACCAAGGAAATGGACAATATTTTCAAGGATATCTATTCTGTATTGTGACATGTCCAATAAGGTAAATAGTGAAAAGCTTTCATTACATTTTTAAAATAAAAGGCTAGTGTGTGTGTGCTTGTGTGTGCACGTGTGTATGTGTGTGATATGTATTATTCAGGGCAGTTTTAATGGAATGTTAGGGATAGAAGCCATATTGTAGAGATTGAGAAACTACTCCTAGGACATAATGTGGAAATAGGAAGAGAAAACCCTACTTCTAAAAATTCTGATGAGAAGAGGAAGAGTATACTTTGGAAAACTTTGAACCAAGGTAGAACATATTGTGGGACCAGGAAAGACATGTGTCTGCGAGGAAGGGGCAGAGATAGTGGGCAGTTTAAGATTAGAAAGAGAGTGATGACTGTTGAAAAATGTCTTGGAATGAAGGACATTTTGGGGCTTAGCTGCATGAATTATCTTTAAGCAGGAAAAACTAAAACAAAAACAAAAAAACCTTTCCTGTCAGAACCTGGAAGAAAGAAGCAAAGGATATAATGGGTACTACCGTATGGTTTTTAGTAGAAAACTCTGTGTTTTAACACTAGATGGTGTCAATGTTCCAAATGAAGTAGGAAACAAGCTCTCCTAAAAGTGAGTAGGACAGATGCTCAGGAGAGGGGCTGAAGAGGACTGTGAAGTGTTGATAGAGCTTGTGGGATCTCATCCCCACTGATGCCACCATCAAATTCTTCTCCACTCATCAAGAAGAGGAAGTTCTCTCTCTTCCTTTGAAGATGGGCAGGACTTGTGACTTGCTTTGGTCAACAGGCTACACCAAGAATAATACTATTTATTATTTCAGTGTCTGGCCTTGCTTTTAGGAGCACTTTTGGATTTCCAGTTCTCTCTTGGAAGTCAGTTACCATTTTTTAAGAAGTTTATCTGCTTTGCATTCACGGCACTGTGAGAAAATCCAATCTAGCTTATTACTTTGCTAAGGCCAGAAGTAACAAAATACCACAGACTAGGTGCCTAAGCAACAGAAATTTATTTTCTCACAATTCCAGAGGCTAGAAAGTCCTGGTTCAAGGTGTTGGCAAGGTATGGTTTCCTTAACTTGAGGATGGCAGCACTCTTAATACCTCTTCATGTGGTGTATTTTCTGCACCCAAGGCCTTGGTTTCTCTTCCTCTTTCTCTTCTTATGAGGAAGGAATCCAATCATATTGGATTAAGGACCCATCCTAATGCCCTCATTTTAACTTAATCTCCTCCTTAAAGACCTTCTCTCTGAATACACTTACATTCTCAAGTCAAAATTTTATTTACAGATAAATTTTTTGAGGTGGGGTGGGGACACAATTCAGCTCATCATACTAGTCATGCACAAAGGTCATTAAAGAGATATTCTCAGCCAGTCCCCAGTCATTCCAACCGTCCTAGCCAGGGAATGGATTTGTGAGTGAAGAAGCCATCTCAGAGACTCTAGCTCCCCAGACACCAAATGCAGCAGAAACTTCCACTTGAGCCCTGTCCAGTTTGAAGAATCGTGAGAATCTACAGTCTAGAATCTAGAGAACCTGGATGTTAATCTCCATGCTTCTCCATTGTTCTAACTAGTGACTTTAGGGTAGCCTGTTATTCAATAATAGCAAATTAAAACGAGTACTGAGACCATCACAGAAGTGATGGACAATGTCGAGATCCTTTAATTATTATTCAGAGCTTTGTATTTTCACAAACAGAGTTGCCCTTCACATAAGGTCATTGCTGCACCTAGAGGAAAGCATCTACTCTAGTAAAGCATCTCCGCCATCAATTTCATGCAGCAGGCATGCCCTTCTATCTGGAATGCACACACACACACACACACACACACACACACACGCACATTCACATCTCTTGATGGAACTAAATTTGACATGGGAAATGATGTTTTAAAAAACACCTAGCTTGTGAGATTGTGCTACTATTTATATAAATGATAAAGCAACACCCAAATATCACTGGCTTCTGCTACTGTTATAACATGTAGTGTTTAGGCAGAGACCACTCTGTGTATCTGTTTTCCCCTGGATTTACTTTAAATAATTTGGGTAATAAAGGGAATTGGAAACTGCAATCTGCCTACACCTTTATAGTAGGTTTTGTTTATTCTTTGGAAAGTTCGCAAATCTGAAACTTTACCATCTACGGAAAGCCAAATGTTGCCAATTTAAGTAATTGTGTTGTTGACACGTGACTAATATTGAGTAATGTACAGACAGAGAGGCCTAATATTCAAATAAAGTCAGGATCATTTGCATGGAAGGGTAGAAGACTTGATGAAATACATTTAAATTTAGATAAGTACATATCTCTGCATTGTAATTGGAACTCCAAAACATTCCCCAAAGCTGACTCACTCCTCTCTCTTTTATTCCTTCATTTTCTAAGCAATGTGTTCCAGTTTCTTCTATTTTATTCTTTATTTCCTTATGCATCTTGTTCATTGAACTTTAATGCACAAACATGCACACCCCTACTCCCACCTCTCCACTTACAAGATTTTTGGTGCGTGAATGTTGGACACAAGAAATAAAGAATTTTAATTAAGCATTTGGAAGAAGACCACGTTCAGAAATGGAAGAAATAGGTATTTCTAATGTCCAAACTTTCTGGAGAGGAAACACTATCCCAAACCAGGTAAATATCAGAAACCTCCCCTACTGCCACTTTTTTTTTTCCATCTTTATTTTTAATATGGGAGGTGGTTGTGCTGGTGATGGCAGAGGTGAGTGAAGGTAAAATCAGTAAGAGATTAAAGCATATATTATAAAAATGGGTGAGAGTTCATCTTTAAAACACTGTGCAACTTGACTTTTCTGAGTTAAAGATGAGAGTCCATTTTTTCTTCATGGGTCCAGCCACACAAATTCTAAGAGACAAACTAACTTCTGCCTTCTTTGGCTTCAGATTACAAAAATAAAAGGAGAGTCCTGGCCTGTATAGCATTTTTAATTTTTTTTCTTGGTAACTGGTATTGTATTCATTTTTTATTACAATTACTTTGCATTACAATTCATTTTCGTTATTACCACGGTTACTGCTGTTGTTTATTATCCCTGCTTATCTCAAGCTTGAACTACTGCAATAGGATTCAAGCTGGTCTAACAGCCTCAGCTCTTTCTTGTTCCTCTTACTTCCCTCTGCCAGAGGGATGTTTCTAAAACATAAATCTGACCACATCTTGTGCTTGTTCCTTCGGTGATCTCATCCAGTCTCATGGAGATAAATACGACTTAGATATGAAGGTCATCAATATTTCTTTCCCAGCCTGAGCTTCTCCCCTTGAACTCTAAACATATATGTGCTGTGACTACTTATGGCATAAATAAGTAGGCATGGACATCCACAAGGCGTCCTAAATCCCCAATCGAAACGGGGCTTCTGGCCTTCTTCTCCAAATGGGGCCCTCTTTCAATCTTTCTGAATGTCAACCCATTCTTCTGATTGCTTAGACAAAAAAGTCAACGTCATCTATGAATAGGAACTGAGATACAGGGAGTCTGAGCCCGGGCAGTCTGACTCCAGAGTCTACACTCTTTATCTGTATGTTAGGATGTTTTACTACCTTACTAACCCTTTTTCATGTAATCTTGAACTTCGCATGATGCCTGCATAACAAATATCCACTGTTCACCTCAGAGGAGGCTTGATAAATCAAATTAGAACTATAAATTCTGGTTCTACCTAGTTGTCACCTAAAAGAACTAAAAATTCTACTTGTTTAGGGCCAAGATTTTTATTTTAATTATTTCCACTTGTATACAACACCCAGTGCTTATTACATCTAGTGCCTTCCTTACTCCATTACCCCATCCCCCCACCTACCTGCCCTCCAGCAACCTTCAGTTTGTTTCCTATGGTTAAGACTCTCTTATGATTTATCTCCCTCTCTGATTTCATCTTATTTTATTTTTCCTTCCCTTCCTCTATGGGTGTTATACACAACTGATGAATCACTAAATTCTATCTCTGAAACTAATAATACACTCTATGTTAATTAAGTGGAATTTAAAATAAAAAAATAAAAAAATACACTTATTGTGATGAGCACTAAGTAATGTATAGATTGTTGAATCAGTATATTGTACACCTGAAACTAATATAACATTGTATGTTAATTATACTAGAATTAAAAAAAAAAGAATAAGTGATAGCCAAACACAAGTTATAGGAGACTACAACTAGGATGATTCCATTTACATGAAAGTTCAAAAAATACTCAAAATTAAACAACATACTTGATGATTACATACATATGTAGTAAAAGTATGAAATAGGAGGGCATAATTAACACTGTGGATATTTCGAGTATAAAACTCAAAACAGTGGGTATTTTGAGTATGACTGGTAGAGCTATATTTGAGGCAAGACACACTGAAACCCCCACACAAGAGACTGATACTGTTTTTGGGTGGCAGCTGCATGGGAAATTATAGCGTACATACTCTGTGTATTAAACATGCTCCATAATTTAAAAACTTAAAAAAATAAAATACTGTCTGGTGTACAACAGGTCCTTGTTAAATATCTATTGATAGGTCCTCAATAAGTAAGTTTGGAATGACTGGATGGTGAAATTTAAAAGAATTATTTCAGTCTTTTTTTTTTTTTTTTTCTTTTTTACACATTCTGTGTGTTCTTATTGGGTAGGCTGGGATTTGGGGATGGGAACTCAGATCCTGTCTCAGCTACTAGTTAGTTCTATAACCTTGAGAAGTTTCTAAACCTTTTGATGTTATGATCACTCTGCCAAAAAATGCTATGCATGCAATAGATGTTCCAGGCTGTACAGTAATAATGTGGAAAAATAAATAACTCAAGTTACAAGGTCTCCTTACTTCTTGAGAGCAAGAATCACATCTATTTGCTTACTCTCCATTTCCCAAGTGTTTATTGAAGTTCCACCTTCTGCAGAAACTCAATAAATTTGTGTGAATGGCAGGTTGAATTTCATGATTTGGTATGTGGTATGGCAAGGTGCCTGACAATTTTAGAGGCAGGTTGGTGTAGTGCAAAGAATTCTGAATTGAGAGGCAGAAGGCAGGTTTGAAGGCAAAGAAGTAGACATTTCATTATTTCATTGATTGACTTCAGGACAAACAATCATCACACAGGTCAAATCTTCAGATCTGTCTCTGCAAAACTTGAAGAAGGTGGGACTCGTTGTTCTCAAAGGTGTATCAGCAGACATCTCACGGTATAATGTACATTCACCACAATACCCAAAGAATGGGAGCATAGGACATTTCTGTTTCTGTTGGATGTATTCATGGAAGGGCTCAGGAAGCAGCATCAGGATCTACCACATGTAAACATCTCCACATATCAACGATTTCTTTTAGACTCCTCCCCAATATTGCAAGTAGATAACATTATCCCTACTTACAAATAAGGAAGGTGAAATTCGGGGGAAACTTCTCAGGTTAAGATGACTAGTATCAAAGCTGGGATTGCAATGCAGGATTAGAGGGCTCTTAGTTTCCCACCTCTGCACTGACCCACATGTCCTCCCTACATTTCCAGTTCTAGTAATGAAGGAGAGAGGGCAGTGCAGGGTACTGCTGGAGACTGGCGCTCTCTCGCTCTCTCTCTTTAAAAATTTGTTTATTTATATATTCATGAGAGACACACAGAGAGAGGCAGAGACACAGGCTGAGGGAGAAGCAGACTCCCTGTGGGGATCCCGATGTGAGACTTGATCCCAGGACCCCGGGATCATGCCCTGAGCCCAAGGCAGTCGCTCAACCACTGAGCCACCCAGCTGCCCCTGGAGATTGGCTCTCTTAAACATCAGGTTTATCCAACTCTAGCAGCAAGTGCTATGATCAACTGAAGGATATTCTAGTCACATAAAACACTAATTAATTGGGGGAAATTGGTACTTAACTACATGCTCCCATTCTGTTTTCAATAAATGTAATCTATCTAACAAATCAGCAGCATTTATTAATGATAATAGAAAGTGTGTTTAGTAATAGGCTTGCCTTTCATTAGGGAACTAATATGGGGTTTTATGTGGAGTTCCAGAAGAAACCAAGTAGGCATTACTAGCATTTGCTTCATTGTGCATATTACATGGTGCCTTGATTCTGCTGGTGACAAGCAATAAAATACTTGGTCGTATATAGTGCATTAAAATGTGTTTAATCTACTATTAATTCCATGAAACACATTATTTCCCACCTCACTTCCAATCACCACTGGTAACATATGGGGTCTATGAGTCTTAAAATAATTACCGACCACAAGCTGTAACAATAAGCCACAAAGCAACTTAATGATATCCTTTCCTGAAATTTATTTCAAATAATGTTTACTGCTTTTCTTTCTTTTTCTTTTCTTTGTTCTTCCATGAAACTGTGCATTGGACTACATTTCTGGTAAGAAGATCCAACTTGGATTTTAACTGTAGAAATTATGCTTTTGTTCTGGGTGATAAGGCACAAAATTACTGCTTGGAATATTTTTTGTTCTTTCTTCTCTAGATATTTCAACAAACAATCCTTTATGATCTCTTTATGGGACAAGAAGGCATATAATGATTTAGAAAGCTACTAACTTGGCTATGTAACTAGATAGCTGCTGAAAGCTGAAGTGATTATCAAGGAACTATGCTCAGAGGACCGAAAAAGGATTTTAAAAAATAGGAGAAAGAGTCATTGGCCCATTTATGCAAAGCCAGTGCAAAAAAAACAACAAAAAAAAGTGAATACTTGGCTTCTGAGAAGTTAAGGACTATGATGCCAAGTTGCGGTAACTCTCTTGACCTACATTTTTTGAAAATTAAATTTTCTCCTTTCCTCATTGTTGTGGAATCTATCGTGTATATTATTTTGGTCATATTATATGCATGTCTTATGAAAATTTCAGAATTTTTTTTTTTTTTTTTTTTTTTTTTGGTGATCAATAGGGGATGTAGTAAAAACAAAAATTAGGTTGTACGTTGGCCTACTGACAGTGGTTTAAAATTCACATTGGAAAAAAATGATTTTATTTCCTTATTGACTTATTCAAATGCTTTAAGGAAAGGCCCACCAGGCTGAAGGATTTGGCAGGTGCTATTCACACTTATTCTAAACATTTCTCTTTGTTAACCAAAGATCTTTGGACAATAGAAGGAAAGGGTTCAAGAGGATCCTAAGTTAATCTTCTGCAATAACATTATCTACTCTGGTGAAATAGTCCTTTGATGTTCTTTGGTGGTTTTTTTTTTTTTTTTTTTTTTTTTAATTTTTTTTTTAATTTTTATTTATTTATGATAGTCACAGAGAGAGAAAGAGAGAGAGGCAGAGACACAGGCAGAGGGAGAAGCAGGCTCCATGCACCGGGAGCCCGATGTGGGACTCGATCCTGGGTCTCCAGGATCGCGCCCTGGGCCAAAGGCAGGCGCTAAACCACTGCGCCACCCAGGGATCCCCTCTTTGGTGGTTTTAAAAGCGCTCTTTCTTTTATTATTTATAGATAATAATGTTTAAAGTTTTGTGTATGGTGAGTAGAGGCTGCGATGGCAAAATGGAACTGGAAAAAAAATCTCAAATGTACTGTCCTTTGTTTCTTCTTCCACAAAATGTCAATATTTTTCATGACGTGGCTTTGAAATGGTATGACCTAATGTGAAAATGACCTGTATATGAAAGCATTTAATGATAATGTATAGTGCAGACCATACATCAAGCATTATTAACATATAAATAATATACCACATGTGATGACATAGTTCTTTTTCCTTTTTAAAAGCTAGTCCTCTAGCTTTGCCTTTCCACTCCTGGAATTTGCCGTAGCTTATCAACTCTAATATAGTTCTGTCCATTTATCTAACATGATCTTTGGTACCATGTAACTTGGTCATTTACACAAAATAATTTATATGGTAATTACTTTATCACATTAGCTCAAATATTAACTCTTGTCTTGAATTGCTAGTCTCATCCCACTCACTTACAATGAGGTGAATAATCTCAAAAACAACTGTTTTCAAAGTGTTTGGTAGGGCTTTGCAGACAAATTTTAGACTGATTTTTACTTCAGTAATTCCATTAGTGGTGTTTACTTAGTAATTAGCTTGTAAAGCATTTGAAAACAGAAGCGTTGCTTCCTTAATCTTTGTATCTTCATGTTCCATTTTTTTTTCCAGACAAACAAAGCCAGAGAAGCACCTCAAAAAGAGATGTTTGGGAGGGGAGGAGCAAGACGGCGGAAGAGTAGGGTCCCCAAATCACCTGTCCCCACCAAACTACCTAGAAAACCTTCAAATTATCCTGAAAATCTATGAATTCGGCCTGAGATTTAAAGAGAGACCAGCTGGAATGCAACAGTGAGAAGAGTTCGCGCATCTATCAAGGTAGGAGGACGGGGAAAAAGAAGTAAAGGAACAAGGCCTCCAAGGGGGAGGGGCCCCGCGAGGAGCCGGGCTGAGGCCGGGGCGAGTGTCCCCAGGACAGGAGAGCCCCGTCCCGGAGGAGCAGGAGCTGCACCGACCTTCCCGGGCGGAAAGGGGCTCGCAGGGAGGTGGAGCAGGACCCAGGAGGGCGGGGATGCCCTCGGGCTCCCCGGGACAGTAACAGCAACTGCGCGCCCAGGAGAGTGCGCCGAGCTCCCTAAGGGCTGCAGCGCGCACGGCGGGACCCGGCGGGACCAGGAGCAGCTGAAGGGGCTCGGGGGCGGCTCCGCGGAGGGGGCTGCGCGGCCCCGGGAGCAGCTCGGAGGGGCTCGGGCAGAGGAAGAGGCTCCGTGCGGAGGGGGCTGCGCGGTTCCAGGAGCAGCTCGGAGGGGCTCGGGCGGCGGCTCCGCGGAGGGGGTTGCGCGGCCCGGGAGCGCGAATCCACCAGCGCAGGCTCCGGAGCACAGGGCGCCGGGACACAGCCCAGGATCCGGCCTCCCCCGGGACAGGCAGAGGCCGGGAGGGCCCAGGACAGCGAGGACGCTCCTGCCCCAGCTGAGCAGATCAGCGGCCCCGCCCCGGAGCCTCCAGGCCCTGTAGACGGAGTTCCTGCGGGGGCTGAATCCAGGTTTCCAGAGCTGCCCCGCCACTGGGGCTGTTCCTCCTGCGGCCTCACGGGGTAAACAACCCCCACTGAGCCCTGCACCACGCAGGGGCACAGCAGCTCCCCCAACTGCTAACACCTGAAAACCAGCACAACAGGCCCCTCCCCCAGAACACCAGCTGGACGGACAACTTCCAGGAGAAGCCAAGGGACTTAAAGTACACAGAATCAGAAGATACTCCCCGGTGGTTCTTTTTTTTTTTGTTTTTGTTTTTGTTTTTGTTTTTGTTTTGTTTTGCTTTTTGATTTGTTTCCTTCCCCCACCCCCTTTTTTTCTCCTTTCTTTTTCTTTCTCTTTTTCTTCTTTTTTTTTTTTCGTTTTTTTTTTTCTTTTTCTTCCCTTTTTTTTCTCTTTCTCTTTTCTTTCCTTCTTTCTCTCCTCTCTTTTTCTCTTTTTCCCAATACAACTTGCTTTTGGCCACTCTGCACTGAGCAAAATGACTAGAAGGAAAACCTCACCTCAAAAGAAAGAATCAGAAACAGTCCTCTCTCCCACAGAGTTACAAAATCTGGATTACAATTCAATGTCAGAAAGCCAATTCAGAAGCACTATTATACAGCTACTGGTGGCTCTAGAAAAAAGTATAAAGGACTCAAGAGACTTCATGACTGCAGAATTTAGAGCTAATCAGGCAGAAATTAAAAATCAATTGAATGAGATGCAATCCAAACTAGAAGTCCTAACGACGAGGGTTAACGAGGTGGAAGAACGAGTGAGTGACCTAGAAGACAAGTTGATAGCAAAGAGGGAAACTGAGGAAAAAGACAAACAATTAAAAGACCATGAAGATAGATTAAGGGAAATAAACGACAGCCTGAGGAAGAAAAACCTACATTTAATTGGGGTTCCCGAGGGCGCCGAAAGGGACAGAGGGCCAGAATATGTATTTGAACAAATTCTAGCTGAAAACTTTCCTAATCTGGGAAGGGAAACAGGCATTCAGATCCAGGAAATAGAGAGATCCCCCCCTAAAATCAATAAAAACCGTTCAACACCTCGACATTTAATTGTGAAGCTTGCAAATTCCAAAGATAAAGAGAAGATCCTTAAAGCAGCAAGAGACAAGAAATCCCTGACTTTTATGGGGAGGAGTATTAGGGTAACAGCAGACCTCTCCACAGAGACCTGGCAGGCCAGAAAGGGCTGGCAGGATATATTCAGGGTCCTAAAGGAGAAGAACATGCAACCAAGAATACTTTATCCAGCAAGGCTCTCATTCAAAATGGAAGGAGAGATAAAGAGCTTCCAAGACAGGCAGCAACTGAAAGAATATGTGACCTCCAAACCAGCTCTGCAAGAAATTTTAAGGGGGCCTCTTAAAATTCCCCTTTAAGAAGAAGTTCAGTGGAACAGTCCACAAAAACAAAGACTGAATAGATATCATGATGACACTAAACTCATATCTCTCAATAGTAACTCTGAATGTGAACGGGCTTAATGACCCCATCAAAAGGCGCAGGGTTTCAGACTGGATAAAAAAGCAGGACCCATCTATTTGCTGTCTACAAGAGACTCATTTTAGACAGAAGGACACCTACAGCCTGAAAATAAAAGGTTGGAGAACCATTTACCATTCGAATGGTCCTCAAAAGAAAGCAGGGGTAGCCATCCTTATATCAGATAAACTAAAATTTACCCCAAAGACTGTAGTGAGAGATGAAGAGGGACACTATATCATACTTAAAGGATCTATTCAACAAGAGGACTTAACAATCCTCAATATATATGCTCCGAATGTGGGAGCTGCCAAATATATAAATCAATTATTAACCAAAGTGAAGAAATACTTAGATAATAATACACTTATACTTGGTGACTTCAATCTAGCTCTTTCTATACTCGATAGGTCTTCTAAGCAAAACATCTCCAAAGAAACGAGAGCTTTAAATGATACACTGGACCAGATGGATTTCACAGATATCTACAGAACTTTACATCCAAACTCAACTGAATACACATTCTTCTCAAGCGCACATGGAACTTTCTCCAGAATAGACCACATATTGGGTCACAAATCGGGTCTGAACCGATACCAAAAGATTGGGATTGTCCCCTGCATATTCTCGGACCATAATGCCTTGAAATTAGAACTAAATCACAACAAGAAGTTTGGAAGGACCTCAAACACATGGAGGTTAAGGACCATCCTGCTAAAAGATAAAAGGGTCAACCAGGAAATTAAGGAAGAATTAAAAAGATTCATGGAAACTAATGAGAATGAAGATACAACCGTTCAAAATCTTTGGGATGCAGCAAAAGCAGTCCTAAGGGGGAAATACATCGCAATACAAGCATCCATTCAAAAACTGGAAAGAACTCAAATACAAAAGCTAACCTTACACATAAAGGAGCTAGAGAAAAAACAGCAAATAGATCCTACACCCAAGAGAAGAAGGGAGTTAATAAAGATTCGAGCAGAACTCAACGAAATCGAGACCAGAAGAACTGTGGAACAGATCAACAGAACCAGGAGTTGGTTCTTTGAAAGAATTAATAAGATAGATAAACCATTAGCCAGCCTTATTAAAAAGAAGAGAGAGAAGACTCAAATTAATAAAATCATGAATGAGAAAGGAGAGATCACTACCAACACCAAGGAAATACAAACGATTTTAAAAACATATTATGAACAGCTATACGCCAATAAATTAGGCAATCTAGAAGAAATGGACGCATTCCTGGAAAGCCACAAACTACCAAAACTGGAACAGGAAGAAATAGAAAACCTGAACAGGCCAATAACCAGGGAGGAAATTGAAGCAGTCATCAAAAACCTCCCAAGACACAAGAGTCCAGGGCCAGATGGCTTCCCAGGAGAATTTTATCAAACGTTTAAAGAAGAAATCATACCTATTCTCCTAAAGCTGTTTGGAAAGATAGAAAGAGATGGAGTACTTCCAAATTCGTTCTATGAAGCCAGCATCACCTTAATTGCAAAGCCAGACAAAGACCCCGCCAAAAAGGAGAATTAAAGACCAATATCCCTGATGAACATGGATGCAAAAATTCTCAACAAGATACTGGCCAATAGGATCCAACAGTACATTAAGAAAATTATTCACCATGACCAAGTAGGATTTATCCCTGGGACACAAGGCTGGTTCAACACCCGTAAAACAATCAATGTGATTCATCATACCAGCAAGAGAAAAACCAAGAACCATATGATCCTCTCATTGGATGCAGAGAAAGCATTTGACAAAATACAGCATCCATTCCTGATCAAAACTCTTCAGAGTGTAGGGATAGAGGGAACATTCCTCGACATCTTAAAAGCCATCTATGAAAAGCCCACAGCAAATATCATTCTCAATGGGGAAGCACTGGGAGCCTTTCCCCTAAGATCAGGAACAAGACAGGGATGTCCACTCTCACCACTGCTGTTCAACATAGTACTGGAAGTCCTAGCCTCAGCAATCAGACAACAAAAAGACATTAAAGGCATTCAAATTGGCAAAGAAGAAGTCAAACTCTCCCTCTTCACCGATGACATGATACTCTACATAGAAAACCCAAAAGTCTCCACCCCAAGATTGCTAGAACTCATACAGCAATTCGGTAGCGTGGCAGGATACAAAATCAATGCCCAGAAGTCAGTGGCATTTCTATACACTAACAATGAGACTGAAGAAAGAGAAATTAAGGAGTCAATCCCATTTACAATTGCACCCAAAAGCATAAGATACCTAGGAATAAACCTCACCAAAGATGTAAAGGATCTATACCCTCAAAACTATAGAACACTTCTGAAAGAAATTGAGGAAGACACAAAGAGATGGAAAAATATTCCATGCTCATGGATTGGCAGAATTAATATTGTGAAAATGTCAATGTTACCCAGGGCAATATACACGTTTAATGCAATCCCTATCAAAATACCATGGACTTTCTTCAGAGAGTTAGAACAAATCATTTTAAGATTTGTGTGGAATCAGAAAAGACCCCGAATAGCCAGGGGAATTTTAAAAAAGAAAACCATATCTGGGGGCATCACAATGCCAGATTTCAGGTTGTACTACAAAGCTGTGGTCATCAAGACAGTGTGGTACTGGCACAAAAACAGACACATAGATCAGTGGAACAGAATAGAGAATCCAGAAGTGGACCCTGAACTTTATGGGCAACTAATATTCGATAAAGGAGGAAAGACTATCCATTGGAAGAAAGACAGTCTCTTCAATAAATGGTGCTGGGAAAATTGGACATCCACATGCAGAAGAATGAAACTAGACCACTCTCTTTCACCATACACAAAGATAAACTCAAAATGGATGAAAGATCTAAATGTGAGACAAGATTCCATCAAAATCCTAGAGAAGAACACAGGCAACACCCTTTTTGAACTCGGCCATAGTAACTTCTTGCAAGATACATCCACGAAGGCAAAAGAAACAAAAGCAAAAATGAACTATTGGGACTTCATCAAGATAAGAAGCTTTTGCACAGCAAAGGATACAGTCAACAAAACTCAAAGACAACCTACAGAATGGGAGAAGATATTTGCAAATGACATATCAGATAAAGGGCTAGTTTCCAAGATCTATAAAGAACTTATTAAACTCAACACCAAAGAAACAAACAATCCAATCATGAAATGGGCAAAAGACATGAACAGAAATCTCACAGAGGAAGACATAGACATGGCCAACATGCATATGAGAAAATGCTCTGCATCACTTGCCATCAGGGAAATACAAATCAAAACTACAATGAGATACCACCTCACACCAGTGAGAATGGGGAAAATTAACAAGGCAGGAAACAACAAATGTTGGAGAGGATGCGGAGAAAAGGGAACCCTCTTACACTGTTGGTGGGAATGTGAACTGGTGCAGCCACTCTGGAAAACTGTGTGGAGGTTCCTCAAACAGTTAAAAATATACCTGCCCTACGACCCAGCAATTGCACTATTGGGGATTTACCCCAAAGATACAAATGCAATGAAACGCCGGGACACCTGCACCCCGATGTTTCTAGCAGCAATGGCCACGATAGCCAAACTGTGGAAGGAGCCTCGGTGTCCAACGAAAGATGAATGGATAAAGAAGATGTGTTTTATGTATACAATGGAATATTACTCAGCTATTAGAAATGACAAATACCCACCATTTGCTTCAACGTGGATGGAACTGGAGGGTATTATGCTGAGTGAAGTAAGTCAGTCGGAGAAGGACAAACATTATATGTTCTCATTCATTTGGGGAATATAAATAATAGTGAAAGGGAATATAAGGGAAGGGGGAAGAAATGTGTGGGAAATATCAGAAAGGGAGACAGAACGTAAAGACTGCTAACTCTGGGAAACGAACTAGGGGTGTTGGAAGGGGAGGAGGGCGGGGGGTGGGAGTGAATGGGTGACGGGCACTGGGTGTTATTCTGTATGTTAGTAAATTGAACACCAATAAAAAAAAAATAAAACTGTAAAAAAAAAAAAAAAAAAAAAAAAAAAAAAGAGATGTTTGATAAAAGGTGGGGGTTCCTGCTCAGGACTTCAGGTCCTGGAATCCAAGAACACGTGGAAGATAGCTGGTAGGGGGATCCAGAGTCTAGACCCAGGACAAAGAAACAAGAAGGAGGCCAAGGATATTATAACATGGGAAGCAGGTCTAAAGGAAGAATTCATGGCAAATTCCCTGAGGCTGAGATTTGGTCCCAGGGTCTTTACAGAGTGCACACAGCTCTGCTCAGGGTTGAAGAGGGAGTTCAAGCAACAAGTGCCTATTAAATACATACTGTGTACCAAGACAACCCCTGGTTATTGGGCATACATGTGTCCCTGCCCTCATTAATATCCTATCTTGGAGGGACTCAGCAAATAAATAAACAAATGTATTATTACAGACAATGGTAATGCCAAGAAAGAAACAAACTGACTGAGTATTTGGGGGAGTAGGGGCTTGGTTTACTCCCATGTGGTCAGGAGAGGCAGGATTTAGGATGAGAGTGGAACCATCCATACTAAATAGTAAGGGAAATGTGTCTTGGGAAACAACAAGTGGAAAGATCTTAAGAGCAGAAAGAGCTAGAAGCTCTTCTCCACAAGTGATTTCTTTTTCCAACGATGTAAAAAAAGAGTAATGTGTGGATAAGATTGTAGTTAAGACCATGATGAAAAGGTGTTGGGGGAAGCGCCTGGTAAGCAGGATTTTGGGGTCGGCAGAGAAGTAGTGCAAGGGAAGGGTTTGTTGGGAGCTCTGACTCTCCCAGACACCCACGGGGTCCGCCTCCAGATTTCCTCCTGCAGGTGTCATAATTCCATTATTTCTCTGGAAAGAACGTGTGCTTAGGAAAGTGAAAAGAGCCCAGCCTGGCTACAAGGCAGAGAGCGAGAGGTGTTAGACACAGATGTAGTTCTAGGTCAGTATCGTGCCCATCCCCGTTAGTCTGCTTCTGTTTACTTGGAACTTTCCAGATGCTTCTCTCTTGCAAGGCCCGGGTGTTCATGTTTTCCTTCAGTTCAGAGAGGTGCCCTAGATGTTTCTAAGCACTTCTCTTTCTTCTGTCAGTCAGGCTAGGTTTCTGCTGCCCACCATCAAGAGCCCTAAATGATAAAGAGATTTCTCTGTCCTTTTTTTTACATCTCACCTCCTACAATTTTTAGTTCAATTCCCTGTCACATATAGGGTAGACTACTGCAATACCTTCCTTACTGCTTTCCCCTTCCTTATTCTCCCACCTTGACCAAACTCATTATCTGCCAAATAGAGTTTTTTAAAAATATAGGTCATATCCATGCTCTTCTTAAACTGTCAGTGGCTTCCTATCAAATGGAATTAAATTTAGCTTGCAAGGCTCTGTGACCTGCTCCGTGCCCACCTGGATGGTCCCATCCCTCCTCTTTCAACCACAGTCACAATAACTTGCACTGCTTCTCTGGATATTATAAACCCTTTCCTGCCTTAGGGCTTTTGCACTTGCTATATCTTCAACTGAGGATAACTTTTTTCCTTGCTCATGAAGAGTTGTTTTCTCTTCAGGCCTGGCATAAAAAAGCCTTGACTTGAGAAAAGCATCAGTCAGGATTGTGAGGAAACCAAGAAAGGTGGAGAGAGAAGAGAGAGAGAGAGAGAGAGAGAGAGAGAGAAGGGGGAGAGAGGGAGGGAGGGAGGAAAAGAAGGAGGAAAGGGGTAGGAAGAGAGAGAATGAGCCGTTGGTGGTAAGGAATTGGCACGGGGCTGTGGGCACTCCCAAGTCTGAAATCTGTAGGGCAGACTGGCAGGTGGAAATTCAGCAGGCTTTCTATGTTACAACATTGAGGCAGAAGGCTTTCTTTTCTGAGAAACCTCAGTTTTTGTTCTCAAGGCTTTCCACTGATTGGATGAGGCTGACCAGGTTATCAAGGTACGCTTCACTTAAAGTCAACTGATTGTAGATATTAATCACATCTACAAAACACCTTCAAGGCAACAACACACTAGTGATTGACCAAACAACTGGGCACCAGAACCTAACCCAGTCAACAAATAAAATGTGACCATCACACCTTCTAGGTCCCCTGTGCCCCCAAGACTGCCTCTCACAGAATCCTTATTTTTTTTCATTGAATGTACTACAATTTGCACATGATTGGTTTTTTCCTTTCTTACTAATTTTACACTTCCTACACTAAGACTCCAGTGTTTATGAGTTGAGAACAATTCTCGTTTACTCATTATTATGTATCCAATACCAGCAAAATACCTAGAATATAGTAAGTACTCAATAAATGATAGATGCTCCATATGATTGTGGAAAGGCATGAACAACCAAGAAGAGCTTGACATGAGAAACTGTGACTCAAACTCGTAAAAGTCTAGGGGAGTTGAAATGTCACATATTAGGCATAATTCATTAGAATGTGCATAGATTAAAAAATTACAATTTCTATCTCGTTTCCTTTGACACGTTTCTTCGTATTTCTCTCAAGTTAAATTAACACAGATTTAAGAGGATTTAGTCTCACACATCAACTCAAATGTAGCATTGAAAAGACTTCCAAAGTTTTGGCATCCTATTTTATTTTAATGAAGATTTGAGTGCCTGCCAGGATCACTAAAATAATTGCCAGTTAGGCTTATATTAATGAATATATTTAAGAGGGAACTATTTTAAAAAATGGAAAATGATCTGACTTTATGAGGTAGGTTCCCTGCCAGCCGCTTGCAGTGATGAATGGTACCCTAGATTTGCTTTTTTTTTAGTTTTAGCCACAAACCATCCAAAGTTGTGCAGCAGGCTCTTTGAAAATCCTGGGCTGAATTTGAAAAAAAAAAATATTTACTAGACTCCCAGTGACACATTTGTGTGAATAGTTCAGTTTTTCCAAAAATATTGAGAAAGAGTAATGCCATTCAAGGTTGATGCACACAATACTCTTATCTCCTGGTGCTTGGGTTCTGTGCTGTGAAGAGTGGGTTCCTTGCACAACAAGTCTTATCAACAAACTTCCTTGATTGAAATTGCTTTTGAACTTGTTATCTATTCAGTTTTGATGTACGATGCTGAGGAAGGAGGAAATCTCAAAGCATTCAGAAGACAGAGATTTATTATTATTATTATTTAAATCTTGATCTGTCAAGGGGTATATGAGTTGGAAGTCTCAGTTGACCCATTGTTCTCAGACTGAGAAGTTTGTCTTAGAAAGATTAGCTAGACTAATGTAGGAGATATTTAGGACATTCTCTAAAAAAATTCAGTGAAAGGAGGGTTTGGAGACGCAGTACCTGATGACTTTTCTTGGTAGTCAGCATTTCACCTATGTTGTAACAACTGATGGCTGAGGAAGTTGAACCCATTCTGTGTGATTCTACCAGGGAAGCACTCTTGGAAGTTTGCCTCTGGTCTCCTCCAAGCATGATCCCATGCACCTTTTCCCTTGGTTAGTTTTGTTTTGTATCCTTTTGCTATAACAGATGGTAGAATTGAATATGACTATATACTGAATCTTGTGAGTCCTCCTGGGAAATACTTGAACTTGGAAGTTATCTCTGAAATCTCTGATATCTTTCCCCCAATTTGGAGGAAGTTTAATTTAACTTTCTTTCTAAATGTATTTTTCCTTAGCCTCTCTTAAAGTCAAATGGAGCCAAATGACTGAGTTTTGACCAATGGAATATGGGCAGAAGGAATGTCTGCCACTTTAGGACAGGCCCAACATGCCCCATGTATTCTTGCTCTCTCTCTTTTTTCTTAACCAACAACCAGACACAGTTGGCTCAGTGGAGGTGCTGAGGCTATAGACAGTAGTGGAATCCCTAGATGGGAGGAGTAACCTCAATGAACAAGTGAAGCAAAGCCCCCAACCTGAACAGCTGTTGATGATCAGCCTGGGTTTGGGAGCCGAGAAAGAAACAAAACCCTATTGCATTAAACCTTTAAAATACTGGGCTGTGTGTTACAGCAATGAACCCACTCAACTACGTATGGGAACTACTAGATGCCACCACTCAATCTCTTTTAGTTTTTGAAATATGTTGCTGAGATGAGAGGGGTTCTTGAGCTACAGAGATCCTATTATTCACTTGACAGTATATTTGCTGAGCATTATAAGGCATGAGAATCTACTGGATGAAAACTATGAACACACTTGCAATAGAACCAAAAGTAGTTCTTTGTTACCATATGAGACTGCCCTTAATATTTTTGAGGAGCACTTGATAAACTCAGTAAATGTGTCCAGGTATTTTTGTGGTTCTTTTACAAGAAAAGTCATGCTCTTTCACTTTCCTTACCATTAGATTTTTTTTTTTTCCCAAGAGAAAATCGATAGCTCTTCAATCTTACTAGGTAGATGTAAAGGGAACTAAAAAAGTGAGAGAAGATAAAAATTTTATCTGGATGAATCCCTGAACTTTTTGATTGGGGTCATTTATTCACAAACCTGTATAGATTATATGTTATGTACAAGGCATGATCTGAAGAGTTAAGAGTCTTATGGCAAAGAAAATATAGTACCTGACCCTAGGGAGAGTATAGAATATGGAAAGGATCCTTAAATCCGCGCAATTGGGGGAAACACTTCAGGAGTGTCTCCAAATTTACGCTAAAGGTGTCAAAGTTTTTCTACATATAAGCCTTTCAAAATTAGCTTTGAGTTAACTTTGGGTCCTCTCTTCCTTTCATCTTTTAATCTAAACCATCAAAATGGCCAGTTGGCTCAGCCTCCACCACACACCATATTTTGCCTCCATCTTGGTCTAAGCAACACTTTTTCCCCTACTCTTCTGAAGCTTCTTTCCCAAGGGTCTCCTTATTTTACTTTGACACCCTACACTGCAATCTTCTTAGAGCAGCCTGAAGAGTCACCTTTTCAAAATTGTTACTATATATTACATCTGACCCTTTTAAAATCAATACTTTCTCAATATCTTTAGGAACAATGAAAGAAAATGAATATTCCAAGTTCCACACACTCTTGCCTCACTCCTGCCTCAGGATTTGTGGTTGTTCTCTCTGCCTGGAATGTCCTTCATGTAGCTTAGTCCTTCTTCATATTATATATTCAATTAAGTGCCATCTTCCCAGTGAACACATCTTTAACCATCCCATCAAAAGAAGCTCTCTTTTCTGCCTTTCTATAATATATTTCATTACAGTTCTTATCATAGCAGGGATTTCCTTAGTTGTTTGCTTATCATTTTGTATCCCTCTTTACCACCCACTTCCAACTCCCATTGGAATGTAAACTCCAAGAGAACTTACCTGTCATTTTAGTCAATATATCCTAAAGACCTAGTTGAATGGTGGGATCATATTCAGCATTCACAGAATGAATGATGGAAAAAATTATATTGAGATAAAATCTAAGCTGAGATGTGGAGAAGGTGTACAAGTGAGTTTGCCTTATGAACAGTAAGGGAGTCATGAGGAATAGTATTCTCTGCAGGAAGAAAGGGCAGATCAAAACTCCTCAGAGGGAACCACACCAACTGCAGGCAGTTCTTTATGGTTGGAGGGGAGTGAATAAAAGATAGTGAGAGATAAAACTAGAAAAGTAAGCAAGGGCTAGTTGGGTCACTGTAGTCAGGGTTGGACTTGTAGTAGACACTCAATAAATATGTGTTGGATGAGTGCATAAGGCTCCTGATTCTGTCTTCTAATGGCAATGGACATATATTCATTGGTTTTAAGTAGGAATCAGCAAGATCCTATTTGTGCTTTAGAAAGATGCCTTTCATTGCCCTGTGAAGATTGGTTCAGAAGAAAATAAGATTGGAGTCCAGGAGATTGGGAGGCCATTGTGGTGACATAGATGCGAGATGACAGAGAGGAAAGGACAGTGTAGAGGAAAATGAAGGGGTAGATGGGAGAGATATAAAGACTAAAAAACTGACTGAGCTTGGAGATTAATTAGATGCAGCAGTTTCTTAGGGAAGAATCCAGAAAGACATCTGAGTGTCTAGGTGACTGAATACATGGAGAGGTAACATTTATTGATAAAATATAGGTTTAGGGGGCAAACAAGAGTTAAATATCCTGCATATATATTTCATTTAATGAAATTTAATGGATGTACAAGCTACTAACTTTTAAAAGTTAGGCATTACATGGATGATGAGAGATGACTTATCTGTTATCAGGGTCTGGTACTTTCATTCTAAAACCAGATACTGAGTCGTATAATGGGCCAGACATTTGGAATTAAGAATAGAGAATCAAGATGAATCAGGCTCAGTAGATGGTCTTCAGGAAACTCATAGGTTAAACAGAAATAAGATCCTTAGTCCATTTGTATTTCTCTCTTTCTCTCTCTCTCTCTCTCTCTTTTTTTTTTTTTGTTGGGAAGAGAGGCAGTTGTGTGTTCTGGTGTGGTAAGGGGATGATACAGCCCTTAAAAGGTAAATCCCTCTCTGAAACAGGGGTAAGATAGAAGGGTAGTGCAGAAACTGCTGCCTCCCCTATGGGAATTTGCAAGCAATCCAAGAGGAGGCTTAGAACTGGCGTGCTAACCCACTAGACCATCTACTAGGTCAGACTCAAAGTATCCCCAAACAGGGAATGCCTGACCAACACGTGTATAATGGTTGTTTGAAAATAAAATTAAATAATCACAATTGCTCATTGTTAAGTAAAAATAATCTGTTGGATACATATATTATCAAACCCATTTGTGTCAAAAGAATCCCTCTAAACACAAATACATGCACATAAAAATATCTACAAGAGTAAAGAAGAAAGTTAAGCATACTTACCTCCAGCAAGGTGGAATGGGGAGTTGATTGTAGATGAGATAGTTACATATTTCAATTTATACTTTCCACATGATTTCAAAAATTTAGCATAGTAATTAATTTAAAATAAAAATAAATAAATAAACAAGAAGCATCCAAATTCCACAGATTATATTTAACACAAACTCTTGTATAAGGTAATTGGCTTCAAGATGACATTGCAGAATGTTCATTGTAAATTTTAGTTACTTCTGTACTTAGTAGAATGATTAGGAGAGAGCTTAAGGGCTCCAAGGTCTATTGAGCACACTCTCAGTGAAAGAAATTATGCAAAATATTTTTCATCATCTTCTCATTTGCATGGATGCTAATAGCCTGAATCTTCAAAGGAGAATTTGATGTCCAGAGAAGCTAAACTACCTGCCCAAGATAAAATATGTCAGCTGAAAGGTTTGAACCCAGTATAATGTCGATATTTGGAAGTCAGGAGGGCTGCCATGTTTATCTGCTGAGACTTGTACATAAACATCTCAGAAAGCCCTGTTTCCTGAAAGTCTGACAAAAAAAAAAAAAATCCCTGAGGGTATAGAAAATTACATTTTAACTCTGTTCTTATACCTTGATTTTATAGTACATGAGTAATACTTTGCACTTAAGGAAGATCTTTTATCTGAGTCTTTCAAGAGCAGAATAAAGCCAATTATTACCCACCCCCTTTCATGATTGGAAGAGAAGATCTTAATCCCTAATTTGCTGACAGGGAGACAGAAGCTGCCAGAGATGAAGTGATTTACTGAAGGTTACACAATCAGCCTGTGAAGCCTCAAGAATAACTCTAAGGGCTCGTGACAAAAGGGCAATTGCAGCTTATTTCTCTATCCTAAACACCATATCCCGCTCTTTATCAAGCATGTGCTAAACTCCTCCTCTCTCCCTCTCTACCATAAGTGAGATTTACTGCTTTTTATATAAAGGTCCTTTGTAAGAAAATGTAGACCCCCTATAATTTTGTCCTCACTTCCTCTCATCTATTTTTAAATATATAGTAAGTTCTCAAACTCTTCAAGTGGTGTAGGAAAAAAAACATCAAAAACTTCCATCTCCTGTTGGTTCCTTTGGCCACAAAATCAAACCTCTTGCAGAAACCAAAGAAAAGTTTGGTACCACTATTGGTCAAATCCCCAAGGAGATGTCTGGATTGTAGGTACAACAATGAGGGTAGGGATTAACCATGCTTGAGATAGGACTTCAGATTTAATTTAGTTGCTTCAGATGCTGACTTCTGGGGTTGTGTCTTCTTAAGAACACTGCTGTGATGGACACACTCTATGGTGACTCCTAGTAAGTCACATTCTTTTTAATCTCCTTGCCTTGAGTGCTGGGATATACAAAGATGGTAGGTTAAGATGTCATACTCATGACTATAGTATATCGTGTAAGACTCTGCTTTAGAAGACTAGAGAGACTCTCTCTTGCTGGCTTTGAAGAAGTGAGCTGCACATTATAAGAGATTCTGTGAGAAGGTCATGGGCAAGGGACCAGAGGCAGCATCGAAGATGAGAGGCTCCAGGACGACAGCCAGCAAGAGAGTGGAGATCTCAGAAATACAACCACAGGGAAATGCCAACAACTATATGTGCTGGGAAGAGGATCCCAGGCAGAAAAAATGTAGCCTAATCAACACCTTGATTGTAGCTTTGTGAGACCCTAAATATAGGACCCAGTTAAGTTGCTTCTGGACTCCTGACCCTCACAACTGTGACATGATGAATGCATGTTTTTTAAGCCACTAAATATGTGATAATTTGTTACAATAAAAAAAATACAAACATCCTTCATCCTTAGGTAAAAAGGATATTAACACTTAGCATTTTTAGGAAAAAGGACATTACCAGTCATTAAGGTGATACCTTAAAAATATATGTGAATCTAATGGTTACTTAGACCTATTATAATTCAAAGTAGCGAAAGAAAAAGAAGTGGGGAAGGATTTGGGACAAGAAGGTACCAGGTGTCCAAAGCATACAAATCTAACATCTTGCAACTTTCACGTTGTGCCTTAAACAATTGGAAGAATATGCTATAAATTATTAACTAATGAAAGTAAATGATGGAGAGGCACAGCCATTTTAAAACTTAATGCCCCAGGAGACCATTCATCATCACCTAAAATTGAACTAAAGTTATGCCTGATTTTGAGAGAGCAACAAATCAAGTTCATGAAACATGAATATAGATACTTAATATGACCTGGGTCATATTTGGGTCTGTGGTTATCAGATGTGGCTTTCTGTTAGCTATCTATTAAATGGGATTTTTTTATTTTTATTTTTTAAAGATTTATTTATTTTTATTTATTTATGATAGACATAGAGAGAGAGAGAGAGGCAGAGACACAGGAGGAGGGAGAAGCAGGCTCCATGCAGGGAGCCCAATGCAGGACTCGATCCCAGGACTCCAGGATCACGCCCTGGGCCAAAGGCAGGCGTCAAACCGCTGAGCCACCCAGGGATCCCCGGATTTTTTTTTAATTAAGAAGTTTAAGAAAAAAAGAAAAACCATTGAGCATCACTTCAAGGTTTAACTGAGTCAGATTCATCAGAGCTAAGAGCTGTTACCCACCTAACATACACATTCCACCAAGGGGTGGAAGCCCACCAAAGACCTCCTAAGGCTCCAATGTAGTCTGTCTAAACATTGATATTTTTCTCAGTACCATAGGACTCATCACCATCAGATCAATTCTTTCCCAGGACTCATCATCAGATCAATTCTTTTTGTGACAGAAGCACCGTGTGACTAGTTCACTGGTTGTCAATCTTGGCTGCACATTATAATTACCTGGAGAACTTTATAAATCCCGATGCTCAAGCTTCTTCCCAAAGCAATTACATCAGAATCATCAAGCATGGTACCAACCTATTTGTAATTTTTAAAGGTCCCGGAGTGATTGCAAGATGCAGTTAAGTTTGAGACTCCTGACATGTAGAAAATACCTTGTATCTCTAGTACACGGTTATGTAGCTCAGAACCCAAAACGCTGTGAGGCAGTATGTAGGCCAACCATGACTGGCCACTGACAATACTAAGTTTGACTATTTGGAGATATACTATAATAACTCCTTTTTGTTGGACTCATGTTTATTATCTAAATTTTCTTAAGAAAACTTCTAAATTTTCTTAATTTCTTTAAAAGAATCAGACAAAAATCAGCCAAAACAAAACAAAACTCCAGTACTGTAGGTATCAATATCCTCATTTGTAGAGTTAAGAAGACATAGGCGACTGACTCAGAGAAAGCTGCTTAAACAAGTAAGATATGGGCTTGAGTCTGAGTGACCCAAAGCTTATGGTATCTTCATAGTGATTTTTTAAAGTGTGGTCCCCAAACCAGCAGCTTTAGCATCACCTGGGAACTTATGAGAAATGCAAATTCTTCACCCCAATCTCAGACCTACTAAATCATAATCTTTGAGGCTGGTGCCCAGCAAACTGGTTTTTAACAAGCCTTTAGTTGATTCCAGGGTACTAAAGATTGAGAAACACTGCTATCTTCTCCATTTCTATCAGCCTCCTACTTTAAGAGACTCAGTTCAGCAGGCGGTAAGAGAAATAAGAATGTGGGGGTGACTCAGTGGGTAAAACAGAGTGACAGGCTGAGAAATTTTCCCTTACTATCTTACCTTTCTTCCATCCCCCATTTTTATTAATAACCTGTGTTGGAAATGAGGAAATGCTATCAGGGATATGGTACTGGGAAAAGATTGGGGGGCTCCGGCGATCTTTACTAACGGGTGATTTGTCATACTGAGCCTTTATTAGATAAGTGTCATTGTCTTAAGATGTTGGTAACTAGCTTATCCTTTTAATAAAAATATAGGGGGCTTTAAAAGGTTTTATTAAAAAATAAATAACCCAATTGGTTCCATGGAAGTAATTTTTTGATCTTAAGAGCTTGAGATAATTGGTGTTCAGGAAACCAAGAGTAATTGGTTTGCTTTCTCTGATGCTAAGCTGGTTCAGATTGCTGCCATCCTATAAAACATGAGTGCCATTGCCCTGCTTTCATGCCTCCCTTGATATAATTCAGGGTATATTTATTAGACTTGTACATTTGGCTAGGGGAAAATAACCCAAAATGAAAATAACAGTTGTGTTTGATTTATCAGAGACATCAATTAACATTTTCTGAGCAAACCGTGGAGTCCTTTCTTGTAAAGGAGTATGTGAATAGGCTTTGGGCACATTCAGGTCTGATGGAAATTTATCTCATGGTGCAGGATGGGGGGGTGGGACAGGAAACTGATGCAGAGAGAAGAGAACAAGAGAAAGGAAAGGGGAGAAGCAAAAGAAAAGAGACAACAGTTGACAAGGAGAAGAGACAAAGGAGGGAGAAAACTCAGGAAGAAGAAATAAAGCAAGGACCTGAAGGTTAAGAAAAGGAGAAAGGAGGGGGGTCTGGAAAGAAGGAGGAGAGGACAAAAGGCAGAAAAGAGGACAGGTAGGCAAAGACAAAAATAAGAGAGAGCAATAAAAGTAAAATAAAATAAAAGACAAAAATAAACGAATGCAGACGTCAGAGCCCGGGCAATTTCTGTGAAGTGCCACTTGGAGAAGACCAACCTGCAGAGAGATGCTGCCTCTGGAAGCTAACGATGGCAGTAATCATGATTTCAATTTGCAATAAATGGTACCAAGGGCAGGCTGACCCCAAATGGAGAGACCTGCAGTCACGTCAGTGGAGTGGTAAATGCGTAGCAGGGTTGCTGAGAGGCTGGATTCAGTTCTCCTTTATTTGACAACCATTTTGTGTCTAATTGCTGCTGCCAGTGGTCATTCCAGCTGTTTTTTTTTTTTTATAAGTGTTTGCTCTCTCTGCACACGGTGCAGCATAGACATAACTAATAATTCTCTAGCCTCATTTCCAAAGCTGCTTTCCCTTTATGCGTGTGTATTTGCATGTGTCATCGTGATAGATTGCACATCCAGACTCCTTTTAACACCTGCACAGAGACCTGGGTGTTAGCAGAGAACCCGGTTTCAGAGGAGTAATGGGGAGAGAAAAGCCTTAGAAAGCCCAGGCAAGGAGAGTGGTGGAACAGAAATGGGGTAGAGAGAGACCCCGTGGAGTCAGAGAGATGGTGGAAGGTTGTATGCCATCATGATGGAACTCTGTAAACATATTCTGAAAAGTCAACTAGGGTTACAAATTCTCTGAGTAAACTTTTATGTAAACTTTTATGGAAAGAGGTAGAGTTTCTCTTTTGGTCAGCATGAGGTTGCACAGAGGTAGCAATTGAGATGGTCAGATTTGAAGAGGCTGGAATTAGCAGGACTCTTTGGACACTATAGAGTCTATAGTGGGGCTGGTAGGGGGAAGACCTGAGGAGGGATCAATGTAATTTAATTTGGATTTCAAGGGGATCCCTGGGTGGCTCAGTGGTTTAATGCCTGCCTTCGGCCCAGAGCGTGATCCTAGAGTTCCAGGATCGAGTCCTGCGTCAGGCTTCGCATGGAGCCTGCTTTTCCCTCTGCCTATGTCTCTGTCTCTGTCTCTCTCTCTCTCTCTGTGTGTCTCTCAGGAATAAATAAATAAAATCTTTAAAAAAATAATTTGGATTTCAAGGGGAACCTGTAGTGTAGCTACTATGGTTTACATGTGTGTAAGAACATAGCACATGTTGGCCTGTGTATGCCATTTGAAACACAATCATCTGATACTTTTAAGAATAAAATGTCTTTTTCTTTTTTTTTTTAAAAAACTTTTTTTTTTAATTTTTATTTATTTATGATAGTCACAGAGAGAGAGAGAGAGAGAGAGAAGCAGAGACATAGGCAGAGGGAGAAGCAGGCTCCATGCACCGGGAGCCCGACGTGGGATTCGATCCCGGGTCTCCAGGATCGCGCCCTGGGTCAAAGGCAGGTGCCAAACCGCTGCGCCACCCAGGGATCCCATTCTTTCTTTTCTTTTTTTTTTTTTTAAAGTAGGCTCCATGCCCAACATTGGACTTGAACTCACAACCCTAAAATCAAGAGTCATGTACTCTACCAATTGAGCCAGTCAAATGCCCAAGGATGAATTGCTTTCAAATAAATTCATGACAAGTCATCTCTCCCCATATAGACCAGAAGTTCCTTGGATATCTTCTCTGGCTTTTGAATAACCTACAGTATCTAGCTTAACACCTAACACATACCAAGTGTTCAACAAGTCAATTGTCTGGACCACTCATTGTCCTTTGAAGATGATTCATTCAGGAAAGAGAATCCTAAGGTGCACCTGGATCACAAAGAACCAGATGCAGGGACTACCTACAGACATTTAGGGTCTACTGTCATTGGTAGCATGTTTTTTTCAGAAACTTAGAGTGACTCTTCTCCAATGTTGGGAATGGCATTCCATATGGGCCTCGAACTATAGTCAAGATTCAAGTCAAACATCAGAATATAGTTCAAAAATGAAGAGAGAATTGAAGCCTCTTGAAATTTTGTCATTACAACCAAAAAACAAAACATACCAGGAACTGAAATAAGTAGGCCTTTTTTTTGTACCCATCCTTGTTTAATGTCCACCCACCTTGTGTGAGCACTTTGTGCCAAAGTGACCCAAAGTCTAAGTGGATATTGATAATATTCACATCTAGGAAAGATCCGTATGAAATGTACGTACGATGGCGCTCTCACAGAACCATGTGTTTTCCCTCATTTCCTCTCACTCCTCAATGCTCTGCTGAGAACAGTGTGAAGGTAAAGTTATAAAGGAAGTTCTTACATTCTTAAATCCTCTGTAAAGAATCTGGAGCTCCTTCTTGGTAAATTTGCTCTGGGCTTCCAGAAGCTCCAGAGCCTCAGGCCGATGCCGGACAGTGGCCATCTCCAGCTCATCTTCCATGCTGTCTGTGGAGGAGAACCAAAAAGAGGCTGAAGAACAGTCACAGGTCACTGGTGCTTATACACAACAACACAGGAGAACAATAAAACGTTTACTGGATGTCTGTGATTTTTCCAAAGGAAGGATTCTCGTACCATCTAAGGTAGTCTTTACATTTCTCAGAGTTTACATAACGAAGCTACGACAATTCCACATACTCTTCTTCCCTACTAGCTCTAATCATTAGATCTTACAATATTAGCATCTTTATAATACAGTTTGAAGAGTACACAAAATCATGAATAACCTTAAAACCTGGACTTGGTGTGCATATACCAAGTCCTGGTTTGGAAAAATAGAATTTCAGTTTAATGACAATCAGTACCACCCTGTGTATCACACAACTAGGAGGTAGGACTCTGTCAATACTCTCTGAGGATTCAAATATTTGGCCTGGGGCTACAAATAAAGTGGCCAGTTGAGGTGCTGAAGTGAGTAATCAGCTGCTGATTTCACTGGCATAAACCCAGTCTTCGCGGGTGCACTTTGGACTGGGCCTGGGAGAAGTTCTGGCTAGACCCTCTTCTGCAGCCAAGGGAGTCGATAGCTACAGATATATCCTAAAATATTGTACTTTCCTTTATGAATTATATTTACAGTATTATTTCTCAAAGATGCTCTTTGTAAAAAGAATTTGATATCCATATAAGTTAGGGAAATGCTATAAATGCTATTATAGTGTGGGACCCAAAGAGGGAAATTAAAGGTTTCCAGAGGACCTGCAACAAACAATTCTGTTTAACTTTGTTTAACCCAATTGACCCCAAAGGGTATTTGTCCACAGAACCCTCTCTCCCCACAGGTCACATCTGGTGATCTCTACATGTCTGCCCTAGGCTTGTGTGGAACATTAGTTAGGAGGTGTTGGCTTATATTAGGATCTGGGTGCTCAGGTCTCAAAAGTATAGCATCCTTGATCAATTTCAGCTTTTTTTGCAGTAGGTCCCCATGGAGGCCTAAGAAATTGTTCTTGCCATCATCCAATCCACACCTTGGCTAAAGAACTCACCAGGAATATAAGTATGCAGGCCTAACCCCGTAGCCATGGCTTGCTAACCTCCATTGTATTCCTTCTTCTTAGCTACAGATTTCCAGCTCAGAGGTTCAGAAGAAGAGCTTTTTTTTCATTAACTCTGTGCCCCGGGCCACTAGCATTCCAATTCCACATCTCATGTGTCAGAAATTTAGTCATTGTGGCCAAAAGTCACATCATTCAGATACTCAGAGCTGCCTTTCACTAACACCTGTACCTACTTTCTGCCCTCTCTCACTAAGTACAGTGATGGGCCAGAGTTCTCACAGAGCAGGGATAAAGAGGTTTCCACAGAACCCTAATCTTGGAGTGTCCTAATCACTGCCCTCAAGTTTACAAAAGCCCAATAATGGCAGTGAAACAGGTACTTGGAATGGTTGTGTTTGTCAAAATGGGGAAGAGAGGATAAAAGCAGACATTTGTTTTGTACTCTTCGTATTTTAATAGCTTATTGTGGAACTGTGAGATGGAAAAGCTGCAGGATAGTGATGGATAGATAAGAAAAATAAAAGGGACATGAGAAGATGGGAAGGCCAACAATAAACTCGAGCTGACAAGCATAAAATTGATGCGAAAGTAAGCGAGCTATGCACCTGAAGGATGTGTAGCGGACCTACAGGTAGCTAGGGAAATGGCAACTAGGCATTCACAAATTGACCTCCGGCTGAGCTTTATGGGGAAAATCAAAAAAGTCCATATGGGGCTCCTTCAATTTTCTCCTTCATTCACTGGAACATTTGAGTAGAATAGGCTGATTCTACTCAGTAGGTCCTGAGCTTAGAGAGGAGGTGCTCCCTAAGATTGCTGTTGATCCAATGAATTGGACTGTGTTATTGTTACTGGAGTTGCCAATGCAGAAATGAATGCCCTGGAACAGACTTGATGTAAATAGATAACACCTAGATAGAAAGACCCGGCTTTCTTGAGAAATATCTTCACATAAGCTTCTTTTGAGTTGATTACAGAATAATCCCGTCAGCCTAAAATATTCCTCTTTCTTCTTTCTGCCTGTTGAAATGTATATATCTTTAATGATTTAATTCAAATAATACTGCCTCTCTGAAGCCTTTCCAGATTACTCCACCATGCAGAACCCTGTGCAGAGTTCTCACACCTTACCTACCTCTCATGAAGCATAAAAACATAATATGACCTGTCCATGCCTGCCTTCTCCATTGTGGGTTACTTGGCGATGTGAGCAATGTCTTAGAGATATGCATATCCTCTGGGTCTAACAGTCTGGTACCCATAATCACTCAATAATTATTTGGTGAGTGAATGAATGAATGAATGAATCAGTAAATAAATGGTGTTGCTACTAAAGTTTCCATTCCCCTGGAACCCCTTGAACCTTAGCAGCCCTCTAGAAAATTATTTCTCAAACTGAGGTTTGTGGACACTTGGTAGACCTTAGATGCCTTCTTTGGAATCTCTGTGTTCTCCATGCCTTGTTCCGAGAAACAGCAAGAGCAAAGGCAGAGGAAATTTTAATCATATTTTCTGAGTAGTGCTTCAATCATAGCGTAACCTTTTGTAGACACAGTGACCCTTCCACTGGAAAGAAACAAAACAGTGCATTCACTCCTTGGCCTCTGTAACCACACAGCAATCCGAACCACACCACCAACACACTTCCTTCCTCCAGCTGTCACAGACGTGCTGATGCTGAGACGGAGACAAAAGACCCAGAGTCAGAGGGTCAGTGTAATTAATTGAATTAAGTGTGTGCTAGGATTGAGCATCATACACAATATTCAAAGCACCGCACTGGAAGCATCTGCCTGTGGACTCTTGTTTTCCCGGCTGACTGGTACCTTATTTCCTAATGACTCCTACCTGCCAAAGGGCTGTTTCTATTTCTAGGAGGCTGACAGGCTCTAAAAACCTGAAATCATCAGTAATCACCAGCACACGTTAAAAAAGCAACACCACCTAACCCAATCAAGACTGATTCCTGGAGGCAAACTCTGGAGAGCACAGCATGATTCCGCACATGACTGTGAAACTCACAGGTTGACTCAGCCACCTTTTAGGAGAATGTATTTGGGGCGGGGAGGGGTGTGTGTGTGTGGATTTTAATACAACGCTTAACATCTATTGAGCGCCTATTATAGGGCAGGAGGCAGGATAGGTGCTCTATTTTTTTTAATTTTTATTTATTTATAATAGTCACAGAGAGAGAGAGAGAGAGAGAGAGAGAGAGAGGCAGAGACACAGGCAGAGGGAGAAGCAGGCTCCATGCAACGTGCGCCCAACGTGGGACTCGATCCCGGGTCTCCAGGATCGCGCCCTGGGCCAAAGGCAGGCGCTAAACCGCTGCGCCACCCAGGGATCCCCAGGTGCTCTATTAATATAATTCTAGTACTCACAGTAACTCCATGATGAGGTAAAATTGTCCTTTTATTTTTAAACACATGTACTACTGGGTCTTATAGAGGTGAAGACATGAGTGACCAGATGTCACATAGGAGAAAGATAGAGACAGGATTCACACCCAAGTCTCTGATGCCAAACTTTATGTTCTTTCTCCTTTGTCATGTTGTCTCTCAATACCAACAGAAATAAGAATGATAAAAACAACATATTTATCTCCTCTCCTTTTCTGCACCGTCAAATATCTCAGAAAATTTGACTAGATCCACTGGGTCCATTTTCTACCTCCTGTTTTCTCCTTAATCTCCCGTAATCTGACTTCTGGCACCATTATGGGTTGAACTGTATCACCTCAAAATTTGTATGTTGAGAGCCTAACCTCCAGTATGGCTGTATGTGGAGATATGGCTTTTAAGGAGGTAATTAACATTAAATGAGGTCACAGGGACCCTAATCCAATATAACTGGTATCTTTATAAGAAGAGAGAGAGAGACACCAGGGATACACACAAGCAGAGGAAAGGCCATGTGTAAGCACAGCAAGAAAGCAGCCATCTGCAAATGGGAGAGGTGTCAGGAGAAACCAACTCTGCGGGTATCTTGATTTTGGGTTCCCAGAACTGTGAGAAAATAAATTTGCAATTCAAACCATCTAGCAGTGGCATTTTGTTATGGTAGCCCTAGTAAATGGATACATCCATCCATGTTCGAATGACACACAACACATGTAAAAGCAGGTCTTGTTTCTCATAGTTTGCCCAGTTGGACAATGGGCAAGCCAATCACACCAATCTTTACAACACCCTTCAAGAGAGGGGCTTTTGATCCCACTTTAGGGATAAGAAAACTGAGGTTTGGAAAGTCAAACTATCTTGTTCAAGCTCAAATGGCTAGTGAGTAATGAGGCACACAGGTGTCTTTAGCAAACCTAAAGTCCAATTTTTTAAGCATTCTGCTGAGATTATTAATAAAAATCACCACTCTATAGAGAGCTTTTGCTCTAAGCTTGGCTGTGTATTATCTCGTTCTAATACTGACAAAAATGGTGTGAGAGACCTATTATTGCCCTTATTTTACAAGGAATAACAGGCTTACAGAGCTTAAATAATTTATTCAAGGTCACATAGCAAGTCAGGTTCACAGCTAGGATTTGACCCTTGGTTTTTTAATACCAAAAATGATGAGCTCAGTCAATACGCTATTTTAAGAGTTGGGAACAGCTATATACATACATACATATATATATTTTTTTCTTTGAGTTGACTTCTATTGCATAACTTTTATTAAAGACTATTTTATTTTTTAAAAATGTTTTAAGCAAAAAAAAATGTTTTAAGCATAAGAAAAGTATACAAAATGTTATAAAGAATATCTATGTTCTTACTATTCATGTTTCTCAAACCAACATTTGCCTTAGACATTTTTTTTTTAAGAAAGAAAGTACTGCAGCTAGACTCAGAAATCCCGCTCCTACACATTTCCCCAAACGAAATGAAAAGTTATAGTCTCACTAAAATCTGCCTATGAATGTTTACAGTGGTTTTGTGTATAATCACACAAATCTGGAAAGAATCCAAACATCTTTTGATGGGCAAATGTATAACAAATGGCAGTACATCCATTCAATGGAATACTACTCAGCCATAAAAATCAATAAACTATGGATATATACACACACATACAACCACATGGATGAATCACAAATGCATTGTTCAGTGAAATAAATCATATTTGAATTTTCTGTGCGATTCCATTTTTGATCACATGTTGAAAAAGCTAACCATGTAGACGGAATACAGCATAATGGTTGGTGGTGGGGAGCAGGGTTGACTACAAATGCCTGTGAAGGAATTTTGGGAGTGATGAATATGTTCTATATCTTGATTTTGGTGGTGGTAACTTTATTATATTTATCTTTATTATATTTGTCAAAACTCATAGAATTACACCAAAATAGGTGACTTCCATTATATGTAATTTATATTTCAATAAAAAAGAGAAAAAATAAACTAAACATTGAATATATATATATATATATATATATATATATATATATATATACACACAACAGCTCTCTCTCTCTCTCTCTCTCTCTCTAGGGGAAAAAATTTTAGACTGCCACTGAACCCCCCCAATGCCTCAGGGAAACCATGCCTGGGTGCCTTGGAGAGATCACCATGGTGGCAGTCAATGCTGTGCTACTTTAGAAACAAATAGAACAAGGTGTGAAAGGGACACTATCTCAGAGCTGGAGAAAACAAAATGTTTGCATTTATACATTTTTCCACAGAGAAATGTAGGTTCAAGGAGGCTGGGTGGTGTGTGTGTCTAAGATTAAAACCAGAACCAGGTGGGACCCTGGCCACCTGAATCATGTCCAGGCCTCTGCAACTCCGCAGGCATCTTGCTGGGTTGCTAATTCGGTGCTGCTTTTGCATCCTGAGACAAGCTGAATACAAATAGCATTTTAATTCATGTATCTTCTAACAGATTTAATTTTAATCAGACAACTAATTCCCAAACCCAGACACCCTTGAGCTCCCCAGCTGTCTCTTTGTGTTATTTGTTTCTTAGATTTAACTCTCTCAGGGCCAAGGTTGTCCTAGTCTGAGTAAACAGTCCCCTCAGGCCGTGACACAGTTGGGCTAGAAATTGGAATTCAAATCACGTGGGAACAACAGAATGAGTTTTAAAAATAGGCATCTTTCTCCTCTTTCTCACAACTTCTCTTCTGCAGTAGAAGTTTATTACAGTCTGGTTTATAATTCTGCAAATCTGACTCCATCCAAGGTCAAACCATACCCTCCAGAACGTAACTACAGAACATCGTGGTTTACAAACACATATGAGTGTGAGGTCTGCTTTCCTAAAGCAAGTATTTGTAAATAAGGCCTGTAATGCTGAAATAAAACCATTTTATAAATAATGTCACTCCACTTGGAATTGGTTTGGAATCCAGTCTGGGGACACTGAGGTGGGTCCTTCTTTCATCATAGCATGGGACACTGCGAGGCCACTGCCTTGTTCCACAGACCACTGGCTACATCAGGCTGTACTTACTGAGCACGTGAAATCAATGAATAACTACTATAAGCCTCCCCAGCGTATAATGGACGTACCTACAGGAGGTCCACTTTGCACAGCATAACCCTTCTTTACATAGTGTATCTAGTTTTCATTATAAAAGATCATAAATTCTATGACTTTAAAATTCTGTTTGAGCCTAAATTGACTTGTCTAGCCAAAGATTCAGCTGGCTTGACCTATATTGCTTAATGTCATTTATAGAAATACCTTTTGAGTCTCTCTTCCTAATGTTTATGCGTTATTAAATTGGTTTAATAGTGACTTAATTAGCGTGGCAATAAAATCATGATGAGGATGATTACCTCTTAATGATATGCTACACGTGATTTTAGAAGCTTGGTCCAGTGGCAGGTATCGGAGGATGGTTGGATGAATTTTGCTCCAGGTTTTAGATTTATGGTAAACACCACTGGAAGATTCTTGACTATACACATTGGAAACTACTTGTGAGAACTTCTAGAATTGGGCACCCAGGTGGCTCCGTGGTTGAGCGTCTGTCTGCCTTCAGCCTAGGGCGTGATCCTGGAGTCCCAGGATCGAGTCCCACATTGGGCTCCCTGCATGGATTATGCTTCTCCCTCTGCCTGTGTCTCTGCCTCTCTCTCTCTCTCTCTCTCTGTCTGTCTGTCATGAATAAATAAATAAATCCTTAAAAAAATAAAAAAAAAGAACTGCTAAAATAAGAAGATACTACTGTTTGGTTCATGTTCACATCTGTCCCAACAGGCAAAGAACAAGCTTTCCAGGTGAAGATTTCCAAAGCTCTCGTACATGGTACCAATGCAATTCCTTCCCTGTCTTTCTTCCTACTTTGAACACGTGTACAGGCATTGACGGAATGCCATATATTCAGAGCAGTCCATGCCTTAGCTCCAACCCTCCCTGTCCTCAGAGGGGTTGGCATCACAATCAGTTGAGGAAACTGATTTTCAGGATTAAGGAATTTACGTAAGTTCCCACAGCTAATAAGTGGGGTTGCTGGGATCTGACACAAACCTTTCTATTTTCTGTTCAATCATTTGACTTCTCTCGATGGAGAGTTCAAACCCGGGACAAGCACTGTAAGCAACTGCTTAAACTTTGCCAACTTTAAATGCTTTATCTCAAGAATATGAAGGCCTGGGAGCCCTCTTGACTCTTGCTGTGCTCACAACCACTCACCTATCCACCCACCAGGAGCTATTTTCGGGTGCGCATGGAGAGTACACGAGCAATTAACTCCAAGCTGATGGAACACAGCCCACAAGTAGAAAGCAATCAATCCATCCAAAACACTGCAGGAGTCCTAGCACACCCCAGACCACCCTAAACAACTAGAACCCCCTAATTTTTGTTAATCAGACACATGTTTCAATTCTGGTCCTGAAAATATGTTAGGACCAAAAAAAAAAAAAAAGCCCTTTATAGTTAGTACTCTATACTATTTAATATTTAGATATCGCACAGAAAATGAAAAGTATTTTTAAAATGGCCAATTATTTTGAACATCTTCTGTTAGAGGTGGTTGTTGATAATGACACTGAAATTTCCATTCTAGGATAACTTGAATTACTTTCCAGTTTCATGACTGGATTCAATCACTTACAAACTATAACTATTCAGAGGAAAATTGCTGGAGCTACTTCTCACAGTATTCATGAGTGGATAGTCTCTACCTTATTTACAAACATAAATAATACCTCTTCATGCAGGTTTGGATTTCAAAATATGATCACCTAATTGGGATGCTTGTTATTAGTATTAGCCATATTATTGCCGTAGCAAGTCATGTGCGACTCCTTATGATAGGAGCTATTATTTCATAGATGGTAGGGTCTTACTTTGCTTTTTGGTAAATGAGCAACACAAAAATTATATTTCAAGTCATTATACATGGAAAGAAAATCTACAATAGAAATGCTGGGGTTGGGCAGCCCTGGTGGCTCAGCAGTTTAGCGCCGCCTTCAGCCCAGGGCCTGATCCTGGAGACCTGGGATCGAGTCCCGCATCGGTCTTCCTGCATGAAGCCTGCTTCTCCCTCTGCCTGTGTCTCTGCCTCTCTCTCTCTCTCTCTCTCTGTGTGTCTCTCATGAATAAATAAAGAAAGTCTTAAAAAAAAAAAAAAAAAGAAATGCTGGGGTTTGGTGAGAAGGAAACAAGGAATATGACTGAACTCACACATCAAGGTAGACCCAAAAGATGGATAGTTTAGCCAGGAGAGTCCATGGCTGAGAGGAAATACAATCAAAGAGAAAACTTGAAAAATTTGGGAAACTTGGAGAGAGATAAAGAAAGATAGCCAACGATGGCTCACTGAATTAAAAGTGCCATAACAAAAGGGTTTCTCCTCAAGTCTGACAGACTTTTTTTAGTTTGTCTTTAAAATCAAATGATGGTAACAAACCAGTTTTAATAGCATTTGCTCTGTGTAAGTGCTTTCCTTAAGTTAACTCATAAAATCCCCATCAGCACACTGTGGATACCAAATTATGTTCTATAGGGGATTCCTGGGTGGCTCAGCGGTTTAGTGCCTGCCTTTGGCCCAGGGTGCGATCCCGGAGTCCTGGGATCGAGTCCCACATCGGGGTCCCGGCATGGAGCCTGCTTCTCCCTCTGCCTGTGTCTCTGCCTCTCTCTCTGTCTCTATGTCTATCATGAATAAATAAATAAAATCTTTAAAAAAAATTATGTTCTACAGATGAAGACACTGGCTCAGAGAGATGGAATGACTTGCCCTTGGTCACACAGTAGCAGAGCCTGAGTATGAACTCTGGATACTCTGGTTCCAGGGTTCACATAACTGACTATTCCGTTGTCCTGCCTACCATAGACGAGGAAGGAGGGTAGTGCTCCACTTATCTGGAAATCATATACCCAACCTAGAATCAGGAAATCAGTAGCAAAAGGGCTCTAGGCAGAAAACAGAGTTTTCTCGCATTGAACGTGGTTGTGAAACTAGCTCCTTAAATTTGTAAATTTATATTCAAATAGAAAGCCTTAGCACGAGTGGTTGTAAGCCAAAGGCCAATGCACACATCAACACCCTGCTCTCCTTGACTCCTAGTACGGCACCTTGCCAAATGCCTATCACGATAGCCTACCTCAAGAAGACTGTCCCCAATTATAATAAGCTTGTAATTATAATATAATTATAATAAGCTTGTAACTCCACTTTAGAAGCAGCTGGGGATGGGAGAGGAGAGCTACAAACTAAAGGAAGCCCATGAGACACAATAATCATACCTAACATTTGACAGCTGGCACTTTGTAGTAAACAAAATTATTTTCACTTTCACTATCATAGCTACCCCACACGATCACCCTGTGCACAAATATTGTCACCCTACTTTTACGGATGAGGAAATCAGTGTGGGAAGAAATGTTGTAACTTATGAAAGACATAGAAACAGGAAGCTATGAGTGAGGACTTCAACTCGAATGTACAGACTCTGAAGTCTAGAAGTGACCCCCGATTGCCTGAGAACAGAGGAGGAAAAGTAAAGTTAAAAAGGCACATGAGCACATTACAGCAAAGAATAATAACAAAATAGTCAATGACCAACGTTTGATCTTGGTCATTAGGAACAGGCTTTATTCCCTTTGTTTCAGAAGATAATACGCAGGTGATACATTTTTATTTTTTTATTTTTATTTTTTTTCATTTTTAAATTGTTAATTTAAAGCCTATTGTAAAAGAATAAACATATGGAAATCTTACATATTTATTTATTTATTTAGGAATCACTGATATATAACAGACTAGTTTTAGCTATACAACATCATGAATCGACATTTGCATATTTTGCAAAATGATCACCACGGTAAGTCTAGTTAAAACTCATTACGAGATATTAGACAGATAGAAATTTTGTTTACATAAAGTATAATGTATGATCCATAAGACGTTACCGGGTTGCATGTTGCTTCAGCAAGCAGACACTAAAGAGCTGGGATCTATTATGCAGGAAATTAAAAAGAGTTTGGGTAGGTTTAGTAATCAATTCTTGATGGCATATCAGGGGATGTTTTGGGGCTAATATCAGGGATGCTGGTAAATACTTTGCCAGAAAACATTTATCTGTCAGGACCACATTTGAATCTTATTTATTTGAGTACTCTCTATGCCCAAGGTGCGGGTCAAACACATGACCCCAGGATCAAGAGTCACATGCTCTTTCGACTGAGCCAGCCGAGAGCTTCTATCATGGCCCTATTTCAAACAGAACATTAGGAAAACCAAGCAGAGATCTAGGTTTTGTTATGTTCTTTCTAGGGTTAAGCTGATTTCCTGCCTCAGAGAAAGTTAGACGGCTTAGTCCCAATGTCAACCGGGCATTTGCGTGTGACGTGGATAAGTTAGTAAGACTCTCCGTGCCTCAGTTCTGTCGCATGTTCAAGGCCATAAAGATGAGCATAAAATCCAACCTAATATTATAGTATAGAGTGACTCTGGACATAAAATGAGCTGGTGCGTGTGATTGGGACGTAGTAAACAGTTGTATTATTGTTGTTATTTGTAGTAGTATCAGTACTAATTACAGCGACATCTGTCACCGCCCTTATAAGAAGAAGAAAAGTACCTGGGAGCCCTCATGCTAGCAAATCATTCCATTGCTCCATTTTTTCCCCCCCGGGTCTATTTCTCAATTCTGATAGTGGATGATGTGTTTGACCTACCTAAGCCTCAATTTTAAAATCTATAAACTGGGAATAATACATCAATTGCATAAAGCTGTTTTGAGAAATTGTTTGAATTGCACACTGGCATATAGTAATTAATCAATAAAGGGCAGCAATCGTGATTATTAATAACCACTGCACACTTCCTAGTGAGGCACTGTTCTAGAATCTTCAGGGGTGAGGGCTCTGTGATTATACTTCTTGCGTTTGAATCCATTTGCTGATTCTTGTTAGCTCTGTGACCTTGGGCAAGGTGCTTAGTCTCTCTATGCCTCAGTTTCTTGGCCCATAAAGGGGGGGATAATAATAAGCCTCCCTGCAAAGGATCGTTGAGAGGTTGGGATGAAATCATGTGTAGAAAGCATTTAAAATAGGCCTTTTGTACTCTTCCAGCTTGATACTGACAAAGGAATAAGGTCCATTTTGGGGAATGGAATTTGAAACAATAACCTAGCTTTACTGCCTGTCATTTCCTCCCGCACACCGTGTGACATCGTATCTTGGATAATTTGCTACTCTCCGAACAAAGCCTACATTGTCAACTTTAGTCTTTTTGTTTGCACCATCTCCTCTCCATGGATCTGCCTTTCTTCCTCCTGCACTTTCTCTCTTTAGTCTCTCTACAGGCTCATCTCAGTGTGGACGGGGCTTCGCAGAGGACGAGTCTCCTCAGACTTCCACGCAGCATGCAAAGTTGTCTCTTGCCAGCTCTGATTGCTTTATAATATCATCGGCCTGATGGAGTATCTGTCATTCCTTCTGTGATGTGAAAATCTCGAGACGAGAGATCTCAGTTATCCTGTTACCACCAATGCCTAGCATAGTTCTGGATACTAGAGACAGCCCATCACTCATTCATTCATTCATTCATTCAGTTATTTACTGAGTTATTTATTAAAAGCCAGACCCTGTCCAAGGCAGTATGGACACCAGAATGAACAGCCAGCACAACAAAATCTTTGTTCACATAGACCTTACTTCTAAAGGAAGACCCACTGATTGGACATCCACGTAGAGGTGTCAGCTGACCGGATGCATCTATGGGTCTGGAGTTGAGAATCATGGTCTGGGCTAAAGATGTAAATGTCACAGTCATCATCATATCAATCATACATAAGATCCTGGAACTCGCTGATATTACTAAGGGAGAAAATGCCAACAGAAAAAATAAGTCTATCTCTTACTGAATGAACAATAACTACAGGTTGAATGGAATAATGCAGGTAAAGGGTCTGCACACCATAAGGTGCATCCGAGGAAATCCCCATGAGTGCTCTCTGCTATTATTCTAATGATTTTGCTACTGGCCCTTCTAATATCTGCTCAGGTCAAGTATTCATTAATTTTGCACTGTCACTGAGATAAATTAAATGTGTTTTTATTACCCCCAGGAATACTCACTGGAGAATATGCCTGCCTCCCCGCAGGTTCAGAGAACACTACGATGTACCATGAGACTGTTTTCCTACCCGAAGTCTCAAACTCTTTACTGAAAGGTGAATACGTTCCTGTCTGTTTAGCCCCAGAATTTGTCTTTTTGTTCTCCGTCTTGTTGTTCTTTTCTTTTCTTTCCTTTTCTTTATCTGGAAGCTTGGAAGCAAAGATGGGCCAATGTTTTTATAAAGAACTTCTGCCTATCGCACTTGCTGCTCTATATCCCTTGGCAAGAAGGCAATTTGAAAGTAAGAAAGTTAAACTTTAACCTGCAATCTAAGCAGATATGGGAGCGATGCTCTGTATTTTATAGACCTGGTGGAGTGTAAAATTGAGTCTGCTTGAAGTGTTAGGCTCCCATTTCAGTTTTTAAAGGAAACCGGCAGAAACCGGCATTGACTGGATTCGTGGTTAGCCCAGATATTACTTCCTAGCTCAATGCTAATGGAAAATAGGTATTTATGACTCCCATTAGAAACTGCATGAGTGACCGATCATAAAATTATTAGTAAAAGAAAAAATAGAGAAGGCTTTTATTTATCTAACTCTCAGTGTGACTTAAGTAGTTATCACTCTACCCCTTTGGCCCAAATTAATAGTAAGAAAATAGTAGAAAAATCAAGTAGGAAGCAAAGATCTCATCATATAAGTAACCTGGAAAAAACAAAAAAAGACCCATCAGCCAACAGTAAGGCTTGTTTCAAGAATGGCTTGTGTTCTTCAGGCACTTTAAGCCAACTTGTCTAAAATAAAACTGTCATCTTAACCTACTTTCGTGACCTTCTCTGTTCCTTATCTTGCTTCACGCCACCATCATCTTTTTGGTAGAGTCACTTTGTCCCTTTTCCATCTTAATTCAGTACTACCAACTGCTTCCCAACGTGTCCATCCAGCTGTATCTTCACCGCACGTTTCAAATCTATCCTCTCCCTTCCACCACTAATTTTTATTAATCTTTTTATTCGAGTGTAGTACACACAATGTCACACAGTGCTACACAATGCAGGGACTTGACAAGTTCATACATTGCGCTGTGCTCACCACAAGTGTAGCTACCGTCTGTCACCACACAATGCTATTACCATCGCACGGACTGTATTCCCTGCGCTGTGCCTTTGACTCCTGTGACTTCGCCATAATCTCATGACTGG